>NC_073721.1:66545094-67162237 GCF_023634155.1 Falco peregrinus
GGTCCAACCCAAACCCAGCAGAGCAAGTCCTGCTTTCTGAGGGCAGGAGCCAGGTCAGGAAACCCAGCTCCCGCAGAAGGAGCCCCAGCACAAAGTTCTGCAAAGGACCAAAGGACGGAGATAACTGTACAGATGGGGAGGAAAGAGAAAGCAGTGACTTGCTCTAGGGCGTGGATGGGCTAATGCCCTGGGCCACCAACAGAAGTCCCTGCAGCAGAGGGAGAAGGGCTGATTTGCCCCAGGGACGGTGGGGAATTCTCCATGCCAAACTGAGACTGTGGGCCCGGGGCTGAAGGGTTAATACCCCACAGGAGGGCCCTGGGGAATCCACTGTAAATAGGTGTGGTTTTCTCCGCAACTCCAAGAGGCATTTTCTCTCTGTACCAGTCTGGACAGGTGAGAAATCGGAAGAAGTTGGAGCCTGTGCTTCCCACTAACACAAAGCAGGGCTGTTAGTACAGGTCTCGATGTTTGTTTGCACACTCCAGCCTGGCTGCTTAACTCCGTAGTACCCGGTGCCAGGAATCTCTGGCAGTCAGCATGGTGGTCCCCCGGGTACAAGCACCTGCCTGTTAATAGAAAGCCACAGATTAATGGTGCAGCACAAGGAGCCTTAGTCAGTTACTCATTGCAGAAAGGATAAATCCAGTGATAAGCAAAAGAACCAGATGCAGTACGTGCAGGAAAGGCAACTCTCTTCCTTTCACCTCCTCCCGTACCTCATGGACCTGCACCCCGTACCCCAGTATTGCACTCAGCCCTCCTTCCTTGCCCCATCACTCATAATTGCCCTCCCCACACCACATCTCCATGCCAAACTACAGGAATCTTGTTTCTTTCCACAAGCCAACCTCCTCACTTACCCTGGCTTTGCAGCCTGCCTGCTGCTAGGCAAGGATAACCAAGAACCAAAGTTTTCAATCACCTCTGCTCCATTTTCCATTTTTAATTCAGAACATTTGAACCTTGAGGATAATTTTCCCATCTTCAAACAGATTTTAAATATAGCTGGCTCTCAGTAAGGTAGAACTGGAAGAGACACTGGGTCACTAAATTCAGCCACAAGCTCACAGCATCATTTATATAACCCCCTTCATAAACTAACCAGGCTCAATCTTGAAACCAGTTGGGGTTTTGCTCTCCCTGTTACAACTAGAAAGCTGCTCGAGGACCCTACTGCTATGAAAGGAAGAAATATTCTGTCTCCAGCCTAAATTTGCTCATTTCCATTTCCTCTGGCAATGAAAGACAGCACCCAAGCAGCAAAGTGCTGGGTAGAATACAAGTCTCAGAACAGAATTCAAACAAATCTGATTGAATCACAAAGAGTAACACCAAGGAATGAAAGCAGAACTGTTTGCAAAGCAATTAATCTCAGGCTTGGAAGTGCTGAATCCCCCAGCCATTTCAGACCCCAAAGGCTCCTCAGCCCTATGGAGTCCCCACATCTCTTTGATTCCCCAAGTACATATTGGAGTCATGACCCCGCTTCGTCTCTGTACCAACAGCTCTTCTGAAAACTGCTTCCCAGGAAAGCATTTGCATGAAGATTAAGCCCCCACCCAGTTCCCCAAGTCCTACCTAGCCTAGCTGCTGCCGAACTGCAGCTGAGCTTCAGCCCAGGAAAGCTGCAAGAAAGGAGAATACCAGTGTCTGCAGAGAGTACAAGGCACATATTGTCCCAATTCAGCCTATAAAACAACAAAAAGAGCTTGCACAGGGCTGAAAGCTTAAGGAGAGATACTACAAAGCCCTGGGAAACAGAAACTGCAGGTGCTGAACCTTTCTTCTGCCCACCGCACATAGACACCACTGAAGTCAGCACAAAGTTGTTTATTTCAGGCTTTTGGTCAAGTTCCATTTGCAAAAAGCCAAAATGGTGATGCTAGACACAAAGGCATGTCATATCCCAGCAGAAACGTGGCTCCCCAGCTTACATGGGTAGATACAGCCGGGCCACAGATACTTGCACTGAACCACAGATTCCTGTCATCCAACTGTAGGTGAGGATAATGGGATGGGGGAACAGAAGAGATGGGGGAAACCATCTGCTCCTCTCGCTTGATTGCGCTGTAAAACTGTAGGCTCTGTTTGGGATAAAACAGCACTTATTTCCAAGGCAACGAATTGCAGTATCATAAACAACAGAGGACCAGGAGATGCCTGCAGGTTGGAAGCTCAGAGAAAGAAAGTTCTTCACGGAGGCACAGGCGGACCGAGCAAAGACGAGGCAGGACTCTGAACTCTTGTCCAGAGCACCGGTTTTGCCAGTATCACCATTCGAGACCTCTCCCCTGCTCCTCTCAAGTACAAGGCACCCTTGTGGGAGGGCCCCAGCTAGTGACCCTGTAGTCCAGCTGGTGGTGTTACAGCCACAGAGGGGCTAAACTGCCTTCCAGCTTGGTGGGGGCATTTATCTGCAACCTGGCTGAAGGAACAGCCACAAAAACCACAGATGCAAAGGGTCTTTCTGGTGCCCAGTACCTAGAACTACAAGTGGTTGTGGCCAGGTCATAGCAGAGAAGTTGTTGGGACAAAACCCATGTACTCTGCTGCACCTCCCTGTGACAAGTGCTCAGACCAAAGCAGGGAATGGTAAAGCTGGCTCTGACAGCCTGACATGAAGGAGACAGAGCTGGACAACTGTAGGCTGAGCCGAGAGAGGCAGAAGGTAAGCATAAGCAGAACACATTATATTGCATGACCTGCTGTAGGATTGTCCTCCCTCCAGTGTGGTGACCCTTCTGGAGCATAGCTCCTGGGCTCATATAGAAAACAAAATGCAGCTGGACCTGGGAGAGACCAAGGTGGATAAAAGATGGAGGAATAAAGCTGCAGCAGAAAAAAGAAGCCTTCTTTAGGGGAGGAATGAGGCTGAGCAGGAGGAACAGGAGTGATAGGCACAAGTGACACTGATTTGGCTAAGCCACGAAGTGCTAAAGAGATAACGCCCTGCAGAAAAGCACCACCAGTTCAGGAGAAAAAGATAAAAAGGAGGAGAGCTGGGCTATTTACTGTGGATGGAGTATATTCTTGGTGGGGCAGGTGGACCAGCTAAGCACGTAAGTTCAATTAATGGGGCTAAATGCGGGGTGCAATGAAGAGAGAGGAAGTTATTGGGTGAAGAGAGGGAAGCCAAACCAAGAGGACGAGGTAAGAGTGGAACTCCAATAACAGAAGGCAGAAGCTGTAATCCCAGGAGATATGAGCTCCAGGGATTTTGACAGCTTAAGTGTCTGTTTAAAATACAGACTTGGGATCCGAAAGACCTGAGTACATCAGTCTCTGTATGTCCACCTGCAGAATGGGGATGCCTTAAATTCTGCATCATTTGCATCATTCCCAGGGAGCTTGAGGACTGGCGTGCCTCTCTCCCAGACCACCACTGCTGCAGTTCCTGAGATGCTCACCCCATGTCCTCCCAGCACTTCTGGGACTCTCAACGCTAACGTACAGCAGAGGCACTCCCACAGTGGGGCCAGGTGAGTTCTGCTCCTACACGGTGGAGAGCAGACCCCAGAGCTGAGGAAAGCCACTGGGCAGAGGGCAGGAAGAGAAGCAACAGCAGGGTAGGGAGCTGCTCTGGAAGGATGCTGAAGACCTATATGTGAGAAGAGGGTTGTGTGTACGAATGGACGTGGGAAGTGTCAAGAGTGAAATGGAGAAGGGTAAGGGAAAAAGGTGCCAGAGCCGACCTGCTGGGACTGCAAAAGCAAACAGAAGAAACCCAAGAAACTGGAGGATGACAGAGAAAAGTGCAGGGCTTATGACTACCCACAGAGAAGGGAAGACAGCTGGCCAGGGAGAAGGTGCAGTTGCTCACAGGCGACTTTACCGAAGGCTCCTCTGAAAAAGTCATTAGTAGCAGAGTCTCAAGAGTGAGAACAGTTAATGAGTTACAGGACAGATCCCAAGGCAGAATCACGATGGAGCAAGCAAAAGATCCTGTTGTGTGAGTTTCCAGTGGGGCAAACTACAACTTCTTGATGAGTTTGACAGTGGGACAAGGGGCAGAGAAGCAGAACATATCCCTCGGGACGCTTCAGCGATCTGCATGCTCTGGAGTTAACAGGCTGCCAGTACGGCCCGCATGAGCCAGCACAGTTGTACAAGCTGGACTGGACTTTCCAGGAACCGAGGAAAACCACAAACCACCTTTGTGACATGGATGAAGCATGTGTGGAGTGGACAAATGTCTTGGCTCATTCCATTTGATAGCCATCAATAGCTTCCCCCAAAGGCTGGGGCAGAAACATCGCATGTGAGACTGGATTCTCCACTGCCACCAACACACACGAATTGCAAAACCAGTTTTAGCACGAAGGACTCAGTGGCCCCTTAAGGGTTTTTCCCTGAGAAATGCAGTACCTCCATTTTAGAGTGGGAAACGTTTCTGCCTTTCCTTTCCCTGCTCAGTTCTTCCATACAAGTGTCTTGCCCCATGTACTCTATGACTCCTATTAACACTGAGAAAAAGGAAGTCTTCCTCTTGTGCACAGCCAGCCCTGTGTCACTGTTTGTCACTGCTGGTTGGATTTGTGTTCAGCCCTGAGGAAATCCAGCCTGGGATGTGGCTAGATGCTGCACGGTCAGATAAAACGGTACACAGAGCCAATACACAGCTTGCCCTCAGTTGTGTGAGGGGTTAAGTCCACCAAGAAAATGTTTCTGCTGTTTAAACCAAAATTACTCTTTTTCTTCCCTTTTTTTTTTTTTTTTTTGTTTGTTTTGGTTTTTGTTGAGGAGTTCATGAAAAGGGGAAAAAAAAAGCTACTATTTGTTTTGCCCCTGCTGGAGCCATGAAGGGAGCTCTGCAGAGTGGACAGTACAGTCACTGTGGCATCACAGCAGCGAGGGAGCTGAACCGGGAGCTGTGAGGTGAAGGTCCCTGTTTAACAGCTTTCCGTTTGTTTACCGAAAAAATATTGTTCCATCATAAAAATTCCCAAAATAGTTCATGTCTTGACAGACTGACTGGCAGTTGCCCAGCTCTGCAGGATCCTGCTAAATGAAAGGAAATAAAAAGAGCTAATCTGGTACCCACGGCCCAGCGCTTGCAGCTTGGGAATCTGCACAGTCTCAGGTCTCAGCGGCCCCGGTAGGTGCAGGGTAGGGTACAGAGTCCCCTGGTCAAGGGGCTGGGTTTACTGATGGCAACAGCTTTTCCACGGGTGCTGGGCAGGCTGATGAGGAAGGCAGCGCTCGCATTGCAATGAACGATCAGCTTCTGATTTTATTTTTATACCAAGTTTTTTTCCCCTCCACCCAGCTCTGTAAAGCTTTACCTTGACAAGTCAGGCTGCCCCACACTAATGGCTGCATCCCTCTGAGGTTTTCAATTCCTAAGATCTGCCAATGGCTCCGTTGGGGAAGTTTTTCATACAGGCATCATTCTGGACCAGCACGACTCCCAGCCAGCTAATGTACTGCTTGTTGCTGAGAAGACCTTAGGACGACAACCTCCATTGCTGCAGATCGTGGTGATCCTACTACACATAAATGGAAAGTGTCAAACAGCACATGGCGGCCAAGTCAAAGAGAGTCACCCTCTCTAGGAAGAGCAAAAGGCCACTGTGAAGTCCTGCAGCCTGTCGCAGTGACCAAAGGACCATGTGCAGTGTGACTCAGTGCAGAGAAGCAGCAAACGCAGATTAGGTCATGCAGAATTAACAGCCTCTGTGGAAAGAACCTATCCTCGCCAAATCGCAGCTGTCTCCCCAGCTGCAGAGTTAACTTCTCCATGGCCCTCATGGTGCCCAGGGCAGGTCTGCTTTAGGGAGGGACAGGGGAAATTTGCACTCCAGATCATTCCCAGTATTGGCCTTATGGGAATCTCCATTCATTCCTCAGACATTTTAGTACCCGGCCTCCAGACCAGGCCAGGCTCTAGCAACACAGCTAGGGGAGCGTGGAGGGATGGCCATTCCCCCAGTGCTTGCCCCCATCAGCGGTCTGCAAAGCCAGGCTGGCTGGTGCTGTAGGAAGGCTCAAGGTGTGCAGGGCCAGGCTGGCTGTGGTGGTTCTTCTTCCTGTGACAAGACCAGTTTGGCCTCCTGCTGTGGGACACAGAGTTCTGAGCAGTGTCACCAGCTCAGCAGCCAGGTGTGGGAGCCGTTTCAGTATAGATGAGCTCAGAGCTACCCATGCGTGCTTGGTTTAGGTACCCCTGTGACAAAAGAGAGGTGGGGCTGGTGGGAATGGGACAGCCGGTCAGCTCTCTGCCAGGTCATCCACAAGCCAGACAGAAGTGACAGGTGACATTGCTAACGGGTTTCACACGACTGAGGTTCCTTTCAAATTGCACATGGTGTGCAGGCTGCCAGTTGGGACGCCCTTCACCTCTTGGTAACATCTGGAAGAAAAGATGACCACCCATTTTCCACTGGAGGCACACTGCCATTGCAGCCTGGCTCTGTCCCGTGATGGGCCACTCTTCTTGATCCATTTCCAGGTACTGAGTTGGCTCTGGGTGAGCCATGTGGGTTCTTATGATGGAGAAAGACCCACACGCATTGGGTATTACTTCTGTCCTTTCAGCCTCAAGGGCACAGGGAGCTGAACCCTTCGCAGCACAGAAGACAGAAAGAGAGCCTTTAGCTGAGGAAGGGCTGTGGAGGAAGAGGAGGTTACCTATCAAGGCAAGTTGGAAGCATCCTCTGAAGCCCCTACAAGCAACACACAGTTTGCAGCCATCCCATATGAGCCTGGGGGAGCAGGTCCACGTCCCAGCTGGATCTCCAAGCAAGCGTGCTGTGCTCCTGCCCAGGCTGGCCACCACATCCAAGCCAGCAGCCACTCTCCAACCTTTCCGCTCTACACTCAGCTTCTGCAAGCTCTACACAAGTTTAACAAGTGCTTGGCAGAGGCACGGTGGGGGGGTCTGGTCTCTGGGTGAAGGCAGCAGGACAAGGGGGAGAGGAAATGTCTCCGAAACGATGCAGCCTATTTGGGGAGAACTGTGGACAATGGTTTTCTTAATCTGGCTGAAGTGTCTGATTCTTAGAGTTTATGATCCCTTTGTGCATGCTTTCCTATAGACTGTGGGAGGACCCCTTGTGCAGCTGTGGGTGTACTCCAACAAACCTGCTCCAGGATAAAAAAGTGACTTCAACCACCAGCCCCTTTTCTTGCCTTTCTTCCCCGCGGTTGCTTGTGTCTCACATTCATTCACACGGTCAGCTGCCTCTTGGTTTGACGTTTTCATGAGGTGCGGCTGGAAACTCCTCTCCTTCAGCCCTCACAGAGCTTGCTGGGGGACAGAGGCTGACCCCGTGGGCAGCATTCAGTCACTCTCAGCCGGGACCCTGTAAGGCAGCTGCCACCTCCCTCCTGTCCCTGCTGCGCTCCCAGGCCCTGAGTCACCCATTTCCTCTTCCACTGGTGGGGCAGGTGATGCACAGGACTGGCACAGTTCTCCCAGTACCCTCTCAGTCATATTTTCCCTCTTATCTTATGACTACTATTTAGGACATAATCATGGGCAGACCAAGGGGGCAAGGGTGCAAGCAAAGGGTGTTTCCCTTACATATTTTAACCCTCCAGGGCTGGCACTACAGCCCATGCCAAACAAAATCAAGGCTTCAGGCCTGTAAAGAAGACAAAATGCTGCCATCTTGCTCCAGGGTTACCAAAGCAAATCAAGGACTCATTATTCACCAAAACCAAAAGCCCCAAACCACTAAAGAGCCCCGGCCTTAACCCCACCTTTGAGTGGTGTATAAATAGGAGATTGTTACTAGTCTCTTTCCAGGAAACTATCTGCAGGGGAACCTTGGGGCTTGGCCCTGTAATTTGGGTGTCTGGGGCTCACTGGAGCCCATAGACCCAGTTGTTCCTCTCATCTACAGCTCTGCCTGCTCTGTCGGCAGGGCTCCCTTTGACCAGGATGTCTACGGTCTTGGCCGCATCTCAGAGGAGATGCTTCTCACATAATCCTGGATGTGACTGTCCATTTCAGACCCCATTCCAGCCCTTGCGTCACATCACAGAACAGCCCCCAACCAAAACACACATTTGCCTTTCAGCATTCTTTGCTGGGAGATCCTTCCACTCCAAACAGGATGGGAGGGAAATAAAGCTGGGGGCGAGGCAGGGCGGCGTGTGTGTCTCCTGGGATCCCATTGCCAGCAAAGAAAGCACAAATTGATCATTGCTGTACCAGATTCCTCCTTCAAATGAAAAACCTCAGAGAAGGGGCCCAGGAATTGAACTTACCCCTGCTCTGAAGTACTGAGTGAACAAAAGCCGAAATGCAGGCTTCAAGGAAGTCAGCAGAACTCTCAGACGCACCCTACCAGCATCAGAAAAAAAACCAAGTCCCACTCTGCTCATCATCTGGCTTGTGCATTTGGTTGCTATCAGAGAACTTTAGCTCTTTATCAAGACTCATTTTATATTATTTGTTATCATTACATGGCAAGTAATCAGATTTGTTATTACTTATTGCTGTTCCCATCTTGCCAGATATGGGACTCCCACCCCCTCCCTGGGGAGACATGGTTCATTTCTAGGAAGTACTTTCCTGATGTTCAGTCTAAATTTTCTCCTTTGTTAACATAATCCCCATCCCCTCACAGATGTTTGGAGACGACTATGCTTTCCCCACTTTAGTCATCTTTTGGCTAAACTGGTTAGCACTATGCTCAATTGATCTCCGCTGTCTGTCAACAGCTCCAATTACCCCAATTCAGATCACAGTATCCGGTGAACTGTTTGAGGAAGGTTCTCACTCCCCTCCTCGGAGAGGAAAATCCCACTGACCCTACCTGCAGCCAAAACACAACACAACCCCACGCCTGACCTGCTCCCCACTGCTGTCCTTTGGGCTGCGCTCCAAAAATCAGTGAAAGTTATTGGAAAGTCAATTCCATCTCTTTTCTTTCTGTTTCCATGATGGTAGGACCATGCTTGCTACCAAGCTGATGCTCACGACCATAAACAAATTATCACAGTCCTTTTTCAGCCAGCCTGAAAGCCAAGTGTCCATGCTGGAATCGGTGAGTCCAGGTCATGAGGTTTTGTGAAAGCCGTACTGAAGGGTTGTTATTTGCTCTGCTGCTTCCTCGAATTGCCCATGACATTGGCTCTTTTGCAAGCATGAGGGCAGGAGATCCAGACTGATCTCATCCATTACAGATGGTGGAAGGAAGACCAGCCCATGCTCCTGAGCGCTAGGGAAGGGGAAAAGCAAGACTGTGCATTGGCAATGAGCAACCTGTTAAAAGAGAAAGTTCCCCCTGTCAGAGCAGCTAATGGGCCCTACTTTCACTTGTTCTCAGTACAACACATCAGCCTTGTCAGTCTGCACGACTTTTTGCGTGAAGCTCTACGAAGAACTTTCTCACACATTCTCCACATTTTCATTTAAGAAAAATCACAAAGATAATTGCCTAGTTCAGGCAGTCACTGCCTGACATCATTCTTCACTCTCCTTGTGCCATGCAGGGTATTGCTCACTTAATACACATTAACCGGCTTCAGCTATGGGCTTCTTATTCCCACCCTCCAAAGATCCTGTGACAGTGGATGGATCACATTAAAAAAGCAGAGCTGAGAGCAAATAAGTAATCTCTGAATCGATTAGAAACCCCCCCCCCCCACCTCCAGAAAAGAGATGCTTGCTTAAGCAGGTGGGGATGCGCTGTGCTGGCCACAGTCACAATGAACAGGGAAGGCCTTGCAGCCAAGCAGACCTCCAGTGCAGGTCTTGGAAGGGGCTTCAACAGGGGCTGGTGGTCGTGCAGGGCAGCTGGGGGGTATGGAGAGCCGCAGAGAGAGAGCAACCACAAAGGAGAAGTAGCATGGGAGAGCTCCTGAAGAACTTAATCTCTTTTTTGCATGTTCTGTGGCAGCACTGGAAGCACCGTCGCTTGTTTATCTCTTCTGGAAGTAGATTAAGCAGTTCAGTGTCCTCGCAGGGAGTTCGTGCAGAAGAGCCGCTGCTCTCACACTCTCTGCCCTCAGCACTCTCCACTACATGTGGTAGAGAGATGGCAGCAGCAAGGAGGGAAAAAAAGAGAAAGAACCATCCCTTTTGATGCCTGGTGGTGAATGAAAGCCATTTGCAAGCAGAGCAACAGGGATGGGAAGAGGGAGCATTAACTCCTCTGCTTTACAGATTTGGAAAGGACTTGTGAACATTTCCTTTCCTGCACTCTGCCATTAACAGTTCTGCAGGGTGATATCATCGGGGCCTTTTCCAAACTCAAGAGCGTCTCAGACATTACAACACCAGGTTTTGGCTGCCTATACATATCACCAGCTACACCCACTCCAGCCCCCTCCCTGCAACACCCCCGGAGGGACCAGTGAACCTCCCATTGCCGGACTCACCAGAGTTCTGCTCAGCATCTCAGCAGTCACAAGCCCCCAAGACTTCATCCCCGGACACCCTACACCAGCTCAACTCCTCTCAAAAGCAGCTCAGCTAAAAATAGACTCTAATTGCTCCAAAGACTCTAACACTCCGAGCCCCATCATTTTTAAGGCCGAATGCAAGTGGCTCATGCAATCATAAGCAAGCGGCTCATGATGCCGGGCACCAGGATGCTGACAGGTGGGTATGCAAGTAGAGGGAAGAAGGAGGAGAATGGGTAGCTCTGAAGAGTATCTCCAAACAGGCCACGGTCAATGCAAAGGTCCATCTCCCTAGTGCTGTAGAGCAAGTACTGGGGAAATCAACATCCCCCAGTTGAAAAATGGCTCTTGGCAAAGTCACTTGCAAGCCAGAGGAAGGAGAGCTGCTCTCCCTAGTCTCCAGCAGTTATGTGCTCCCATTCTGCACTCCAGCAAGTTCACCTCTGTTGCACAGACCTTGCTAGCTGCAGCAGGGGAGAGCTGTGACTCTCCTCTGTGTATGGTGGGGGCTCACATCCAAACTAGCTGTGCGCCAGCATAAAGAGGAAATATCTCCACTGACATTAATGAAATTACTCCAGAGTGTCAAGTTAGGCCAAGTGAGAGCAGAATCAGGGTACATCAGTATGCTGGGGATTTGCAGCCACAGAGCAGCCTACCAGCACAACAGACAAAAACAGTGTGTCAGGGAAGGGGTTTTAGTTTCAATTTGTCCAAGAATCACAAAAAGCAGCAGTTATTAAAACAATGCCCAAGCTGGGTTCCTCAAAATAGTGGGAGTTTCGTTTAGTGCTTACTCCAAGTGGTGTGTTAGCAACACGCTCAGGCCACCTTCTGTAAAGAGCAAAAGCGCCAAAGGCAGAAGAAAAATAAACAAACCAAATGCCTGGGCTGTTCCACTGGCCAGCCCAGATGTCAGATTTGCTGTTAATAATGCCGATGATTTGACCTGCTTCCCTGCCTGAAGTCATGTCCAGGAAGGTGTGAGGAGCCCCGGAGATGCAGACAGCATGTGCTTGAAGTGTGAGATGGTCCCCCAGTGGGTTTGCATGACAGCCTGGCAGCTCTCCTCTACAGATGTGCTCTGTCAGTACAAAACCTCCCAGGGCTGTCAGCCTGCTCCCGGCAGCCTCATCCACTCCCCCTTATGCTTAAGGATCACAAAACTGCAAGGATTTCTTCTGTTTACTGTAAGGAGATGTTGCCTGGATTCTTTTTGGATGGAAACTCTCCACTACTTTGCTCTCTAGCAAGCTTGGTCAAGGTTCCCCAGAGCTTTTTCCAGCCCACCGGACAGTTTAGTTGCTCCAAAACAGGACTGGTTTGGTTCAAATCCAGTATTTGATCCAATAGCTCAGCTACATTCCTGCTAGGATATTGCCCTCAGTATCACCACTCTGCCTGTTTAGCAAGCAGCCCACAGATGAGAAAGACAAGCACATGCCAGTGGTTACCGGGTTCACCAAAGCAAACTAACCACAGAGGTCCAGAGCTGGCAGCCTTTAGTCAGGAAGAGATCTGCTCCTAAGGCTCTGCTCTGCCATCGCTCTGGCAGCTTTCTGCTGCTATTGTTTCCTCTCTCTCTTCAAAGATTTATTTTGGTAGACAGGGACACTGCAAGGACTTTTCTTTCCCTGTTCTAAAGCACTCTCTTTTCTCTCTCTCCCACCCTCTGTGTAGACAAGAGAACCCATTTCCCTGCAGTGATTAATCCCTTTTGGACCTTACAACTCAGAAAAAAATTTCGGTTACTGCTGGCTTTGTCCCTTTCTGATTCAACATGCACCTTGCATCATATAATATGGCTCCAAGCACTTCCCTTTGGGAACATGGGTAAAATCCAGCCTGAGTCCTCACAGTAGATACTCAGAGACGGGCATGGTGGCTAGGGGTAAAGGAAGGTACGCAAGGCCAGTGTATACAGCAGTGGCAAAAGCATTACTTCCCTGCTTTAGAAGGGATGTTGATACTGGGGGATGGAGAGGGAAGAGAGGCTCCGGCAGCTGAGAGTTGCATTATTTGCCCCGTAGTAAACTCAGCCTGTTTAGCCTCTCCAACAGAAGCAAGTGGCTTTATCCTGCTGTAATCCCAGGGAGTAAACACGGGACACTCGAAAATCTTTGAAAAAAAAAGTCTTAAATCTCCTGAAGAAAGGAAGAATGGGAACCACAGCCAGATGCCATAACCAGGCAATTTCTGATTAGAAATAAAACACTGTTTTGTAGAGTGTGGCTGATCAACCCGTGGACACGGTAGATTCCCTGTCTCCATTTGATTCTGCACTGAGGCTAGTTAACTTCCCCAAAGCACTGCTGGCAAGCACGCATTATTGGGTGTGCAACAGGGGTAACTACAAGAAATGAAGGGGCCAGTCTTATACAAGAGGTGAGGCTGGATGATTGCCTGTCAAACCTGGGGAGCCTGTGCGTTACCAGAGCTCTCGTTTTGCCTGTGGCATTTCTGTAAACCTGCCACTGGTGCTGGTTCAGAGCTGGCACGTGTCCTGGAAGCACACCTTCTCCAAGCTGTTCGTTGTTCCAGGTCTGCTGGAGACTGAATTTGCTCTCCTGCCTCTGGCAAGAAAGTTTCAGCTTTCCTTGTATAACCTTGTAGGAGCAGGGGGCACAGAGACCAGAGGGGGCTGGCTGCACCCTCCAGCCACAGGCCAGAAGCCGTGCGCTCCCGATTCAAATGGAGAGGAGAGTGGCTGGTCAAGGTGACCCCAGAATGACAGAGCACATGGACAACCCAGCAAATTAGCCCACATGAGAAGCGCTGCAGTGTGGCCCAGATGAAGGAGGAACCCCCAGGGTGTGCAGTTAATCACGAGGATCCACTGGCATCAGTTGTACAGCAGGAGATACCTTGCAAAACAGAGCTACAGCCCTTCCAGAGTAATGTGGTAAGGTACTCGATAAGGCAAAAACTATGATTCCTGCTTGGGTATGAGGTTGTTTATGCAAAACCAAAAACAAACAAATACATAAAGCTCTGGGCCTGTGAACTTTCTGCATAGGCAGTACCTAAGGAAAACTTCACCCGCCTTGTAGCACCCCCCTAGGCTTCTTTTTCTCATACACTTGAGGAAAGGGAACAGCATATATAGACCAGGCAGCGAGAACTTCCCAAAGAGAGAAGCCATGACAGCTTGAAAACTTGCCAGGAGCTGGTGGGCTGCACCTAAATCCCCCCAGATTCCCCCAGGATGCAGGCACCTTTTTCAAGCTTCAAACCCAGCTAAAGAGGAGCTTAGGCTGCAAGCAACCAAGTGAGTCTCACACTGAGTGCACAAAGCTACAGAGGTGTATCTAAATCTTCGCTTCGAGCACAGACTGTAGATTTCTTTCCAGAATCAAGAGGCACAAGCCAGTCTGGATAAGGAACTTGGAACAAAAGAAAGCGGTGGGTGAGCCAATTTCCACATTGGTGTCTTTTGGCTTTGTATGCCTCTCCCGCACTGCATTAATCCTGGTTTTCTCTTCATGCCTCTTCCCATCCCCTGCTATGTCTAGTCCTGATGCATGTGTGCACTGGCTGCTGTACCAACGTATGCGCCCCGCACAGAGGGGTCACAGCTGCCAGACCAGGGTCCATACCAGCTGCACTCTCCATGCCTCAGGCATGGCACTGAACTGGGACCCATTCTTCTGTCCACCTGTAGAGCATCACAAAACCTGTAGAAACATAACAATCTTGGAAAACTCTACTCCCCTCTTAAATTTGGTTGAAACTGTCCAACATGTTCAAAAGTTGCCAGAAGGGCCCCATGGTAAATAGCATGATTACATAGGCTTTGTCACCTTAGGACATCGGCCAGAAACAGCTGAGAAGCCCATACACTACATCCACAGCCCTACAGGTATCTTGCTGCGACAGGACAAGGCGAGGAGCCCTATGTGCACGGAGCACAGGCAGCTGCTTCCCATCAGTGTTTTGCTGCTTTTCCAGTTCGCCTGTACATTGGAACTTCGATGAGAAATAAACTGCTTATTAAGCAGCGACCCCGGGTTTGTCTGGTTTTGTTGATGGTGGCTGTCAGTCCTCACTGAGATGATTCACGACTTGACACTATTTTCTGTGCTTCCCTTCTGTCTCCAACCAGAGCGCCCGCTCTCCCTGGCTCCCAGCCAGGGTGCAGGGTGAGTGTCTCTCACTTGTTTATAGCAGGGCTGGGGGATGTTTAAACGAGGGTGGTGATGGGAATCTTGGGAATTTCACAGCAGACATAACTGCAGCAACAAGCCTCCCTGCATCTGACAAGTTCCACTCAGGGCAGAGTATAGAAAATTCTTTATCTAAAGGCAAATCCACGATCAGCTACTTCTGGAAATAAAGGCACTCACAGGGATCATACTAGTTGCAAAGCAAATTTAAAAACCATAATCACTCACGGACTGATCTCTACAAGGCAGGAGTCCAAAGCAACAGGAAAAACGGTGCGCGCAGCTGCACGCTTAGTTGACACATGCAGCTATCAGGATTGCCTGCACAAAGAAACACTTTGACAGGAGAGAGTGAAAGAGCCCGGCCCAGCCGCTATGGCAAAAGCCCTTTGGAAAAGCAGGTCCATGCTCAACTGTGCACGGCTTGGCAGTGATGGTGTCAAGAGTACAACCCCAGCTTTAAGATAAAAAAATTCTCACGTCATTCATTTAGTAAGGAATCGCTACAGATTATTACTAAAACTGAAAGAATTTGTTTAGATCCACATTGTGTTTCACTGCGAATGTTTATTTTCTTTCAGCACTTCATTCAGCTTGGACAATGACACCAAGCTAATTAGTTTCACATTTGTCCATACTTTTAAGCCCTTCTCCTTTGCAGGATTTCATGGCTGCAATACCAAGGTTGTAAACATGATGGGCAAAGGCACATTTGTTTTTTCAGAAAAAGTCTTCGCTCGATCTCTATTTTTGATCATCAAGTGATCCCTATAAGTTTGCCACTAGATAAAGCTGACTTGGAGGGCCAAAGCTGACCTGATTGTGTCTCCTGTCAAAAAAAATTTATAGCTGATGCCTAGCTTAGGAGACTGAAAAGCTTGCAAGCAGAAAAACTCTTGCAATCAGAGAAAGAGGAATCAACTCTGACATATTAGAAAATTATTTTTTAATGCCTTACTACGGAGAGTGGTACACTTCATGCTTGGAATGGCACCAGATGCCAAGACCCAGCAACACCAGTCCTATCTACATTTCCAGTTCAGGATAACAAACACATTCAGGGTCTCTGAAGGACTGTCTGTTAATGATCCTTTTCAAAAAAGCATCTGGACTCCTAACAAACCACTCTCAGACACAGGAGTTTGGGGAAAACCTGGACAAACAATGCACTAGAGTGCCTGAAGCTCTTTTTGCATGGGCAGTTCTGTCTGAAAGTGCAGCTAAGCACTGGCTCAGTGATGGGCTGCTTATTTTCTGGGGGTGCAGCACCAAGCACAGGAGGCCCAGATCCCTCACTGGCCATGACTGCCTTCACAGTACCGCTTAAGAAAAGACAGAATCTGAGAGGCAGAAGGAGCTGGGCAGCAGCGTGCTCCAACTCTGCTGCGTGTGTTCCCTGCGCTGGCATCAGCATCACCACCACCACTGGCAGGAACCGCGGCACAGCAGCCCGGGTGCTGAACTCTGGGTCACTTCCCAGGGTCTTGGGTTCACCTTGGCAGGGACTTCTCATTGCTGGGGAATTCCCAGAGCAGACCTGGGCTCCAGCTACCACATGGAACCTTCAAAGTGCCAATGTGGATCAGGCTTAGGCCAAGTAATTCCACAGGACAATAATGTTCTCCAGCCTGCTCTTCCCTGTACCTACACAGTGGGGGTGTACTCCCCATAAAAGCCAATGTCACACCTGCCCTACCCTCCTGCAATTACCTTCTACCAATTTTATTTTCTCTTCTCTCCGCTTCCTTCCCACATTCTGCCCCAGCTTCCATGTCTCACCTTCAGTAATTTCTACCGATGGACAGTCCGATTGCCCATCAACACCAACCTTTTGAAGACTAAAAGCACCACACAGCTGTATCACAAACAACCAGAGAGCCTACACCGCTTACATGCAAAATCTAGGGACCCATCAATTGCTGCTCTCATTCCACACATCACGAGCTGATCCATGCACCGGTAACAGCCACCTGTCTGCATATCAGCATGCTGGGGGCTACCACTGCCATTGCTTCACCGCATTGCCTGGTGCCACAGCTCTGGCCACATCACTCGGCTCAACAGCTTACAACAGCAGTTGGGCTGGCTAGTCTTACCAGCTGATGGAGTGGTGTCAGTATGATGGCCTGCATGGGCAGATGAGGTCAGGTAAATTTGTAACAGCTGAGACCGGGGATAAGTTGGAAACAGAAGTCTAACCTGAACGTCACAGTGGCAGGAATCTGCTGAAGCTCTAGAAAATAAGGTCCTTCTGACTTGCCCGCTGAAGGCTAAAATAAAGAACAAGAAAGTGGGTTCCTTATAGCAGAGAGCAAGAGATAAAATTCCCCCCAGAAAAAGTGCAGTATTTTCCACACCAGTGGCTGTCTCATCTTGGAAAGACATCTGAGACACTTCATTAGTCACTGCCTGCAGCTTGCATCCTCAAACACATCCCCAAAGCAGTAAAGACCAAAAATACAATGAGAAAAGAGGAATCTCTGTATCTCCTCAAAAATGTGGAAATAACTGGAGTGGTAGTTTAGATGCCAGGCAAAGAATTTTCTTTACATATTTTACAGGCCAAACTCTGACCTCTTCTCCATGCTAACTAATTTCATCTGCAAACAACTCCTCCAGAACAGGGGCCAGGTCTAGAACTGCTCTACTGAAAAAGCCCAGAAGTAATTTTTTCTAACAAGTGTCTTTACTAGTAAATCCAAATCCTGCAAATAATTTAAAGCTGCCAGTTCTCACTGGAGCATCTCTCAGAAGCTTGGAGATGTGCTGGTAAAGAAGCCCACATGCTGAAAGCTAGGCTGGGTGTGAATTCTCAAAGCCCTGCCTGCCATCCCTGTAAAGGGGGCTGCAAGTCTTCACTGGCAAGGTCAACAGAGACCACTGGGAGGAGCCAGAAGAATGGAGAAAGCAGGAGGGATGGAAGAAGGTACTGTAGTGCCTAAAATTTTTCTTTACATCTCTGACTTGTATTTTATTTAAAATGTTAAGAACCAATAAGGTAGAGCACACATACCCACCCTTTCAACTCTGCCCTAGACCCTAGCCTGCACATTCAGCATCAATCCACACATGAGATAAACAAAAACACCAAGTAAAGTAGGGAAAATGGCTCGGTATCTTTTCTGAACTCTGATAAAGGGCAAAATCATGATGCCAGTCTCCCAGGCTCCACGGCATTCTGTGGTTCTTAGCTGCCATGCACTCACCACTTCAAAATCAAACAATAAAATTGGACTTGTTCTTATAGCTCTGGCAAAGACTGTATATGAGAATGCTGCCCTGGGAATCATAGAATTATATATATAGAATATATAGAGAGAGAATTGGAAAAGACCTTTAAGATCACCCAGTCCAACCACTAACCCAGCACTGCCAAGGCCACCACTAAACCATGTCCCTAAGCGCCACATCTGCATGTCTTTTAAACACCTCCAGGGATGGTGACACAACCACCTCCCTGGGCAGCCTGTCCCAATGCCTGACCACCTTTTCAGTGAAGATTTTTCCTAATATCCAATCTGAACCTCCCCTGGTGCAACTTGGGGCTGTTTCCTCTTGTCCTGTCACTTGTTACTTGGGAGAAGAGACGACCCCCACCTAACTGCAACCTCCTTTCAGGCAGCTGTAGAGAGTGACAAGATCCCCCTCAGCCTCCTGCTCTCCAGGCTACACGACGCCAGTTCCCTCAGCCACCCCTCACAGGACTTGTGCCCCAGCCCCTTCCCCAGCCCCGCTGCCCATCTCTGGACACGCTCTGGCACCTCAATGTCCCTCTTGCAGTGAGGGGCCCAAAACCAAACACAGGATTCAAGGTGCAGCCTCACCAGTGCCGAGCACAGGGCGCCGAGCACTGCCCTGGTCCTGCTGGCCACACTGTTTCAAGCACAAGCCAGGATGCTGTTGGCCGCCTTGGCCACCTGGGCACACTGCTGGCTCCTGTTCAGTGGCTGTTGACCAGCACCCCCAGGTCCTTTCCCCCAGGCAGCTTTCCAGCCGCTCTGCCCCAGCCTGTAGCACTGTGTGGGGTTGCTGTGACCCCAGCGCAGGACCCGGCACTGAGCCTTGTTACACCTCAAACAGTTGGCATCAGCCCATCGGTCCAGCCCGCCCAGAGCCCCCTGCAGAGCCTTCCTGCCCTCCCGCAGATCAACACTCCCACCCAGCTTGGTGTCACCTGCAAACTGACCGAGGGTAGGTGCCTCCAGAGCCAGCCAGAGAGCAGCCAGATGACCTGGCGAAGGGGAAGCACGGCTCTGGTTCCTTCAGCGGGCTAATGCATCCATCCTGGGAGTCAACCCATGCTCCTCTCTTGCTGGGACGCCCCTCCCTGTGAGCGACAACAGGAGAATCCCTGCAGAGGCCAGCCGGGCTGCGGAGCACAGGGACAGCGCTGCCGGCTCAGCGCCCCCAGCCGCGGGGGCTCCCCCAGGTCCGAGGGGCGGCCGGCTCAGCCCCCTCAGCGCTGCAGGGCTGCGGCTGCAGGAGCGCCCACACAGCCCCAGGCCAGGCCGCCACCCCGAGCCTCCCCCAGCTGCTCGCCGAGGCTTAGCTGGGGGGGCTTGTTCCAGGAGCGGGGGCGGTTGGGGGCGGCCCGGTGCCCCCGCCGCCCGCCCGATGCCGGCCCCGGGCCGCCCGGCTGCACCCTCTACCGGCCGCGGCTCGCAGGAGCCCCGGTGCGGCGGCAGCGCCCACCGCCCTCACCGCCATGCCCCGGGGCCCCGCGACCCCACTGCCAGCAGCGAGCCGGGCTGGAACAGGCTTGGGGGCGCTGGGGTGCCTCTCGCTTCAGGCACGGCGAGTGTAGCGGCGCCCTGGACGCGGCACACCCTGCGGCTGCTAGTACCAGAGCCTCCAGTCCAGCCTCTCCGCCTTACCCCGCTTCCCACCCGGCCAGAAGCGCTCCTGCAAGCAGGCGGGTTTCCTTCTGCCTGGATTCCCCTTACTGGAAGAGCAGCAGCCCCAGCTGTATGGGAGCAAAGGCACTGCTTTTGTTCTCACAACCTCTGCGGGCTCTTAAGAGCTTTTGTCACCAAATCTTCACTGCAGGGTACTCATCAAGCACAAAAGCAGTGTGACTTGCTAAACCACAAGGCCCGGAGCTCACTTCAAGAGCAAACGCCCTGCCATCAAACCAAGCATGTCCGTGGTGGCACGACAGCCCTCACCAGCACAAAGAGCAACCCTCCGCTTAGGTGCCTACAATGCCCTCAGTGCTCTGCACCCCCAAAACTGCAGGATCCAAGGAGCTTCCAGAAAGGAAACAGGGCAACAAGTATTTTAAAGAGGGCAAAGGTAATGGTGGTGAATGCCTTTCCTGGTGAGCCAACACCCATTACATGATCAGCTCCAACTTTCTGGGGTGCCAGGGCCCCATACAGGTACAGAGCACTCCCCGCAGCTGGCAAGCCACAGTCACAGCAGGACAACACACTGCGATACACGTTATCAGACTCAGCACATAAAATATTTGCCTTTTTCCTCACCCCCCTTTTCCCCACAGGGCAGCTCGTAATTCCCAGATGCAGCTAACAGCAGAGAGTCAGTTATCTGGAAGACTAGTTGCAGTTTCAGGCTATGATAGATACACTCACTGGTAATCCTTCCCTCCCTCTCACCATTAATACTCCTCCCTCCAGTTACCAGAAAATGCAGCAGTGCTCCCTTCTGCCTGCCCATCTCTCCTCCCTCCAGGCTACTCCTCTGGAGAATTGGCTCCACAGCTGGATTGTAAAATAATCCAGCTGTTCCTATGACAACATGCTGGCAGAGGGCAGAGATGACGCCAACACTCAGTGTTGGCCCATTCACTACCAACACCCAACTCTGTTTGTTTTGGTTTGGGATGCATTTGTTTTTCAATGCGGGCAGCTCTGCCGAGTACATTTCTGAAGGCTGGAGGGGCAGGAGGAGCCACAGTCCCGGAGACGCCAAGAAAGTTGCTGGCTCTGTGATTTACCCGGCGTTTTTTGGTTGTTGGTTTGTTTGGTTTTTTTTACCCCAGCTCCATCTGATGTGAGGATAAAAACCCCCTCCAGCAGTCTGGCAGCTGCACCCAATCTTTGCAAGGCTTGATCCAAAGCCTGCACTGAAAGGCACAGCGCAAGACTTTGCGTGTAAGGCTTCCACGGGGGGGGGGGGGGGGGGGGGGGGGGGGGGGGGCAGGAAAAAAGCCTTGGGTAGAATCAGTAGGGGCCACACAGTCTGTATTTTAACATCTTGCCTGTCAGCAGAAGGATTGCAGTGTACAGGGAAGCAAAAGAAAAACTTGCTCCTTGTGAAGCATTAGCCAAACACCCGGCTGGACTCATCCAGCCTCTGGCTTTGATAGGAGCTAGCTCACGTACTGAGAGGGTTGGGTAGAGGCCATCAGCAGGAGCAGAAGGACCTTACTGTCAGGCTCAGCAAAAGGAGGAGGCTCCTCAGGTACTGCTGCTATTAGACCTCCTTCAGCGAAGCCCGCTCCTGTGTCATTGAGATCATCCGGCAGACACCATCTACAGCTCTGCAACTCCAGCGACGGGGGCTCCCAAAGGGAATACGTCTGACAGTCCTCAGGAGAGGAAGACCATTTCCCAGGGACTAACACCCTTCACTCACAAGCGAACAGCACAGCAAAACGCCCCTGCTCCCAGCATCAACAAACAAGAGATGGCGTTTGTTACTGCCTGTACATTTCACTAGGTCTCCATTTTTACTCTGAAGGTCTTGAGAACAGTGGAGCTTGTATGACAGGCAGGACTCTAGCTGCGTAACTGCTAACAAACCATTTCGTTTCAAACTCAAGTAATTAACCATCATTACCAGCACAACAGTGGCCATTTCTGTTGCATGGCTGACTGCAATGACCAGGGCTCCCACTGCTCTGCTTTCAACACACTAAATGTCAGCAGATAGAGGCGGTGAAGAAAGATTGTCCTCAGCGAGAAAAGAAAATAATGAAATTAGTTACATTGTTTTTGAACAGAGACCCCCATGGGCCACTCTGAAACAGGACATGAATGGCCAATTAACCCAAGCAAGTGCAACAAAGTGAATGTATCTCAAACTACACAGGGCCAGTTCTCTGATCTGGCATGGTGAGCAACCGGGCATAGCAGGCTGTCAGGTACAAGGGAAGGCAAGATATCAGATTAGCTTAAACCTACAGATGCTTCTTCCATGAGAGCAAGGAGAGAAGAACAACTAGAAGCATGACTGTTTCTGGAAATGCCTTAGAAACTGCAGATCCAACGAAGCACCGTAGCAGCTATCACACAGGAGTCAGTTGGGTTCAGACAGACATTACAGGCTCAGGAACCTATCCTTCTAATGCGCCTGACACGTCTCTACTGCTGCTTTGGGGTGCCTCACCCCTTCAGTTCTCCACAGCCATTTCCACGCTGCCCTCAGCATCTCTCCCCTGTCCACTCTCCCACCATGTAAAAGTCCTGGCCATGAGAAACAGCAGCAGCAGCAGAGCAGTGCTGGGTTCAGAAGACTTGCCTTCCCTTCTCCACTGTGCAAGGAGTGAAGAGAAGATAATTTTGAGAACTGGTTGCAGTGCTGCTGCTCACACAGCAGGAAGCTCTACTATACACCCTACCCAAACTCTTATCCAAGTCTTACTCGCAACTTCCCTTCTTGCCACACAGGGATTTCTGTTCTGGGTTCAAAAGATCAAAAACAAATGTCACGAGCCATACACAGACGGGGATTTTTTCTTGCTACCCATTTTGCAAGGACATAAGTAATTCCATAGCAGTGCAGAAAGTTTTCAGGTACCTTCCACCAGGAATGTATTTTCCTACCTTTCTCCTTACTTCAGAAGTCACCCCCAACTTACACACAGAGTGCGGTATTTGAATCCAACAAGCTCCACAGCCTCCTCTCTATCTGAAGAGCCCTTCAGCCTCACTGCCACCTGAACAGCCTCTGCCAGCACAGTGATTACAGCAAGACACTCCTTCAAGGATCTGGCCTCTGTCGACCGTTCAGTATTGGATTGTCTCACCAGCCCAAGACAGGCTTAGCCCAAGATATCCCTCCTGCAGAACACAGCTCACAGAGCAAAAAACAGACTTCACAAAATAAACAAAAGCAAAGCTCTTCCCCTGACTAGCATAGCCTGTGGGAGTCCAAGCTCCTTGTGTGCTGTGCCTTAGTCTTCAGCACTTTTCACAAGTGCCAGATCCCAGCCCCACAGTCTCTGCCAGATCCCAGCCCTACAGTCTCTCTCAGACTTTTTACTATTTCCTAGGGCAAAAACTGATAAGAAGTTGCCGGGCCCCTGGTCTGCATGGTGTTTACAGGAACAGACCACTCTATCCAAAGCTTCATTAGGTAAACTAGACTCAATATCAGCACAAGTACATATTTGAGAGGATTAAGAACAAGATATCATCTAAAGGTATTTAAATTAACAGACTGCACAGCAGATACACAGCAAGGCAAAGGACTTTGAAAGCAAGTCTGGCCATGTATCAACAACCTGTCGGTTCCATGAGAAGTCTACTTACCTACCTGGTCCTGCCCCAGGAAGCACCCTTGTGAGGCTCGGCAATTGTTGGAAAGCAGATGGGCAACAGCAAGGAGGGGAGCTGGAGAGCAGTGTCAGTGCAGGTGGGTGGGATCAGGTGAGGGACAGGGGTAGAGGTTTTGCGGAGAGGACTGGAGGGTCTGTCTGGGGCAGCTTGCAAAGCAGGCTGCTGCACTGGGGGTGGAGCGCCAGCTCTTTGGTTCTGATTGAGCCAGGGACGGACTTTAATGAGGATCTCAATGCCATCTCCCCTAGTAACCTTACAGACAAATGAGAGTCACTGGGTACATGAATAATGCAGTGGGTTGAAAATTGGCTGGACCACTAAACTCGAAGCTGATCTGCAGTACAAAGTGACAACCAGTGGACTCGAACAACATCTCTCAAGGGTCAACACTGGGGCCAATACTCTGTGATGCCTTCGCTAACACCCTGAGTGATCTGACAAAGCATACAGCCAGCAAATTAATGCCCAATACCAAATTAGGGGTAGTGACTGACATACTTGAGAGCAGTGCTACCATTCAGAGGAATCATAAATGCCTGATAGGAACCTCATAAACTTCAAAAAGAATCAAATGCAAAGTCTCCCATCTGGGACAAAACAACTCCATGCAACAGTATAGGGTGCCACCTGGCTGAGGAGCCACTCTGCTGAAAAAGTGTTTGGAATTTGTAGTTTGGGAACGCGGTGGCGAAGTACTAACTCTTCAAAGCATGTCCCCAAGATTCTGATAGTTTACTATGAAGCTGGTCAAACACCGGACCAAGTTGCCCAGAAATGCTGTAGCGGCCCCATTCCCAGGGATATTCAAAATCCAACTGGTCAGCCCAGTGAGCAACACATTTTTGTTCGACCTGCTTTGAGCACGAGGCTGGAGTAATGACCTCCGCGGCCAGAGCATCCTGCTTCAATCCTCCTCACTAGAACCAGTCTCTCCTGCTTACCGCCCCCCTGGCCAAGAAGTGCTCGGCGTCCTGGCGACCAGCAGGGAGCAGTGAAAGGCGAGGAATGAAGGCTTACCCACCGGACCGGCAGCATTCCTGCAAGGCTGCAAAAACACGCCGGGGCCGCCCAGGGCTGCGGTGACGGGTGCCCGGCCCAGGGAAGCGGGGCAGGGACCCGGCCCGCAAGGTGGGCGCTGCGGGGTCCCTGACACCCCTCCCCGGGGACCCGGCAGAGGCACGGAGGGGCTGGGAGTGTTTTCTTCACCCGAGGGGGGTCAGGTGGGGGGGCTGCCCAGCCCGCTGCACCCACGGGTGCCAACCCACCTGCCAGATCCCCAGTAACACCTGAGATCGGCTCGATATTGCTGCTGTCAGCGCGCTGAGCGTTGCTTGTTGCTTCAAGCATCTGGGGCTACGGGGTTCGTATTGCCCAACTCTCCTCCTTGATCTCGAGATCTAAACACATGCTTAACAAAACCCAAAATTTAAACTCTTACATAACCACATGACTCCAGGCACGGGGATGATGAAATCCCAAGTAGCACCAAGACCAGTGACACAGGACCTGGAGGGGACTGCCAAAATCCAGGAGACACAGGCAGCCCTGTGCCGTTTTACTGGGCAGCTTCGCTACAGCTCACGATCGATTGTGCTCACATCTGTCACGCAACTGAGCACCAAGGCCACAAAGACATTTACATGCTTCTGTCAGTTCCAGTAAAAACTATAGCACATTGGTTTAAGCTAAGACGCTTTATCCACAGATTACAAGTATGGAAAATCAGACATGGTGGAAAGAAACCCCAGTGAATGGATGTCTCCGGACCCCAAAGACCTGGGGTTGCTGAGCCTAAAAGCGCTGCCTCACGGGTCTGACTCGTGTGTTGATGCAACTGGCAGGGTGGTTTCAGGCATCCCCATGCCACTCTCCACACTGCTCTCCTGGCCTGAATTAGCACACCCATTCCAGGGGAGGCAGAAAGGAATGGCCGACATCAGCCTTTGCCACTGGGCATCAGAGAGCTCTGCACAAGCCCCCTTTCCCCAGTCACTTGTCTAGCTAACAGCACTGGGGACAGGGGAGGGTACAGCACAAGCTCCCTTATGTCACCTGGGAGAGCTAGCAACTCACTATAGACAGTAAAGACAGTATTTAAAACTGCTAGTTAGATCTGTCAGAGCATGCCATCCAGATCTTAGAGATGCTCATACATATACAAAGAGATGTTTCATCTATCTGGAGTACTGCCTTGCCACAAACCCTGTGTGTTACCACTCAGCTGCTTTCACACGAGCACCACCACCAACACGTAACTCCTCTCCCTGAAACCGATCCTGCCAATCATAGACTTAATGCATCACATAGGTTGGAAGGGGTCTCCGGAGACCACCTAGCCCAACCCTGCTCAAAGCAGGGCCATTTAGAGCATGTTGCTCAAGGCCTCGGCCAGTCAAGTTTTGACATGCTCCAGGGGTGGAGGTTCCACAACCTCTCTGGACACCCTGCTCCAATGTTTGACCCCCTTCACGGTAAAACATTAGGTTTTAGCACACAGTCTGAAGAGTGAGTGCTCCAAACTGGGTTCAGGCAAATCACTTATGCCTTCAATATGCTGTTCCACTGGACTTTATACAGCTCTGTCAGCTACAGGGTCTGCTTCTTCCATTGCTCTGGTATCAGCGTTTGACTGATCCTGCAGTAACTTTGGTCAGGGACTCAGACCAGCTGGAACTTAACCCTCCCACATAAATGTGCTTTTTTGTGCCAGTGTAACTTCCTGAACCATTTCATTGAGAGGTCAGACAAGTAACTGTGGAGAAACCAGGAAGGAAACAGAATCACATAGATAGGAGCAGAGAAGATAGCAGGACCACACATGTAGATCGATTTAAGCTCGCCTGGATGAGTAGTTCCAACACTTCAATCTACCTGGCCATTAAGATGGGATCACACTCTTCACCCACTTCATATGGCTCTGGGGGACAGCTGAGTCAGTCAAAAGCCGAGGCTGTCATCTTCAAGCCACGCAAGTGGCCTGGAACCAGTACATTAAAAAAAAAAAAAAAAAAAAGTCTCCTGAAACACCAAGATAGACTGTAGGCAACAACTGTGATCCTCTGGCCCAAGACGACGCTGCAATAATGTAATACTTGCCGTGCAAGAGACCCCATTTCCCAAGGACCTGTCCAAATTTGAAGAACAAGCTCCCTAGGGACTAAGGACCCTTCAGTACCTGCCCACCCAGACTGCAAGCTACGCTGCTTTCACCTGTAACGCAAACACACTGCAAGATCCACAAGATCCACTGGGGAGAGGAGAAGGGAACAAACCACACATTTGTGTATTAGTCATATTTGAGGTTAATTGGAAAGTACTCAGATGCTGCTCCGAACGGCTCACGGTAAGCTGCAGAATGGAACAGAACACTTCAATCAGTGCCCATAAGGAGCTCCGAGATCCTCAAGTGGAAATCATTATATAATACTTTGTCCTCATAAACACAGATGATTATTTCAGTGCATAATGTATCTTAATAGGAAATACAAACCTTTGGTTAAGAGTCAGAGCTGGTCTTTACCACATTCTGTGCCTGATCACCTGCAGGGCACAATCTGTCATGCAATATCCAGTAATTAAGCTGTATTTATGACAAGATTGGAAGCTGTGAGGTCATTCCCTGTGCAACTACACGTGCCTTAAATTAGCTATGATAATCATTCTCACATGCGTGCAACAGTCCAGGCCTTTAACAGCAGCCAATGTCTGATGTTACAACAATAAATGACAATGTGGCACTGAGAGGAAAAATACTGCAGAATTTGGTCATAAAGAGGTTTGGAAAAAGGAGATTTTGCTGGGGTATGACTGCATGGAGTTATACGCAATTCTGCATATCCAGCAAATGGAATTGGTTGGCACTTTGTTCACAAACACAAAAGTATCTCCGATTCTAGAACTGTCTTGTTAGTATCTACTATCTATAAGGAATCTGCAAATAAGCTGCATTTATTTTTGGCATGAAAACACTTGCACAGTAAAATGTTTCTCAAATTATAGATTCTAAAAAATATGAAAAAAATTAAACATTTGAATTCTGAAGTGCTAAAGCCCTCTTGGCAAAAATTACTTATGTTCACAATGTACGTCAGGTTTATCAAGAAATCGTGTTAATCCTGCTCTGGTGTAACAAGCGACAGTCTTGCACTCCTGTAGTACCTTTCCGCAACAAGGACTAAAGCTACAACAAAAGGACTTTGATCCACCAGAAGGCTGTGCTGCCATTCAGCAAGACCTTGGCAGGCTGCAAGCCTGGGTGGAGAGGAACTTTTCTCAAATAAATGTTCCTAATCAGGAGCATCCCTTCCGGGGGAGGTAGCTTGTATCAGTATCATTCAGAGTTCTCAAAGCTATGGAAACCATCCCATTAGCTTGCTATGCCCCTCAGCTCAGCTCGCTGGCTAAACGGTCTTGAAGATAAACAACCAGGTAGAGTAACATGTTTCCTTGTGTGTTATTTCACTATTTGTCTCTAATTTGTATTTGTCTCTTAATTACAGCTACGTATCTACCTTTCAGTGAAAAACACTAGTTCGTGTTTCCCTTAAACTCCACACAATACTCAGGATGATTGGGAGGTAGTTTACCAAACCCTGCATCACCAGGATTCCTTTTGGAGCACTGAACAACTCACAC
Organism: Falco peregrinus; assembly: GCF_023634155.1. Taxonomy (NCBI): domain Eukaryota; kingdom Metazoa; phylum Chordata; class Aves; order Falconiformes; family Falconidae; genus Falco; species Falco peregrinus. The sequence goes on from NC_073721.1 coordinate 66,572,771, forward strand.
AACCCTTACAGTGAGGTAAATCCTCTAAGCTGCCAGAGCTCCTTTATAAAGTGGTGACACAGGCAGCACCTACACCACCAAATGCAGCAGGGCCAGGAACTGCTGCTCTGTGGTGGCAGGGCCAGGCGGCATACTCGCCACATCCACACTATGCAGCGCTTGGCCTGTGGTCACCCCCGAACTACACGTGATGTCTGCCCCTGTAGCCCTAAAGCACAAGTATTATTTGAGGGGTGTCATTTCAAACACCCTGAATGGAAGAAATAAAGGCTGTGCTGTAGCCCAGAGGGGTAATTCACAGCATGAAGCTAAAGGGCCTGTCATACGCCACAGCACAGAGGGGTGTTTGCCAGTAAGAAACCTGCCAGGGTATTGCTGGGTGACCCAGCAGAGTGGAGGGAGCCAGGGTTCACACAGCCCTGCCCGCTGCTCATCGGACACACACTACCCTCTGAACTACACCCAAGCACCGCCTTGGAGATTGCTGCTCCACACAGGCCAAGACTGTTTCAGGGACCAGAGGTATTACTGTGTAGTAGAGTAGGGTGGCAAATCAGCAGCCCAATGCCCAAGCTTGCTGCCTACCCCCTTCAATTTAGCAGCACAGGCATAGCCAAGGAACCCAGGCTTGCGGCACCCGGAACTTGCTGAGAAACAGTAGGGAAAAGAAAAAAAGGGGGCAGAAGGGAGGATGGGAGGATCTGTGACTCCCATGAATAGTTAAAGCTGTGAAGAGCTGAATTCTTTGAAAGTCTCAGAATGAAATCCTTATCTGTGCCTCCGAAACCCCATTCTTGGCTTTGCACTCATCTCTTATGTAACGACAGCAAATTACTTTGGTTTATCTCCCTTGGTGTCCTCGAGGTTAGTGACACATCATCATTAGGTTAAGTTACTATTTTAATTCAATTGCCATACCACATGCTTAAATGCTGTCACAGATCTTGTCCTTCCTTCTTCTGTGTGCTACTGGCAACTGTCATTTCTCCTACAATTAAGAGTTCAAACGCTTCACAGCAGGAATTGCATCATTCTCATGCTGAAGCACCCGCTACACTTCAGAGCGGTGTCAAAAGATGTTTTCTCAAAACCTCCAATAACCTGGCAACATCTGAATCCTGCATGTTTCAGATTATATGTTTTAAGACTGACACTGACACTGTATTTTACGGCCTTTGCAATACTGTTACTTACTCAAAACAAATACTTAGTTTTGCAAACAAAACCAGAGAAATACTATATTGTGAGTTGGTTTCACTTCCCCTATTCCCTAGCATGAGAAGATTCCAGATGGGCTCTTTAGAAAGAGCTAAATACTTATCAAATGGAAGATGTGATACAATCAGAATTAAAAGGACTCCTTTAATGTTGCAGCCAATTGTCTTTAGCCAACAGGATCAAGTTACAAAGCATTTGTATAAAAACAGAGCTCAAATACAATCAGCGAAGAGAAGCTGAAAATCTGCTGTTCTGTGGACTACAGATGCGGCAGGGGGAAAACAGAACAAGAGCTCCATAATTGGAAATAATACAGATACTTTGTCCACACGCTAGTTATGACCTTCTTTTGTTTTCCCATGATATCCTGTTGATATAATATCCAGATCCCTTGTGGACATCCGCTGTTTCCAAACGAGAAGAATGAGTGTTGTTAGTTTCACTTCAGCACCTCACCGGGTCACCAGCCTACCTACTATGCCTGGAAAGCCTGCCGGGAAGCAGCGTCAACCAACCACCTTATCAGTTAAAGATCTGAACGGATGAGGAGCACGGACATATGAGATCACATCTTGTGGTAATTTAAACAAATTTCAAATACCATTACAATAAGGAAGAACAGAATAAGAACAAAAGTTCAGGTAAATACAAACCTACATAGGAATAGTTAATGGATGACACCAAGTGCAACTTTCCTCCCTCTCTGACCAGCCCCAGTCTTCTGAACACTACCTGACAGCAACCACCCGAAGAAGGTTGCAAGGACAAAGCCAGGGTGTAGTGCTGCCTCCCCGCAGCATTCCCCAAGGCCCCAAAAATCTACTGAAACATGGACTTCCACAGCCAAAGGGGATATTTTTGTATTTAACAGTCCTCATGAGCTTTTTCTTCTGTTAATCTTCTGGACTTAACGTTCAGCTCAAAAAAACCCCCTTGTAGTATCCACAAAATCACGCAACAAGATTTTTCACGAGTAACCACAATATGAAATAAGCAATTTTGTCGAGTATGGTTTTACCCCACATCTCCCCCAACTGTCATTCAATGCACAGCATTCTTATGTTGAAAGAAACCCCCCTTACCCATGTCTGTAAGGATGAAGAGTCTTAGTTAATTTATCTGTTTCTCACCCAGAAGCTGTTCCACACTTCAGAACACCCATGTACTTCTCTGCACCTCTTATGGTGCTCTGTGTCCTTCTGAAGGCAAGATCAGAACTGTACACGGCATTCAAAGCACTGGCACACTGCGGGTTTACCCCGTGCTGGAACGATGCTCTCTGCTTTGTTCTCTAGCTCTTCCTACTTACTGCCTAACATTTGATTTGCTCATTTACCAAGCCTTCAGCTGAGATTTTCACAGAACTGTTATTATGCCAAGGTCTTGTTCCTAAGTGATAAAACTGCTTCTAGACTGTTTCTGTGTATTTTAAGTCAGGATTGTTCATCTGTCATTTAAAACACTTCACATTTCTGTACACCAACTTGTATTACCTACTCTCTTTGTATTGTGATGTTTTACTAAAGTTCCCCTCAGACCACAGGCTCCAATTCAGATGCTCAGTTCAACATGTGGAACTTCATATATTGACTCCTTCCACCAAGTAAACATCTTTGCCCTGTTTTACAGTGACCTGTCTTTAACCCAGTGTCATCTACCCACCTGACAACTTCTCTTATACCATAGCTTCTTCTGCTGAAAATTTTGTTGAATGCTTTTTAGAAACCCAAGTACGTGACATCAGCTGAATCTCTCTTGTCCACGTTTTCCCGACTCCTCAGAAGAGTCCAAACAAGGTATGAGGCCAGGACCTCTCCTTAGAAAAGCTCTGCCAGCTCTCCTGGTACCATTTTCTCCCCACACCTACTAGAGTTCACCTTTTTTAAACTATTTTCATTAACTTGCTAGGTACAGATAATAGGCTCACTGCTCAGCAGCTCCCAGAACTCTTCTAGCCCACTTTTTTTTTTTTTTTTTAATTGGCATATTAACAATCTTTCCATTCTGTTATCAAAGCGCTTCTAAATGTGATGTTAAACGAAATCATTAGTAAGCAGCTCAGCTATTTAAATCTTGACTTCTCTTAGATCTCTCGGATGAATATCATGCAGTCCAACTGTTTAGTGCTTTTTATTTTAGCTATTTGTTTCATAACCTTTTCTACAGGCACTTCACCTTGAGGCATACTCTCTGATAAATCCTTCACAAAGTAAGTGCACAAGCACAGAAATCTTCTGAAGTTCTTCTACAGTGAGCACAGAAGAAAATACTAATTTAGGGTTGGGGTTTTTTTCTAGAACCTTATCTCCTCTGAACAATTCATTTATTTTTGACTGTCCACTGGCTCCGAGAACTTTTTTTGGCAGGCATCCTGTTCTATTTTGACCGAAAGCAAGAGTCAGCTTTATTGGCAAAGTAACAACAACACAAACAACAAGAGAACCGGCAGAACAAGTGTTCAAGGATACAGGTGCCTGGTCACCTGCTATACTGAAGTCAGGGTAATTCCTGTACCACGAGCGCAGTAAAAAACCCCCAGTAATTATTTTCGTTTACCCAGTTCCATATGGAAATAAAAGCTAATTATTATTATGCCAATTTTTAACGTTAAGTTATAGCTCCTTTGTTTTTCCACCGTCACGGGTCCAGCCAGGGGCCGAGCATGGGAACAGGCAGGCAGACAGGCCATGCTCGGGGGGCCCAGGTAAGGCCAGCAGGAGCTACAGGCTGGCACCGGCAAACCCGCCTGGGATTCAGCCCCGCCGGCGAGGGCGGTACCGGAGGGCGGGTACCGGCGCCCAGGGAGCCCCCTCAGCCCACCGAGGGCGCCCACCTGCCGGGAGCCCGGTGCCTCCCCGCGGGACAAGCCCAGGCCAACGGCCACGGCCCCCGCGCGCGTGCACCGCTCCCCCCCGCGGGCCGCCCACCTCCCGTCCCTTCTGGAAGCTTCCGCCGGCCAGCCGCACGCGCGAGCCGCCAGCCAGCGCCCGCCGCGGGGAAGAAAGAGGCGCCGCCGTTTATGCCATATATGGGCACGGCCGGAAGTACTTGCGTCATGGCGTTGGCTCGTAGCGCCTCCGCGGGGAGCGGAACGTCACGTCCCTGACGCGCCCGCCGCGCGGCGCCCTGGCAACCAAACAGTAAACACGGCGGGGCGGGGCGGGGCGGGGCGGGGCGAGGCGGCGGGCGCGCATGCGCGGTGGCTCGGCTCGGCCCGGCCCGGCGGCGGCGTGAGGCGGGATGAGGCGGCTCTCGCAGCGGCCTGCGCCGGGGCTGCGCAGTGGGGCCCGGTCGACCCAGCGGCCGCCACTGAGGGAGGGCAGCGGTGACAGTGGCGGTGGCGGCGGGGCGGGCCCGGCCCGGCCCCTAGGCCGGCGCGGGGGTCACGGGGAAGACCCCGCCTCAGCCCTGCTCGCGGTCTCTCCGCCGCGCGCCCGGCTCCGTGAGGGCGCCCCGCGGGGTCGCGCTGGGGCCGTGCCCGACGCTGGGAACCGCCGCGGTGGTTCAGGTATGGGCAGCGGGGGCCGCCCGGGGCCCCGCGCCCGGCCCGCAGGCTGCGGGGAGAGGTGCCGCCCCGCCGCGGCCCGGGGCAGGAGCGCTGGCGGCTAGGGGCGAGCGGGGCCGCCGCGCCTGGGGGGGGCTGGAGCAGCCCTGGAGCCCCAGCACCCTCCTGTACCCTTCTGTAGGCTGCTAGCAACGTGTTTTAGGCTCTGCGTGTTGCCTTACTGCCCTGCTCCTTGTCATTCATAATACAAATTCCACCGTTCCTCGCGTTGCAGTTTCATTTCTAAGAATTAATTACACTGCTGCCCTCAACGGGATCAGGAGCACAGGAGGTGTCAGAAATAACACAAGCGTTACCTGCTTGTCTTATCTCGTTCCATTGTTTTGTTTCACAAAGCTTTGTGCCCGTATCTGTGTGATGTATCAGATACAGCTTATAATTGAAGCACATGCATGTAATCCAAGCAGAGATTGCTGCATTATTCCCTCTCATGGCTCTGTTGTTGAAGTTAGTGGCAAGTTTCCCACTGATTTAAGTGAGCTTTTACTACAGAGTTCTCAAACACTAGGAAGCAGATAAATCACATTCATGACATGCCATACATTTTATGTAGCACATCCTGAATTTTGGATTGTCCAGGGAGGGGCAAGGCATCGCAAGACAAGGAGTGGAGCTGGAGCTTGGGGTTAAACGTAAGGTGGCTCATGTAGTGCCACCCCTGAGTTTGACATCATTGCGTAACAAATGCAAAAGCTGACACACTTGGCACTTGCTGTCGCTGCTGTTGGAAAGAAGAGCCTCAGCTAGGCTTCAGGACTGCTGTGTATCAGAATTCAGATTTTGTTTTAACCTCTCCAGTAATTATGAGAGATGATGAGGACAGGATCAGTCCACCTACTTTGAAGGGACTGTGTGGTATTTTGGGATGCTAGAGGCTCCTTTCTGCCTCTGCTGAACGTCTGGTGATTTCAACAGCGTGTGCGGGCTCTCTGAGACCTCTGGGTTCTCTAGCTCTGAACCTGATGGTCTTTCAGCAGAATGCATGTTGTGATTCCAGATTTACTGACTTCACTGGGTTACTTGTCATGTAAGTCTCACTCTCGTGCAGCTACACCTAGACGACTGCTTCAGGGGTCAGTGTGCACTTGCTGCGCCTGGGTGTTGCCCCTGCAAACTCAAGTGGTGGTGTGAAAGTAGTTGCCTCTCAGTGGGTGGCATCACAGTAGCAATTGGAGTCATTCTTCGTCAGTTGTCAGTGCTGCCTCCAGCTTAATGTTGAAAGACGGTAAGCCGCACACGTAATATTTGCTTTTGCACAGAGCAAGCCTTGTTGAGCAAGCTGTGAAGCTGCAATACACGCTACTGAGATGAGATACATCCTGTGCGTGTTCTGATTAGGGAAGGGGTGAAGAAAGCAGAGCCTGCTGCAGTGACCAGGAAATGTGGAGTTACACAAACCCAGCCCTGAATGCCAGCCTGCAGAGATTTCCTGAGAATGCTGCATCAAGGTGGCCTTCAGCTGGACACACACGCCCAGCACAGGTGGTGTCTGTGCCTCCACCTTGAGGAAGGAGCTCTCAACAGTGAAAGCCACTCTTGTGGGACTCTTCATGTGCCAGCATTAGGGAAGGAGCAAAGTAGTGCTCTGCACACAGGTGTGACCTGCCCCAGCTGCTGTCCTGCCAGAGAAGCCCATTTCAGTGGGCAAGCAGCAGGAATAATGGAGGGTAGCAGTCCCTCTAAACTGACTCAGGCAAGAGAAGGTATGTTGCATAGACCCCAGGGAAGGAGCACGTGGGCTGGTTGCCCTAACTCATTCAAGGACTGGGCCACCAGCTTTAATAGAAACTGAGAGGCAAAGGAAGGGTCAGCCATTTGCCTTATGCCACTTAGCCCAAAGTCAGAAGAAAGCGCAGGCGCACTTCTCCCCTTGTGGCCAAAAGAAGACGGGCTATAGCTCCTCTTAGAGGTGCTAGACCAAGTCCAGGGGCACCCAGCACCAGGGTGCATGTCCTCTGCTCCCCAGCCAGGAGGAAGCTGGGCTGGTAGGCACATGTGAGCCATTGGGTGGGCCCCAGCCTGGAGGTGGCCTCCCTGAACTCACCTGCCCTTTTTACCTCCTTCCTAGTGAGGGCTCCAGCTTGTCACCAAAAGGCCACACCAGGTGACACACAGGGGAGCAGATCCAGACAGAGCAGATAGGGGAGGCCATGAGGAATGACCCTGCTTGCCCACCAGGAGGGGTGGGAAGGGCACAGCCACAGCCAGTCCTGGTAACACCAGGGCAAGGACAGGTCTGGCCTTAAATATTTAAATATTCACACCCCAACACACCCTGTGCCTCAGGCAGCTAGCACCAGCCTGCTGTTGATACAGGCCAGCCTAAATCAGAGAGCAGGGAACCCCCTCAGGGTCACCAGGGAAGCAATGCAAAAGGTAACACTAGGACAGCTTCAGCAGTCAACTTAAATGCTTTTATTGACAATGTCTCTGAACAATAATAAGCAAACAATGCTTAAGTTTCATCCAAATTCACTTTCCACATGTCAAAAAAGACCTCAAGGTAGAAAAAAATAAAATAAAAATATAAATATCTGAGAATCCATCTTAATAAATAAATTAAAAACACAATAAAAACGTTTTCATGGAAAACTTATGTCAGAACATTCAGACCACCTCAACAATGCATGATCAGTAAAGTTACAATGAACATCAATGTAGAACTACAGTACATGGATATAGCTATTTATCTACCTACTAGAAAATAAAAGAGTCTCTTTCCCCCCATGTAAGATGGGTCATTGCTAAGTCATCAGAACACGATATTGCCAGGAACACAGTAGTTATTGTTAATCAGCTGCACTAGATACGAGTTGAAGATACCCAGCACCAGGTTAAATTCCAATCATTTAAAACCAAGAGATTAATTAGTTAATGCTAGTGATACTAAGGAGGGGAGGGAGTCACCTACCCAGCCATGTGGGACATGCTACAGACTACCAGCTCTCATGGATGGGCCATTGGGGACGAGACAAACTCCATGCGATTTGCTACATCTCTGGAAGAGGTACGATGCCTCGGCGCAGGGCGCTCTGCCAGGCCCCGGGGCACCAGGCCAGACGGGGGGCAGGGGTGGCGGTGGCGGGGCCCTCCCCAGGCCCGGGGAGCCCCATGGGGCACAGCAGCGAGTCCGTGGGGGTGCACAGGCAGGGGAGGGGGCCCGACAGGTCAGTCAATGCTGGAGCCCCTCACAAGGCCAGGAGGGTGGGGGAGCTGAGGGAGTCAGATGAGGGCTCGTTGCTGCTGCTGCCCTTCCGATGCGCAGCAGCGCAGCTGGGGAAGGCGTCTGCCTCAGGGTAGGTGAAGACGAAGGTGGAGGTGTAGGTGCTGGGGCACGGGGTGCAGGTCACCACGGGGGTGCAGAGGGGCTCCAGCTCACTGCTGGGCCCAGCTGCCAGCGACTCCCAGTCCGACGCATAGAAGGAGGAGGCCCCGGGCAGGTCCATGTCAGGCACGGAGCGAGAGGCCTCCCGCGGCCCCGTGGAGAAAAGCAGCTCGTCGAAGGGCTCAGCCTTGAGCTCCAGCCCGCTGCTGCCAGTCTCCTTGGGCAGCACGGCCGGCGGTGCCTCGGGCATCAGTGGCAGGGTAAAGGCAGCATCCTCAGCCACGGTGGGGCTGGGGGTGCCCAGGTCCAGCGCAGTGGCAGCTGCCAGCTCCTCGGAGAAGCGCAGCTCCTCAGGCATCTTGCAGGCGGGCCGGTGGGCCGCCAGGATGAACTCCAGCTTCTCCTTCTCCTTCAGCAGGTTAGCTATCTCCGCCTGCAGCGCAGACTTCTCCTCCTCCAGCTGGTCGGTCTCCTGCAGAGGGAGCGAGGCTGTCAGCCAAGGCCGGCATCACCCCCAGCTGGAGTGTGTGTCCCCCTCCTCCTGCCACCCCCCCACACACACCCCCACCCTGCCTGCCGGGCGGCACTTACCGCCTGCAGCGTGTCGGTGAGCTCCCGCCGCCGGTTGCGGCACTTGGCCGCTGCCATCTTGTTCCTTTCCCGGCGGATCCTTCTCTTCTCCTCCTCCTCCGGTGACAGCTGTGGGCAGAGAGAGGCCGCTCAGTCCCGCTGCCAGCCCGGTGACCCCCGGCCGGGGCAGCCCACCGGCCGCATCCCCCCCATATCCCCCCCCCCCCCCAACAACCCCGGTCCTGCCGCTCACCTGCTCGACTTTGCCCCTGCGACCGATGCTTTGCCCGCGGCCGCCCGGCGCCTTCAGCACTGCGGGGCGGGAGTAGGCGGCGGGGGCGGGCGCCGACACGCCGTAGGGGTGCCCGCGGCCCTGGGAGGGGGCCACCGAGGAGATGAGGGCGGGCTGCACCAGCCACTGCAGGTCGGGGCTGCTGGAGATGGCAGTCACCGTGGGCACGAAGCTGGCGCTGGAGACGGCCAGGTCGGTGCAGAAGTCCTGCGGGACAGAGGAAGGGGGGGCTGCCGTCAGCGGGGCGCCCGTACCGCTCCCCGCCACCCCCGGGGCCGCGCCAGCCACGGCGCCGCGCTGCCAGCGCCGGCTCCGCACGAGAGCGGCCTGTTATAAATATCTCTGACGTCCGCGCTGACGCAGACGCTGCTCCGGAGTCTCCTCAATGAACTCGCGTTTTATCAATGAAGCCGCTTTACACACCCGCCGCAGAGCGCGGCCCGGGCCACGGCTCCCCCCGCCCTCCCCGCCGCGGCACTGGGGCCGCTCCCCCCGCCCAGCCCCCGACCCCGGGCAGTCCGCCGGGGGCCTGCCCGTCCCCCCCGCGGGCACCGCGCGGCCCGCTCCCGTCCCGTCCCACCCCAACCCGTCCCCTCCCGCCCCGCGGCGAGGGCGCAGCCGGCGTACCCGGCGCCTCACCTGCGGGTTGACGGGCGAGCCCATGCTAGAGAAGGAGTCGGCCGGGGAAGGGTAGTAGGTGAGGCTGTCCCCGGCCGGGGAAGCGCTGCTGCAGCGGGAGGAGGGCGCCTCGTACTCTCCGGCGAAGCCCTGGTACATCATGTCGGCTCAATATGCGCAAGCCGGCGGTGCGGGGCGATGCGGCGGTGGCGGAGCGCTCGTGGGGAGCAGGCGAAGAGGGGGCCGGCTGCGTGCGTCCCTCTGTCCGGTCCGCGCCGCGCGTCTCTCCGCTCCGCTGCCGGGGCTGCCTCTGCTGCTGGAGTACCGCGCGGCGCCTCCGTTTTATACCCTCCCGCCGACGTCACTGGGGACGCGCCACCCGTGCCCGCGGGTGCGGCCGCCCGCCCCGCGCCCGCCCGACACCGCCCCCGAGGCCGCTCCGCGAGCCGCCCGCCCCCGCCTCCCGGCGAGAGGAACCGCGGCGAGGGGCGGGAGGCGGCCGCCGGGCGGGAGGAGCCCCGCGGGCGGCGCGGCGGGGGAGCGCCGGCGGGGTTCCCCCCCCCGCGCGCAGTGGTACGGCCGGGCTCGGGAACCCACTGACGCAGATATCCTTATATGGGATACATCCTGTGCGAGGGGGCGTGACTGACGGGAAGCGCTCCAGGCTGCAGCCAAGTGCGGCGGGCGGTGCGCGGGCCGGGCCGGGCCGGGACGCGGCGGCCCCTCCCCCTCCCCACGCGCGGCGAGACCCCGCCGGGGGCCCCGTGGGCGCCGTCCCGCCGCAGCTGACCCCCGTCCCGGGGTGCGTGGGGCGGGGGAGGGGGCGGCGGCACCGCGGCTCGGCGGGAGCCCCCGCGCAGCCCCCGCGGCGGAGCCAGGAGCTGCGAGGGAGGCGGCGAGGCCGGGCCGGGGGCCGGGCCCCGCGGGGTGTGAAGCCCCGTCCCCAGCACGAAGCGGGGTCTGGCCGTGGCGGGGCACGGGGCCGCGGCGCGCCCTGCGTGCGGGGAGCCCGAGCTCCCCCCTTCCCTGCAGCGCGGAACGCGTTACGCTCATGCGGCACTATTTACTTGTCTGTTGTATACACAGAGTAATCGGCGAGAGCGAGGGTAACGGCACCGGGAAGCCCTGCCAGGGCAGCCTGGGGGGGCCGCAGCCCCCCAGGAAGGTTGGGAGAGCTTGGGAGCAGCCCTCGCGGGCGCTGGGACACCCGCCAAGGGCACGGGCAGGGGGCCACCGGGAAACCACCGGCGAGGAACGAGGGGTGAGGCTCGTCCTTTCCTCCAGTTTGGGTTTTGTTTTGATCCTTGTTGCAGCGAAGCCCGGAGACACCCACCCACGACGGGGATGTCAGGCAGCCCTGGCTCAGGTCAGGCTAAGCTGGGAGCCAGACCGCAGACTCGCCTTGCACGGGAGCCAAGAGATCGGGCTATAGATAGTAACAGGGAAGCTGCAGCAGCGAGCGTGTTTACAGCAACAAACAGAGCCTGCAGCGCAGTCTCCAAGCAGGAGCGTCACCCAGCCAGGCTGGGATCCTGCTGGCACCCTCTCCCGCTGTTTGAGCTCATGGGCTAAATGCAGCGCCTGATGCTGCTGCTGTTGCTGTTGCTGTGCGAGCAGCCTCTGTTCTTAGAGATCTGGGCCACGGGGGCGGGAGAACTGGGCCAGCTGCTATTTCTGAGCTGCCCGTCAGAGCGGAGGGGACAGCCAAGGACTGCCGCAGCTCACGGCCTGCACCGCTCCCCGGGAAGGACCCGCGGGGGCCAGCGCTGCCTCTCGCCAGCTCGGAGCCAGCCCGTGGGCTAGCCCCTGGCAGGGCACCCCAGAGCCCGGGCTTGCCCGGGGCTGCCCTCCCCAGCCAGCATCCCCCGGCCAGCATTCCCCCGTGCTGCCTGCCGAAGCAGTGGGGCAAGCAGGGGTCTCTTTGGAGGTCACTCAGCTTTGCCGGGGGAAGGGAAGGGACGTGCCAGCAAATTAGCAAAGCCACGACCCTGCTGTCCCTGCCAGCGGCTGAACCTCTGCGGCCGCTGGGTTGACGCACTGGTGCCCAGCATGGGCGAGAGCCTCCAACACAGCTTCAAGTCCCAGACATTTTCCAGGCTCATTTCAGAAAATCCCTGCTTAGCCCTGCTGCCATCTACAAACTGCCCCAGGGCTCCTCTAGCCAAACTGCCACACACACACCCACTCCGAAAGAAGTGTCTCGAAATCAAGGAGGGGGATCCCCTTCACCAAAGCTGAATATATTTTTCTGGCACCCATGCAAACCATTTGTTGCCATCTCCACTGGTGACCGAGCACGCTCTGTACCAAATGGAAAGTGCATGGACACTGCACATTTCTAACACGTGGAGGCAAGGAAACACTGAAAGCGAAAACACATGACGTGGGTTTGTTGTTTCCTCCAAACACGGGGTGCACACGTTTTACCGCAGTGTGTGTGAGAATAAAAAAAGGAAGTAAGCAGTACCACAGGGACAAAACACACTCAGAGCTCAAAACCTCCTGCCCAGGTGACGGGGTTGCCCTTGCCAGCATGCCACCAGAGCCTGATGAAGGCTCCTTGCCCCCCTCACCAGCCAGGAACAGGCAGAGGTGTTTGGCCCTTGCAAAATAGCATGATCTGAGGAACGGACCACGAGTCCACTGAGCGCTGCAACACTATTAAAGCTGTACAGCCTGGGCCAGCAGGGTTTCGCTGGGCTCTGGCAGTGCTTGGCTGGGCCTCAGCTGTAGGGATGCGCCACCATAGGGACTGGGATTCCCCCCAGCCCAGGCGTAGGGGTCCCCCATCCCAGCATGACCCATTCCTGAGCTCCAGACAAGACCATGGCATGGCTGGGCCCTGGGCTGGCGAGGAGGTGGCTGCTGGCCACTACCAGCAGAGATGGCTCTTCCTCTGGGAAGGCCAGAGGAGGCCACGGACACTGTACTGCTTGGGCATCACAAGGGTGCTGGCAGGGCAGAAGGACAGCATGCATGCAGCGAGGAACTTGTCGTGGGTACAAACGGGACCCCTCCACCTGCCTGGCCCCAGCTTTTCCTCCCGCCAAGCAGGGAGATGGGGAAGCTTGGAGCTCCCAGGCTGAGGAGGGAGCAGCGAGCTCCCTGGCCCCAGAATGCAGCATGGGAACTTGGCCCTGTTTTCACACCCCTCCTACAGCTGGGCTTGCGACTGAGCCTGGGCTTGGAAAACCACAGCAGAACAGCACCTGAGGCATATGGGTCAGTGCAACCCGCACAGCCAAAACCTGCTTTGGGGCCAGGAGATGGTTGTGCTTAAATTTGGCCACTCACCAGGAAAAAGTTCATGCCAGCAGCATGGCCCTTTGGCAGCTGCGTGACAGCCCTGACCCACCTCTGTCAGTGGCATGGACCACAGTGTGGTTCCATGTTCCCTCTCCGGGCACGCACTGTGACAGATGTCTGCCTCCAGCTAACCCAGGGCTGCTGGAGTGGGTGGGAAGGAGACCTGGGGGGCAGAGTCCAGCAGCAGGGCTGGCACGCAGGGGATACTGCTGTGGGCACCAAAAAATAGCTCCTCGTTGTAAAACACCCCTCTGCACTGAGAAGCCATCACTGCTTGGCCAAGCACCCTGCCCATACCATCAGAGGATCCGTGCAATAGCCCAAACACCCGTTGCAGTACAGATTTCATGGGCAGGTTCCTATTAGTGCAGCTGCCCCTGGACACCGGCTGTTCGCGGTGTCCCCTGCTGCATGTGCTCCCAGCATGGCGCAAGGGACCCCGCTCTGTCTGCCTGGTGCCAGGCAAGTTTGCGGATCCGGGCTGGGGCTGCAGGGCTCAGGAGCAAACAGGATGGAAAAGCAGGAAAGGGGGCTGATAAACCAGTGGTGGGGGCCTGCCCCCCTCTCTTGATGTGGCCAAGGAGCAGGGGGTGGAGGAACGGCCCATAGCACATTATCCGGGGGGGGCTGAGCTCCCCCCAAGACACGCTGCAGCTATCGCCTCCCACCTAGCCTGGGAGCCTCCAGGAGGGCAAGGTTCCCACCTCTGCTGGCATTTAAAATGCAGTGCATACCCAAAGCAAAGTATAAATAGTAATTAATAATCACAGCAGCTGGGTGTGTGACAGGGACATCCTAAAGAATAAACACTGCGAGTGGAGACATCCTGGCATCTCGTGGTCGTGCCACCGCATGCCACGGGCCGCCAATTACTGTAGATGACGCTGTCGAGCCCTCCCACCCATTCTCGCCACTCTGCCTCCTGCTTTTGCCTGCACCGTGGGGGATGCTGGCTCACCAGGCATGGCTGGACCTCGCTCCGCACACTAATGAAACCACACACCGCTCACAGCCAGCAGGTCCAAAAGGCGGCGTCACCCATCGCGGCGCTTCCTCCGCACCCCACCGCCCTGGGGCTGGGCTGGCAGCCATCGCCCCACGAGCGAGGGTTCATAACCCAGAGCAATTCAAGCACAAAGTTCTCCAGCCGCAGCTCCTGCCACTGCCAGTACCATCCCTTCGTGCGCTGCAGCGGTGCGACAGAGCTGGGGCACCATGGCCAAGCTGGCCTCCTATCTCCCCACCGGCTCCAGGGCCATAGGCCCATCCCAGGGCGTTGTGCATGCTCAGGTTATAACCCCAGGGCACTGCCCAGCCAGGAGGAGAGAACACCTGAAACAAAACGACCTGCGCATTTGTAGAACCGCTCAGTGTTTTAGAAGTGAAGTCCCAGAAATGAAAGGCAAGAAGTTTGCACTGGGTGAGAGGCAGCATGTTCAGACCCCGTGACAGGCTGATGCAGGTCTTTTCTGATAATCAAACAAGATCCCAACGAGGCAAGTACAGCTGTGCTTTCCTCAGTGGAACCCCACAAGGAGCCTGCAATAAACCCACACATAAGCAAGAGAAAGTTTGGGCGTCTCACTGTGTCCAAGAGCTTTCTGTAGGTGGCAGCTGGATGGTCCCATTGCTCAAGCAGCCTCTTCTCTGTGGGTCCAAGCAGCCACAGCAATGCTTATGCCATGGGCTGGGGTCTGGGTAAAGGGGTCCCACTCCTCCATTGGTGTGGTGGCTCTTGAAGAAAGTGGGCCAAGGGTAGCAGAGGAGGAAGCGCTGAGCTGAAGGAGGAAAAGGCCACTGTGCTTAGCTAAGGAGATTTTCTTGCGGGCAGAGAACAAAGCAGCCAAACTGAAGGGAGGGGACAGGATGTTAAAGATTGTTTGGCTTGGGACAGAAAGCAACTCTCTAGTTGTTGTGACTGGGGAGTGCTCCGGGGAACAGCTCAAAGGGACTCAGGACAAAAAGGATCACAAAGCTGAAGATAGCCTGGGAGGGAAGAGGACAGCCTAAGGCTTTGCTACAACCTAGAGAGACAGCCCTGCTTCACTGGAGGTAGTCTCCAGATCACCTTCCTCCTGTACCATTCGGTGTCACAGACCAGCACTTAAGTGGGTTGCTCTGGAGGACAGCCATTAACACAAGCAAAGTGTCTTGTGATGGGGCAGTTGCAGGGACTCACAGAGACTTGGCCCACCCTGGCCTGGAGGGAGTCACATTCAGTTGCTGCTTCTAAAAGGCAATGGCAAGATTTGAAAGCAAAGTGTTTGCTCCCTGCTCAGGCTGAGCTGTACCTCTGGCTGGACAGTCAGACTGCACACAAGGCAGAGCTGAAGGAAGCTGTCGGCTCTGTGGAAAGACACTGCCACTGCAGGAATAGAAACCCCAGTAGCACAGCAAGGGAGTAAGTGATGAGGCATGGCTACGCAGAGAGTCGGCCTTTTCTGACCTAGGAACAAACACTGGGAATACCCCAGGAAACTGAGGTTCCATAGATGGTATTTAAGAAATGTAATAAATACAAAATTCAGTATTATTAAATAGTCTGGGGTTAACAGTGCCATGAATATACATACATGTAAACAGCATGGAGCGCTGCCAGCCCAGCCCCAAGGCTTTGATCCTCCCCAAGGATCCAGATCTGCCAAGCAATTTGGTTTGGCTGGGGGGAACTGCTGGGAGGAGGAAACATCTTTGGTGTTAACTCATCCCTAAGTATCTGTGCAACTTCACCAAGAGCTAAGCATGCCCTTGCACAGAGAGACCTAGGAGTACGAGACTTGCAGATCACCTGGGGTGCTCTGCTCCCTCTCTGCACGGTGAACGGGGTCTGGAGGACAGTCTCTGTTGCTCACTGCTACCAGCCCTCAGTTCATTCCAAGTAGAGGAAAGCACTTGCCCTTATCCAGGCCCACACCACCACCCGAAGAGATCGACCACTTCCCTCCCTGTCGAGGTCAGACAGAAATGTAAACAGGCCAGAGAGTACAGGCCTGGAAACACAAGTAGGTGCTCCCCCAGAAGAGGCACAGTGGTCCTGAGTGTGACAGCATATGGAGGGCCCGGGTGCTGCCAGGGCACAACTGTCAGGCCGGCAGGGACAGGGTAACTCGCCTTCTCCGGGCCTGGTTTAGGGTCCCAGCGGAGCTCAGCATGCTGCAAATCTGGCACCCCCCGCCAGTGCAACATACCCCTCGGCCCTGCCGGGCTCCCTGGGCACCAGTGTGCCAGCGCCGGTGTGGGCCCACACCAGCGGGGAGACACTGCAGCCTGTGCTCCAGCACAAGGCCCCAGCCAGCCCGCCACGGGTCCTGTCAGCTGGGATTCCCACCTGCCTTCCGCAGGCAAACCCCGCGGCTCCCGGGGGCTGGAGGCAGCGGCCCGGCCCGGGTGGGAAAGCAGAGGATGGAGCTGTGGGTTTGGGCTCCAGCAGCTGAAACGCGGGGCTGGGCACGGACGGTGCTTGGCCTCCCACGGCGCACACCGCTCTCCTGGGGCCTGCGCCTCCGTCCTGCCCGGCGGCAGGGCTGCCCGGGACCCCCGGCCCACCCGCGCTGCCCACCGCGGTGCTGAGGTGCTTGCTGAGGCCTCCGGCACCCCTCCGGCTCCCGCCGGGCCCCGCTCGCCCCCTCGGGCCGCCGTGGGGGGCAGGCGGGCGGGCCGTGGGGCCAGTGACACAGCCCCCACCGCCCCCGGCTGGGCGCCCCCCGGGGCCGCCGTGCCCCCGGCCCGGACACCCGCCGCAGCGCCCCGGGCCTGTGCCCGCCGCCCCGACCCCGCCGCGCCGAGGGGGCGGCCCCGCCGCCGCGCCGGCCCCGCCCCCCGCCCCTCCCGGCGAATCGCGGCGCTGTTGCTGGGGCCGGGGCGACCGCCTGACGTTACCCGGGAGACGGCGGAACGTTGAAAACACACAAACCTGTTGACGTTAGTGCGTGGTTTCCATAGAAACGGGCCGGCAACGTCATCGTTCTCCCCCTCCCTCCTCTCCCCGCCGGAGCTCGCGGGCGACGCAGGCGGCGGCGTCAGCCGCGGCGGGAGGGGCGGGGCCACGTCGCCATGGCAGCGGCGGAGGGTGGGGCTCTGTCGCCACGGCAGCGGGAGCGGCTGTTGTTTGTTTGGGAGGCGGCGGCGGCGGCGGTCGGGGGCCTGGCGCGGGGGCCGGCGGCGGCTCCGGCACCTCCCGGCTTCCTACGGCCCCGCCGTCGGGGCACCCCTGCCCGGCCCGCCCCTCCGCCGGGCTCGGGGGAGCCCCTCGGCCTGGGGACCCCGCAGCCCACGCGTCTGGCCACGGGGAGCTCCCACGGGCAGGCCGCAGTCTGTGGCGTGGGCTGGCAGCGGAGCCTGCGGCCGGCAGCCCCAGCTGAGGGCGGGGGGGCAGGGGCTGGGTAACCTGAGGAGGGAAACGGGCTCAGGGTTAAAAATAAGGCTGCTGAAAAGCAGGATTTATTTTTAACCCAGGTGAGTTGTGCGGCTGCTGCACTGGGGGGCCTGACCAGCAGTGGTGAGCCCAGGGCAGGGAGGGATGGGTAGGCGGACAAACGAACGGACGGATGGACGAGCGGACGGATGGATGGCTGGACAAACGGATGGACAAATGGCCGGATGGATGGATGGACAGATGGATGGCTGCAGAGGCCGCCCTGCAGGCACTGCTCTGAGAGGAGCAGGCGTTGAGCTTGTGCCCCGCTGCAGGTGTGGGCCGAGCACCCGCAGCACGTGTGGGTCTCCAGTGCTCGCCATCTGGGGTGCTGCACGGGGCAGGGGTGTGAAGTACGTGTGCATCAGACCTCAGAGACGCGGCGCTGGAACAAAAAGGAAAGAAACTGCAAAGTGAACCACAGTTGTTGCAGTGTTTTCTGGTCCGTCTTTTGAAGAGCAGCCGGGTCCGCCCCTCCCCTCACAGCAGCATTCTCAGCAAAGCCCGCTCTGCCAAAACAGCCCCGCAGACCGCACAGCGGTGCCAGACAGACCAAACATTCCTCCCTGTGTACCTGGGCAGCACGAGCTGATGCCAAGAGCCCTGCTCCCAGCACTGTGCCTCCTCCCTGTCTGCCAGCCTTCAGGTGTGCTCCAGGTGTCTCTGCCTCTGACATCAGCTTCCCACCCTGCAGCTCTCCTAGGTGCGACGCCTGGCGAGGAGACCTGGCTGGGGGGGGACCCACCGGGGGGACCCACCCATGGGCATTTCTTCCAGTGCCAGGGCCGGGTGGGTGGGTCACAGCAGCCCGGGGGCTCCCCTGAAACCCCAAAGACTGTCTTCGCACCGGGGGTTGCACAAATGCCGCTAGCAGATGGGAGAGGAGGGAACCTTGGGGCCACCCCGGCTGCCTCGGCCACTGCGTCGGTGCCTGCGGGGTGGGAACTCCCAGCGCTTGTTCCTGCTGCCGCCGCCATCTGCTGAGGCCAGCAAACTGGAAACCAGCTGCTTGCCCAACCCTTGCCAGCAGCCAGGCTGTTGTCATTGCTGTTAGCTTTACATCAGCTCTGTTTGGTTTGGCAGGCTGAGGGCAGCAGGTTCAATCCAGGCGATTTTACGAGGGCTGGTTCCTGTCCCACACCCCTGTCAGTGAACACAGTGTACATTGAGGATACCCTCGCCCTGCAGCCCCAGGGCAGGAAAGGGTGCGGCTGAAATTAGTGTTTGCTTCTCAAGGGCAAGCCTGAAGTGCCGGTGTTTAGGAAGGTAATCACCAGGCATGAGAAAAGGCCTTCTGCATGGTCATGGCAGCTCCCCGCATGCCGCAGGTGCCCGGTCACCTGCACCCGGGGACCGTCGACAGCGTGGGAAAGTGTGGGTAGGTGACCAAAGGCGGGGAGCGTGCCTGGGGTCTGGCCAGCTGCAATGCAGAGCACGTCCAAAGTCACCTGCCAGAGTGGCCGAGGCCAGCAGGGAGGATGTCCCACCGGGACCTGCACCCTCCCACAGCCCTTGCCCCAGGCAGCTCCTGCTGCTGATGCCTGGCACACGGTGGGGGATTAGTGGTGCCCCATTTCCATCTGAGATGCATCTTGTCCAGGCAGCTCATAGCTGTGGTAAGGGGGATGGTTTCTCCTCCATGTTTCACACCAAAGTGAGAAAGTAAAAATGCCACTAGTTTCTCCTGCTGCTCCCTTTTTCCCAGGACAGGCTGCCTGCGTTCTGGCCCCATCCCATCCCAGGGCACAGGCTATCACAGCTCCCGGGCTGCAGGGAGCCACAGGGGCTAATTAGCCCGGTGTCCTCCTTGTTAGCTCCTGCCTTGTCTCAGTCAACCAGGCAGCCCAGTGTCCCATGCTGCCAGTCAGTGTCCCTGCAGGGCTGGGGTGTGCCCCCCCCCCCATCTGCTGTAGGACCTCACCCATGGGCAAGGAGCAGTGGGGCAGGAGGACAGAGGTCAGTGTGTGGCAGAAGTTCAGGTCACCTCCCTCCAGCCCTGCCCTGGCTGCTCCTTCCCAAACTCGTGCTGCCCCACACCGCATGGGCCTGGCTGAGTGACATGGGACAAGAGCAAGGAGCTGGAGGTCTGGGGTGTGAGGAGGGTGGCCACGCAGCCCCATGTTGCTCCGGGTCCCCTCCTGCCTGAGCCACGCATTTCTTTCCCTTGTGCTGGCTATAGGGGCACGCAACCACATGGCAAGCTGGTTCAGAATGCTGACCCGGCTGGAAATGCAACGCTTTATTTCAGCAGGTTGGAGGTCAGCTCAGGCTGCTTGCTGCTCAAGCTTGCCATGGGCTGAGCTTCTGCCAGGGTCCCCTCCCCACTAAGGAACCCCACTCTTGACCAGGTCCGGCTCTTGGCTGTGGGGTGAGGAGCCACCCTCTTGTGCTACCTCAGCGGAAAACCCTTTGCTGCCTTTTGTCAGCTAGTCCTCTGCTGGCATAGCAAGGTGAAATGGCTGGGAGCAAAGTCAGGAGTCAGCAACCGGTGCAGGAAGAAGGCTGGGTCCCGTGCCAGGAGGAGCGTGAAAAGCCAGCCTAGGGCAGCTCGGCTCGGACTGCTGCAGAGCTGCAACCTGGGCGGCTGGGCACTCGCCTGTGCCGGCACGGTGCAGGGTGCAGTGCCAGCAGCAGCCCACCTCCTTCTAAATCAGCTGATCCCAATCTGGGAGGAAGAGCAGGCACATCCTGGGCCAAGCCAAGGCGCATGGTGCTGCTCTGGAGCCTTGCGGTGAGCTGTGCTGGCAAGCGGCTAACCCCTGGAAAACAAAAGAGGATGGCTTTTCTGCCAGATCAGCTCCTGGATCTGGTTTGCCAAGTAGCTGCGCATAGTGTTGTGCCGGAGCAACAGAGAGGATGTGAACGTGTGCTGAGGAGCTGGGATTGCTTAGACCGCTTCTAACAGCCCTGGCACCAAAACAGTGTCACCGTGGCCACACAAGAGGACCCTGAGCTAATAGGACTTCAATTATCTGCAGAGCCTTTGTGAGTCCCAGCCTGGGACAAGTCTTTACTGAATTGGCCTCACTAGGACTGGCTTTAATGAGTGCTGGAGCTGAGCTGTAGCAGGAGGGCTTGGGGGGAGAGGGTCATCATCTGCCCCTTTACACAATATTTCAATCCATTTGCACTTCCTTGCAGAACTGAGAGGAGGCTGACTGGGTGCTCTCCCATTCCAGTTTACCCTGGGTCTGTAACATTTTCACTCCATGAAGCATTTTAGTTTCTTTGTGCATTTCTTGGTTGCTCTGGTGTCAGTTTGGGCAGTTTTAGTGGCTTCTGCCCTTCAGGCAGCACTCACAGTGAAGTGCATCCACAGCGGCATTGCAGGGGGCTGCATAATAGCGTCACTCCTTTCCTGTCCCTTCACCTTGAACACACAACATGATGTTCGGCCAGCACGACAGGGGCTTGCAGAGCTGCTGCACTCCGTGCAAATCCTCTCCCTCCACACAGACCAAATCCATCCACATGATCTTCAGGATGCTCCCCCGTATCCCAGGCTGGGCTACACTCATCCTCTCGATGCTGATTGTCCCCTCTGTCCCCAGCAAGCAGGATCACTCAGGAGTGAGCCGCTTGCTGCAATCGTGACTGTTGTGAAACAGTTTTAACTTCCTATGGGAGCGGCAGCCCTCGCCTGTCAGCCTGTGCCTGGCGCTCACAACGCCTCCAGCACTCACAGCCCGGCTTCCTTCTCCCTGACGTGCACACATGCACGCTCCTGCACGCACTCCCGTCCCTCCTCCAGCATGCCTTCTGCGCCTGCCGCTTTCCCAGGGGCCTGCCCCGGCAAGCGTGCTGGCGAAGTGGATGCGGTGGCATGCTGGGGGTCCCACAGCTCCTAGCACCCACGGGGGGTACACGAGGAAGACATATACAGGTCCTGCAAGGAAGACCCTAAGGAAGCAGCACTACCACCCCAGCCAGCAGGTCCTTGTGTGGGTGGGCAGGGGTTGTACACGGAGCGCAGCCCCCTTCGCCCTGTGTGTTATCCCGCACCCAGCAGTGCATCCTCAGGAGCAGCTGGGCCGCAGCGGGCAGGGGCTTTCAGGCAGGGACATGCCCTGGAGGGGGTGGGCATGTCGGATGCCGTGGCCACCGTGGAAGCTCGGCAGTGTTCCCAGGAGGTGACTCTTTAGGAAATGGGTGCGTCCTGCCAGTGCCGCCACAGGAGGCTCAGCGGGAACTGCGTGGGAGCGAGGAGAACCAGGGAGCAGGCTGGGCCCTGGCCTGACCCCCGGTCATTAGAGAGAAGGCGGCTTTGACATGAGTCAGCAGGAGAGCTGGGCACCGGGTAAGCAGAACCCAGCGAGCAGAGGAGCAGGGAGGTGCCAATCGGATAGTGACACGTCCTAATTACTTTAGCTTCCAAATCCATATTGTGCTATTAAATTTGCTTGCTTGCACGAGAAACCGAAGCAAGGGGCATTCCCCAAAACTTCCCCCAGGCAGCGGGCTCTAGCACCTAACCCAGATGTTGGCAGACCCTGCCTGCACCAGACAGAGAAGAAGGAGCTCTGGTCACACTGCCGCCTGCCAAGAATTCCCCAACCGACAAGCCCAAGGCTTGCTACCCTGCCTCGTCAGCCTGGGACCAGGCGCTGGAGCATCGGTGATGAAGTCACCGCTTGGGAGGGCCAGGCGTGGAGGAGCAGCAGCCCCTGCATGTGAGGAGCCCTGCGTAGCCTACGCCTTTGCTCCCCACAGTTGGGAAATAGCTATTGCGTGGGTGCTGTGGTCAGCTAGCACGGGACAGAATTGCTGCCAGCTGCTTACCACGTCCTACCTGACGTGTGGGAGGGTCAGCCCAGGGAACAGTCCCTGGGACCTCACTGGGGCTTGGCTCCCATCAGACGGAGGTACCCCAGAGCCCCAGGAAGCGCAGGCAGGAGCCCCCCACATCCCCTCCACCCTATGGGGTCCCCCGGCACGCTGCCCAGCTCCCGGTGCCAGGTGCTGGGCTGGCCCAGCCAAGCTCCTCCATGGCCCCACTCGCCCCCCTGTGCACCCACAGAGGTTCCATGGGGAGAGCAGCCTCCTGCTGCTGCTGCTGCTCCTGCTTCTGCTGCTGCTGCTGCCACCTAACGGAGCCGCTCCTCCCGCCCGGGTGAGATGAAAGCTGCAGTGCTCTGCACCGGCAGGCCAAAGCTTGCAGACCCCGGGCAGCCTGTGCCCATGCCCATGCTGGCAGGGAGCACGTGTGATGTGCGGGGCGTCGGAACAGGTGAAACCCCCAAGTGCATGTCACACCGCACGGTGAGGAGGAGACCCAGTCTCCCCCTATAGCTGGTTACCCTTGGATCTTGTTGACACGCTCTCTCCGTACGCATGCACGTATGGCACACCTGGCCCATGTGGCTGCCGCACGTGTGCAGGTCTCGGCTGCTGGCAAGCAGGGATCTGAGCCCCTGGTCTGTGGTGGCTGGGACGGGGACAGCGAAGCAGGTCCTGAGCAACGCAGGTCATGGCAGGATGCTTTATATAACCCACAGCCACAGAGAAAACCAAAATAGCTGCCTCCCTGCTGCTCAGTTCGTCTCTTCCATCAAACACGGATAAAATTAGAGCAGGCAGTGACGTGCACCTACGTCTGCACAGGGACTCCAGGGAGACAGAGGGAGCCGGCTCAGGGCTCTGCCATTAGCGGCACAGCCTGCCAGAGCTTTCAAGTAAAATCCGTCAGCCAAGCTGGTGTGTGGCCGCAGGGGATCCATGTGTGGAAGAGGAGGCAGCGGCGGGGGGTGGGGGTGGGGCACGGCTGCCGAAGGCGCTGGGGGATCACTCCACACCTCGTCGCTGCTTTTTGGGAACACAGGCTGACCGCTCGCAGGCTCCGGTGCTGCGCTGACCCTCGCCCACCCAGCACGGACACCACAGGGGTCGGAGCAGGCCTCCCCCCGAAAGCTGAGCTCTGGAATGACCAGTCTCACAGGGCTGAGCCCCCGAGCAGGGGAATGCTGGAGCGGGAATACTCCAGCCCAGCCGGAGCGTTCTTTCACGCAAACCTGCCTCTGTGAGCTGGGACACAGAGCTGCTGCTGTCCACTGGGAGGTGACCGCCTGAGCTGGCCAGCCCTGCTTGTCTCTGCTGACTTTGCAACTTGGTGGAGCCCCAGGCTATGTAGTGCTGGAAAGTGGTGAAAAGCTGCTTCAGCAAACACTTCGTGGAGACTCAGACCCCTTAACAAAAAAAAAACCCCACAACAACAAAACAAAAAAACAGGAAAAAAGAGCCAGGAAAAAAGCCTAGGCTAGAAGCTTATAAACAGTCACCTACATCCTTGCATAGACACCCCGATAAGGTCTGAGCCTTTCCCTGATGACATGAGAAACTACAATTGCTCAAAGCCTCTGAATACCAGATAAAAATAATAGTGTCATTGTCCAAAGCACACACACAGATGGAGGCGTCTAACTTCAGCTTTCTCTTTTCAATGTGTTGGCTTTGATTTTTATTGTCTGGTTTGCTGGCTGAACAGAGGAGAAAGAGCCCGGAATGCAGTTGTCCTCTATATGCTGTGACATTGCCCAGATCTGTGACCTTGGACACATCTTTCCCTGATGTCCATGTGGCTACATGGGTGCTTTGGTGTCCCATCCTCTTCTCTAGGGCTAATGTTCTCCACCCTCATTCAGCTGACAGGGAAAGGATTCAGGAAGCTGAGCTATTTGTCAAACACTGAAGATGACAAGAGCCCTGGAGAAAAACTCTATGTTAATCCTTATTTACGGGAAAGCAATTAAAAAAAAAAAAGAATTAAAAAAAAAAAAGGGCAAAAGGTTTAAAACTACTTTCATGGTCTGAGAGATGTACCCACTCGTGAAGGTAATTTATGCCCCATCCCCTGGAGCTCTGCCACCTTCCCCCTCTACCTCTGTCACACGGCAGTGCTGGGTACCTCTGCTCTCGGAAAGGTGGCTCAGATCCCAGCCAGCTCCTGGAGGCAGGAATCGCAGATACATATAGCGGTGTGGTAAAGAGATGAACTAGGCAGCCACAGCAGCAGCTCCTAACGCCAAGCTTGAAAATAAACCCCAAAGCCACACGGAGCAAATGAGATCTGGTCATCTCCCCCACGAGTTCCTGGATTTGAACAGCTCAACGGGAGAAGTGACCAGATGAGAGGAGGGACACCTGTGTCATGCCAGGGTGTCCCTCCTCAGTCCTGCTTTCAGCCGGCAGAGGCCACCGGGAAGTTGCTTGCATTTCCATGGGGACATTGTTTGCTAAGTATCAGTCTCACCATTATCTTATGGTTATTATCACTGTTATCTTATCTCACCATTTCTGAGGAATTGCCCTGCAATCCAAATGTCAACCATACCGTGCAGAGCCATGGGCCTGTAGTGTCCCTGTGTCCTCCGTTCTCTTCTCCTTTGGCCCATGACAAGGCTGTGGGAAGTGTGCACATGCACAGCACACTGGAGCACCTGAAGTGGCACAGGCTGGTTTTGCGTATTCAGTGAGGCCGTTCGGAAAGAGTGTTTGGGAATCAAAGGGCTTCATGTGTAGCAAAACCCAGCTTCTCTGGGTTGGTACCGAAGGCTGTGTGACTCCTCCCAGCCACAAAGTTTCACCTGCATCCACATGACCCAGCATAGCCTGATGCCCCTGCAATGCTGCCCCAGGAGGGCTCCTGCCCATGCTGCCCACGCTGCCCACGCTGCCCACGCTGCCAACACTGCGTGCAGGCAGAACTCCGGGTGCTGCCTGGCAGCTGGACAGGGGGCATTCACCCTGTGCTTGCTCTGGTTACCAGGTTCCTTCCTTTTACTGAAATCGCTAGTTTATTAGTAGCTGAAAGCCTCTGAGAGAGCAGAGGAGACAGAGGTGGAAGGGACCAGGATGGATGGGACAGGCCAGAAAGGCCCACAAAACACATCCTTTCCCCACAAGCCACAAACCCTCCCTCCTCAGACCATGCTGGCTCGTCACTCTTCACATGAGGCACCAAAGCAGGTGAGGCAGCTGGAAAAGCAGAGAGAGGGTTGCACAGCTCCACGGCGTGGAATATGGGAAGCCTTTGGTGTGCTCACACCTCACTGCATCTTCTTCTGCACACCAGCCCCTGAGGGGTGGAAGAAGTAACAGGCGAACACTGAGCACCAGGCGTAGCTGTTGCAGGTGAGGGCAGGGGAGCACTATGATACAGTCTGGGATTCCCCTGCGGCTGTTGGAGGACTGGTTTTTACTAGCGGGATCTCTGCTGGGATGAGATGAATGAGGAGCAGGATTAATTTGCAATCCGTCTTACGTCACTTGACGGAAGATTTAATGACTGGGATTTCCCTCTGGTTATCCTGGGGGAATCTGAGCTCATTTTACAAGCGCTCGCCGAGCATCAGGCAAGGAGCCATTCTCAGGCTGTTTGGGTCTCTTTAGAAGACATCAGGAATAAAAATTGTTTCCCGTGAGGAGTAGCAAGGAGCAGCCTGGCACAACTGTGGTCTGAAAAGGATACTTAGAACAGGAGCATCCTTTTCCTCAAACCCTCAGCACATTGCTCTTTCATAACTGTTCTGTAGCCCAAAATAACCTGTCCTGGCAGCTGGCGTTACCGGCATAAAGAGGAAGCTGAGGCCCTCAGTGAGGTCAAAGGGAAGAGCACCCTGTCTAGACTAACATCCCTGGGGATTTCAGCCCCAGGCTCCTGGAAACCCCCCTGGTCCAGAATTGCCCTGGTGAGTCAGAGCCACTCGCACAAAGCTACCACTGAGACAAACTCCAGAGTCATCCCACCACTCTGACACCTCTTCTATGACCTGCTCCTCTTGGGAAGCCTTCTGTAGGGCAAAGGAGATTTCCATGTTGCTCTTACTGCTTGACCCTTATCAGCTTTTCCTAGCCCTGCTGCAGGATAGGTGAGAACCTGTGACTGCACATCGTATCCATCTTCATCACGAGATTTTCCCTTCCCTCCAGCTAGAAGGCCTTCCTTGTGCTGCTCACCAAAGGTCCTCTCTACTAACATTCTCCGTATCAGATGTTACACGCAATGGCCAGCCATGTCTTTGGTGCTCACTAAGCCCACCACACCAGCAAGGCTTGCAAAGCCCATCAGTCTTTGGTACGATGCTTAGGAGTGACTTCTTGCCTGCAGCCAGCAGTGAGAAAACCAGTATCCCTGAGGTACCTCTTCCCTGGCTATCGGGGTGCCTCCTGCACCCCCACAAACAGAGCCAGCAGCTCCGTTTGCCCTTGCAGAAGGAACTCTGCAATGCAGAAGTTGCCCATCTGCACTGAGTGGCCACAGGGGCTGTGGTTTGGATGAGCCATCCTGCCCTGCAGAACTCTTGCTGTAGAGGAGTTATTAATATTCCTGTTGCCCACGTGCCATGCTGACTAGCTTCCAGGGATAAGTGCTCTCCTCATGAGCCTGTGGAGAGAGGGGACTTCCCAAGCCTAATTCAATGCTTCCCATTCCTGCTTCCTTACACACCAATCTCTGCCGAGGCTATGAATATGTCCTGCTGAATCAGTGTTCATCCAGCCAACTTCCCCTTTTCACAAGGGGGAATATTTATAATCTAACACTCAAGCCGCCACACAGTGCAGCTGGGTGAAGGCATCCAATAATACATCCCAGCTAACTGCTGCCCGGGCTGCCGAGCCTCCTCCCAAGAGCTGGTGACTCGAGCAGCGTTCAGCTGCACTGTTGCTGATACGTACGAGGTGGTGTTCATGAAGCCATTTGCTAGATGCTGACTGCTCTGATGAGTTGCATGGAGGAGTGTTCTTCATGTTAATCTTAAAATAATCAGCAAGGCTGTTCTGAGCTGAACAAAATCATGTCAGCCTGCAAGAATTCGTTAAGGGTGGTTTTCACTGGAGAACCCGGCTTGGTAATCTGCATTGCGTCTAGCATGAAGGTATCTTTGAAAGATATCTTGTAGTGCCCCTGTGCATAGGCATCCTCTGTTTACTACTAACAGGTGACAGGAGGATACTGTCATTCAGAAATAGTGGCTCCATAGCTACAGCTGAGATCAATTTTGTGTTTAAAATTGGAATTTGAGCGCTCTCCTGTCTTGATGTTCCCTCCCCATGGTTCTTGTACTAACCTGCTACATATAAGAAGGAAAGATCTGAGAATAGACTGATAAAAATGCTGAGAAGCTGAGAAGCTAAAAATAATAATAAAAATTAGCCCTTGAAGAAATGCAGCCCCTAGTAACAAACCTTTTTGACATTTAATCATCACTGTAGTAGAATAATAAAAAGACTTCAGGCTTCCTACATCGTAAAAGCTCACTGCTATCATGTGCAAAGCCTACACAAGAATATTTATTTTTTGATTCCTGGGTATTTTCCACATTAAGCCTACACAAGAATATTTATTTTTTGATTCCTGGGTATTTTTCGCATTACTTTTGACACGTGAAAGTCTCTCTGGATGGTTACATTAAGTATTCCGTTTAAAATTTTCCTTTTGGATACGCGACTGAAGTCACAACTCATCTTAACTGGGGCTCATCTGGAAGAGTCGCACGTAAACACATGCATACACGTGCCTTTCCTCACACCTACTCACGCATTTCTCCCCGCAGCTTGGGCAGCCATCCTCCCTGAGAGCCGGCTTGGCGACGTCCCCCTCAAGCACCACTGGAGGACAAGTTGTATGACAGATAAGCTAATAAACTTTCAGTTATTAAAAATTGAAACTGATTTAAGGAAATACCTTCACAGGCATCGGACAGCGAGTCTGGAAAGCGTTTAATTCAAGAATTCAGAAAGTTATATGGCTGGTAGGGAACATCCAGTTCGTTACAAGTCAGTGTATGTTTTAAAATGGGTAGTGAGTCTTCTGCTGAGGTCCTCTAGTTAGCTCCAACTAGTAAAGACTTGATGCTGGAATGAGTAAGTCCTGTATTTCTGCTGTGGGCTTCTCCATTCTCCTGTCACGTCCATCACTAGCTGTCATCAGAAAGAGGATGGTGGAGGAGCTGGTCTGGGAGGTCTGGAAGTGGGTCTGGGGTCCCCTGCAGTTGGCAGGGATGAGGAGAGTGAGAAGTCCACCTGATCCGCAGGAAGGTGGATCTAGCATGGCCAACTACCTTGTATTCAAGGTGCCGTCCATTATAAGTTGGCTTTATCTCTCCGTTTCACTCATTTTTTTTCACAGGTGAGGACACTGCTCAGTCAAACTTGTACAGAGCAGCAATATATGATGTAACCGCTGATTAGACCTCGATTTCAGCATAAATTTAGTTTGAAGAAACCTGGGGTGGGATTTACTGCACCCCATTTAGGTGTCTGGTTCAGGATGGGATGACCTTCTCTCTACAACAACCTCTTTCTCCCCATTGCTTGGAAAAGGGACGCAGCACCTGCGCCTGGCTGGATGCAGAGATGGGGATTCGATCAGGTGTATCACACCTCTAGTCTTTTAAGAAAAAGTAACCATGAAGTGATGCCCCAAACCTCACAACGCACTCTCTTCCGTGCTGTCCTGAGCCTGCACCGTGTTTCATAACTGAAAGAAAAATAATGGTGTGACTTAACATTGCAGACCTTGCCTGTTAAGACATGACAATACCCTAAGCATCTATTTTTTTTTTAGAGTTGTGGCTCAGGTAAACAAAATTGCATGCAACCTTTTGCAGAGCATCTTGAAAGCCTATGCAAACAGCAATGTTTTACCCTCCCTGAGCAGAGGCATATTTATCACAGAGGTCAGAGGAGGGCAGGACAGGGTTGAGAGGAGGTAGCAAGCCAGCTGCTTCTCGCAGAGGGTGGAGGTTTCTAGGTGGACTCTTTTATCAGTGTTTGCTGGGCGAGTTCATCCTGATGCGGAAGACAGGAGAGCCCAGCGGAGCCGCGTGGCTGGGGACTCGCATGGTGCACGCTGCTGCAGGAGGAGCGGAGCTTCGGCTGGGGCTGCCTGCTGGGGGTGGGAAGGGGAACCGGCTCCCCTTGAGCTCCAGAAGGGCAGGAGGTGAAAGCTGATGTGAAGTGAAGGGGGAGATTTCCTTAGGAAGCTGGGAAAGAGCCTTGCGAGCCAGCCAGGCTATTGCTTGAAAGCCAAAAGCCTGCCTGGGAGCCGGCAAAGCACTGGGGAGAGATGGGAGAAGCATAGTGAGCGCTCGCCTCCTCGCCGTGGTTTGAGCGTGATGGAACCTGGGCTACCTTTGATGAAGGATGTTTTGTTGCCTGAAATGAACTCATGCTTGAGATCAAGCCCCATACGCTTGATTTTAGGCAAAACCAATTCACATTTCTGCAGGATTTTTAACTAGGTAGAAATAACTTCAGTCACTGGGTGAAATGGAAGCAGATACGTATAAATCCATTGTAACAATAGTTTGCCTCCTCCAAGGAATTACCTTACATGATTCTTGATATCTAAAGGTTATTTTGTTCCACACCTCCTATCCGAGCGCTATATATTTTAGCTATAGGGCCAGCACACAGTGCCTGGGGTCTCTGGGGCGGATCACAGGGGAGGCAGAGCAGTGCAGTGCTGTTTTATGGCTGTTTACCCACTGATTTATTTTTAGTCAATTGGATAACATCCCCATCTGGATTGTGATCACGATGGTGACTGTGATGGTTATATCCCAGCAATGAGTTCAAATATAGCCCCTTAAAAGAAGAGGCCTTGCACTTTCCAGAAGTGGATGAATAATTTTGCATGGTTAGTAAAAACAGCGATTAGCATCGTAAAGCGTATGTAGTTTTTATAGAAGTTTCTCAGTAGCTTGTAGTGGATTGCCAGGTGCAAGGCAGAATGCAAAAGGATTAGAGCATAAAAGTAAGTCTAGAATAGTTTTTAAGAAGAAAATTGTTTCAACTTTTAATTGTCCAAAAGGAGAAAATGCAGAAATGCCACAGCAGCTGACGCAGAAACAGTAAAAAAATAAAAATAAAAATTGTAATTACATCATTCACACACATTCATACACATTGTTTCACGGAGACAGCAAATTAGTGCTGCTTTCTGCCATTTATGTAGACAAAAGATATATTTTGGTATGGCAAAATCTGACTACTGCCAACACTTTGTGAACTTCTTTTTCATTTGAGACAAAATCAGAAATGTGGTGGGAAAGGGCATATTTTCTTCAGTGGCCATTGCTGCCTCAAGCCACAGAGATACCCAAAGGTTTCCAGTGCTCCCTCGTTAACACAGGGCTGAAAGCTGAATAATTCATTGCTATCTTCCTCATTTTCAAGACAGCAATGAAACGGCATTAGGGATATTTGGAAATATAAAAGGCATACTCAAACAGAATGGTTTAAATTTTGACAGTTTATCATGACTGGGTGATGACAGAGTAATACTTTCTTTGGGGATACACCCATTTGTCTATGGATTAGCGGCAGTGAGAACAAATACCTGCCTCCAGCTAACTGCCGAGCTCCCACAACTCTTAACACAGCAGATTAAGCTCAACTAGGTCATCGCTTCATCTGGAAAGTTGCATAACAAGTTATCAATCTCTCCTTCTCCTCTGTGAAGTGTTTCAGAATTCCAGGAAGTGTTTCATTTTGCCAGCCTCCACTATGTGGAAACGTTAAGGCAAGTCCCTGCAAGACTGTTATTTCTAAATCTGCAGCTGAAATGATCTTAAAATGCTTCCCCCTCTGCTCTAAGTTACTTTGCACACTCAAGGAAGATTGCCTCATTGGATGTTTTAAGAGCTTTAAAGAGGGAAAAGCTGGGGTTTGTGAAGAGGCTCGCTGCAGCTCGGCACTGTTTTCTTCCACAACACGCTAAAGCACTGAAGCATCTCGGATGGGGTTTTAGAATTGGATCTGAACTTGCCTGCATGGCAGTTTCTAGCTTAATGCATCCAGACGACAGAAGGCTACAAAGAAACCGGGGGATAAATTTGTCAGTCGTAAATGTAACTCGTCTAAAAACGTACCGTGACAAAACAGCCGCAATAGGAAGGGACTGGAGTCAGAAACATCTTTGCTCTTTGATGTTTGACATCATGCTTTGATTTTAGAAAATGAGGCTACCTAAACATGAATGAGCCACTTTCTCTGATATTTGCCCCAGACAATAAAGCATTATTGAGTGTTTTAAACATGCTAGAAGGCTGGGCACATATAATTGGTATGAGGAATGTTCTGCACAGAGAGATTGGCCGTGCTGTGCGTGTTTCATCAGGAATTTTGTGGCACAACATTACAACATTTCATATCTTCAGATTCTAGTAATCTATATTTCTTAAAGCTTGTGAAATAATAGCTATTTCTGCCTTAAGTGCTGCAATGGAAAGAATGTTTTTGTTATGCAAAAATACTTTGACATATTGCAGAAAGAGCTAAATATTTATTTTAAGGTGAAGTTTCCAAATAATTGAATTGTCCAAGTAAGGAAAGGTTTGTGAACCAATTAGAAAAATAAAGATTTATTGAAATGTGCAACAAGTGACCATAAATCCCATGTCAAACAATAAAGTGGAGCATAAAGCAAAGCAACAAGCTGAATATTTGAGCGCGTTTGACCTTCATGTAAAAGATACACACTCTGCTAAGGAAAACTGTGTTTCCTTAACACGCCATTTAATGAAGGGCAAAGATCTAGTGTTGGGATTTTTTTTTTTTTGTGAGGGTTCTCTTTATGTCCCGCCAAGCAAGGAGGTCACTCCCTCACTGTACAGTTGGGCTCTGTTTCTTTTCCTTCACATGGATGGCTTCATCGTATTGTCGGGCAGATATGAGCACAAGGATGTGAAAGCACAGGACTTTTTTAAAATGCTCTGGCCGTGACATGGCCTGTCTGGGTCTGCACAGGAACATCCAGGCACTGACTGCTGCTGTGAGCCACTTCAGACCGGAGTCTGTACCGCTTCCTAGTCACTGCTTATCCTTAAAGGCATGTTTTGCCTGGAGAGAGATGACTGGAGGTGTTTAAGAATTAAAAATGAAACAATGGCGTATTTTTTTTAAATTCAAGTTACTAGAAATAGAAGAGCTTTTTTGCTTTCCAGCGATGTTACTGCCTTTTTCTTTCCTCCTGCCCTTCCTTACATCTCAGCACACCCAAGTACTTGCAGGTGATGCCCGGAGCTGACTGCAGCCGTGGCGATCACAACCGCACACCTGGGAAACCGTCCTGTGCTCCGTGTGAAGGCAGGTCACCCCCCCAGCAAGGTGCTTCTCCCACCGGTGCCCGTTGTCCCTGTGGTCCCTGTCGTCCTTGCCTGGGGAGCCAGGCTGAGGCCGGAGGGATGCTGGTGGTGCAGTGCGGGCCAAGCAGCGGCGCAGAGCTGGGTGGGGTCTTTTTAGTGCTGTGTTGCTAAAGGGTAAAATAGACCAAGAGGGGAAAAAGGTAGATCTGAGCATATGCTGGAAAGGGAGGGAAAACATCGCATCCTCGGAGTCTCTCTAAAAAATCATCATAATTTTCTTTGCTGGCTAAACCACTCGCACAGCTCTGCTGCTGTCGTATGGTATCTGCAGGGTGCTGATGCGAGGAGGCGAGATGTCAGATAAAACGGAATTTTGTTGGCTGGAGAAGCTGAGAGGGAAATTACTCCGAAATTAAGATGACCCATAAATTAAACAGCGCGTGCACCTCCCAGGGGAGGACCTCAGCTGCCTGGAGGTCTCTGGGCAATCCAGGCTGCCTGTCCGCTCCCAGCCCGCTCCTCCGCCCCGCAGCACGCTTGGATTTGTCATAATTTTTCAATTCTTTAACGAAAGAAACGATCGCCACTCATTATCTTCCGTTATTAATGAATTATTTTCATTCACAACTGATGTAACAACAGAACACCCGCTCGAAGGGCCGGGCTCCAGCGCCTGAGCCCAGAGCAGCCTCCCCCGGGGGACACCGAGCAGCCCACCCCGCGGGCCCTGGGCGCCCCCGCCCCGCCAGCCCCAAGGCCCCGCCCCGCAGCCCCGCCCCGCAGCCCCGCCCCCCGTGACGCGGGCGGCGGCGCGGGTCACGTGTGGCGGAGGCGGAGGCCGGGCCTGCCGCACTCGGAGCCGCCGCCATGCCGCTGCCGCTGCCCGGCCGCCCCCGCCTCGGGCAGGCCCCGCTCCTGGCGCTGCTGCTGCTGCTGGCGCTGGTGGGCCCGGCGCGGCCCATCTCCTTCCAGCTGCCGGGCAAGGCGCGGAAGTGCCTGCGGGAGGAGATCCACCGCGACACGCTGGTCACGGGCGAGTACGAGATCGGCGCCCCGCCGGGCTCCTCCACCGGCCCCTCCGCCAACCTCAAGGTGCGGCCGCGGCGACGCGGGCCGGGGCGGGGGCAGCGGGGGCCGGCCGGGGCGGGCGGCGTGGCCCCGCCTCCCCGGCGTGCGGGGGCAGGGCGGGGGGTGGTGGTGACGTTTTCCACGCGTGACAGCGACCCACGCGCGGGGCTTGCGGCGGCCCGGCCTCTCGCCCGTGGCGCGGGGGGGGCCGGGGCAGCGCTCGCCCGACCATGGGCTCCGCCGGCTGGAGCCACGTACACGGGTTTGCCCCCAGAGCCGCGCTGCAGCGGCCGACCCCGGCCGCCCCGGAACCTGCGTGCCCGGGGCCCTGCGCGGCGGCCGGGCGAGGCCGCCCAGAGGCCACCGGCACCGCACGGGGGAAGCGGTCGGTGACGTGGCTTTCCCAGGGCCCCGTCCCGCGGCCGGCCTGGCACGGCGGGCAGGAGCAGCAGGCTGCGGGGACGGGGCCAGCCGGTGCTCCGCCACCGGGGCTCGGTACGCGACGCGGCCGTGCAGGAGGGCACGCTTGCTGCCTGGCGGCACGCGTGGAATTTAAGGGGGCAGGTGGTTGCCACAGCGAGGAAAATAATCCTAAAGCGTCTTCGCGGAGTACAGGGGAAGGGTCGGCACAATATATGCCGCTAACCGATGTGACAAGCAGCTATTAAAACTAGAACAACTTTGCGTTAATCCTGTCCGCGGTCCGCCTTCCCTGGGCTTTCTTCATTTCCCACCTCACTCACTAAGGTCCGTGGCTACGTCATCAGTTGGTAACAGCTTTCTGTCTGGTTTTTATTTCTGTCTGGGTGCCCAAAGGCTTCGAAAAGTGTGCAGACAGGGAGCGAACGGTCTGCTCGGGAGTCTCTGAGCTCAGTGTTACTGAGTGAGTATTTGAGGTCTGCTGAAATCAGGTTGCCCTTCCAGCGTCGGCCTACAAACGCCTGACGGCCTCGCATTACTGGCAGTCGTCCTTGGTTATGGCTAGAGAAGGCCATTTCTGGAGTCTTGCTTTTTTAAAAATCTTGTTCTCCTGCTCTTACATCATTTGTAAGAGGAAACTTGTCTGTTTATAGGTGGAGGCCTGCAGCTTTAATGCCTTAAAATGTTGCTGTAGTACTTGCCTGGTAAGGAGCATGTGTTTGAGACTGCCACGTTCCCATCTGTCTCTTAACACTTGGTGGTCAGGCCTCCTGGTTCTCTGGTTGGCTGCTCTTAGGTCAACTGACCCCACACCGTCTCTTCCAAAATTCACGGTGATGACAGAGGACTTGTCTAGGGAGGCGGTGAAACGATGAATCCCATGCTTGGGTCTTAGTCTGGCTTTGCTGCTGAAGCTAGTATCCAGGCAGGACTGCTCATGGAAGTTGTTTTTTGGGTTTTGGCGGGTTTTTTCTTCTTTTTATTTTTTTGCAGTTACAATAAAAGTCCTTACTAGTTCAAAAAGCTACAAAGGAGAAATAATAATTCATGCAGTTCTTGCTTTCCTTCTTGTTAATATATGCCGTGGCCTCCCAACATGCTGGGCCTATTGTTGGTGCGCTAACCCCTCTGCTAGGTGTGTCTTTGGGTCGATGGGGGAAAGGTTAGTTCAGACATCATGTCTGCAGGTGGGCTCTCTGTCTGCACTGGATGGTCTGCTTCGGTCCCCTGGATCGGGCCACCACATGGAAGAGGTTGGTAGTTAATTCTGGTGGGGCTCAGTTGAGTTCCTGCTGGTGAGCTGAGCTTTGTGTGTGCGATACCCCAGCACTAACAGTGGCACCCTCTGTTTGGGAGGAATCCGTGGGCTCTGCCAGCTGGCTGCTGAGGGGCAGCGTTGGTGTGGCTGAGGTCTCCTTTGGGCCTGGCCATGTGCTTCTGCCCCATTGTCAAGGCTGGCAGTTTGGGGAACCGTCGGGCTGTTTGTCAAGGGTGAACAATGCCCTGTCTGTAGGGGATTGCGTTACCGTAAATAACGTTAGAATAGAATGAAAAATCCCTTTCAGGTCAACTCCCCCACACTCATTCTGGCCGGGCTATTAGCAGCTTCCCCCACCCCCGCGTCCCAGCTGAATGGGCAGTGCATTTGGCTGATTTGGGCGATGCTATTCAGTTTTGATGAAAGCAGATAGCAGAGCTTACACTGTCCAGAATTCTGTTTGTGAGCAGGCTATTGCTAGAGCTGCAAAGGGCAAAAATGGATCAAACTGCATAATATTTGCTAGCTAAAGATTAGCTCTGGTGGCTACAAAGCCCTAAGGGAACAGTGCTTAAAATAATAGGGACGTTTGAGAGCTTTACTGTGTTCTTGTGCCTTGGGATGGAGAACCCAGTGTGCAGATTATGCGGCACCACGCTGATCAAGCATCTTGGTTAATCAGGACCACTCCGTAACATGCACCATATGGTGACCAAAACACATGCTTTTACATTGTGTCTGCGTGGTCCAACGTGGACAGTCATGTCCTCCAGTAGGGCTCACTCACTTGAGCCGAGTGCTCAAGTGTTCAATAGCCTGGTGACTTCCAGACAGGAGGTGGCTTGTGTCTGGTGGCTTGTGGCCGGAGGCTGGCATCACAGCTGCCCGTGCCTGACTACGCAGGTGTGCTTTCATCTGCTCGCCGCTTGACTACAGGTAGAGCTCTGAGCAGGCAGCGCGGGAGGAGAACCATGCTCCTCGCTGTTCTCCAACACTGACAAATGCCATATGGTTCAGGGCAGCTACAGCAAATCCCGTAACAGGCAATTACAGGATAAGCTGTATCTAGAGGAAGCTTGTTCCTGAAGTCTTGCCTGCTATGGTTTATGCCTGAGGCATGAGGATTTATATGCTTTATTTTTCCTGCCTAATGCAGCAGCTCTCGTTATCCATGTGAAGGTCCGCATCTATTCCAAGTCCAGCAGGCTGCTGGCATCAGTGGTATCCCGTGGCAGGGAGTTAATAAGCTTGTTCTAAAAGAATAAAGAGTGTTTCCTTACAAAAAATTTGGGTACATAGCCCTTTTGTATGGCCTTTGTACAAGTAAAAAAAGGCTGTTTTGCTGTTGAAAGGTGGCGTAAAGGAGAATGTCTGACTTGCCTTTTCCATACCACAAATTATTTTGTGTACTTCTGTCTTATGTACCTTTAAAATTATTCCCAAGCTTTTTAGTCTCTTCACCTCTAAGACTTTCAAAAGCCCCTCCTAACTTTAGCACCCATGCTTTTTCAGACCTGCTGAAGGATAGAGTTGAGGGAAACTGGGAAACATTCCAGTGGAACACACGCAGTTGATACTCATGCAGTATTGTGACACCTTCAGGGTTTTTTTTACCTCTCTCCACGGTCAGAGTATTTAAACTGGACCGAGCCTTTAATTGAGCACAATGATTTTCAAGTCTGCGTCATGAAATGTGTGTCTTTGGGTTTTCTGTTTTTGTTTTTACTCTTTGTTGAAGCATTTTTGTAGACCTTCTACAGTTTTTGCCTATTCTTAGTTAATTTCATAGACTTAGTGCAAAGCAGTCATTATTCTGTCTGTGTAGTCTGAATTGTCCTGGAGTGGCTGCTTTTATGGATCTTGGCACCCAAACCTTGTATAACTCGGGGCCACACTGGTGGTTCATTTTGAGAGGAATGGATGTGCCCTTCTCCATTTCATCTTCTGGGGAATGATTTTTTATTTTATTTTATTTTTTTTTGTCCCGTAAGGCTTCTCCATATCTCTGTTGCTATGGGAATTTATGAATTGTGTGTGCAAAATGAAGGCAGTGAATAACGGTTTGGTTCAGCTAGAGTTCCTAAATGTATTCTGTATTCGGAGGTTATAGGAGGAAGAGGAATTAGTGTGGTTTTCGGTTTTGGGGTTTTTTTGGTTGGTTGATTGCTTTTTTTCCTTTTTTTTTTTTTTTTTGTTTTTTTGTTTAAGAGTAATTTACCTTAGAGGCACTCTTGATTTTTGCAGCTCCTGGAACAGGGATGAGGGGGGGAGGAATTCATACAGTTGCAAGGAAGGAGGGAAACTGCTGAAAGGAGAAAGTAGCAGATCTAGGGGGGAGGCTAGGAGAACCCTTCCTGTATGGGCAGTGTGAGCCCGTGGTGGTGAAGCACCGTGTTTCTTACCCTTGTTGTCTCTTACAGATAACTGACTCTGCTGGGCACATCCTGTATGCCAAGGAGGATGCCACTAAAGGCAAGTTTGCCTTCACCACTGAAGACTATGATATGTTTGAGGCCTGCTTTGAGAGCAAGCTTCCCGTAGGTAAGTGCAGTGAAAGGTCTGTTGGCTGCTTCTATCTAGTTTCTGATCAAGCTCACATAGATGTGCAGTTTAGGGGTAGTGATACTGAGTGTGGCCCACAAAATGCTGTTTGACTCTTAAAGCTGATTTTCAGGAGGCTGTAGGCTCACTGCAGAATATCTCTGTCGGTGTTGCATTTGAAGTAAAGTAAAATTCTCTGGCTGTCATGTAGAGCGCTTGGGTTTCATCTGAAAGGGGAATTGCGTGTTCCTCCCACGGAGGTCACCACAGTTGCAGTGAGTGGCAGTACTGGGGATCAAACCACTTCTCTTTTGCCCATTTCATGCTTCTCCCCATCTTGCAGTCGAGCCAGGACAGAGCAGGATGCCATCGTCTTCAGGACCCTGTCTTTCTCCCCAGCTGACCATCTCTCCCCATTTGGTGGAACGTGATCTCTCCACAATGCATACTTGGCAGCAATTCTGTGTTAGGTTAGCAACTGTTTTCTGGGGTTGGGGGGAGTGTGTGTATAGAGAACGTGGCCTTTGTTTGCACCCGCAACTGCTCTCTTAAGCGGTCAATAAAGGGAAGGGGAAATGAGCAGAACGTCAGCCTTGCATTTGTGCTGCAGGGATGGTTGCCTGACGATCTCAGCGCTCGTTTCCTGTGAGTGTGACGCATGTGCTGCTTTGAGTGGCTGGGCTCAACTTAAGGAAAAATGTGCTGAAAACAGTGAACACGTGGGCTCCAGTCTCATCTGCGGTGGTGTGAGTGCATGTAAGTTTGTAGGTGCTCACATATTTTCACAGTTGCTTTCGGAGTTCTGCTCCCTGGAGCCAGTTCTTCTTAGGTCTTACCCTATAAGATCTCAGAGCATTTCACGGAGCAGTCACTAGCAGCATTCCTCATACCTGTTGAAAGGCAGCCTCTCTTTTGGTGTTCTGTTCCACGTATAAAATGCAAATAGTTTGCAAGTTGAAGAGAACTTTCCAGAAAGAGAAGGCTGTCATTTTTGTTGGGATTGGGAGGGATCTGGTGTGTAACACCTCTTCTATAGCGTTTTATAGATAAGGCAGTGACCCCAAATGTTCATGATTTTGCTTTTACTTCACTCCAGAAGTAGGGCTTCCAAATGCTCCTTAACACATCGAGACATGCAGGCACTAATGACTCATCTAGGAGTCACTCGTGCTATTTACTGTCCGACACCTGGGTATTTGGGAAGTCTCCAGACAGTCCTGCAGAACCTTTCATAGCTTCCCTGCGATCACACACTGAAGTGGGAAAGGCTTCTTTCTTTAGTTTGTCTAGACTCTTATTTCAGGGCTTATGACCAGGGGTTTCTTGCCTAGGCTGGGCCCCTTATAGCTCCTTGGGTTGTAGCAAATATTTGTTCTCTGGCTCCCTTGTATTGTTGCAAGTTTGTTTGAAAGCTTTCAGTACTGATGAGGATAAAACATTTCTAAATGCAGCTTCTGCCTGATGACCAGTGGGGCGTTGAGGTGCCAAAATCTAGAGCTGTTCAATTGAGCAGCTGGATCCTCTTCTGCAGGCTTTCTCTTTAGGGGCCTCCAAGCTGGCAGTTTCTTTTTGGACCCAGGTACCCCAGTACTGCCTTGCTAGAGAGAGATGCTGCATGGTGAGTATCTTCAGATTTCCCATGCCTGTGCTGGAAATCAAGGCAGTATTAAAGTAAGGGAGGCAGTGCTGTGAGGCTTGATCATCTGCAGGACTTGGTTAAGGTACTGTGGGAGAAGTAACCACGTCACAGGGAAGCGCATGGTTTCCTCTGTAAGGTCAGCATGGGAATGGGGGAACTGACCAAGTGCTGTTTTATCCCCATGTTTCTCTTTAAAGGTTTTGGGTTTTTCCCCCCACAGTCTCAAGTAAGTGGTCAGGACTTGTGCGGCAGCCAAGGAGGATGTTGGTGGAGGACTGGAAGAGAAAAACTGTTGGCAGAGGAAGCCCAGAGCCGTTGGGACCCGAGGGATCTAAGCAACTGGGATTTCTCAATCCCTAACCACAGAAATGAGGAAGAGGAAGTGAGGAGGAGGTCCTGTTTAGAAGGTCCACCTTATCAGAGTGGAGGAGTTCTTAGGGTGCTTTTTGGAGCTTTGGGGGTTTGCATGACAGGCTTTTTCCCTCCTCTTCCACCGTGGAAGAATCCTGTCTTCCTGAGCAGTACTCTGTTCCCAGACATGCTTACTCTCCCACTGTATGCTAATCTCCGAGACAGACAGCCTGGCCTTGCTACGTGCTCCCCTG
Organism: Falco peregrinus; assembly: GCF_023634155.1. Lineage (NCBI taxonomy): Eukaryota > Metazoa > Chordata > Aves > Falconiformes > Falconidae > Falco > Falco peregrinus. The sequence goes on from NC_073721.1 coordinate 66,612,696, forward strand.
TAGGGCCTGCGTGCTAAGCTCTATCTCTTTGCTCCTTCTATAATCTGTCTCTTTGCAAATTTTCTTAAGAGTGTTATGGCTTATTTTTTTTCTGGAATTTCTGTGGGAAAATTTTCTGACGTCCAGTTCAACCATCGTGGTTTTCCACTGACTTTGCAAATTAGGAGCTCCCCTAATCTCCCTGGAAACAGTTCTGTGCTCATGTGAGATGATCTCTTGAAGACCTCCTGTGGGAAGTAGGTATCAGTTTAGTTCAGGATCTCTGGGATTTAACTGTTTTTCTCTTTGCTGCTGATTCAGGCTGCTCTGGTGAGCAGGAGGAGCAGGGAGTTACTGAGGATCTGATGGGCATGAAGGGAGCTGCTTAGTGCCCTGGGCTCAGTAAACTCATAGAAGAGCAGCTTGACTTTTTCCAGGCCAGTCCCTGACAACATTAACCTCTTTTGGAATGTCTGCTTTCCATCCCTTTGCACCCAGCAGCTCTTCTGGTTTCTTACTGCCTCTTGGCAGCTCTCTGTTCCAGCCTGACAAATTAATCCTTCCAGTTCTGTTCTCCTGTTCACTAGCCTTTTCATCTTTCTCATCTCTTCCTGGAAGCTCCAGCTCTCCATCCAAGTTGCTGTAATTTAAACAACTTTAAAAAAAACCTCTTGCTGAACTGTGTGCTTTGAATTTTCTTCTCCAGCTACTGTTGGCTGCCCTACCTGCCAGTCTCCAGGCGTGCTGGTATATGTATGGCACAAGCGGTCAAAACTTGTGGTTGGAGACAGGAGCACTGGGTGGTTGTCTACAGCCTGTCTGTTAAAGAACAGCGTAGGGATTTTAATTTGTTCTTACAGTAACCGGTCTTTCATAAGAAAATAAAAAATGCCATCCTAATCCCGATCTATCTGTTGGGCTCTTACATAACTGGGTTTGAATTTTGAGCTCCTGAAAGTTAAGGAACAGTTTGTAGTTGATAGGGACCACCTTGTCAGTAGGTTATTCTGTGTTCTGCTAGTGGTACAGGTGATTCTGGTCTGGTGTTGAGGAGCTGTTCAGTGGGTAGAGAGAAAATTGGGGATGTTGTATTGAAGACCGGGAGTATCTTCCTAGCTATGACTGGAGTGACCCAGTGTAACCTGTACATTTAGGAGTTTGCCAGATGGACATTCCCTCAGTCCACAAACAAATTAAAGTAGAGTGTGAGTATTGGACGTGATCCTGGATAAAGACTCTGAAATTCATAGTATAAGTGAATTCGGACTTGGTGTTTTGCTGGCAGCCAGCTGAGGACAACTGTATGGACAAAGTGCTGGGATTTGGGAATGTGTTATGTACAGACATTTCCTTGGTGGGTGGTATAGTGGGATCATACTTGGGTCAGATGATGTGCTGCATTCTTTGGGGTATGTTGTATGCCTATCCTATATATATATATAGATATATAAAAATAAAATTTTCTTATGAATGTTCTCAGATATGACAGTCAGAAGAACCTATTGGCCATAGGTGTCTCTAGCTTGGGGGCTACAGCCTTAAAAGATACCTGCTGTGCTGTTGACTGCAGCCTTATTCTACGCGCTGTTTGTGCAACTTCAGCTGGCAGTTCTCTGAAGTGGTGTTTTCTCAGCTTCAGAAGCCTCTGCCATCTCAGGGTTTGCGTTAGCAGTGTGGATCTCCGCCATCTGAGCTGTTCTTTCCCTGAAAAGATATGCTGGTAAAGGGATTGCCTTCGTTTCTACAAACACTGCAGCATGCAAGGGTCAGTAGTCCCCATATGCCATATTCCTCAATTGGAGCAGTTTACCTTCTGCTCCTTTGGATGGAAAATCATTTGCAACCCCAGTAACCTTGACAAGTTGCCGGTGCGCTTCCTGCTAGGAGGACCGTGGGCTTCCCAGTTGAATATCTGTCCCTCTAGTGACTTGTTTTTCACCAGGCTGTCTCATAGCAGCTGGTATTCATCTTCTAATCCTCTGCAGTTTTTACAGTGATTTGCATCCTACACACATTTAGTGCTTTTAGTTACAGCTTGTTCTCATTATCTTTGGGAGGCTCTCCTACAGTCAGGATTTATTGTGAAGTCTCTGTATTTTTAGGCTGGACTGTGCTGCCTCCGCAGTTAGCTGCAGACATGGAGGGAGGGGAGGGATATTGTGAGCTCTTCCTCTGTGGTGGGGAGAGCTGGTGATTTCCTGGCAGGCTGAATGTTTCACACAATGAATCCTTTCATTATGCTTCCAGGAACAGGGAGGATGCCGGACCAGCTCGTGATTCTGGACATGAAGCATGGAGTTGAAGCAAAGAACTACGAGGAGGTATGTCCCCTGGCTGCCTGCACTGCAGGCTCCCCTTTCCCAGCACTCACGTGATGCCATTTGTAGATCTGGGGCTCATGATGGGAAGCTGTTTTCCCAGTGGTGATGAAAGCCTGTCCGCAACCTACAATTCCAGTGAAGCTTTGTGTGTTAGGAGAGAGGAAAAAAAAAAGGGGGGGGGAAAAAAAAGACAAACATCAACTGAAATTAATTCTCTACTCTGGGAACTGGAGCCTAATGTGTGAATTTCTTTGCTAGGACAGCATGACCCAGCTTCTGGGCATAGGCATCAGAAGCAACAAGATACGGAGATGTGAAGTTTCCCAAGCCCCAGCAGCGGAGGGCATTTTAGGTTAATATCAGATCCTCCTAAAGGTCAAGTTGTGATGTTACTGTTCTTACCTTCCCGACTGTGAGACGTCCCAGCTCAACAGCCCTGAAATGGCGCCTGTGCGTTTCGAAGAACTGGCAGTGTATCAACATAAAGGTGTTTGGCAGACTAACAGCTGGTGTGAAATGGGTGTTTGGTTTGAAGGCGTGACATTGCAAATAGGCATAAAGCCTAAATGTTTCCATCTTAAGAGGACATAGTTTTCTTAGACCCAAGAGCCAGCTTTGTGGAATAGCAGCTGCTTTGTGGCTGGAACAGTCCTGGCTGGTTTGGATGCTGAATTTTGATGGTTGCTACTATGTTTTTGGCTTACTAGAATTCAGGGTCAGTGAGCCCCCAGCACAGAGCCTGTGCCTGAGAAAATGAGAGTTGTTGGCAGAGAAAGATTCCTGCAAGTGATTGTGTGTCTGCTGTGCACAAAAGCATGGAACATGCCTTAGGGAGGACAGTGGGTAGCAGAGGATGCTGTTTATGGTGCCAGTTAGAAAAAGAAAAATTTCTGAGATGGTAATGCTGGAGTTTTTGTATCTTTTTGAGCTTTGGGCTAGCTGGTCCTGCATGGCTGAAGTCAGTCTAGAGCACATCCTACGTGGGGAGTAAAAAAGCACTTGGGGTCAGGGAAGAGCAGAGCAATCATTGCACCAGCTGTCTGGCAACCCGCTACTAAAGGATTACAAGATGTTGAAATCTTATGGGATGACCCCATAGAGCATAAGTGGGAGAATTATGGTGACTGCATTTACAGAATCTCTTTAAATACAACCCCACAGCATATTCTGAGTTATATTACTGTAGCACCACCTAGAAGTGTTGTGCCTGTGCAGAAAGGTTCTCCTATGACTGTATATCTACATGCTCACTGTTTGTACTGATAAAATTGTCTTGGAATAAAACTAAATATCCATTATGCATGTCAGCTTAGTTAGATCAATGGAAAAGGTCCACAGACAAATGTGAGAAAAGAAGAATTTAGATTTGCAGTCCCACCTGATACCAAATGGAGATCTTGGCAGCACTGGCAAGCGTCCTTGACTTGTGAAGATCTCTCAGAGGGGCAGACTGTGTTGAGCCTTGTTGAGCAGCATGTCTGCAAAGGACTCAGACTGGTTTAATGTTTGCACAGCTGCTACAGATGTTTAGCCACACTGCTTTGCAGTCTGTTTTCTTTTTTTTTTATTCCCTCTCCCCAGGTTGCTGTAGTATTTGTGGGTTTTGACTTGACTGGTTGCTGTAAGGCCTCAGAGGGCAGGCCTGTTGCTCAGGTTTCCTGGAATTGATGCCTTTTTGAGCCTTTTGCTTGTGATGTTCGTGTGCTGCAAGGTGCCAATGACCTGTCTTCTGTCCTGAGTTGTTCTTGTTGAATTGCTGCAAGGAGACTTGATGGGGGGAGTTGAACGAGGGTCACTGATACCCTGCTTGTGCATGGATACATGCAGTTAGAAGAGGGGTAACATCCAAGTCTGGCTTTATAAGCTTTCATAGATCTGGACATTCTTGGAGCAAAGCACCTTGGAGAGTGAGCTGGGTTAGAAAAGCTAACTGCATGGCAATGTTATACCTTAGTTCTCTGGGGTAGGGAGGAATAACTTTCTGTATTTGATAAGTAGAAATGAAGGTAGGGAAGAGTGAAAAGACTTTTCAGAGGGCACCAAGAAGGCTTGGTGATCTGGGTTCCTTTCCAGATCAGCTGTTCCTTGTCAATTCTTGGCTACAGTGTGTCTCTTCCTATGCTAGGAAGAGAGTTAGGCTTTGACAGATTTTTGAGTGGCCCCTGAGGAGTTAGTGGAGTTGTCATGTCAGTTCTGGTGGTTCAGATGTTCATTCTAGGATGATGGTGTTCCATCATCACAAGTGCTTGGTGGGCTTTTTACAAAAATCCCTTGGAGCAGCTGTGCATATTGGCTTCTCTAGGGACGAAAGAGGTTCCGGGATGTGCATTTCAGAGTGCACGCAGCACTACAAGTAGCTATCAGATGATCCTAGCTACACCTATTAAGAGCAGCTGAAGGGATGGATGCAGGATGCAGCAGACAAGCCTTGTTTTTCCCCAGTGGAACCTTTATAGCCTTCTGTGAATGAGGAAAGGTGCCCTCCAGGAACATCGTGGAGCTGGTCAGTGTGGGGCTCTCTTGTCAGTAGAGCTGCCTGAGTCTTTGTGTGTGTTACAGACCTGCTGCTCTAGCTTCCTCAGCAGTCTGGGCCATAGGCATGCTTAAACGGGTGCGAGTTTTTCAGCAAAGCCCTGCTGGCAGGTATGTGTCCAGGCCACTAGAAAGCAGCAGGGGTTTAACCTCCCCTTTCCTATCTCTCCTCACAAATGTTCACCAAATTGACACTGCCGTGCAGGCAAAGCTGTAATATACAGCTCACCTCAGCATAAAAAGCCTCAGATGACTGCTTGATGGCTTGCTGCTTGCCAGGATACGTGTGTCATGTGAAGACCCTTCAGTGAAACAGCTGATCAGCTAGCACTGGCCTGGTCCCGAGCATCTCCTCAGGTGGGCTCTGACACCCAGGCAGCTGCCTCTGGAAGTGGTGTTTTGGTGATGCTTGCACCCTGGGCACCCTGTTGCCTGCCTGTCAGCACAGACCACTGAGAGATGCTGTCCTGTGGCTTATGTCTGAGTAATTCTGTGTGGCTGTGAGACCGTTGGTGAGCTGCAGGTGTCCATGTGCTTTCTGTAGTTTCCTGTAGCACGTCTTTCTTCTGCTGCATTACTTGGGGACAACGGCATCTAGCCTTCATGGCAGGTGCCTGTCACTTCTTGGCAATAGCAGCAAATTCTATGCAAGGACCAGAGTTACTCAAACTCCATGCTGTAGCAGTGGCAGGAGTTGCAGCTAGCTTCCTTTGAGCAATGTCCTTGTGTCACAGATTTTACATAATGTGTAGTCAGGTTACAGCCAGGACGGGTGAAGGCACACATGTTTTCACATCCAACTTTAAATAGCTGCTGTTGTGGACCATGCTTTCTAACTGTATTTCCTGTGGACTTTTCTTTTTTGGATAAAACCCTGTGACTTGTAGGACTGTGGGTTGCCTGTGCTGCGCAAAAATGATGTCCTCTAAAACCAGCTTTTATGAGGGAAGTGTATTTTTCTTTTTCCTTCTTCAACTGGCTCGGTGGCAGCCTGTCCCATACGTATTCCAGCAGCGCCACCTGGTGGCTTGAGGCAGATGGAGCACTTCGTAGCGGCGTGGTCCCTACCTAGAGCCTATGCAGCCCTTGAGGTTGTCAGTCGTAAGTGATGAAAAAAGCCCTGAGCTCTCGTGGGTGTAATCAAACCATTGCGCTTTTATTACTACTGGGAATCAGGCTGCTTTCTGGGGCGTGTGGCAACGGTGAGTCTCGGTGCTAATATCCTGTGTGCCTATAGAACAGTATCGTATGCGTATGTAAGTTAGTCACCTATATCTCACTCTGATTTCTATTCACTGGAGGTTTAGTCATGTGGCAGGCTCTTCTACCCACTCCTCAGAAGTCAGCTGTAAATAAGCTAACGTTAGGCTGAATAAGGAAGAAATGTGCTTGTAGGCATGCTGTGCTCCTCCGTTGTGTAGGAGGGGTAGTAGGAAAGTGTGTTTCAGAGAACAGGTGGGAGAAGTGATAGTGTTTTATGCAGTGGTAATTTCTGGCTTGTAGAGGTGCTTCCCTGGGGGAAGGATGTCCCAGATTTGTAGTGTGTGAGGAGGAGTGGTTCAAACTGGCAGTAAAAACCCATGTGGGGGAGCTTTTGGTTTTGGCTCAGTGATTGCCTGACTCTTCTGTTTTCTAGATTGCTAAAGTGGAGAAGTTGAAGCCTCTGGAAGTAGAACTGAGGCGCCTGGAAGATCTTTCAGAGTCCATTGTTAATGACTTTGCTTATATGAAGAAACGAGAAGAAGAGATGAGGGACACGAATGGTAAGAGACTGTGTGCTCCTTCAGAGGGATGGAGCTCTAAGACCCCTTACTTACTTCTGCGGGGTGTTACTAGCACAGCATTTGGAGAGCAAGCCCTTGTAGCGGTCTCTGTCCCTTCTGTTCCTAGTAAGGGAAACCTGCTGATACTTCTCTCCTTCTGAAGCAATCACTGAGTCTCGTGTGTCCCACCTCCAGAATTTCTTTCTCCATCCTGAATGTGGGTTACTCTGTACCATTTAATGTTGCCCACTGACCACAGTTTCACCTTGTTCTCTCTCATTATCCTTCTTGTTCCCTCTGTGTTTACTGAGTACTGCTGGTGCTTGGGTGCCCTTGCCTTCGTGCTGTATGATACCTTGCCTTCGAAGGGTGGAGAGAGGAAATCCTGGGAACTTTGCTCTCTTGAGGCACATCCTGTGATGCAGGCTCCTGTGCAATGGTATATTGTCTGTTTCAGAGTCAACAAACACCCGGGTTCTGTACTTCAGCATTTTCTCCATGTGCTGTCTCATCGGACTGGCCACCTGGCAGGTTTTCTACCTGCGTCGCTTCTTCAAGGCCAAGAAACTGATTGAGTAAAGGAGCAAGTCCTCCTCCCCCTCCTCTCAGACCCAGCTGGACACCGCTGGGACCCAGCTGTGGCCCCCTGGAGCCATCTCACAGATGATACCCACTGACTGGAGCTTTTCTGCAGGAACTTGGACCCTAAAGGGGGAGGGGAACCTAAACGTTGGAGGCAACGGGGGACTTGTGAAATCCTGTTGGATGTTGAGGGTGGGGGAGGTTTTGATGGGTTTGGGTATTCTTGGGGCAGTGATTAAATAAAAAAAAAGATGTTTCCACGACAGCTGCAGCAAGTTTTTTGCGCTGTCTGTTCTCCTTTTATAATCTTGGCTTGATGATGTCTCCCATCTGTCTGTGACTGTAGTGTTACTCTGAGCCACTTGACCCTGCTGAGCTCTTTAGGTGCCATGCAGTGGGCACCAGGGCAGAGTGGGACATTCCCTGTTCTGACCAGCCGGGATCTAAGCCCTGTGCAAATGGAGGTGAGTACAAAGCGATAGGATTCATCATTCCAGCAGGGCCTGAGGATAGAGGGAGGTCCAAGGTTTGGTCCCTGTCGTGGACCTCTGTGTTTCTCCCTGTGGGAGCTGGTGTCTGTGCTGACGGGTCAGGGCACTCGAGCATACGGTGGTTCAGCCTGGAGGAAGGGGAGCCTTGGAAGTAGGGCTTGGGAGCGTGTTTGAGCTTGGAAAGGAGAAGCCTGCTTTTGCTCAGATAAGCTGTCCAGCCTTGGTCCTGCCCTTGCTCCACATGTTTGTCTTGGATTTGCCTCTCTTGTTCTGAAATGGTGCAGCAGCTTTCCTGAAAGCCTTGGTCAGGGACGGCCTTTTGTGTAGCAGACGGGAGGCCTCCATTAGATACAGTCACAGAGCAAATAGGAGCAGGTTGTGCTGCAAAACTTGGGCTTACATTGAGCAGGAGACTTTTCTTATCTAACAGTGTAGTGTTTATCCAGCAGGCAGCTGGCTGGACCTCGTTTTTGAGACCTCAAAGCCAAGTGGGCTGCTGCTCACATGAAATACGAGGGCCTGTACCCTGTGTTGAGCTCTGAGGGTGCAAGGGTGCCTTGCAGGTTGGCAGAGGAGTTGGAAGAATGTGGATGAACTCAGAAAAGCAGTACAGGGTAGGAATAGGCTAATTCTATGTCTGGGGGAGTCTGAACTGTGCCCTTAATGTAATTGTTATTCTCCTTTGCGGTACTAGAGAGAGCAAGTAGCTTCTTGTCGTTTCTCAGCCATCCAGATGGCATGATGTTAAATAAGCCAGGCTGGGAAAAAACAGGCAGGTTAACTTCCTGGACTTACTTGCTGCAGTTTTTAGGCAGTGATTAAAATTCTTTCACCTTCCCTGCATTCCTTCAGTGCAAATGGTTCAGCAGCACAGCATTCTGGTGTCATGTGCCTAGACACTTCTGGCTAGGGAAGGGGTTGTCATGGCCCTGGGCCTGGCCTACCATTCTGAAAACATGGATTTATGATTTCTGACCTGAATCTGATCTGTTGCTGGGAAGGAGATGGTTGTCTGGGGGGAGGCGATGGGAAAGAGGATGAAAAGACGACCTCTCGTCATCTAAATACATTAGTATTTTCCCTCCCCTTTGCCATTGCGAAGTTACTGGAGTTGTTAGTTCCACCGCTAAGTGCTTAGATTGCTTTTAATTTGTTTCTTTTTTGATAAAGCCATATTAAGAATCCACATCCACTCCTCTGCCCTTGCATCAATTTTATCCTTGTATGTTTTTGAAAGCTGTTATAGTGCAGAACAGCAGTGATGCCACAGGACTGAATTACAGAAGTCATTTGAAGGTAGTTTAAGGTCCTACAGTTTGAAGCCTGTAGATCTGTTAAGGTTCTGCTTTTGTTTTTATATAACTTGAAAAGACAGTACAAGAAAGGGGCTTTTCCAGTCTTGTCTGTTTTGATATCTTCTCCCCGTCCTTATCTGAGTACAAAGATATCTGTATCTTAAAAATGGTGGTGAGGCCTTAAGTTCCCCAGGTGACTGTTACAGTGTCATTGTTCTGGTGTTACGTTTTGATCTTCACTGTACTGGTATGGTTACTGGGGAGCAGGTGCGGGGGACTGGTGTGGATTTACCTGTAATGACTGGTTGGGGGATTTTTGTCAACTTTCTCAAATAAAATTTCTTTGGGGAAAACCAACCCACCACAGTTGTCCGTGTGAGTCTTGTCCTCTTACATGCACATTCCTACCAGCTGCCGTTTCCTACAAGCTGATGTGTCGCAGGAAGCAGCAAGTACACAGACACCCACCATCGCCACCCCCCCCTGCAAGCCTTTGGGTTGCTGTAGCAACAGTTAATTTCTAAAGAATTTGAGAATTCTGACCTGGGAAAGGTACCGGCTGCAGAGACTTCCCTGTGAGTGGGACCGGCACAGCAAGCAAGGTGTCTCTTAATGCAAGTTACTCTTGGCCTTTCTTCCTTCCACTTCTTAATTATATCCCATTATGTGGAAGAATTTTGAGGCTGACAGTGAGAAGGCTGGCACTCTCGAGATCCAGTTTTTCCACAGTCAGCTCCCACGTAAAATGTAGTTCATTAAGACAAATGGAATTACTTTCAGTTTTGTGCTTTAGAGGAAATTTTACATTGTTGCAAAGATGAATTGGTCCTGTGTGAGTGGCAGATGCTTCCTGAAGAGAGTGGTCAGGTATTTACTGAACTGCTCTCAGATCTCCGCTGAGCCTGTGAGCCTTTTGTCAATGCAGCAGTCAAGTGAGATATGCTGTGTAACAGGACTGGGGGGCACATAAATGCTATGTAACTAGTAAGTAGTATTGGGGAGAGTTTCAAGAAGGGAAATTCCCAGATCTTTGGATAAGGATTAGCCTCTGCAAGTTCCTTCCCGGATGAATATTTGAGCATGTGGAATTGCACAGCTGTTCTCATGCGGTAGGTTGGCTAGGTTGGTGGTGGGTCTGAGCTGTTCTACAGCACTGCGGATGCAGAGCCTGGTGTCTTCGTTCCATTTTACTTGTGGGAAATGGGCTAAAGTTGAGCTGTTGCAGATACTTGGGTCTGAGCCCATCTTTGCGTGTGACAGATGCGTTGCTGGCAAATCTATAATTGCCCGTAGCAAACTGCATCAGACATTTCCAGCCTCTTCCACCCACTTGTCAATGTGACTAACGATTTAATTATCACGCTACTTGACACAGCGCGTGAGCATTCCTAAGTAACGTATATCTTTGCATATTCCCTTCCCCCCCCAGCCCCCTGCTATGCCAATGTAGGCTGCACCCTGTACAAAGTTCCTGCTGCAGCTGCTGTTCACGTGCATGCATGAGGGGATGAGCATTTTACACACTCTGCTCATTTCTTACAAGCTGCTCAGCTATGTGAGAAATAACCCAAGTGTATGTATGTACACCTGTGTTGTTTCCTAACTAGTAGATTTTTCAACTCAAAACTAGTTTGGCAACTGGTTGGTGAGATCGTTAGGGGATTCCTGCCTGTGCATTTCACGGGGTCCTACTGCAGAGGTTTTGAAAAGTAGCGTTGCCTCTCTTCACCCCTGCCAGTACACGTGATGTATTTGTCTGTCTCTCATACCTTTAGTTGTGTCCCTCTGCTGTACTTGTCTTTCAGATGTCTGATGTGGCCTTGCCCTTAGTGAACAAAGTCTCTGGGAAATGAACTTCCCATACATTGAAGGTGGTTTGTTGGGAAGGAGAGAGCACGAACCTGAAATGGATGAATATTTCACAGGAGGAAAACCAGTTGGGTCTGGTGAAGACTCTGGGAGTTCAGGGTTGGTAGTCTTGTCTCCTGCCCCTTCTCCACCTGAAAAATTTGTCAGGTTTGTGCTTGTTCTTTTATTCCTCTCCCAAACCACCACCGGTGGTGGTGTGGTGGCTCTGGCAGGCCTGCCTTTCTCTGAGTAAGGTGGAAGGAGCAGAGGATTTAGAAAAACTGCCTGTTGGCATTTCTTGGATCATTTTGTAAACCTGAAACGGGTGAGCCCAAGCTTTTGTTGCAGCACTAGAATACTTGCATTTGCTCAGCAGTGTTTGTAGGAAGCCTGTTTTGCTTTGCACTGGAAGTCTGCTGCGCTGACAGGAGCTGGGAGTTGCTCTGTTTCAGTTGTAGCTGAAGCGACTTAAACTTTCTGCAAAATGGCGGTAACAGATGTCTGATTGCTCCTTCTATTGCCAGAGGCCCATGTGGTTTATCACCTTAAACTCGGCTTCAGCGCTTTCAGCTTGCTGACACTGCCTGCCAGGGGACCTGTGGTCTCTAGGTGTCCGTCCCAGCGATCTTTGCTGTGAGGATCATTTGTTTAGCTCATGTTTGGAGAAAACTGCTGTGTCCTGAAGGACCCATCGGACTTCTTGTATTTCAGGTTTTGCAGTAAAATGTACATGTTGAATGTACATGTAAAATGTTGAATAACTTCCTTTGGGAGCACATTACTCAAAAAAGGCAACAACAGAACCATGCTCGCATTGCTCTGTCTCATTTCTGCGGTTTCCTGTCACTTAATTTCCTTTCATAGCTGCTATTTCCGAGGTACTTTTTCCCTGAGCTTTTAAATTGATTGCATTACGTGATCTTTGCATAAGCTGCACCAAGCTATGCTGTTGGCATCATGATGAGATGAATTTGTTTTTTCTTCGTTATATGGGGGATGCTGTTCCTACGGCTGCCACGCAGATGAGGCAAGCAGAGGGGAGGGCCTGCTTGTGTTCTCCAGCTATATCCCATCACTGCTCTGGTCTTATTTGCTGCAGAGCTTTACCCACTAGGGTTTGCTCACCCATACTAGCTGCTCAGTCTTGTATTTCCCCCTGAATCTGTTTGGATAATCTTCCCGCAGGTATAAGGTATTTGCTATACATATGTAACCGGAATCTGATGGTATTGTCATCTTAATTATAATGAACCATGTAGATGCCTTGTCATTTCTTCCTTCTCAGTGTGACCTGCTGTTTCCTTGTCTTAGTAACATAATCAATGTACTGTCTTGACTCTGAAAACTATGAATCAGATCTTTGAACTAAGGCAGATACCTGCTATAATTTGGTTTAAATGACAGTGTTCCTACCCTTACAAAATTCATCCTTCAGTAGTGATTTTGCAAGAGGCAGAATGGCACATTGCCTCTAGGTGGTGAGATTTCTTCAAATGCTAGAGTAAAAAATTCAGTCTGAGGTTGGGTGCACATTCTTCAGTCATACTCCAATAAACCTGAGCGGGCAGTGGCTGCTACTTCCCTTAGGGGCATCTTGCTGTGAGAATTACTGCCCTGCTTTTTAAAGCATACTAAAGGCAATGCTCTGGGGCGGCTAAACCTGATTGTAGCTACTACTGTGATCGTTTTATGGAAGAATTTGTATGATACCATAGATAATAATGGGCAAGAGAACTCTACTTTTCAAATCGGAAGAATGAAGATTGACTTTTTCAATTAGTCTTCTGGCTTTCTACAACTGTTTCAGATTCCTTAATCCCACTTCCATGATATTTTGCCATCTAGTTTTTTTTTTTTTAATTCTTATTATTATTATTTGCCAGGTGACATTTTGCCAGGTACTGCCCTTGTAGTGGAGGGAGTGAATGATCCTTAGCAGAATCTGTCTGAACTTTTTCATGCCTTCCTGCAAGCTCCTTAATTCTAAAACCAACATGCTGTCTTTGCTGCTTGGAAGGACAACGTCTTTGTATGGAACTAGTTACGATGCACACAGCAAATAAACTTTGATGGGTAAGTTACTCACTTTTAAAATAGGTGTGTATAACGACAAACAGCTGTTTAACCCTCGCTGCATTGCAAGGAACCCCACTTGTTTCATGCTCTGAGCAATACAGCATATTCCGGAGGTAGAGGCACAAAAGCTAACCAGGCTTTGTCATACCTCACTTCAGATGCCGAAGCACAAATCCCTGACGTCTCCTGTAAGCACTGGATCACCTGTCCTGAAGAGAACATTCCCTATCGTTGAGCTCTGGCTTCCCCATCCGTGGTTGTGACTGCTGAACTTTGAAAACACAATATTCAAATGATGATGGCATGCATCATCTGTGAAGAAAATAAATCACTTACCTAAGATTCAGGTTGCTAATACTTCTTTATGATGGAAAAGTTGCTGTAGCTCCGGATCTAAGATATTATTTATGAAGCTTTGAGTTTATTTCATCTTGGCTGGAAAGAAAAAGCCATGGAAGAGCGAGGGGCACAGCAGGGGATGCTGCGATGTTTAATTAACGGTGTGAAACGTGAATCCACCCTCATCTTTTTTGAGCTGGGGACACAGTGGTGGTGTTTATGGGTCTGTTCTCCCTTCCAGCATTTATTTTTCAATAAAGCGCATTATGCATAACACAGGTAAGCAAGAAGGAAAGTCAGTATCCGCGCCATAAGAAACAGCAATGCCTTTTTTTTTTGGTACAAATCATTTACTTCCGCTTTTTAGTACCAAAATAACCATTTGAAAGCTTTTTAGGAAAATAACCTTGAACTTCGACTGCTTGGGGAGTAAAATCCTTCCCCTGCGAGCGCTGAGGCACCTGAGGTGGCGGCGGGCGGCCCGCGCGCGTTACATGGCTTCAAGCGCCGGTTTCAGCCGTTCGGGGGCCGGGGCCGGGCTCGGGGGGGCGGCCGGGGCCGAGGCTCCGGGGGCGGGCGGCCGGGGCTCGGGGGGGCGGGCCGGGCCGGGCCCGGGCCCCGGCGGAGGCGGGAGCGCGGAGGTCGCGGCGGCAGGAAACGGTTCCGGGTCGCCGTGGGGAGCCAACATGGAGCCCGTGGGGCTTGCGGGGCCTCGCTGAGGGGGAGCCGGGCCGCGCCGCCGCCATGTCGCTGGGCGAGTACGAGCGGCACTGCGACTCCATCAGCTCCGACTTCGGCAGCGAGTCCTCGGGCAGGGGCGGCTCCCGCGGCGGCGGCGGCTTGCCTGGCGAGCAGGAGGAGCTGCACTACATCCCCATCCGCACCCTGGGCCGCGGCGCCTTCGGCGAGGCCACCCTCTACCGCCGCACCGAGGTAGGCTGCCTCCGCCCGTAGGGATCCCCGCCGCCGCCTCCCCCCCCGGGGGCAGCGCCGAGCGGGACGGGGGCCGCCGGCAGGGCGAGCCGGGGGGCTCCGGAGGCTGCGTGCTTGGAGGCCCCGGCGCCCGGAGAGCCCCCGCGGTGACTGACTGACGGCCCTCTGAGCGACTGAAAGCTCTCTGGGCCACCGACGGCCCTCTGGGCGACTGACGGCAGCCCTCTGGCCCACCGACACCAGCCCTCTCGGTGACTGAAAACAGCCCTCGGGGTCATTGATGCCCCTCTGTGCGACTGACGGCCCTCTTGGTGACTGACTGCCTTCTGGGCCACCAGTGGCCCTCTGGGTGACTGACAACAGCCCGCTGGGCGATTGATGCCCCCTCTGGGCGATTGATGCCCCCTCTGGGCGATTGATGCCCCCTCTGGGCGACTGATGACAGCCCTCTGGGCAACTGACAGCCGTGACTTCGGCCCTTGCTGTCGAGGGGCGCAGGGTTTGGGTTTCAGCACATTTGGGAGCCACCAGTCGCTCGGTCCCCTGAAGTTCTGTAGAGAGATGTGTAGACTCTTCTGACGCTAATAGATTCCTCATTTTTCTATGTTTTATTCCAGTCACAGAGGACATGGGGGCATCTCATACAGGTAACTCTCTCGCGGCATCAGCATTTCAGCATAATCAGGGGCAGCTGGCTGCAAAGCCAGTCCTCCTCTCGCTCCCAGGTCATTTAGTCCTATCCAGTTTGATCATAGTTGTGCTTTTTAGTGGCTGTCAAAGAAAAGCGCTTGACTTTCTTCCCAAGGCAAGTTCTTCAGTTTTTCTCTGGGTGAAGGCCACCCCAAGGTGTCACGGCTTGAACAGCTGTAAGTGAACACTGTTCACTTAACAGATCACTCATAGTGTGTCTGACAACATGGATGGGCCTAACAGGGGCAAACTGGATTTGTTCTCATTTCCGTGATATTTTTTATGTATATTTTTTTTTAGGAATACCTGGGTGGTTGTAATGGATTATGGCGTGCAGTATTCTACAGTTATGGGATTGGAAATATACTGTCCTGCCTTTATTGAACTGGAGTATGTTTAGTCTTCATTGGAACAAACCAAATTATGTGTCTTCCCCTGGAAACCTTGTAGTATGTTTTTTGGGGTTTTAGGTTTTGGTTTTTGGGTTTTTTTCTTTTCCTTTTTTTTAAATTTTTTTATTTTTGTCAAAGCGAGTGCTGGCCAGCTAGAAAGATGGCTTTAGGCCATCGCTATTCCTAGGAACAAACAGAAAACTTCAAAACTTACTGTTGTTGAGAATCTTTGTCCGAAATCTGTAAGAGGCAGGAAAGTTTTTTTTTACCTTTCCTGAAATTTTAATTTCCTGCTGTAAAGGCACATACTGTTCTCTTTGTAGTAGCGTGTTTTTAATTAAAAGATGTTTTTGTGTTTCAGGATGACTCACTTGTAGTGTGGAAGGAGGTGGACCTGACCCGGCTGTCAGAAAAAGAGCGTCGTGATGCTTTGAACGAAATCGTTATTCTTGCCTTGTTGCAGCATGAGAACATCATTGCTTACTACAATCACTTCATGGATAACACCACGCTGCTGATTGAGCTGGAGTACTGTAATGGTGAGATCCTTACTCCCACTTACAGACAGGCAGCTGCCACATTGCTGAGTCACCCTCCTGCAGAACCTGCAACAAGTTTTCCTGGGGTGTCCTCTGGGGAGCAGAGGGAGGGGAATTCTGCTGCATAGCTGCTGAAGAAGAGGTTGAGAACCCTTCGACTGCTTTGTCACTCGGGTGCCAAAGAAAGAAGCCCAGTAGTTAGTGCAAGCAGTTCAGGCAGTAGGCGATTTCTCAAGTCTTCTGAGTAGCTGGTGCAGTGGAAGAAGTTGGTTATTGGTAATGTATGCTTCTAATGCGCCTTGCTGTGTTCTTTTAGGAGGACAGCGGGAAAAGATCATAAGGATATTCAGGCCTCTCTGCCAGTACAGAGTGGGGCTGTTTGTCAGTAGCATCACTTAAATAGACCTCTCCATTTGGCAATTATAAATCAGTTTTAAAAATCTACTGGCACACCACAGTCAGGACTTTTTCCTGCCTTGTACTATCAGCTTCTGTGTTTATTATTAAAAAAAAAATAATCTGGTCCTTCTGGTGGTGGAGAAAACATTAAAATTCTGTCCAAGAGTAGATCAGGTAGTATTTTTTGGAGTTTGCAGGGGAAACGGTCCCAGATGGGTTGTAGAGGTGGAAGGATTTGATATGATGGTCTAAGCTGCAGCTGCTCTTGGATAGCTGGAAGAGGAGGTCACATATGGCTAATGGTGCTGGAACAGGATACGTACCTAGAACTGCAATATGGTTCCTATTGGGGTGAGTGGAACAACTCCCCTGACTAGGTATCCTGCGTGTGTTTGGGGGTTATGTTAAGCCTTGGCTCATCAGCAGAAACCTTCTTTTGGTGGAAAAGGCTGTTATCATGTTGTTATCATCTTAGACAGGTTGCTTTCACTGGGACAGGTTGGAGAGTAAGTTACCAAGTATTTTTGTGAGAACACCCTGGTTGGCAGGTTGGCCAAAGCTGGTTTTGCTTCTCTGCTTTTTGTTCTTATGCAGGGTGGAGTTGGGTGCAAGAGTAGGGGAATGTTGGCTCTTCCATGCTCCCATTTATTTTGGAATACTCTGTGTGAGTTACTTTGCTGCCCCAAAAAGACTGCATGCTTGGGTCCATTATAAATTCATTGGAGGGCACAGAGAGAAGCTGCATAGTACTGATGTCTGTACGTGTTTGTTAATGTCTCTAAACTGTTTTACTTTGGAACAATAACCAAGAGATGAGTATATAGCCTGCGTTGCCTGCATCTGAGTGGTACAGGATATTGGTTTTGCTGATGTATTAATAGTTTCTGTGGGTTTTTCACAGTGTAAAAGTCCAAGATAATTTGTGAGTAATGTTTAAAGTGAGCCTGGACTAGTGTCTATCAGACACTCCTCAGAATCCAGAGCTTTTACTGTACAATTGGCACATCTCTTCTGGAAATCTAGGAAAGACTTCCAAATTTGAGTAAATATTGTCCCCATTTTACAGGGGAGGAAGCCAAGTTACTGATTTATTTGCCTATAGTCCTGTATATAAATCATGGTACCATTAAGACTTGGATTTTTCATAACACCAGTGAATACATCTGAAATGGATTTGGGAAGAAACATCCTGTAACATACATTTGTTGAAGAGAGTATAGAGTGTCAGAAGGTTGGATGTGATTAGATGAAACAAAGAAGGAAGTAATTTGGTTTTAGTATGTGTGCATAGAGGTATTTATTGTCTTAGTCAAGAGCTAGTTTGTCCCCTTGTGTAGGATTTCGGTGATGTAGTACCTCTCATGTTGCAAAAAAAGATGGCAAAAAATCAGAGATGAGAAACAGAATTCACTAAAAGCCTGCACAGTCTGAATTGCTAGGAAAGAGGTTCATAAGAAGAGGCAGAAATTAATAATTTGGTTAATTTGGGAATGTGAAGGGTGATTTGTAGTTAATTTACAAATGTGAACATGAGGCAGAAAAAAGAATTGTTGAGAGGTTATAGCAAGGCTGAATGAAAAGAAATTAAGTGAAGGGATCTTAATTAGAATATCAGAAAAATCTTCCGAACGTGGAAGTCTGAAATAAGTCCCCCCAGTAGGCAACGGAGCCGTTGCGACCTGTGTTGGACATCTACAACTTGATAGGCCCATGGAAATTATACAGCAGAAAGATGTCTTGCACCATGCCTGTGGGAATTGGAAAGGGCCTGGTGTTCCGTTACTGTTAGGACATAATATATGATAATTAGGAAATGGAATAGCAACAGGATGTGATCAGAGATTTGGGATTTACTGGTAGGATGCTAATCTGAAAAGGAGTGTCAATGCCTGCTGCCTTCAGCATCATTTCTTTTAGCTCTCCTTGATTTTCAGTCGGCTGTCTTGAAATTGTGAGGTGACCTAAAGAGTCTGCTGATTTCAGGCTTTTGGTGGTGCTGCTGCTGTCAACACTTTGTGACTTCTGCATTGATGTATTTGACAGGGCAGATGAAGGAGACAGGCATGTCAAAGCTGGGCAGTAAATGGGGAAAGACAGTAACTTGAGTTTTCAGGGGCTACTCTGAATTTATAATTGCTTTCTTTCTCTTTTTTAAATGTATTTATTTATAAATAATGCTGAATAGGACAATCTCACACGTGATTTGGTGTACAGGTTATAAATGTTTACATATCCCAAGAGGCACTTAACAGGTAAAAAACGTATCTTACTGATTCACTTTTCAGATAGTATTAAATGGTGGTGTTAAAAAGGAATCATCTCTGCTTAAGCTTAGATATGCCAGTAAAGTTCTTCGATAGAAAAACAACTTAATTTTGTGAGAGTCTGACCAGTTTTATGTGAAGAGTGTTGAGGGAGAGCTGTAGTGATTCATCAGATCTCTTGGGGGATTTGAGTATTCCCAGCAGTACCTGAGCAGAGTAACTGCTACTATTAACTAAGATGAACCTCTCTGTCTTTCTTGCTCTAATTACAGGAGGGAACCTCTACGATAAGATTCTGCGGCAGAAAGACAAGTTATTTGAAGAAGAGGTAATTTGGATCGGCTTGAGGGAGTGGTGGGGTTGGCTTAATGTTCTGGGGATCCGAGTACTTAAACAACATTTTTTCTCTAGTGCTGGTGGGGAATTTTTGTGTCTATCTGGGGACTGACATCCTTTCTCGCCTGTTGAATATTGCAAGCATTTATGGACTATCAGAAACTCTTTAATTTTTCCTTTTTGGCTGTCTATAAACAGTACAGACTTCCAAGGGAGGAATAATGAAAAAACATGCTCAAATGGCTTTGGTTGCATTATGACCTTGGCTAACTTTTGACTTTAAACCTCTTTTTATGTTTCTTCCTGGTTGGTACTCAATTTCTTTCTCTTCTGAACCATTTTTTAGGTTCTTTTCTGAGTAATTACCTTGAATCTGTCTCACCATAGATTTTTTTCATGTTACTTCTTTTTTTCTTTATTGTTTTTGAACTTATTTTCCGCTGTCTGTTTCCACCTAATGTTCTGATGCTGAGGTGGTTAATGATTATACTTATTTATCTTACATAATGACTTTTAAGGCCTTGCAGTGCTTGGTGAATATTAAATGGTCACAGTTCATATTCCAGAGAGCCCCACTGTCGATCTTTCCCAGGTGGTCATTAGCTGTCATTCCTAGGTCTTTTCACTCATTGAATTCTTTGGCGCTGGTCAGGACAGACACTGTGAGTGGCACTAGAACAATCTGCCTTTTGGAATATCTTTTCAGAGATTTCCAAGCCAGGGAATTCTAAATTTTCATGCTCCTGAAAGAGCATCTAAATGGTACAGTCAGGCCCTTTCGTTGTGCCTGACAGGGATGTATGGGGTTTTGTGGGGGGTTTTTTTGAGCCTCACATAAAGCTTTTATTCCTACCTTTGCAGATGGTGGTTTGGTATCTCTTTCAAATAGCATCAGCTGTGAGCTGCATTCATCGAGCAGGAATTCTTCACAGGTAAGTGTGGCATATCGTGAAGCTGAGGTAACCGGTGTGGTTCATGGATGTGAGTGCCGAACATGGAGTAGCCTTTGTTTCTGTGTTTAAAGCAAGCGCTGAACTTCTCTCCAAAGCGTAGCTGGACTGCCTAGATGTGAAGTATCACTTCTGTAAAGAATTTTTATTGGGCTAGAAACCATCTTCTGATAAATGTGCAATAAATGTTGTATGTGAAAATGGAATTGCCATCTTTCATGCTGCAGCTCTGTTAAAAGAGTTCATCCATGCAGGAAGGAAGTAAATTGGCTCTTTATTGCTATAGCATGTAAACAAAGTTTGCTAAAGTGGATAGGAAGAGCAGTTACCACAGGCCAAAGGTACTTCCTACCCATTCCGCAATTAATAGCTTCAAACCAACATGTACATCCTTCTGTAATTCATGGAGGATAACAATGATGAAAGCTTTGCATTTGTGCATTGCTGTAATATAACCCATGCAAAGATCTGTCCTGTATTTTGCTTCATCTCATTTCTCGGGCCTATTATTTAAGGAGGTAACGTAGCTTGTTAGCTGGTAGTGGTAATTTTGACGTTGACTGTGAGATTTTAATGAGTAGCTAATTACCTTTTCCTGTTGCCCTGTTCTGTTTGGGAGGGGTAAATTTCTTGGCTTATGTGTGCTTCAAGGAGGCTGTGGTCGTCTGGGGAGTACCGCACATGTAGACAACTGTTTCCAGCATGGGGTTGGATCATGTGCTGCACAACATCCTTCTCTAACTAATGAGCATAGCTGTGTGAGGATGTTTTCTGTGGGATAACATCCTGGTTGCTGCCATTCTGAATGTCTGGTAATTGGCAAGCCTTGCTAATGAAGGGTTGGTACCCTACTGTCAACAAAGTAGTGCCGAAGTTTTTGACCTAAAGCAGATGTCGTGTCTGCCCTACTTTGTGATGATTTCCTACTTACCAGCTCTGTTGCCCATCTTCACAGCAAGGTTCCCAGTCTAGGAACATGTGTGGCCCCAGATCCTTCCATAATAACGAATTGAACAGTTATTTAAATGTTTGCAGTGATTTCCTTCTGCTGCAGACATTGTCAGAGTGACCCAGGACTTTGCGATGCCCCAAGTGGATGAATGCAAAGTGCTGCTTTACTTGATGTTGTCCTGATCTACACTGGGAAGTTGTTGATGGTACGTTAGGAAAAGGGGGTGTTACGAAGTGTTGGCCATGGGAAGCATATCGTACTGCGGGGGCTTCCTCTCTATTTACAGCCTCTTATATTAATCTGTGAAACTACATATAAATTACTCTGTCTGGGAGAAAGTGTTTTCAATGAGTTTCAGAACCCTGCATTTTCGTGGCAATCAGCCTTTTGATCTTCTGGGCATAGTACATCATATTATAAAGAGTTGTTCCTGAGGCGTAAGGTAGAGGGATGTTACACTTGTAGTTGTAGAATGGCATCTGTTACACACCCTTTGTGTGTGTATTTATATTTGCATACATACATATTCATGCACAATTTACATTTTTTGGTGAGCTCAGTGACTCCTGGCTTAGGTCTGTTTTTAAAACCAGGAAAAATAAGACCTGCTCAATGACCTTCATATGAGAAGAGACTGAGAGGGGGAAAAGAGCTATCTTTGATCTGTAGCCTTTATATAGGTGTCTGGAGCCTGAGCTTTTTAGACTGTGTTGTGTTTATGTGGGTTATTGATAAAACGTGGATAACTACCCCAGTACTTGGGGTCAAATTGCCTTCGGAGAGCTCTGTGTGTGTGTGACAGAATAGCAAGTACCTCATTTGGGGGGGGAGGTGCAGTAACGTGTGGAAAACTGTGAAACCCAGAAATATATTCGAGTGTCTGCATTTCTTTTTCTCCTTTCAGAGATATAAAGACATTAAATATCTTTCTAACCAAGGCAAACCTGATTAAATTGGGAGACTATGGGTTGGCAAAGAAGCTGAACTCCGAGTACTCTATGGCTGAGACTGTGAGTATCTGCTGCCTTTGTGTGCAAACTGAGGTTTGTTTTTCCTTTCATCTCGGCATGCCTTGCAGAAGACCAGGGATGGTGTACATTCTTGCTGCTTGTCTTCTGTGGTTTTCCTTTCCCTCTCCCCTCGATTTCCCTCAGTGTTGTCTCACTAACATCAGCGTATTTGCTGGGATGTTGTAGCCTGCAGTTATCCTTGCTCTAAGGTTACGTTTTGGAGGTCTGTCTCTCTGCAAAGCAGCAGTAGACTAAAGATAAGTGCCACTGTGGGCGTGGAATTTTGCCAGAGCCAGTGTGGCTGTGCTGCAGAGCGCTGCTTTTCTTTCCCTGGTACCTAGGCATGGTACTTCTATAGGTGAATTTATGTAATACAAAGGCAGTGCTATCTGAAGGTACAGAGATAGCAGTAGAGTCACATCAGTACACCGCTCTCCCTCTGGGCTAGTTAAGTGCAGCTTAGTCAGTTAAATTAATTTTGTCATGCTGTTGTGCTAACAGGGGCATTTTACCTCAGCTGGATCTGAGATAGCTTGGACTTGCTTGCGTGACATTGCACCATGCCATAGATATATCTCCTGTCTCTTTAATACTCAGGCTCTGAACTGAATTACAAAGAAGTAAGAAGGCACTTGTGCTTCTTATGGCAACCAGGTGTATGGTTTATTGATAATGCTCTTGGAGGGGGGCGAAGCTTTGCTGGAGAGATTAGTTCTACCAAGCTGTCAAGCTTGGCTTTGTTCCCGACCCTTCCACAAAGCAGTTTCGCAGCCAGAGTTATGACACAGGGTAAGCTGTATTGCAGGCACCTGGAAGGCTCGGCTTGGATTTCCCAGCTCCATGAATTTCTGTGGTGAGCACTAGGCTTGGAAGGGGAGACGTTGTCTGGAGCTCCTATCTGCTGAAGGCCTTTATTATAGTTTGGGATGCAAGCCAACCAGCTTGCACTTCCCCTCATCAGGCCGTATTATTAGATTTAATGCAAGCTATTGGTGTTCTGCTAGGATGTGTAGTTCAACACTTGCCAGCCTTCTTCCAGAACATGAGCGCTATTGTGCAGTTGCACGGTAAGTGGGAACTCAAGGCTACTGCATAAAGCTCTCACTTAAGCTGGGCTGCAGCAAAACCACTTTTGTTTGTCATGTTTTTCACAGTCTTCTAGTTCTCAGAGAAAGTGCAGTCTATGCTGTGAATGTCTAGGCTTGGTTTTGCCTGTGTTGTGTGTGTTCCATCTATACCTGCGAGCTTTTTTTTTTTTCCTTTTTTACTTCTGAGACATACCTTCAACCATATTTCATCCTGTATATGCTGGATGTGCTGTGTCAGTGTGCCAGTGGCTCAGTTTGTGATCTAATGACCAGCGGCAGTCTGGAAGTAATTTTTTTGTGAAAACAGTGCAAAACATGTTATTGTCAGTATTTGTGATTGCAACAGTCAAACTGTGATTTTGTAAAAAGTTTGCTTGCTAAATGCTGATCTCTTAATTTATCATTCTTTCTCGCATTTACCAAGGAAGATTTCGAAAATACACCTCTGTGTTACAGAAAGCGTACATTATCCTTTGCTTTAAAAAGGTTTAGGCGCTGTGTCCTAGTTCTCCATCTGATACTCCAAATAGCTGGGCTTCTAAACCTTCCCGTGGCCAGGACTTGCACAGCTCTCTAGCTGTCACGCTTGGTAATGGGAAATGGAAAGGAGATGGAGGTTCTAAATGTGCCCATTAGGTATCCAGTGTACTAGCAGAGTCTAATGAAGGGCAAACTTTGTAGTCCTTGGAGCTTTGCTGAGGGTTGAAAAGAGGGCAACTATAAATATTTCCCCTTCTTCTAAATTGTCTTTCTCATTTTATTTCGCTGTCTAGTTCCTTGCTAGGGAATGAGCTCCATTCATCTGGAAGCTTCATTCTTACACCTTTTATCTTGTTTGTTCTCTGTCTCCTTGTTGTGACTTTGAGCTGTGCCGCTATTTCTGTTGTTCCTGGGGGGGCTGCTGTAGTTCTGTGCTGGATTTGGGGATTTTGTGTGTGGTGAGGGGTGTTCTGTTTTAAACCGGTTGTTGAGGAAAGTCCGCTTCTGAAGTGAAAGCCTTTCAGGTGGGACTTGAGCCAGCTTTCTACTTAATGAACCAAAAGTATCCCGTTTTTTTTGTCAGAGACAGAGTAGCCTTTGTCCTGGCAGTACCTTGTGATGCGACAGAGTGGCACCATCGCCATGGGCTGGCATCTGTGTTTAGAAGCTTTGCTTGGTACCTTTTCCTTCAGCCTCTTAGGCAGGTTTCCATATGCCGGGGGTTTCCATATGCCCAGTCAGTACGTAAGCCCCTGATTACCTCTAAATGTAATATATTTAAGAGAGGGGGCAGTCCTCACTGTGTTCTCATGACTACTACTCTACTGAGAACTGTGTACCACATCAGAATCTGAGCAGAGAGGTGCCTAGGATCTTCTAAGAAACTCAGGCGCAGGCTTGTTGATGAGAAGCAAAGAAGCATGCTCATTGTTCGCATCCCTCCAGCGTGTTGGTGAGCTTTGTCATCTGTGTCACTTCAGTGCTGTGTGATAGCTGCATCTAGCTCTAATGCTCATGGTGTGAACATGTGTGAACATGATGGATGCAGAACTCCTGAAAACCATTTCTGATTTTTAAATGTTATTTTTCCTAGTTGGTGGGAACTCCGTATTATATGTCCCCAGAACTCTGCCAGGGTGTGAAATACAACTTCAAATCAGATATTTGGGCTGTGGGCTGTGTCATCTTTGAGCTGCTTACTCTGAAGAGGACCTTTGACGCTACTGTAAGTCTGCAAATGAGGATGGACTGAGTAACCTTATTTTTTTATCGCCCTGAGATTCGCACTTGGCTCATAGCTTTCTTAGCTCATGTTTTTCTTTCATTGTTTGAATCTGCTGATTAAGAAAACAGTGGCCTGGGAGGGCCAACTATAGCCAAAGGAAATGCCTGCACGATTTCCCCTACCCTGCACTGCAGGTGTGTCTCTGGCTTCTGCCAAATCTACCCTTGCCTGCAGCCCTGGGTTTACCAGATGCAGAATACAAGCTGTGGTCATTTGTATCATGGTTGTGAATGAAACATCCTTTTCTCTACAAGGAGGAAGTTTGTGGTTGTGTAGTTTTTTGGGTTTTTTTCAGCGTTACTGTCCGCAAATTTTCTGTGCAGCATTCTAAGTGAAAAATTCCAGCCTTCGGATTTCATAGGATTTAATCCTCTTACACTTTCTCGAAGTTTGGGTGCAAGAGAAGCTGGTGGTCAAGCTGGCATGAGGAGGGTGAAAGGGAGCATTGCTGGCTGGCATGTGTGATTTGCGAACTTGAGCCCATAGATGGGAAAAGCTGGTAGCTACCATGGTGCAAAGTTTTGTAACCCTTGAAGAGACAATGTGAAAATACCATCCTTTCCTGACATCCTCTCATCATGGCTACCAAGTCGCCTGTAACTTTGCTGCTGTGCAGTGTTTCAATGGCAATATGCTGCATAGGAGATTCCATGCAGAGAGACACTTGTCCTCCCTCCACTGTTAGGGAATTTGGTGAAAAGCTGGATGTTGCCACCAAGTCCTGCCTATCAGAGGTACCATTTCTGCAGGAAGTATTATTAAGTTTTTGGAGAACCTGCTAGGCAGGGAAGCAGAGGGATGTGTCCTGATCAGAGAAGGAGCAAAAAAAAATAATGGTGGCCTTATAGCATCTCTCCCCAGTGGACACATTGTCCAGTTCAGTTCCCTTACAGCTGGTTTTTGGTTTCTGCCTAGAATCCCCTGAACCTTTGTGTGAAGATTGTACAGGGAAATCGTGCCATGGAGGTTGATTCCACTGTCTACTCCCGGGAGCTGATCCAGATGGTGAATTCCTGCCTTGATCAGGTTGGTGAAGTACTTTTTAATTTTCAAACACCCCTTCCCAGCTGCCTAAGCCATGGAGTTCAGGGGTGAAGGGGAATGACATGCCTGTTTCAGCATGAGGGCTGTTGATGCAGGGTAATTTCTGTGAGGCCTGAGGCATCGCTAGGGCTGGGCTTCCTCCAGGTCTCTGAAAGCATTGTCTCAAGATGCCATTCAGTCTGGCAGGCTCTGGACAGGTGCTGAGTTTACGCTGACACCAATTATTTAATGGGCTGGCAGAAGCAATTATTTTCTAATGCAATGCTGCAGAGGTGGGAATATTGTCTCTACAGTCTCTTAAGGTTCTGACTTTCTGACTGTGACTGGCTTGCTGTAGGGAACTAATGCCTTGAAAACAAACATATTATTGATACTGTCAGAGCATGGAAGTCCCTCCTGCACATCCTTGGCATTTATCCCTATTCATTCCTAATATTTGAATGAATTCCTTTCCCTTCTGAAGGGAGTCAGGGAAGGAGGTCCATGTAGGCTTGAATGAGGTCTTCTGGCCCAAGATTTCCTTGTAGATGATGAGCATTTCCCAGAGAATGACTTGTTGCTCACTTGTTTCAGGATCCAGAGAAGAGACCCACTGCAGATGAATTGCTTGAACATCCCCTTCTCAGCAAACGCAGGAGGTAATCAGATGGTCTTGCCTGAAACCTGGACAGGTGTTGGGGAGAACAGCAGGGTTTGTGCAGCCTAGTGGCATTTATGCTTTGAGGCAAAGTCCTGAAGTTAATTTGGGCTGATGTGACGCAGTTGTTGAAGTATACTTTACCTCTTTAGGAGAGGAGTGCATTCTTGCTGTCTTCTGATCTGATGTTCTGTTGGTGCATGGGTATGGTGAGAAGGATCTCAGCATCCTTTGTCTTAGAAGCTGTTGTATTGAGAACCTTGAGGCATCCCTTTCTGAGGCTCCTTTGAGGACTGCTGGTTCCTGCTCTTCAAATTTCTGTGAACGAAGGGTCACAGAGATCCTCCTATGCTCATTGGAAAAGGCCTTTTAAAATAATGTATCATCCAATGTAGAAACTTTCACTTTCTCCCTTTGTTGCCTCTGTCTTCTGGAGAAAGTTGCCTTGAAAGTGGCCCATTTTACCTTAGTTTGACATCAGCCTGTACACGCTGTCTTTTTATGAAAGGTGGACCATAATTCTGGACTGTTTGGATCCCACATTGGTGACTTTGGGAACGGCAGACTTAGTCCTTTATACCAAGATTCTTTTTGGTGGTCAGCAAAGTTTGCGTTTTGTCTTGCTGTATGCACTGGTAAAAGCTCAGATCCTGATATTTAGCCATATAAGATCATTCTTGTGCTATATGGGTATTGGTTGGCCACATTCTGGTATATATGTAGTTTGTTGTTCTCAGCTCTTCTGGAAGTTTGTTAGCTGTATGGTACATTACTTCTGCCCTACTTACTGTGTATTGCTGTGAGCTGGTAAATAACTGCTACATTTCTTCCAAGAGGGAGCAGCATTTGATTGGAAAGGAAACCGGTCTGTGTGTGCTGCTTGTCAGTAAATTGCTTTGGGCGATGTTACTGTTTCCTAAAATGCTTTTTCTCCTTTGGCAGGGAGATGGAAGAGAAAGTCACACTGCTTAATGGGCCAAATAAGCGACCAAGGTAATTATTTGGGCATGTGTCTGAAAGGAAGTCTGGAGAGAACAGCTCCCCAGAGAGGAACTTCGCTGAGAGTGTTAGTTCGTGACAATCTTAATGGAAGAGTGTAGTTCAGAAGATCCCTAAATGCTAGGAATTTGACATAGTTGTTACGTGGTTATTGTCCCACATTTTACTCTGCCTTTTTTATCCTGCTTATATGTATGGCTGGAGCCTTACCTCAGCAGGTCCCATACAGCTCTAATCTGCCCTACTGAGGATGTAGTCTTTACAGCCTGCATATCTGAGGATGTAATGTAGATCCCCCCTTTCATGCAGATTCCCTTCAGCAGGAGGAATGTGACTGGATGTTGAATATTAAACGAACATAGATATCTTTCAAAAAACTGGATATATGCAGAGGTTCTCCACAGTCCACAGCAAGCCTGTAGGCAGGGTTGCTCCATGAAGCAGGTAGCTTCTGTGACACATATAGCTGTTTTTTCTGTTGATTTGTCAGATAGAATTTAACCTTTTTTTCCCTCTTAAACTTGGAACTACTATCTGAGCGCTTAATGTGAAGTTATCCCAGTTCATGGGTTGCTCGCAGACTGTATACAAGAGGAAAGAGGGAAGTTTGAAGCTTTTGGATGCTGCTATATTCTGAGCTAGATTTCGTGACCATTTGTAAGGCTTTTTTTTTTCTCTTTCACAAATGAGGATAGCACCGTGGCCATTCAGTGAAAGCCCAGTCTTTTTAAATTATGTCAAATTAGACTGTAGGCTTGTTAAAATGCTTCCTGGGGGCTGCTTTCTGTGCTGCTCTGAGACAGGTTTGAACCTGAGTCTCTCTATAGCAGTTGAGGCCTCACAACCACTCAACAAAAAGAGTTCAGAAGTTTGTGAAAAGAAAAACCCTGAGTGGTCATGAAGGGGAAACCGATAGACAACAGTAGGAAAATGAGTGATGACAGTGAATGTGAACTCCTCATTAAAAGCCTGTGTGTTTTGTCGGGGGGGATCTTGTGCAGGTCAAGTACCATGAATGAGGCTCCCATTGCAGTGGTGACTTCGCGCACTAGTGAGGTGTATGTTTGGGGGGGTGGGAAGTCCACCCCCCAGAAGCTGGATGCCATCAAAAGTGGCTGCAGCGCACGCCAGGTGTGTGCTGGTAACACTCACTTTGCTGTGGTGACGGTGGAGAAGGAGCTCTACACCTGGGTGGTAAGTGAGAGAAACTGCAGGAAGGGGGTGAGGGTGGGAAAGGAAGGTCCAGATCCACCACAGACCATTCAGTAAGCCTGTTAGAATTAGATGGGAGAGTGGCTTGGAAAAGGAGAAATGTTGCTTATAGTGGATGCTGTGAGGCTGTCTGCTTCGGGGCTGACCCAAGTCTCCAAGGCAGGTGTGTTTCTCAAGTTTTCCGTCATGACAGGAGGTGTATTGGAGACTTGCTGTGCGCTTGAGGATTGTAAATGGTGGTCTTGTGGGCTCAGACACAGAATCAGACACCTTTTCCTCCCCTTCCTGACTACTAGAAATGCAGTGGAGGGTTTAGGATGTTCTGTTGGCTTTATGCGTTTTTGAGGAAGGTTTTCCGAGATCAGAACGGGTGACATGAGTTGACCTCATTGTAATACAGGCAACTTGTGGGTGAAACTAGATATGTCTTATACTAAACAACTCCGCTTTTTATGATGAATGGAAGTTCTGTAATAGTTTAAAGTGAGTAAAAAAATGTTGGCATATAATGCATTTAAAACAATTGAATCCAGCCTTCTCAGGCTTAGATGGTCAGTGATGTGGAGGTATTCTGCATCTCCAGGCTTCCACAGGCTTTTGTATTGATGATACAGAAGCTGTTAAGACAGATTAGAAATTACCCTTAGGTGGGTGAGAGAAGAAAGACATCCAAATGGGAGGAGAGCAACTTGAAGTAATTTGCTGGATGTTCCTGCAAGAATGGCCACTGAAAACTTCCATCTGGCTGTTAATGTTTTAGTTTTAGCTTCACACTACTCAGAGTTGTTTTGTTTTTCCTGTAGCACTGGTAGGTCTGGCCACTTCGGTGACATTTGTTTTATGTTATGGGTTTCTTTCAAGCCATTAGGATTTAGAAAAGTAAGTCCAAAAGCCGAAGATAATTTCAGTCCTGTATCAAACCTGGCAAATGAGAAAGGAGCAGGGATTCCTCCCAGCTGGTGGCCTGAGACCAGGTCACTCCTTGTTAGTACCTAACTGCCTGAAAGCCTGTGCTGCATTTAGAATGTTGTTACGCTACACAGATAGCAGTCTCTTCCCTAGAGTAGTTAACACACTTTCTCGTGCTCTTTGTTGTCTTCTGGTTTTTGTTTGAGGTGCTGTAACTATCGGCACTGTCTCTGGAGTTGTGGGTACATAACCTTACCAGAGGTTTCTGTCTTGCAGAATATGCAGGGTGGCACCAAGTTGCACGGGCAGCTGGGACATGGAGACAGAGCCTCCTACCGGCAGCCAAAGCATGTTGAGAAGCTTCAGGGAAAAGCCATTCGCCAGGTGTCCTGTGGAGATGACTTCACAGTGTGCATCACAGGTGAGAGAGGGAAGGGGACCAGCATCCCCTCACTTTGCTGTGCTGTGGAGGTGTTTGCCTTCACAGTAAGATTAGCAGAGCAGCTTTGTGCACAAAGGAGAAAGCCTCATATGTTACTCACCCCTCAGTTTTGACAGTAGTAGGTACAGTAGTGGAGATAGATCAACACTATTTTACAGAGGACGATACTGACTCCCTAGAAGGCTGGGTGTTTTGCTAGGGATGAGCTTTGTTTTGATGATGATGCTGGGTGCTGAGCACAGCTCCTTGTGGCTGTGCGGAGTCCCTGCTGTTGCATGTGGTGCCTCCATACATGCCTGTATTAAAGACAGAGGAGCTGAAAGTCATGAATGTAAATGTGTTTGAGACTCTTTTTGGACTGTGTGGGGAAAGAATCACCCAATGATAAAAGAAGATGTGTATCTGAGATTTGCTATTTAATTCAGAAAGCTTGAGACTTGGTAGCTGTCTCTAGTCCTAACCCTGCTCATACTTCTGAAGATCTGTTAACTGTGGTGTTGTCTGTTACGGAAGAATTTGATTCTTGCTTTACTCATGAAAACAAATCTTGAAGAAGGTAGTTTCCAGCTTATTTTGCCAGTGCTGGAAAAGCAGAGGTTTGACAGATAAGCTCAGATGCTTGGTGTGCTGGAGGAGTGACTTAGGGAGCTACAGGATTGATTTTGGGGTTTCTGTTAAAGAAAGTGGCAGGTTCAATGCAAGATCTTTTTACGCTGGTGGCCTGAAATAGCTGAAGGTGGTGGAGTAGGGTCATCCATCTTAACATGAACAAGAAAGCACTCCTTATCTCCTGATCACATTGTTCTGCACTAAAGAGGAGGAGGATTACAGAAAAGAGGTTGTTCCGGCCGTGCCCTAAGAGGTTAATATGCCACCTAATACAAGCTCTTTGTGCTGACCAAGCTTCCCTTGTGTCCTTCAGATGAGGGCCAGGTGTATGCCTTTGGCTCGGACTATTACGGATGCATTGGCGTTGACAAGGCTTATGGCTCTGAAGTGCTTGAGCCCCTGCAGCTGGATTTCTTTCTTACCAACCCTGTGGAGCAGGTCTCGTGTGGAGATAACCATGTGGCAGTGCTGACCAGGAACAGAGAAGTGTACACTTGGGGCTGTGGAGAGTATGGTAGGTAGAGTCTCCCTGGAACCTAGAGGGTTTCTGGGGCATGCCTCGAAAAAGTGGCTTGGTGCAGGTGTGTAATGCAGGCCCTGGGTGAAGGCTGTCTGGGTGCACCAGGAGGCAAAGAACATTGTATCTTTGGGGCTTTCTTTCCTTGTAAGAAAGGGGAACCGGGGACTGAGTACTTGGCACTTTAGTTTTGGCTTCCATCTGGGTAGGGCAGTTTTTCTGTGAGTGGGATTGGGTTACCTTGAGGATTGGCAGGCAACGGTGCACGTAGGGGAGCAGGTTTCTAGTTCTGGAGGGAGATGCCTTTGGGACTGTGGTGAGACAATACCATTCCTTAGGGATGGGCACCTGGTGAGGCCATTTCTAACTGCAGTGTTTTCACTGGTGCAGGGCGCTTGGGCTTGGATTCAGAAGAAGATCACTACACCCCTCAGAAGGTAGGGCTGTGACTACTTCTCCAAATCTGCATGGCGTAAATCCAAATTAGTTGCTGTTTGGAAATATTAACTGCCTGAGGTTCAGGTGTTTTTCTGAGATATCATAGAGTTTGCGAGGGTTTTAACTTTTCTTCATCACTTCATTTTGCTTAATTTCTTCCTAGAGATCATGGCAGAGGGGCATACCACTCCCAATCCAGCCAGCATCGTGACTTAGAGCTTGATTGCTCCGATCTCTACGCTGGAACTGGAAATGCCAAACTTATTGTTGTAGAAATTGTAGTAGGAAATACCAAACTGTGTACCTCGGGGCTGTAGAGGAAACTTGCAGCAGTGCAAACAGCTGGGGGTCTTTCAATTTGACATAATGAGTTAAAGATGAGTTGCAAGTAAAACCCTCTTGAAATACAGTGCTAGGGGTAATGAGATAATATAACCCATTGGGGGTTAGAAAGGAACAATATGTGCCTGGAAGACAAATATCCGCGATCACATGGTATTGCACCCATGCAGCACAGACCCAGCCCTGCTCAGCTAATTGGGTCTGGTGCTTGTGGACCCCAGCTGGCCAGGATGCCTGTGCACCACGTTTCTGGTTCCTGTGCTGGCTCACTGGTGTCTGGACACAAGGTCTAGGATGCCTTGAGTTTCTGTGTTGTGACCAGAGTTTCGGTGTGCTATAGACTTCATGGTACCCCCTAACTCAAAAGAACTGCACTGGCTATTGTCAGGGCCCAGACTAGCTGAACCGCTGCTCTAACCCCGTATGTTTTCCGTGTGCCAGCTTCAGTGTAGTAGGTGTTGGGATTTTCATTTTTTGGGATATATTTCTTCCACACAGGTGGATGTTCCAAAGACCTTAAACATTGTGTCCGTTCACTGTGGCTGTGATGGTACTTTCCTGCTCACTCAGACAGGCAAAGTATTGGCATGCGGACTCAACGAGTTCAACAAGCTGGGCCTGAATCAGTGCACATCAGGGATAATCAACCATGACGTAAGTGCGTTTGGGTCCCTGGCTCCAGCTCCCAGCAGTCAGTAGTATATGAGAAAATGGAGGTCCTGTGAGAGTGACCAAGCCTTCATTAGCTTTGTGCCAATTTGTTAGTTCCAGTCCAAGACAATGGATACTGGGATTGTGGGAAGAGGTGGTTTGTTCCTCAGTTTCCTGTCTGCCCTATGGGCTGACATCAGGTCTGAGGTAGCGAAATGGATAGCGAGCTGCTCCAGGGTGACTTAGCCAGTGACATGGATTCTGGCAGTTCTTTTCCATACCCATGTTGGGATTGTCTAGGTTAATGTTGTGGTCTGCCAAGACCTGCTTGAGTAGATCTTAGCTGATGAATGTGGGTTTTGACTCTCTGCTTATCCGCGTGTGTTTTCTCAGACATACTGTGAGGTGCCATATGCCACTTCCCTTACTCTGGCCAAGCAGCTGTCCTTCTACAAGATCCGTACCATTTCTCCAGGGAAGACACACACAGCTTCCATTGATGGTGAGCCCTGTGTATTAAGAAGTGGATACTGGTTGCTGGATTACTTTACATCAGCTTTGCCCTTTCAGCCTGACCCTTGACATTGAGGGTTGTGCTCTTGGTAGCAAGGCTTAGGCCTGCTCCCGGAGCCCAGGATTCCTGTTCCTCAGTAGCGTTGCCTCCTGGCCAGCTGAAGCAGCAACATCAGCTTCTGGGTCAGCCTTCATTTTTTTTAAAGGGGAAAAACAAAGGTTTGGGGAAGGATTACGCTAGCGAAGGAATTGTTTATGACCGAGTTAGGCTTTGCCCAGGTGACACCAGTCAGAGGGCTGGGAGGGAGGAGTCCCAGCCCCCAGCATCAGAAAAGGGGAGCAATAGGAGAAGGAACTGGGGAAGTGTTTCCAGGCTGAAGCCATTCCTCTTGGGTGGCACTGTCCCCTCCCATCCTGGCTGGCTTCTCAGCAGAGTTGTTCCTGGTCGTGGGCTGTTGCTGCTAGTTCTCTGCATGCATGGCTGCTTCCCAAGTTGGGCCCTTGCTGTGACTGTCTCCTCGTTCCTCCTCTCAGAGCGAGGCCGCCTGCTGACCTTCGGCTCCAACAAGTGTGGACAGCTTGGTGTTGGGGACTATAAGAAGCACCTGGGAATTAACCTGCTGGGAGGCCCCCTGGGGGGTAAGCAGGTGATAAGGGTTTCATGTGGAGATGAATTCACCATAGCTGCTACTGACGGTGAGTGGGTCTTTGCAAAGTTGTGGTGGGTTCCTTTGAACTAGATCTGCAGGGTGGTTAACTGACTCCCACTGATCATTTCCTAGACCACCCCCGCAGCACTGCACTGAAATAAAGAAATCCTCCTAGACTGGAGGCTGTTAGCTGACCCAGCACAGTGCCAAGCATTTGCTGTCCCTGGGGCTGCAGAGTGCCAGCTTGGGTGGCTGCCTGTTTTACCAGTTTACTGTTGTTACCAGTTTGTTCTCCCACTGGCAAAATGGAGCTGGTTGATTAGATAGTTTGGGATAGCAGTTACAGCAGAAAGGCTGTGATCCCTGTAGCAATTACTGGTCAAGAGGGAGAGAGGGAGGGAACTGAGGCTTCTGAATCTCTTTCCTCAGACAACCATATCTTTGCTTGGGGTAATGGTGGGAATGGGCGCCTGGCAATGACATCAACTGAGAGAGCTCACGGCTCGGATATTTGTACCTCATGGCCTCGGCCAATATTTGGATCGTTGCATCATGTTCCAGACCTGTCATGCCGTGGCTGGCACACCATCATCATTGTTGGTAAGTGTCACTTTAGGATGAAATTTTGGGATTTTGGTTATGATGATGTATTGCTTGCCAGGACCTGGGCTATAAATCCTGCCTGGGAACAGGCCAGGGTGGTGTGGGGGAACATGGCAAGCCGCTCGGAGCTCTAGGCCTGCAACATTGGCTTTGTTGTGTGCCTCTGTAGGAGTTGTCTTGCTTTTGATGCGGCACTCTAACTGAAAGCATGCTTCTCTCCTTACAGAAAAGGTGTTGAACTCTAAAACAATCCGATCCAACAGCAGTGGCCTGTCCATTGGTACTGGTGAGTAACCTGCCCTGGGGAGCAGTGGTTTAAGTCCGTTCAGTGGTTGGTTTGAGTGGGTGCAGTCTGGTCCTGCTGCATTGTTTCTCTGTGTGAAACTCCTCACAGAAGGGGTGAAAAGGAGGAAATCCAGTTGGTGTCGTGCATGGGAATGGATGGCCCAAAGCTGGGAAAGGGAGAACTGTTAATGGGCGGAAGAACATGGATGCAGAGAGGCGTTTGTAGTTCTCAAACTTCAATTTCGCAGGGAAAAGCTGTGAGGAAGTCACTGAAGGGAGCTGATGAGGGAACGATGGCTATGGGGCAGCTGCTGGGAGAGACGGAGTCCAGTTTCTTGGACCTGTGGGAGGGCTGGGGCCAAGAAGCTGCAGAAAACTGCTGCACGCAAGCCCTTTTGGGGAGGCCTGCGGGGAGTGTTAGGAGATGAGCTGTTGAGGGAGGTGCCACTAGCATGTGCTCTCATCCTGGCCTTACAGCCCAAATTTCTGCATCTTCTCTGCTCCAGTTGGGGTTTGACAATGGGAATAGCAGAGGTGGGGAAAGTATAAAGGTTTCACTCTTGTTTGCTAGTGGCTCAGAGCTGCACAACTGGAGGAGGAGAGGAAGAAGATAATGAACAGGAAGCGGAGACCCCCAATCCCAGTGGAGGCTTTCGGGGAACAATGGAGGCAGATCGTGAGCTGGGGGGCTGGATCAGCACCACAGAAGCTAAGGGAGGCAACAGTTCCGACAGCAGCTCCTGCCCTGGCTGGCTACGGAAGGTAAGTGGGGGTCTCAGAAACGCCTTAAATTGGGGATCTAGGCTGGGGAAAAACAAATGGCCCCTTCCACCTTTAAGGGATGCTCTGAAAGCTTCTCAGAGCTGTGCTGCACGGGGAGCCCTTTAAGCCTCACTGCCTTTTTTACCACAAGAGGGTGTGGGTGCATTGGTTGAGGAGATGAAGGCAGGCAGGCCTGACAGTGCTGCTTTTGTGTATCCAGGAACTGGAGAATGCTGAATTCATCCCCATGCCTGACAGCCCCTTTCCTCTGAGCATGGCATCTTCAGAGCCTGAGAAGGAGACT
The DNA here is from genome assembly GCF_023634155.1 of Falco peregrinus. Taxonomy (NCBI): domain Eukaryota; kingdom Metazoa; phylum Chordata; class Aves; order Falconiformes; family Falconidae; genus Falco; species Falco peregrinus. Next base: position 66,648,157 of record NC_073721.1, read on the forward strand.
CTCCCCTACCAGAAACTTCAAGGACTCAAAGTGGCCTCTGAGGAACCTGTTGGATTAAACAATCCCAAAATGGAACCCTGGGTAATGTTACCCACCCCAAGATGTTTGGGACCATAAATGGCAACATCTGAATTATGGGGAGAGCTGAGAAGAGAGTGTTGGATTGGCCTAATTCATCTGGATGAGGAAAAGAGGGCTGTTGATAATCAGAGATGATGCTGCAAAGAGAACAATTCATAGGAATCTAGAACACGAAGCTTGAGCTTTGTCAGATTGAAAATACTGAGATCAGTTCTGTGGAAAAATATGGTTAAAGAAGAGAAGCCTAGAGCCCAGAAGCCTAGCAGAAGATAGAAATTTAGAAAGCAGAAGTTGCTGTGAGATAGAAAGAAGCACTGATACAGGAAATCACTGAGAAACCGCAACCTGTGAGACTACTTTATTCCAGGAGTTTTCTGTCCCAAGAGCAGGCACAGATCCCAGGCTTAGGGAAAGAGGGGTAAACCAGGTGGATTTTGATGATAGGAGGACAGGAGCAGCTTTCCCAGAAAAAGGAGGAAGTTAGTGGCTTTGTATTGAAGACATAATGACTAGTAGCTTGCTGACCTTGGCTGCTAGAAGTTTGGGAAGCTGGGAAATGAGCTGGGGTGACATTTTCTGTGAACGGTTTCTTCTTGTGGCGTATATAACTCCTGGCCTTGCAGTCAGATCTGGCCTGACTTCTCTCCATGTCTCTGCAGCCTGCTTGTCTGAGTCCAACCTTGCCCTGCAGCGAAGGGAAGGCTACATCTCCTGTTGTGGGCTGCATGTGCAGTGCTCTGCAAGTGGAGGTGACGCACCTCCGAGGCCTGGTTTTACAGTGTCTGGATGATCAGAAGAAGCTGCAGCAGGAAACTGTTCGTCTGAGTGCCCAACTCCAGCGGTTCTGCAGGGGGATGGAGGGAATGCAGCAGGTGAGGACTTGTCACCTGGGTGCACATCCATGCTCGGGGCTCACTGCACTCCTGCATGGATTGTAGAGGCTGCGCAGCAGGAAGCAGCTCTTAACAGATGTCTCCCTTAGAGCAGAAGGGGGACACTGAGCATGATGCCTGGCTCTGCTTTGAGCTGCTGATGTAGGCTCTGGTAGTAGCAACAGGAATGAAGCCAAGAAGAGTTTCCTGTGAGGACAGCCTAGTCCTTGAGGGACCTCATCGTCTGGGATTCCCTGGGATTTTCATCATCTCCTGATGAGAAGGGATGGGTGGTCAGATGTCGCGGGGAGTTACAAAGGGATGTGGAGAATAGGAACTGTGCCTTCTGTGGCTCTTAGCTTCTTTGCAGCTAGTCCTAGAGCTGTTTGGATAACTGCTGTGTGTTTTGGCAGGTGGAGGTTCATTCCAAAGGAACACAGACAGCCAAAGAGGAGATGGAAGTGGATCCGAAACCTGACTTGGATTCAGATTCCTGGTGTCTCCTGGGAACGGACTCGTGCCGCTCCAGCCTCTAGTCTCCTGAGCCCACTGGGATCCATCTAATTTCACAGCACACTAACCGAATGCAGAGAGCGGCTTTCCTGGCTTCAGGTCACTCGCAGACAAGGAGCGAGGCCGGAGGCTCCAGAGCAGCACCCATGTACGTTTGATACGAACTAGGAGTGAGTTTGAGAGAGGAAGGGCCCCTGAGCTCTAGGCCAGCTCAGTGGTTGAAGCAGCAGCAGCTCCTCTTTGTACCTTACCTGTCAATTCTGCACATGAGGCAGAATGGCCCCATTATGGCAACAGCTCCAGTAGCAGCTTGTGGCCCTTTCATTGTTTCACTGCTTCTTGGGAGCTGCCTTTGGGACCCCAGTATTCATCACTGCATCTCTAGATGAGAGGAGGAGACTTGTTTTGTACTGAAGCTGGCTGAACCCTAAGACTCGCCACTTTCACTTCAGAGGGGTGAAGGACTTGGATCCTCTCCCTACCATATGGTAAGGCCCAGCCGGTGAGGCTGCTCCCCGCTGCCGAGGGGCAGAGGGAGCAGAGAAGGTCTCATTCTGGAGGCAACAGAGATCTTCCTCTTAGGGAGATAATGGTAGACGGCATGTCCCTGGCCTCGAGGCACAGCTTCTGGCCATACGGCTGTGTCCAGTGGCCCATACAGACAAGAGTTTAAAGGCTTTATTCTGGGTGCCTAGAGCTTTCCAACTTCCAGGCAGTGCATCGAGATGAGTGAATCCGGTGTTGTTTCCAACAGCAGGAGCAGGGACTATCTGAGATGGGATCTCTAGTTCTCGGTTTCAGACCACCTGCTTCCCAACCAGATGACAAGCACCTGGGCCTCAGACTAAGCCACCCATTTCTTGCTCCAGCTGTTCAACTTGGATTGGATGCCAGAGCTTCTGGTTTCTTGGCATAAGCCTGTAGCTGCTCCCTGCATGGCTTCTGTTCTCCTCAGCCCCTGGTGCCCACGCTCTGTGTGGGTGTGGGAAGAATCAGTGTTTTTCCACTCAGTGTTTTGATGAAGCTGGAATGCAGTTTCCTACCCAGAATGGGGTCATTAATGCTGTGGTCACAGGATGCAGCCTTCCCCAATGACCAGGAATGATCAAGTCTCTGTCTGGAATTCACCTTCTTTCTAGAAGCAAGAGGCTTTCCCAAGAAAATTGGAGATGGGAAGAAGTATGGTCAGATGCTCAAGATTTCCTCATTTCCTGTTTGAGAATGAGGTTAATTTTATTCCCCTTAAATTTGTTAGCAAACTGACTTTGAAGTAAGCTTATGGGATTGGTAGGATCTCTGGGAGCAGCTTGCCTCCTCCGCCTTACGTGACGCCTCTAAGGAGTCCTGAGTGCCTCTCACCTTTGCTGTGAGAGTGAGGTGATTTCATCAGGCTTAAACCATCCCCATCAATGGCATGTCACTGGAATTGCCTTAGGTCTAGTGGAGTTGGATATCCTGTCACCTCTCCTAGACTACTTCTTTCGAGAGACTGTTTGGGGGGAGCCAGCATTCCCCATTTGTCTCTAGAGATGGATGTCAAACCATTTGCTTGTAAAACTTATGCTCCTTCAATATTTCTTCGGTGCCTATTGCTAGTATCTTGGAGCTGAATCAAGTGTAGTCTCTCCAGCGCAGTGTCCAGGGCAAGGATTGTACCAGTGTGCTCATCCATTGTTCCTGAAGGAAGGGCAGGAGGACAGCCCTCCTGGGAGGTGGTGGGTGCCGGGCGCCCTGGCACAGCCGCATCACTTGGTTGCCCTTGTGACTGCTCTCCTTTCCCCCATGTGCGTTGAAGCCAGTTCTCAGGTTAGGGTCCCGGCTTGAGGGTTGTTGTTGCAGTTGGAAATGATTGAGTTGGTCACATTGCAGCAGTGCCTTTGAGGAGTGAAGAGTTGAGCCTGAGCCATGTCCAATAAGCAAGCACCAAGCTGATGGGAGTCGCTCTCCTGCAGTGCACTGCTATCCTCATTTCTCAATGCTCTGCAGTTGGGAAGCTAGGTGCACAGACTGGATTCCCCTTGGATCTAGTGGAGGATGAGGGTTCCTGACAGAGGATGCCCTGTGTTCCACAATCTCATATGTGCCTTAGAGGATTCACGCTATCCAGGTTGTGCCTGTTACAGACCACAGATTTCACACCAGCCAGCTATGCAACCAAAAAAGCAGTTTAAAGCCAGCACCTTTGTCTTGGGCTGAAAACAGAAGGGCAAGTGGGCAGAAGTGCCTTTGAGCAGTTTCAAACCCCTTCTTACTTCTCCCCTTCTTGCAGTGCTAGCTGCATATGTGTTGGTCTCCTGCTAGTATTGCTACTGAGTTGTTATAGTGGAACACAACTTATGCCTGCTCTGACACTCTGGCTGAAAACTAGTTTGTCGTTGTCTTTTTTTGAAAGGTTAAAGGGTGGAGTGGTTTGGAGTTTCTGTTTAAATAAATGTTTAAACTCATTCTCCTGTGTTTGGAGTCTTGGTTTTTTGGTTTGGGTTTGGTTGGTTGTTTTTTTGGCAAGAGAGGGAGGGAAAATATGCATATATTCAGCTGGCTTCATGGCATTCTGTTGTTTTGGGGTGGGTTTTTTGCTTATAGAAAGAGGGCCAGTGGGCTGGCAGGTTCTTTGGTGTGGGGAAACAAAAAAGTCACGTTCTGTGTCCCTTCATTAAAAAACCAAACAAACAACAAACTGACTCTTTTTTTCTCTTGCTGCTACATCTCTTCCTAGTGATGTCAGGGGGCTTTTGTGCTTGTGTTTATTTCAGTGGTGCCAAGTGGGAAATGAGTAACAGGAAGAGAGAGGCTCAAAGGGAAGAAGTACCTGTTTCTCTCAGAACAGCTTCTACTGAGCATTAAGGCCCACAGAAGGGAGAACCTGCCTGACATCTGCTTGGCCAACTGGTCCTGCACACTGTACTTAAAGCCTGTCATACTTTATCAGGGTTTTTAGTAAATTGTAAAATATCTTGAGAGGTAGAGCTGGGTCAAAGCCTTAAAATACACCAGAGATTTGGACGCTGAAAATGCAGCATGTCTTTAAGAGGGATTGTACTGCAGTAGCCAAAGAGGAACTGAGCTGGTGTGAATAACATAGCTTGAGCAGTGCCGGGCTAACACTGCCCATGATAGCAAAGTAGTGGAGTAAATCTCGGTCCTGAGCCTGATACTTTGGCTAAACTGTTACTAAGTTTTAAACCAGTTATCAGAGACTTCCTGGGGACTGCTGTCTGTCTTGACCTGAAACAATAGCTCAGCAAAGAGGGGTCAGCTGCCCACTGCTAGCTTTAAAACAAATATGATAAATGAAGCCTGGTGATTTAATTCCAATAACTTTCATTTAATCTACAGTTTCAATCTCTGTGTTAGCAGTTTGCCTGTCACTTTAGTCCCCAACAGATAGATTTATTTTACAGTATCAAAAGCTTTTCTGTGTCTACCCCAGTCACCATTTGCACTCTGCTGACTTTTAGAGTCCACTAAATACGGTCAATAAAACATAGCACAAGAGAAATTAGTTAATATTATAAGACAGGCAGTGGTACTGAATTTCTTAACTACCTTTTGTTAATTCAGTTGCACCTTTCATCAAGGAGGCTGGCATAAAGGTTCCACTTCACCCCTTTCCTACCTCTTGCTGTCCTCTATTTTGAAGCTCTGAAGTTAAAGTGTTGGTTGGTCTTCCTTCTCCAATTGATTTGGATATAGCAAATTATTTTCCCTTGTTTCAAGTCTGGTTTTTCTCTACTCTCTAGGTTTGTATGCTCCTACCCGCTGGCACAGCACTGCACTGACCCTTTCTGGGACCTTCGTGCTTTTCTAGGATGTGCCAAGGGATTGAGATTTCTGTCCACATATTTATAGGGTAGAAGCTCTCCCAACTTCTTTCAGGAGTCACATCCACCCATGGAGGGCTGGAGTGTTTTTTCAGCTTCTGACTAGTCCAGTTTAGTCACTTTCATCTTTTTCTAGGTTCCCATGAGCTGCTGCTACCTTACTAAAGGACTTGCAAAAGGAGCTGCTGGGTTGTTTTTTTTCCTTGTTTCCTTCCTGTTGCAACTCTGTCATACAAAGTAGTCATTCTTTGAGAACACAAACCGCTCTGTGACCATTTAAAACAACTTTACACAACAGAACTAATCTGACATATTAAAAATCAGAATCTGGAAAAATAACTGACTTAAAAAATGTGCAGGAACTGGCACCAGTTACAAGCAGATGGTTCTCTAAAAGGGTCTGTAGGACACCTATTTCCTGCAAAAGACCCTCTGACAGTGTGGCAAACTAAGACCTTTAGTGTGAGGCCAGAATCCCCAGGAAGTATCTTGCGTCTTAATGAGAAAGCAAAAGAAGGATTTTTTTATATTAAATCTAATTGTTGATTTAACCCTGAACATATGAGTGAAACAGCTAACGGGTTTTCTGATGTGAAGTTCCTCAGTGTACTGTCCGGGGGTGGTGTTTGGGTTTTTTTAACTGTAACAGTTCTTAAATATTTTGGATATAAATTAAAAGATAAAAAAATCAGAAGCCAAGTTAAGAATTGAGGGGAGGAAATTCCTTCTCAGATCCTGAAAGTGATGCACTGAGGCACAGAACTGCCACTGAGGTGTTGTTCACACATTATACAAAAAGCCTGGAGACAGCAACAAACGCTCTGTATGAAAATTTTTTATTTCTAACTCCTGCTGTATGCTCTGCTCCGTGATCTTCTCCAAGTCCATCTTGAAACAATGTAGGTTCCTTGCCTGTGCTGAATTATTTGGAAGGTTTTTCCGTGATCTCACTCTTCTCCTGGTTAGAAACCTAATTTCCAGTCTGTGCTTATTCATGACCTATTTTTGATCTCATGTGCCATTCTTCTTTAATTAAATATTTCTTCTTCCACCCCTTCCCAGCTCAGAGCCCCAGCTGTTATACATGGTAGGTAACGCATTGGGATGGTTGTTCTGTTGCCTCTAGGGCCTGGCTGGTCCAGAGTACTCAGCTGTTAAATGCACGTGAATTGACATACGGACCCAAACATTAAATGCTTGCTACTGGTAGCTTTTCTAACCCCCTGAATTTCTGATCCTGGGCTTCCTGTGTTGAGGAAGCATTTAATAATACTCCTCCCAGTTCTTCTTTTCCAACCAAAACAAGGCACACTGGATTTTTAAGTGGTCACATTACAGATCTTCAACTGGTAAGATGTAGGCCCAGGATTGTCACCAGTATTCTAGAAAAGCATCTAAATAAACTCTTGGGCTGCTGCAGAACAAGCGTGGAATAAACCTACCTACAGAGCTTTCGTTATTCAGCTGAACACTGCTACAACAAATAGGACAGAGCACTAGCAAGGATGAAACGACAGCTCTGGATCCTGTCATCTAGCACAGGTATCATGGACAGAACAACACAGCAGTCTGTGTGCTGAAAAAGTTAACTGCTTACATAGTTTCCTCCCCTCCCTCCCTCTGACTTTTCCAAATGTCTTGTCTAAACGCTAAAGTTTTGAAGAATGTGGACTCCTTTCTATGACAAAAAAAAAAAAAGCCACCTCAAAACCAAAGAGGCAGCCCCTGCATCCCAGTCTCTTGCAGGTAGCTACAATAAAAATGCTACATTAGCCAGAACCACCGTTGCTGTTAGCACGTCCAGGGTTGAATACTGCACCTACAGAGCTGCACAGCAAACAAAAGGCAGATGCTTTGTTTGGCCCAGCCCTTCTTCTCACAAACAGCATTACTCCATGCTTTTGGAGAAGGGAAAAAGAAAAAAAAAAAAAAAAAGGAGTCTGTAGCCACTGGTGAGCTAAAGCAGCTCTCTTCACATCGGGCAATAGTTAAAAAAAACAAAACAATCAGCACCCAAGCCACCTTAACCTACAGGCAAAATACAGTTCTGAACAGCAGTCCCATTTCTGATGACTGGTTTGCTCCTCACTGCTGACCCCAGCAACAGCCTTTTTTCCCCTGCCCAGCTGAGTAGCCAGTGCCTGCCTTACGCCTACGCTGAGAGTTCATTGAGGGGAGAAGCGGCACCCAGAGGGGCACCCTGCACAGGGCGGCACAGGTCAAAGTACAGGTGTTCTAGTATCCTGCTTACACGTCCCAGGTTGTTCACTTGCTGCACTACAAGCTCAATGCTTGCAGCCAGTGTTGAGACTAGGGAAAGCAGGAAAATCACAAGTGTCTGTGGCTGGAAACCTGGCAGAAAACAGGCAGGGAATGACAACAGCAGGTAGAGTGGGACACCGTCTCAACAGCACTTCCTCTGTGGTGGGGGTGGGGGCCTGTTCTTGATGGTTTTGCATTTGGGAATATGTCTCTCAGCTGCTTGGGGAGAAAATCGGCGGGTGCAGTAGGGGCAGGCAATGTAGTCTGAGTTTTCGATGGGAGGCAATGAGGGCGGGGCAGGTGCCTTTCCTCCCTGGGAGACGATTTGCTGAACCTGACGGGCCTGCTGCAGGGTCTGCATTAAATAATCATGCTTCTGTCTCCAGTTGTTCCTTCTGGGTGGCTTCCTCTGCAGAAGGGAAAGGCAGTCAGAGCAACTGGCACCACCGTCAGCCTCCATTCTCGTCTTATGCTCAGGGTCCAACCCAGGTCACCCTTCCCTGGCCACTCCCTGTCGACATAAAACCCTCGCTGAGAAACTGAGGATCAAAGGGGATCAAAAAGACCAGCACAGAGAAGGATTTGAAGGAAATACTGATGGAGACATCAATACATAGAAAGATCTTAAGACTAACCAGAAAAGCAAGCAGTAGGACCATAGAACTGGAGCAGTTTGCTACAGCTGCTTTGCAGGAACAGAGCTGCATGTTTCCACTGCCTTCATTTTAACAGCCTGTGTTACTACCTGGATTTTCAGTCAGTTCTCTGCAGCCCTTCCCATCATAAAGCTTTACTGCAGCAGACCTGGTCTGCATCCTGAGCACCCTGACTACAGCAAGGAGTGAGCTTTCTCTGGGAGCACACACCCTCAACACATTATAAAGACAAGTTAGGACCCTCGCCCTCCCATCTATTAGATTTTAAATGGATCTATTTGGCAAGAACCTTTCAGAGGCAATAGCTGGATTTTATCCCTTAGCCCCACGTACACGTGAAGGTGCTCACATCTCAGTCAGAATTAGATGTCAAGGTGGAAGGAATGTGAGCAGCAGATGTGGGTTGAGGGAGGCAAAGGGACTGCACATTACCTGAGGCCTCTCTGAGCTCTTCCACTGCTGAAACTGTTCCAGTTCTGTGCCCCTAGCTTGGACTTTGCTTGAGTCAAACACTTTCTTCTTGGAGTGTTGGATCTTGCTGCAGATACTCATATGCTTCTCAAGCCTTCTAAGGAAAAACTTACGTCCGCAGAAGCTGCACTCTCCAAGCTCCTGCTGCTCCTCATCACTGGCAGCCTGCATGCATGGCGCCTCTGCAAACGGGTGGTCACCAGAACCTTGGACTGAATGGGTGGCAGGACAAGAGCTACCTTCTGCGGCCAGCTCTGAAGAAGAGGCTGAAAGCTCCTGGGGTACGTGGTCTCGAATTCTGCTGTTGCTGGCCACCAGCTGTTCCTTCTTGAGTTTCCTCATAGCCAGTTCTTGGGAGTGGCGGGCAGTGCCAGGCTTGGGGACAGTGGCCTCTGCGGACTGCACCCCACCGAAGACCCCATCACCTGGCCTGACTGCAACTCTGAACGTTCTCTCCTCAGGGTGCCTTGCAGCCTTTTCCTCATGGGTCCTCTCTGCTTCTCTGCCTCTTCTCTCCTCTGCTTTGACAAGCTCCTTCTCTCTCTGAATCCTCCTAAGCTCCTCCTTTGTTCTACTCAGCTTCTCTCTAAGGAGGGCCTCTTGCTTTCGAATTTCCCGTTCCATTTTCCATCCATCTTCCTCCAACTTTAGGATGTAGGCCTGCTTGCTCCTGTATAGGTGGGAGGCTGACTGTTTAGGTTCTTCTGTCCAAGGAGAGAACACTGTAGCTAGCGGAAACCTCCCTGCTGGAAGCTGCCCTTTTCTCATTGAGTTAAGCCTACTATTTGGAGCTTCCTCCATGTATGGGGAACTCCTGAGCTGTGCTGTGTTGACCACTGGACCACTCACATTCCAGTAGTGAAGAACTGGCTTCAAAGGATATGCACGGTCCACTCCTTCTTTCCGTCCGGCTACTGATATAGCTGGCAGAGTCTTGGCCTGGCTGGTAAGGTACTTGCCCTGCAGCCCATTAGAACAGAAGCCTCCATACCCAGAGCTGTATTGACTACTTTCCGGAGAAAGAGAATAGCTTTGGCTCTTTTGGGCATAGTGATCCTTTAAACTTTCCTCTTTATCGGATAGGAGTTTATGCTGAAAGTTGTTCTGGTATGCCAGCTGGGAACAGGGAACAAGCTTAGGAGCTGCCATCACAGAACGCACTGGCGGAAACCAAGCCATTCTGTGCGTGAGAAAGAGCCTGAGGTTAGAAGCAAAGTCATTACAGACTATCTTATCCAAAACTGGACAAATTTTCTCTGAACAGTCTACACCTGGAGGCTACATTGAGGAACTATAATGAACGTTAGCGAAGGTTTTGTAACTTTTCCAAGTTCTGTAAATCTTTACATTTGTTCCATCTAGGGAGCTCCCATAGTGCCTCTTCTAGTCCCAATCATTTATGCAGCCAGAAATAAGGTATTTCAGTTAGCTTTCTGCCTGAGCCCTGTCTTATCACGGTAACAGCAGAAATATGCTGTACTGCCACAGAAACTGTTAGAGCCCCCCCTCAGGGAGTTTCCTGTACGCGTCCCTCCAGTTTCGGCACGGCAGATCCTCCAGTGCGGCACACGACTGTGACACGCAGGTGTCCGGTAGAGCTCAGTAGGCTCGTTCTACCGCATCCCCCGGAGCGTGTGCGGTACCCACGCCGCAGGCCGGCGTCGCGGGGCGAGTGGGGTTACCCGCTAAGTTACCTGTGGGGCTGCGCCCGGACTCCGCGACATGCGGCGTCGCCACCCGTTTCGCTTCTGGGTCTGTCATAACCCGCAGGACCCGAGACCCGCGGCTGCCGCCGGTCGCCCGGGAAGCGCGGAGCTCTGCCCACCCCGGTCGCTGCGTTGCCTGGATAGGGGCACGCGAATGCCAGTTCCTGCGCCGCTCTCGCTGCTGAGCGGCCTCTCTGTGGTTCCTCCGCAACGGTCATTCATCCACTCTGCTCTCTGGGAGGACCGCACCTCTATGGCCGAGGAGGGGAGAGTGAGCGGAGGGCGAGTCAATATACATTATTCATGAGGCCGCATGCCGGTCCTGGATTTTCATTGGCTCCAAGGTGGGGGGGGGGGCGTGGGAGCGAGGCCACACCCCCAGAGAGAGGACGCCGCGCAGGCGCAGTGGGGCGTGGCGGCGGCGGCAGGAGGAGGCGGGCGGCGCCGCCATGGCGGAGGGCGAGGGCCTGCTTTCCGTGGACTACGAGGTGTACGGCAAGGTGCAGGGCGTCTTCTTCCGCAAGTACACCCAGGTGCGGGGCAGGGCTGGCGGGGCGGGGTCCTGGGCTTAGCCCCGGGCTGGGGGGGAGCCGTGAGGGGCGGCCGCAGTTCCTGTGGGCGCCTCGGTGGGACTGAGCCAGGGGTGGGCTGGGTGATGGCCGCGGCCCGGGCTCCGGAGTCAGGGCAGCCATCCTGTCAGTGCTGCGGGCAGCCTGTGCTGTGTTACATAAGCACGGCTGAAAAGTGCTTTTCAGCCCCAGTTTTTCATGCGGAAGAATATTATGAAGTGCTGGGGTGCGTCCTCTGCTGCTTTCCCGCTGCCTGAGCCTGAGGAGCTTCTTGGAAGTCTGTGTCTTAGCTATAAAATTGACTGCTGTATGTGAATGTCATTCTGTAGCTCTCTTAACAGTTCGAATTAATCTCGTTTTGCTCTGCGTTGTCTTCTCAGGGGGAGGCTAAGAGGCTAGGACTCGTTGGTTGGGTCCAAAATACTAGCCACGGCACCGTGCAAGGACAAATTCAGGGTCCAACAGCCAGGGTGCGGGAGCTGCAGGAATGGCTCAGGAAGATAGGAAGCCCCCAGTCCCGCATCAGCCGAGCCGAGTTCAGCAATGAGAAGAAGATCACGGAGTTGGAACACCAAGACTTCCAGATTTTGAAATAACTTTGTCCGGGAAGGAGCAAAATCTGCGGCATGGCGTCCCCTCACAGAATGTTTCCCCTCTCCCCCGTTAGTTCAGTTAGCCACTATTCAGCTCTAGAGAACTTTATTTTATTACGTTTCTAATTTATTGATTCGTTGTACTGTCAGTCTAACTCCCAGCCTTTCACAGAGTTTTGGCAGGTGGAGGAAGAGGTGTGCTGCCTTTTTTGCGGGGGCTGTGCAGGGACACGGCCTCTTTATTTCTGAATGTATGCGCAGGGCGGGGTTTAGTTGCACATCAGTAAAATTCTTTGTATTTTGTATAGTGTTACGCTTACATGAAGGAAATCACAGAATCAGTGCTGGTAGGACAGATTGCTAAAAGCGTCATTTCTGTGCTCTGAATGCCTCAGAAACATGAATTTTGCTCCCGACCTTGGCTTTTAATTTAGAATAAAATTGCTTGGAGCTTGCTTCTTGTGTGGAACGGGTGCGTCGTACGTGGGTTGAATGGATCGCGGCCCTGTGGCCGGGGAGGTGCCGCGGGGGAGCCCGGTGCGGCCGTGAGGGCGGCGGCGGGGGGAGGGGCGCTGCCCGGGTCCCGGCTCCGGCTGACCTGGGGCGGCTCCGCAGCTCCCGGCGTGCACCGCGCGGCGCGCCCGGCCTGCTGGGAGCCGTAGTCGCCGCCGCCTCCGGCCGCGTCGGTCCCGTGTCCCCCCAGTCCTACCGCACCGTGGGAGCGGCGGCCGCTGCGGGGCCGCCCCGCCCAGCCCGGTACCGAGGGGTGAGAGGGGCCGCGGGGCCGGTAGGAGCGGGGTCGCCCAGCCTGGCAGCGGCGGGGCCCAGGTGAGGGGAGGGCCCGCTGCTGCGGCCGCCCTGGGCCCCGCCTGTGGCAGCGAGGCCGGGCGCGGGTCTCCGCTGCCCGTGGGGCCAGGCAGCCCCTTCGCCTGTCGCGGAGGGTCTCCGCTGCCTCTGGGGCCGGGCAGCCCCGCACGCCTGTCACGGAGGGTCTCCGCTGCCCCTGGGGCTGGGCAGCCCCGCACGCCTGTCACGGAGGGGCCGCCGGGCCCGGGGCGGGGGGGGGGGGGGGCGAGCAGCGATGCCGAGCTGCAGGGGAGCTCCGCGCCGGGGGCGTGAGGGGGAATGGCGCGCCCTCTTGAATGAGAAACCTGCAGGCATGAGGGACTTGGGAAATAGTGGGTCCTTTTTCACATAACCAGCTTACTCAGCCATCCCACAGCCGTTCCCAAGCCTGCTGTATTCCTTAGAATTGCAGCAGATGCTCTTTGGCCGGAATGAGGCATCGTGAGTTGATGTGAGGGTGCTGAGGTGAAAACCAGAGGAAAGCAATGCTCTGCCCAGTTCTTGGTGGTACTTTTGTATTTTTGATACAAATAGAAGTAGAAACCTTTTATTTGCAGGTTCTTTGAGTTTTGCTTCATCGTGGTTGGAGTTTGGTTTGGGTGCGTTACATTTCAGAATCAAGTATGTTGTTAGTAAAGAGCATAGACTCATATTCTGAGCTTTTACCCAGAAGGCACCAATGATGTATAGTCAAAGCCTGAGCAGGAAAGTCACCACAGAAATAGTCTCTGAATACCTGAAAAACTGAGAAAAGTGTATTTATGAAGGTGAATGCACTAAATGAAAGTTTTTCCAGGCTTTTAATTTGTATTTCTTTTTTTTTTTTTTTTCTCTCCACCCAGAGCATAATTTTAAGGAACATGGAGGAGTGAGCTCCTGGCAGTTTCTTGAATTTCTCATCAATCTGATTTTGACATGATCAAATGTTTGGTGGAAGATGTTCGAGCCAAGCTGCGTTCTGGAGTGACTATCAACTCACTGGGGCAGTGTGTTGAGGAGCTTGTCCTCAATAGCATTGATGCCAAAGCAACATGTATAGCTATCAGGGTGGATTTGGAAGCTTTTAAGATCCAGGTGGTGGACAATGGCTCCGGGATGGGGAGAGAGGACTTAAATCTAATGGGAAAGCGGTACTTCACCAGCAAGTGCAGCTCAGTGGGAGACTTGGAGAACCTGACGTTCTACGGTTTTAGAGGGGAGGCTGTGGCAAGCATAGCCAACATGGCCAGTATAGTGGAAGTTTCATCTAAGACCAGCAGGACAGCAAAAACATTTGTGAAACTGTTTCACAATGGGCGAGCACTGGAAGTCTGTGAAGCTGAATTGAGCAGACCAAGTGGTGGAACTACAGTCACTGTGTGTAATCTGTTCCATCAGTTACCGGTGAGGAGAAAATGTATGGATCCTATGCTGGAATTTGAGAGAGTGAGACAGAAAGTAGAGGCTGTTTCACTGATGCATCCCTCTGTTTCCCTTTCTTTAAGGAATGACATTTCTTGTTCTATGGTGCTTCAGCTCCCTAAGACAAGAGATGTATACTCACGATTTTGTCAAATTTATGGGTTGGGCAGATCTCAGAAGTTACGAGAAATAAAGCATAAGTCTGGGGGATTTGAGATAAGTGGTTATATCAGTACTGAAGGACATTACAACAAGAATATGCAGTTCTTGTATGTGAATAGAAGGCTTGTTTTAAAGACAAGACTACATAAACTAATTGATTTTTTATTAAGAAAAGAAAGTGTCATTTGCAAGGCAAAAAGTGGCCCTGCGAGCAGACAGGCTAGTTCAAGTCCCGGTCGCCATCGTTGTGGCCCGGAATTGTACGGGATCTTTATTCTCAATGTGACCTGTGCATACAGTGACTATGATGTGTGTCTGGAACCTGCAAAGACTCTGATTGAGTTCCAGAACTGGGATGCTCTTCTAAATTGTGTAGAGGAAGGAGTGAAAATATTTTTGAAACGAGAAAATTTATTTATTGAACCGTGTAGTGAGGACATCAGAGAATTTAATGAAGATAATGACTTTTGTTTGCATAACGCTCCAGTTCTGAAGCCCTCAATTTCTGATGAGAAGAGTATCCAAGACAGTTTTGAGAAAGCGTGCAATGAAATTGCAGATTCCTATGAAATGTGTAACTTGCAATCAAAAGATGTAAAAAGGAAATCTGTTACTGCAAAGAAATCTTCAAATCTTACAGAGTTAAATAAAAATTTACAGGAAACTGAAATCACCCTGAATCAGAAGATTGCTGAACCATCTGATCCATGTAGAAACAATGAAGTGGAGATTTCAAGGCCCAGCAAGGATGACACGACTGATTTCATTGTATCACATATCTCTGAGCAGGAGCCAAAAGACACTAACAGTTCCCAAAAAGCGTCTGATACTCATCTGAAACCTTCAGAAAATCTTCATTCTTCTTTCACTGGAGGGGCCAGATCAGAAATAAGAAAAATAGACTGTTGTGGTGACCTGCAGCATTGTGCAGAGAGTTACATAAAAGATGTGGAAAGCCAGCAAGGCAAAGCAGTGCACAAAAGTGATAAGGTCTGTATCTTAAATAATGATATTATTCAGTTGCCATCTGAGGGAGAAGACTCTAATGAAACAGCAACGGAAACTGTTTCCGGAAGTTCATTGATGAGACTCTGTAATGCAGGAGGAGGAGACAGGGAAACAGTTGAAGTGACAGATGATGCTAGAAGAGGACCTGTTAGTTCAATACCGTTACGATTGTGCTCTACAGGCTTCATAACATGTGCTAGGCAAAGTGAGCCCCCACATGAATGTGAACAAACAGAAACAAATCTTGCGTTAAACATGCAGTGTAGGCCTGGCCCTGTCGGTGCCAAGGATATTTTTGGCAACAAAGTGAATTTTCGGATTCAGTCTTTAAATGGTAAGAATATTTCCAGTAATACAAATAAAGAATATCCACCTCCTCACACCAGAGAAGTACGCATGGCTGATGGTAATGAGTGGTTGGAGAAAAAAACTTTGTCAGATCAGGTGCATGAGGAGATAGCTATGCCTACTGCCACCGGTAAAAGACATTATGAGACATCAAATGTTACAGAATTGCCGCTGGCAACTTCTTCAGGTATTCCTCACTATAAAGTTACAAAAAGCCCTAGAAGACAAATAGCTGTGCCAAGATCTCAGCCCTCTAAGAAGCTGAGCTTGTCCACACAGCTGGGTTCATTAGAAAAGTTCAGGAGATGTTATGGGAGAATCAGGTGTACACTACCAACACCATTGTCAGAGCGAAGTGTAGTTGGTCTCCCGATTTTAAATTCACAAGCTAATTGTGACTTTTCAAAGAATGAGAATAGTCACCATGGTAACTTGAGCACTTGTGAAACTCCAGCTGTGGAAGATACAGATTCGAATAATAGTAGCCAAGTTTTTGGTTCTTTGGAAGAGACTTTATTCTGCATTGAAGAAACTTCACAGGACAAACGAGCTCTTTGTCAGAGTCCTCTGACATTGTCTGATTACTCTCAGGTTAGTAACAAAAATGCAAGTTGTAAAAGATCTCCAGGATCGTTGTCATCCAAACTGTCCAGGATGAAAAGTGGCGGCAAAGTAGAAGGACAACTTGATGAACAACTCCAAATAGGTCCAAGTAGAAAAGATTACTATTTTGATCTTGAATCTTCAAATAACGATTTTTTGTATAATACTTGTCAAACATATAAATCCTCAGTGGAAAAAATGGGGGAATATAGTTACAGCATTTCTAAGGAGGGTGCGTGCTGGCAGTCAGACAGTATAACAGAGTTCATGAAAGGTACTGTTAGCCCATCACCGCTCAGCAATGTAGAAGGGGAATGCACAGTCTCTTCAAGCAATATTTTATCATTACCTGCTAAAAAGGATTGTGCAAACATAATCTGTAAAGATAAAAGCACATTAGATGAATCCTCAGAAAAAAATTTGAAAGCTACTGAGGTTCCCCATATGACCTTCCTAAGTAACTTGGAATTCTCTGCAGAC
This sequence comes from Falco peregrinus, assembly GCF_023634155.1. Lineage (NCBI taxonomy): Eukaryota > Metazoa > Chordata > Aves > Falconiformes > Falconidae > Falco > Falco peregrinus. The sequence continues at coordinate 66,664,549 of NC_073721.1, forward strand.
AACACAAGCACAGGTGATCCCAGAAATGACTTATCTTGTTCTGACTGGCTGCAAGATTTTGATGTTTCATCGGGTAAGACAATATACATCAATAAAGCAACAGGACTGAGCACCTACAGCACTCCTCCTACGGAACAATTTCGAGCTGCCTGCATTCAAGATATAACAACAATGGCTGTGAATGTTGTTTCAGAGAATGGTAAGAGAGGTGGTGGTAAAAATGGGATGAGGAAAGCCATTTGTTTTCTGTTATGTGCATAAAACATCTTGCTGGTAGCACCTGACTGTATACTGAAATAACTGCTGCCCTACATGTAATAGCTGTATGGAAAACAGGAAAGTGTTGGGAACTATGGAGACAGTAAGATGTTAACATTCAAGATACTAAAAGATGACTTTTTAATAAAACAGTAAAAATAAATGTCAGCAACTTGTCAATTACCAGACAGCTGCCTAGTTTTCACTGGGCATCATGACATTTACTGTGATCACAGTTATATATAATTGATGTCATATATAAAATGAGAAACATACTTCAAAGCAAGCGTACCAGAAAAATATTGTGGTTTTTACCATTTTGTCCTAAACAGTTATGTTTCTAAGCATATGTTGTTACTGAAAGCCCCATATGAAGATGATATTTTTTCAATCTGCATAGACAATTTAAAACAACCTTTGGAAAATGAATGAAAATCTTAACTCTTCGTTGAGAATGTGTAATCTCCTTTCTGCAGATTTTGGAAGGCTGTTCCTTCACACTTGGCTTTGTAGGAGGTGTTGTACGGTGCTGGTGGTGGTCTGATGGTGGAGCTTTTCCAGGAATGACAAGACACTACATTGCATTGTATTTTTCAAGGGTGTGGTGTTCATGAGTCTTCATTGATCTGTCTGTTGGGTCTAGCTTTCTGTGTCCTCCTGATCTGGCTCGGCAGAATAGTGTTTTTGATAATTCTCCCTTCCATGGACGTATCTTTGTTCAAAGTTGTTCTTTGTTCTGTCTATAGGTAGATTTTATGAGTGAAGATGCAGCTATTCCACATGTAGACTATTTGCTGCTGCATAATTTGCCCTGAAAAAGTAGTCTGAACTTCTTTCTAGATGGTTCTCCCATGAAATATTTGTCTAATCAATCATGACAGCCTCTGGTTTGTTTCACTTTTTCTGTTATTTCCTTCTTTATCACCAGTTACAGAAACACTGGTGCAGTAGGTGTTTCAGTTGTTAAGCTATTCCCTTATAATAATAATAATTTATGCCAATAATTCTTAATATTTATGGTGTTCCATTTAAGTAAATTTGTTAGAAATTTGCTCATAAATGTCTCTGGTTTTATTAGGTAAAACTACTTGCAAGTGCAAATGTACTCTCCCGGACTAACACTTTTAATTTCTGTGGGTCAGTTGCCCACAGTGCTGTTTGGTAGCCAGCCAAAGCACTGAGATGTGAAGCTTGACCTTCCACCCAGGGCGTTTGGGTAGCACATTCATGTTTATGAAGAGAATACCTCATGTACCCTTTCAGATTATGTATATAGTCTGTAGTCTTGAAGATGTGTATTGTGTTGTATCTTTTTACCTCCAATGGCACTGTTCTTTCTTAGCCTTATCACTGGTGTTACTCTCTGTCGTACCAATGGTGCCACTCTTCCTTAGCTCTGTCAATGGTGGTGTTCTTTGGTGAGATGTCTACTGCAGCTTTTTTTAAGTTGAAGGTTGGACCTCCTAGACCTTCACAGGGTGTTTGCACTGTGGCTAGACCCTATAGAGCTTAGATTTTTGAAGTTCAACACAAACATTCAGACACATTTTTCAAGCAAAGGATATTCATTCTTTTAAGCCGTAGGAATAAACATAGCTGTATCCTAATGTAACCTTCATGTCTCTTGCTGTTGAGCACTGTTTTGGACTGTTGTTAAGACCCAGGAGTGGAATAATTTCTTCACTTGCTATGTATGCTTTCACTTTGCTTTTTAGAGTAACGTCAGTAACCCCAAGGTGTCAACTTAGAATTTTGTAGCCCCATGATTTATTAAGAACGGCATCTCATACACAAATTTAGGGAAAGTATATTGGTGGGTGACAGGTGGAAAAAGGTAGGAATAATCAATATCATCTTTTCCATTCCAGTGGTGGCCATCTGCCATCTTGTCCAGTCACAAGCCATGTGCTCAACAGAAATGCTAGATTTTGTAGGTTAGCCTCAGGCATCTTTGTACTGATTAAGCTGAGTGCTATGGGAAAATCCATCAGGCTTCATTTCACCATCAGATGCTTTTTTGAATAATTTAATGCTATGCATTTGTAGGTTAACATCCCGGTTCAACTTGGTCTTTCTTATGCCAGCTACAGTTACGTTTTTTGTTACTTTTATTACATTATTGACTGATGCGTCATTACAGTAAGGATATTTTAATGATCTAATTGAGGTTAGTGAAAATGAATACTCAAGCATGGTACTTGTATGTGGTTTGCATGTATTAAGTAGATACATTATTATCCTCAGCACCTTTTCTGACGTTACTTGCCAGAAAAATCATATTAATATCTCTGCCAGCTCTGAATTCTTATTGGCCTTTGGGCAAGAAAATCCTAGCTGTGTGAGCAATGTATATCCTGAACAAGGATTTTCCTGCAACAATAAGCAGGGAGATGACTGTTTATTACATGTATAAAATACTGGACTTCTGTTCATATAGATCATGTATGCTTCTGTCAGCTTGAGAGATAATACCTTTCTGTGACAATAGCTATAAAAGTTCTGCCAGAGTCTGAATTAGCCAGCATTCTTCAATTGGCCGCTTTACCAGGAATCATGTCAGGCCATCTTGTCCTCTCTTCTGGATTTTGTGACAATGGGATGCTGAGTTACTCTCCTGTGCTGGGCTGCCAGTTTGGATTCTTGAAAGGATTCTTGGTCCCCAGGGTAGGACTATCAGTGGTCCTTACTGGAATGGAGCCAACACTCAGGAGTCTACGGACTGGCCTAGGATCTCATAGAGCCTTTTCACACAGCTTATCAGCACGCAGCTGTTTTTCTTTGGCGTTATCACTCTGCCACTTTTCCTGAATGCACACCCTTAATTTCTCAGTAGAAAGGAACTTTATTAATTCATTATTATTTCACAAAGAATAGAAGTCTGAATTGTACCAAAGGAAGGGTGAAATGTTTACCACTGTGCTGGAAATGTGGGCCACTTTTCTTAATAATCTTGATAACAGTGCAGGTTTGTAATATCATTAAATCATTTCTGGGTGGGTAGGAACATGTTGTTAGGCTAACTCTGATATCTCATGCAGTCTCACTGACTTGTAGTTTTCAGTTTTACAAGTTCCTGATAACTGTGATAAATACTGATAGGAGTGGTGATAGACTGACAGTTTTGCCACTCCTTAATGGAGGGAATTCAAGAGTGATTCAGTATCTGACAGACTGCTATATGCCTCCTCTTTTTCTTTGGGGATAACACTTCTGATTGCACTAATTCTGGAAATAGTTGTTACATTTTTAAAGCAGCAGCCAATTTTTAAGGACAGTCCTGCAGAAGCCACGGTACTATTTTAAAATGCATTTCCTGGTGCGAGTCTGGCAATTCTCAACTTTTTACATACGTACTTTTAATTCTCAATGTTAGATTGCAAAATCTGTGGGATACTCTTAATTTGTACAGGGCTAAACACAGGCTTGTTTACAAGAATATAATAATTGTACAGCTTTTGTAATTTTGCATGCTGTTGAATCTACAGCAGTAAATTTGTATTGTGTTTAGGGATTCAGTTCAGGTGCCATCCCTTTAGAAGTGAGATTGTGCTACCCTTCCTTCCTAGACCTCGAAAAGAGAAGACTCTAGCAAGCCAGGATCTGCGAGGTAGGGCCAGCTTTCCAGGACACAGTGTTCTGTGGCAAAAACAAATCAAAGAATTCTCCCAGATGTCCCAACAGGAACCCAGAATTACTCAAGGTCTGTTAACAATGGGACCGTGTGAGTCATCTCAAATCTAGAACTGGAAAAAAAAAATCTTTTAGGGTTGAAGGCAGGTTAGGGGATACTTATTTACAGGATGAAATACCCAGTTCTTTGTTGAATTATGTCAGTAGTTTAAAGAATAATTACCTACTCCCTTCTTTGTACTTGTTCCAACCTTGGAACGTGAAAAATAGTTTCAATCCTCACAACTTTTTTTGTGGTGGAAAGGATGAAATCATCTTTTTGGTATGTGGCTTTGTCCAGAGGGAGTGGGTAGCTAAACAGGTCTTTCTTCCCCCCTTCCCTACACCCCCCCACCCCCCATTTCCAGGGCCTGTTGAACTGTGCTGCAGCAGTCCGAAAGCTGCATAGTGTCCTTCCTAGTTAAAGCAGAAAGTTAAAGCCCAGTCTCACGTTCCATTATTTATTTGTACATTCTGCCCTTTTTATGAAGGAAAAAAGTAAGGTAGTACTTGTGTGAGGTAAAGGTACCCAATGCACCTTCCACTGATGGATGGTGGTAGCCCCTGTGTTGTGTATGTGTTCTTTCCTAGATGCTGAAGGGGAGTCTCTCCAGTCGTTGCTTTCAGAATGGCATAATCCTGTTTTTGTTCCCTGCCCAGAGGTGAGTGTTATCTTCCATCTCGTGCTAAGGTAAGAATCATTTTAGCCTTCGGTTATTTTCTGACATGGGGGCCAAAATTGCAAATACTGTAATAATTACATATAAGGTCTTCAGTGATATATTAGACTGTAGACCTGGCAGTTACGTTTTTTTATAGACTAAGTTATCATGAATTTGTTCAAAGTCAGAGAAGCAGGTATCAGGCTAATCTTTTGCTTATGTTATTTCAAAAGCAAAACATTATTGTAAGCTGTCTTTCTTTCTACTGTCTAAGAGATAGTAATCTTAAAAGTTATCAAATGGCAGAATTGTAATATCGTGTCTGTTGTCTGTGAACAGAATTAAAATAATCCACCTTTCTTCTCTGGGATGCAATGGGTCTTAGAAGTGTATTTTACTATAATTGTTTTTATAGCCTGGCAGGATTATAGCATGTGAGAGGGAAACAATGTTGGAGCTTTTAGAAAAACTTCCTTTGTTGTCATGAGATAGCATTATCTTTCATCATCATGCCGTGTGTGTGTGTAAACATACGTATGTAACCATTTCCACCTGCAAACAATAGGGATGGAGTAGCAAACCACCTGCTGGTGAGTTTCTGAAAAGGAACAGTTTTGTTCAGTTGTTGCCGTGATGTGTACTCTGACTCATTTCAGGGTAATGCATCTTTTGTAATGCAATCCATTGAGAGCTCACGTAGGCTGATGATTAACTTCGGGTTTTCTGGTAGGTACTTGAAATCAGCTGAATGCATTGAAGTTAGCAGGTAATATCCAGATGGGAAAGTATATGGGGATGGAAGCAGAGGGTTATGTTGTGTGGTATCTTTAGCTAGTGCTGTTCCTTGCAGAAAGCTTGGTTTGTCAAAATACAGACTTAGTTCCAGTTTTTCTTAAAGCTGGTTTGTTGGGAGTATTTTATGTTTGTTTGGGTTGTTGGGTTTTTTTGCCATATCCTTTATAGCCTGCCTGATCTGTAATTCTGTTTTTACAGATTGCTGTTGATGTGACCAGCGGTCAGGCTGACAATCTGGCTGTAAAAATTCACAATATATTGTATCCTTATCGTTTCACCAAAGATATGGTTCATTCAATGCAGGTACTGTATGATCTATTACTAGTTTTTACCGCCAAATTCCCATTCAGCAGATGGGATTTGCTGATGTTTCTGCCTGGTGGGAAAGAGGTATCCAGGGAAATAGTTCATATCCCTAATTTTCACAAACACCAACAGAATTCTTGGTTGCTGTGTGATACCAGCAGACATATGTCATGCCAGATCTTAGTATCAGCTTGTGGTTAATCAGCTGTCTGCAAGTGACTCTAACATTCCTTGACTTTATGGTTAAATCAAATCAAGAGGCAGCCCTACTACTGCTGCTTAGAAGCACTGTTAACTAAATGATATTTCAATGGGCAATTTTTTATATTTATTGTAGGCATTCGCTTAGTTTGTACTCCTCTGAAATGTCTGTCCTGCATCTTCCATTTGTGTTGACCTTAGAAATTTAATTCTTCAGCAGGGTAATTTCAAAAGCAAATCTCAGGCTTCACAGAAAGGCTTGAAATTTCACTTCAAGATTTATGTCTGCCCTAAAAAGTGATTCTTAAAAATGGCATCATAGCATCAAGTTTAACTGTTTTAGTGCTTCTTTATCAAATGTTTTGTATGTTAGCTTAAAAGCTAATGTAAATGTGTGGCTTCAATTTGCGTTCTTTGATGGTCTGTCTGGACTGAAGTGCCACAGTGGATTCTCTCCCTTTGTTGCATCCCATTAACAAAAGCCTTCCAGGCCCAGTTAGCATTATTCTCATGCAATCAGGTTGCTGATTTGAGGCTGCAGGTTCTGACTGTGTGGGACATGGTAATGTTGATCTCCAGAGTGGACAAGGATCCAAATGATTCCCTTATTTCTGTTGTGTGTGCAAGAATAACAGGAGTAAATAAAGTTATTACAGTAAACAGGTTATGTTTCAAAAAGACAGGAGAGGAAAGCTGGAAAATGGAAGGTACCATTTTTCTGTTTATTCATAATAAGAACTATTCTTTAAAACTTACTGAGTGGTTCTGTAGTTAACTTTACCTGCGTAATGTTTTCCTTTTTATGTTTCAAAGGAGGTAAAGCTAGAAGAAATTACCACTTCCCATCCCTGAAGAAGCTAAACGCTACCTTCAGTGCCCTATTGTAATTTTTAGAATCTCCATAGAAAAGACCAAAAGCACAGAATGTTGCATCATACCGCAGGAAAAGAATAAATAGAATCATTAATGTCTTTCATTCCTGCAAAGGAATAGGATCATCTCTTCATTTTTACCTAGGAGGTGAACAATGCACATGTTGTGAGACAGAGAATTCAGTGAGCTCTGTCTATGTGACTTGGGGAGAAATTCCTCCCTAACACCACATCTGTTAATTTACATCTAAGAATAAGATACTGAAAGCATTGTGCAGCCCTGCTCAGTATTCCCTGTAGCTGTGGTTCATTTCTGATGCTTGAGGGAAAGGTGGACTCAAGTCATAGAGGCAAATTCTACATCAGAAAATGAGATTAAAAAAAAAAAATGCTTCCTGACTGCTACAGATGATCAGCACAAGTCCTTAAACACAGGACAGTTTAAAAAAAAAAGGTTGTTTACATTTTCTTTTGTTGATAATCAGCAAATCAAATACTCAGAGTCGCTGTGCACAGCTTTAACTCACAATTCAAGAAGGCTTCTACACAACCATTTAATCTGTAGATTAATTCTGTAGATTTCCAGCTCCAACTTAGAACAATTAGAGCTCTTGCCCTTTTGACTTTCTTTGAAAAAAATTTGATCCAGAATAATTTTCTTGGATATTTTAAAACTTTCTCTTTGTTCCAGACTAAATTGTTTCATGAGCAATTTACAGATTTGACCTTGTGCCAATATTGTATTTTGGCTTAAATAATTGCTGCCTTTTCCATATTTAGCCCCCCACTGTATTTATAAAGAGTAATTATATACCATCTTGGTTTTGCTAGGACAAATTCTTTAAGCCTTTGGGATTGGAAGAGATGTGGTTTCCGCTCTCCTAATCATCCTACTAGCTGTTTGTTGCACTTGATCCATTTTGATTGTTGTCTTCTTTTGTTTGTCTTAATTTTAAAAATGATTTTACCACTGAGTAGTGATTTTTCTGAGTATCTTACAGGTTCTTCAGCAAGTGGACAATAAATTTATTGCTTGTTTAATCAACACTAGGAAAGAAATGGATAAAAAGGCAGGTAAGAGTGGTTATTAACACAAAGTTGAGGTGTCTGTCAAGTGTATTTAGACTGCAGAGGGAATGCTATCCTGTTTGTATTCTCTTCTTGCCTTGGGATGATACTGTGATTAGAGGAAAATGTTAGTCTTCACTTGAAATTTCCTGGATCTTCTTTATCTTTATTTTGGATGTTGTTGAATGTTCCTACTGCCTTCAGATTAGTGTTATAAAAATAGATTGTACTCAAATTACTAACATCTCCCAGATTCTGTTCACAGTGTCTGGACATATTCATTGTTGAAGCTTGCTGAAGCTGTACAAAAAAGGCATTCAAACCCAGTAGTTTTTGTAACATTTTTAAAGGCTGTATTAAACAGAACACTTTGTGGGTGACCTCAGCTCTCAATCTGGCGTTAGAAGATGTCCATAGACAAGAGTTTCTGACTCAATCTAATTACCTTAATTTAAACGCCAATTTGGATCACTAAAATTCTGTTCTGTAGTGACTTTATGTTCTGCCAACACAGCCTCCTCCTCACTTTATTTCTGTAAAACTGGTTGATAGTTATCTTCTAAATGTGGGCTGTAGAGAGCGGTCATTCTTCCCGACCTGTGCAGTTGTCTGGTGCAAAGTTGCCTATTTCTCATCTGTTGTGGTACATTTTTAGATGGAAACCTCTTGATCTTGGTGGACCAACATGCAGCTCATGAACGGATCCGCTTGGAGCAGCTTATTGCAGGTGAGGGTTCTGACAGTCTTGGGAAAAAAGATAATTAGTGCACATAAAGTACAAATGAGCTGTTTGGGATGTATAGGACCAACAGGATATTCGTGTCTCATCTTTATCCTGATCCCTAGGAGAGTGCAGACATTCAGTATGTATAGCAGTCATAGTATTGGCAGCTGAGAATTGTACAGTGTTTCCAAAAATAGAAGATACAGTCTTTACTGACAGAACTATCAAACGAAAATAGTCCTGACATAATGAAAGAGCAGGAAGACTGATAGGAAAAACAATGAAGAGGAAATAGAACAACATCAATAAGATTATATGGTTATACTGTGAGGAATAAGACATGGGATGCGGACGAAAGAGCATAGTTCATTTAGTTCCTTTTTAGCTGAATACTGTACTTAAAGCCTAACATTTCCACAGTCTGAAACTGTTTGCAAAGGGATAATAGTCTTCTCTGTAAGCTCATTAGCCATCGGTTTCACTGTTAAAAAGCACAATAGTCATCCATCAAGTACTTAAAAATCATTGACCTTCTCTTTCATCAACAAATACTGCGCAGTTCCTGCAGAGAGGGTTCCGGGAACTCCACTCCTTTTGGTCTGGTAGTGAAAAAAGTTAAAGAGCGAAAGGAGAAACGCTTAATTAATAGTATTTTAATGTCATTTATATCAGACTTTTCTGTGGAAAAATTGCTCTCTCTGAGTTGGACTAAATATATCAGTAGTTTTTTTGCTATTTAGGGTGACTCTTTTTTGGAACTGGTGGGAAAAAACAAAGTGGCATTAACCAACCCTTCCCCAGAGACTAGATGTCTGGTTTGTGACATTCCCAGTCCTCCACAAGTTTCAGGAGAAGGCATTCTGTGGTCACTTTTTAATCCAAACAGAGGATTACATGCCAAACCATAGGGTCATTAAGGATAATGCCTGCGTAAATACTCAAAGAGGGAATACTTCTAAATGATTCATTCACAGATTCCTATGAGAAGGAAGCTGCAGCATGTGGCAAGAAGAAATTGCTGTCCTCCTCCATCTCTCCCCCTTTGGAAATTGAAGTTACAGAAGAACAAAGAAGATTTCTGCGGTTGGTAATGGCCAATAGCTCTAAACCTTTGGGGATGGCTCTGTTGACCAGGAAGATCTCTGTGCATTGCTAGGTTACCATGAAGCTCAGGAAAGAAGCTGTTGATTCTTTCCTGAGCCGAGACCAATTGGCTATATCTGTGCCGAGGAATATAGACGTGCTTCTCAGGCATGTTGTTACAACATCTCAAGACAAAACCCTGTGATATGCCATCTCGGTGCTGCCGCAGCGTGCTCTGCTTTCCCTGGGAAAGTAAACCTTCACGGGCAGGCCAGTAAAGTGCCAACGCAGTCTCCAACAGATCCTGCTGTCTGGGGCACAGGACTTGGGAGTGTACACCAGAGTCCAGTGCCCATAGTGTTGATCTAGTCGCTGATTTAACAGGCAGTGTTTGGGAGGGATGGGGTATGGGAAGTCTGTGTTGTGAATCCTTCAAAAACACATTCTTTAATCCTAGGTGCCTGCCAAGCGTAACTAATGAACACTGTTGCCCAAATGTTTCAGAATGGGGGCCTAGCTACTATTAGGATATTTAACTTTTGTACTGCACGTTTAGATACAGATCTGTTGTTGGACTGTTGCAGACCTATTGGACAATAATCAAGCTTTTTTCCCCAAAATCCCTGCCTGTCACCTGCCGTATGCATTTATGGTTTTTCCCCCCCCTGCATTGTCCTTCATTTTCAGGTGAAGTACTATCTTAACGTTCACAGGACTACCTCATTATTCTCAAACTGCTCTTTTTTGTGATGTCTGTGGCAAACTCCACAGCTTTTAAATCACTCCTTGTTACGATTGTTGCCTGTTGTAGGGATACATTTGTTTGGTGTAAAGTCCTTTTTGGGCGTATTCCAATCATAACAGTGTCACTGCTATATTTGTTTGGTAACTTTTTTGACAGTGGCCAGTACCAGAAATTCCAAAGGAATGTGTAAAGCACTAGCCTTAGGGAAAAATGTGAGGTTGTAACTGTTGCTGTTCATAGTTCAGGAATATTTGGATGCCTTTGTTGTTCCCACCTCTGAATGATGGTCTTGCTAACCCCACAATATTTGCAGTGCCTCCTGATGTTTGCACTCGTCTTTGAATGTCTTCGGCTTCTGATATATCTACTTTTGAGAGCAGATGGCCAAAATTTAATACAATATACCAAGTGAGGGTATCATGTTGATTTGTATGGTAGCTTTGCAGTTGTACCCATATTTTCTGTCTATTATATCCACTTCTGATATTTTGTTTGGTTTTTTGGCTACTGCTGCTTGCATGAACTCCTTGTTTGTTGAATAGTCATGGCAATGAAACACAGAGTTGTGGGGTTTTTTAGATTTTTGCTATTTACCTAGAAACCAGCAAAATGTGCAAATAGATCAAATTATTCCTGATAATTTGCATATATTTGTCTTTGGGAGTAGTGAATTTAGGTTTTTATGTCCATTTTTAATTATACTTTTTTTACTCATCATTTTTCTACTTTGTTTACATTCTGATTGAGTTCAATATCATCTTTAGTCTCAGCTAACCAAAATAATTTGTTTTCTACAAATCTGTCTGCTTGACCATGCCTCTTCTTTTCCATGTCATTGATAAACAATTATGAAGATACAGATGAGGACTCATGTTGAACACTGAACATCTGTTGCCAGCATACTTTTTTCCGTAGTTTCTAAGTCACAACAAATGTTACTCTTCTATCCATGACAACTTCCTGCATTTGCTTTTCTAGCTACTTTTAAGAGGCATCATCAAAGGCTTTTGAAAGACCAAATAAATTTTGTGAGCTGCTTTTCTTCATCAGCTAAATTACAAATAAACTGCAAAAATCAGAAAGATAAAGTAAATCAGAGAGGCATGGTTTTCTTTTAAGGACACTGGTTAAATTACTCAGCACAGTGGGATGCCAGTTGTAATTTTCCATTATTAAAAAAATTGATTCAAGAATCTTACTAGTGCTGGCTTACTGATGCTTTTATTGTGTTGCTCTTTAATTTATCGGTATTTATTGGCAGTTCATCTCTTTTCAATCATTCTGTGCGACTATCCTTACTAAAAATTATGAATTAAAAAGTACTGTGTACAAATCTAAATACTGTTATTGTTGCTGGCAGAGTATAACTATTCTGTGTTAAAATTGGATGTAATGAAATCAATCAAGTTCCCTAAAAGACCTTTCTCTTCAGCTCTGCTTGCTATTTAACAGTTCAGCTGGACCTCTGGTTCACCTGCAGCTTTGATTCTGTTATTTGTCCACCAAGCATTGTAGTAATGCATTGTTCAGTTGACTCTCTTGAACTTCCTTTCCCCCCAACACCCCCTTAAAGAAAAAAAGAAAAGCCCTGACTGACTTCAATAGCTGCTTGGATTCTGTAATTTCACCACAATGGGCTTTTTCTGTCTTTCTTTGCTTTTGCTAAAGGCTATACTTGTCTTCCTTTTTTGGGTAGAATTACACAAGTCATCTTCATATGGAGGCTAATAATTACATTATTCTCATGACTGACTTTAGTAAGTCTAGATGAGCTGCTTTTTTGTTCAAAGAATCTCTTTTCTAAAAAGAATCTTTTTTCTAAAACTGACCTTCACCAACTGTTTTAAGTGAATATTCCCTGAGTTAATAAACTAAACTATATATTGCTACAGTTGTTTTCATTTTGAAGACGAGTTCTCGTCTGACTATGAAGTCCCAGTTTTGCGTGTATTTTTCCATCCACAGGGTGAAATACGTCAGATCCACCAGAAGTTGTTCTTTCCTGGGTTCTCTTTGTTTAATGGGATATAAAGTTAATTATCATAAATCTCTTACAATATTTTTTCCATTGTAAATATTTGCTATTACACGCCAATTGAAATCACAATTTTTTAGGTTGAACTGAAAGGAGTCTTTATGCTGCATAATTTCAGTATTTGGAGTGTTTGTGTGTTGAACCAGACACCTCATGCATCTTTAGTAAAGACAGATTTATAAATATAGACATAAAGCTCCACATAATACAGGAACGCTTAGATCTTGTGGCTGTGGAACATGAAATACGCACAACTGACTGGAGTGAAAAAATGCGGCTGAATGTAGGCTGAAAGGGCAGAATTACTTGGAATCTCATGATGCATGGATTCTTGCATCTTGCATTTTACGGAAACTTGCAGGAAGAAACATACATGTAGACTACAGAAATATTTATGTATGCTGTGGAAACATAGCTACTGTGGTTGATGTCTTTCTGGTATTTTTTTTCCTCAGATGCTGCTACAAAAATTTGGAGGACTTGGGTCTTGAATTATCATTTTCTGAGACCAACAGCTCCTTGATTCTAGTGAGGAAAGTGCCACTGTGTTTTATAGAAAGAGAAGCCAACGAATTACGACGGAAAAGACAACCTGTCACTAAAAACATTGTGGAGGTCAGCTGTGGGTATGGGTGAAATTCTGATACGGGGTCTTGCTCTGTGTTAATGGCCCAGGGTATTAGAGTATCTCTGTTATGAGGGAGACAATGAAGTCCCTTGGCGAACATGGGTGTCATCCCTTTTAATAGCTAAATAGTTCCACAGCTGAAGTCCCTGAACTATAACAGAAACAATAAGAGACTGTTTCAGACTTGGACTAGTGAAGAAGCTAAGAAAAACAGTAAATAGTACAGATGTTTCAACAGTTTACTGCTCATGAATGCTTGAATGAACAGTAAAATGATCACTATTGCCAATACAGAAATATTATTTGTTAAGATTTAAAGTTGTTGTCATGAAATCTCTGCATGGGCAGTACAGCTTTCTAAAAGCTGCTGTTCCAGATGTTCTGCAGTTTGAGGAAAAAACTGCTGAACTGATTACTTGCAGTTCCCATTGCAAACATTTCTCCACAATCATAACTTCTTCAAGGACTCCTTAAAAATTGTTCCTGAAGCACTGTATTTAGCCCCTAGGCTGAGCCATTGTGAATCAGTCCTGTCTTCCCATACATCTTTTCATATGAAAAGAAGAAACAGAGATCATAATCTGATTTAAATTTTCTTTTCATACCTTGTTATGATCTGGAAGAACTCAAAATGCAATCCCCTGCTGTGATTTGGGAGCCAAGAACACTAAAAGTGGTGGAGGAGGGGATCAGGTCTCTGCCTCGTGAGCACTCATTGTTAGTTGACGCCTCAAGATCTCATAAGCATTTTGGCAGATCTCTTCTGCAGTCCTTTTTATTTTAATTAGGACTGGTAGCACCTCTTCATGATTGATTAATTCATTGCATTTTAGACATCAGAAATGAAACCCTCATAGACTATCATCCAAAGAATGGGCAGCTATTCAAAGATAACATGCATTCATTGCACCCTGAGGTATGAGAGTTCCATTATACCCATTCTACACATAGGAAACTGATGCAGAGAGAAACCAAGTGATTAGCCTAAGGTCTGGTAAGGTATTTGTCAGAGGCCAGGACTTGCAGCTAGATCTTTCACACTGTGCAACAGCATCATTTTTCCTGGTTTTGGCAGTTACACAGTAAATTATACACAGATGTGGACAAAGTAGGATATGGGTAATGAAAGGGAGAAATAGCAACTGATAATACCTTTTTTCTTTCCAGGAGCTTATTCAAGAACAAGTTGAGGTGAGTTGGGGCTGCTTCTAAAACTGACTATAATAATGCAAAGCTTACTGCATGAACCAAAGGGAGTGTGTTAAATCTCAAATGAGAGGTGGGCTAGATAATCCACTAGCTTTTCCTCATTTTTAGTCTCTCTTGTGTTAAAGTTCTTCCTTTTTCTCATATTAAATGGAAAGTAAGATGATGTTCCCTTACTACTTTTAGCTAGTGCAGACCACAGGAGGAGGAGCACGAGGGCCACTGCCTCTGACATTTCTGAAGGTGTTAGCTTCCCAGGCCTGTCATGGTAGGGAAACTGTACTTTTCTTTCATTCTTTTTTTTAACCTTTCTGTCTCTACACATCTTCCCTGGGGCAGTGGTTTTAGAATGTTTGCAGGAATTCTAGGATTAGTTTGTGCTTCAGAGGGAAGAGGAGATAAAGGTCTTTTCATGGACTGCACTGTGAGGGACAAGCAATGCTGCTCTGATTTATTCATGTTTTCCAACCCTCATATGAAACACAGATAGAATACAGTTCTGAGCTGCACTCATCCCTGTGAGCTCTAAACCACTCAAGTAACAGCTCTGTGAAGGGGCAAGAGGAGGTGCTAGAAGGTGCTTGAAAGCAAGTAGGAAAGATCACTTACAGACCCTTCCCAAAAAGCATTTTTTACTTCATGTAAGTACCAAAAGTGCTAGTTTAAGTGTGCCTGTGACCTTTGAAGTATTTTTGGAAGGAGTTCATTAAGAATTTACATCTTCTAAGGGACTACGGCTTTCCAGGACCTGGAAATGAGCAGACCTTACATGTGTAGATGGCAGTAGCTCTATAGTCTCTTGTGGCAATTCCTCTGCCATATACAGTATTAACAAGATTATGCTGAAGAGATAAACGTGAACCGAAAGCATCTGTTTTCACAGCGTGTCACTGCATTTTACAAATTGCAGACAGTATATGATTTTCTTTACATCTAAAAAAGTCCCATGGCTGAAAGACAGATTGCAGATGGTCTTGTGCATCTGTGAAGACTAAAGGTTGTAAACACCTCTGAAATGAGTCCCTAACACTCTGCTCTGATTTCCTTTGGATACCATTAAGTGCTCATTTCTCAGAAAGGACTTAGTGGCAGGGCTAGCATTTCGTCTTGGAACTGATGCCTGTCAGTGGCAGGCACATCAAACTGGTAAAGCCTATGGAACTGATATTAGGTGTCACCTTGGTTTTTGATTTGTGAACTGCTTATGTCTTCACCTGTAACACAGGCACACACGCACATGTAAAAAGCAAAAAACCCCAAACATTTGCCTCTTGCAGTGTCATCTGAAAAGCCAAAAACTAGTAATCTTAGAGTCCATCAGACCTAGGTTGGGTGAAGGTTTAGGCCACGGGAAGCTGATCCTTATGTAGCAGTCTGAGCTAAGCCCCAGGTCTGCCCTAATGCAGCCTTTGTGCCTCCCCAGCTAATCTCTGGGAGCTGCCTTGTTTTTGTGAAAACCACAGAGTGGAGGGAAGTCAGCTGGGTGGTTTGAATTCTCTTTGGCAGCACATGGAAGAATTTGTATCTTTTTTTCAGGAGCTATTAAGTTTAATGAGCATTTGACTTTGGAGGAGAGCTGCAGGCTTATTGAAGCTTTGTCATCTTGCCAGCTGCCCTTCCAGTGTGCTCATGGAAGACCTTCCATGATGCCTCTTGCAGACACAGACCATCTACAGCAGGAAAAGCAGGTACTGTGTGGGAGACAGATATGCCTCTGATAATCCACACTCTGGATTATCAGAGGCACGCCCCATAGGTGTGTTGGAACTAGAAACCATCAGCAATGGCTGTATCTTACTTGAATTTTTACATAGCTGATACCTCTGTCCTGCAAACATTTTAGCAAGGACCTTACCATATTTCATTTGAATGGTCACATTGACTTGAATGCAGTCCACACGTCCTTAAAAGTTAAGCATATATTTAACGTGTTTGCAGTTTTTAAGTGTAAAACTTAAAAAATAGGTAAATTCTGATATTCTGCTACTGGAAGAGATAATAATTAAACAAATGCCTGCTTCCCTGAAGTTTAAGGTGTTGTAAAAAGGGGGGAGGGGAGAAAGCAAAGAAATGACAACACTTAAAAAAAATTATTCCTTCTCCTTTGCTATTACTGTGCTATGTTAAGTTATGAAATTGGATTCTGTTGAAATCCAGGTGGAACTTCAAATTAGATATTAAAAAAACTTGGGAATGACTGTATTAGGGCAACTGTGGAGGCACTGAAGCTCATTTACTTAAATGAGTTATGATTTAGTGCTGCTGAATTTTTCTCCCTCCAGCCTAAACCTAATCTGGCTAGACTGCGGAAGATGGCACGAGCATGGCATCTATTTGGAAAAAAAACCCAACCCTAATCAAAAAAGTTAAGACTGTAAGCTGCAACCACTAGAAGTGTTGGTATGATCCAGGTGCCCCTGTTGTTAGCAACACCCTGTGTGGAGCCAAGTTTCTGAGCCAGTGCAGTCTCCTGCTCCGAGTACTGACCTAAGAAGCAGAGGCCAGGCAGGAGAACACAGCAGAAGGAGCCCACCCCACGTAGCCTGGAGAAGCATCTTCAACATAAGGAATTACATTGTAAGCCTGGGCCTTATGTCAGTGCTTGACGATCGGAGGCAAGGAGTTGCACCCTCTCACAGTTACTAAAGTGCTTTTTTTCAGCAATTACAGCATGATTCTGCATAAGAGAGAAGACACTTTATTTTATAGTGCTTTGAAAATGGGGAGGTATTTACTAATAAAATTAATATAAACTCATTCCTTGGGCTCATGGTAGTGGTTGGAATGAGGATTGACCAGCTTCATAGTATATACAGGCCAAGTTAGGATCAAAAACCATTCTTTTTAACTA
This sequence comes from Falco peregrinus, assembly GCF_023634155.1. Classification (NCBI taxonomy): domain Eukaryota; kingdom Metazoa; phylum Chordata; class Aves; order Falconiformes; family Falconidae; genus Falco; species Falco peregrinus. The sequence goes on from NC_073721.1 coordinate 66,681,652, forward strand.
GCCAACGAATGACACACAGATTTCTCCAGCTCCCTGCAGTTTGTGTTTTTGAGTGAGAGATTTCTAAATCTTAGTATAGCCATACATTCCCAGGGTACAGAAACTTACCCCCACAGAAATAACTAAATAGCCCATGGCATTTTTTTACAATAGGTAGAATTTTTTTACAGGTCCCAATTCTATTTTGCATCTCAGTCTAAGGTAGAGGAGTAGAGCTTATTTCACAATGGTAAAAGAAGAAGATGTCTTTGTTTAATCACAGAGATACAACTTAAAACCAAACCAGAGACTGACAGCTGCTGAATCAAAAGCAAAAGGAGTGGAAACTAATTTCATTTGATGCCTTACCTGTGGTGTAGTGTATTGCCATACATTAATGAAAGGGGACTAATGAAGAGTGATCTGACTGACCTGCAACAGCCTGAGATTTCTAAGACATTCCATGCTGACCCTCACAAAAATCGAGAGCTTTCCAAATGAGAGAGGTCCACCCAAGAAGAATAATCACAGTCACTCAGTACAGGAAAGGAAAGACCCTCAGACTACAATAAGCGAAACAAGAGGTTGAGCTCTGCCTTCTGACAGGGAGGCGAAGCAGCTAGCTGACAGGACTTCTCAAGGTCTGCTTTTCATCAAGAATGGAAATTCCATTCCAGCATTGTACAAAAAGCTGGTTTGTATTTCAGCAGGTCACCAAAAATTATCAGAAATTTCTACCAAAAAAAATCCATTTTGAACACAACTGCCAATGGATTCCCATCACACACATAGATGAAAGCACACCTTAAAGCCTGTTACTGCGTCACGGGTGCAGGCAACTCACTACATTGGTAAAACTCTTGCTAGTTAAAGAAACAAAGTAACTGCATATAGAAAACGTGCTTAACAGTGAGATCATGGTAAACAGCCTTTATTGCAGCCTACTTTGAAGTAACAGCTTAGCTGCCCCAGAGAGTTAAACTCCCACCTTGCTGTTTCAAAAATCAAAGTTAGGTTAGCAGCTCCATGTGGCTTCTAACAGCTGAGATCCAAACCTGTACGAGAGCTCTGCCTTCTGTTGCTTTTGGGTAGGAAAGACATTGCTGAGCAAATTCCCCACAGCAACCTGACCACAAGGTACACTTTAATCAGCTGTTGTATCTTTCTAAAGAGAAGGTTGGGAAGAGTCTAGAGAGTGATGCGCTTTGTGGCCTTACAGTTCATAGTCATCTGGATGGTAGAGCTCACTCATGAGGCGGTAGATGTAGGAAGGTGCGTTACCCCCGATGTTAGAAATGAAGAGAGTAATGAGCTCTGGAGGGACGTAGTCAAACACTGGGCAGTGAACATTGATCTTTGCCAGGATCTCCCCTGTAAAGTGAATAGCAGCAATATTAGGCAAAGCAACTCAAAGTACATTTAGCCTTCTGAACATCTTCCTGAGCTCACTGGCTATGTGCATGCCATCCTGAAGTCAGTACTGGAATGTCCTGGATACTTTCCAGCTTCCTCACTGATGTCATGGAATTAGAGGTATACAGCAATCTTGGATGAATGGCAGCACTCTCTTTTGGTAGTTTTTACTGATAAAAGACCACAGATCCCCTGATGTAGTTACTAATTGAAAAAAAAAAAACGCCAGTATGTAACCAGGATGTAAGAGTCCTGATGCTGCCAAAGTTATTATTTAAAGAAAAGCTCAGAAGGCCAAAACCAAAAACCTGTGCCAAACCTGGTAGTCTTTGTCACATAGAAACAGGGCTTTGAAGGAGGCTTTGCTATCTGAAAAGGTACTTGGGAGCTGGTGCCTTTCTGAAGATGGTGCTTCTGTGGGCAGCCCATTGCAGAGATACTGGGCTTCAACAAGTGGATCACACAACAAAGTTTCAGGAGGTTAACATGAGTTGTAGGAAGGAAAGGAAGCTGCCCTCAGCGTTGGGCATCTGCTCTGTCCCACAGGAAACTTCCACCTGCCTGGCACCATTATTACAATCCTATAATAAAACACTGACTATTTCAGAGCAGAAGCAAAAGTGCAAAGATAGTGTTCAAGGGAAATCCTTTCTCTGTACTTCCTGTAATAGAAAGTTATGTATAAAATAGGATGGTTCCCAGCACTTCTCTTCTGCTTAAGACAGTAAGAAAGGATTTTCTGTCTTGGGTTACAGGACAGTCTTACATTTAAGCTTTATGTGAGCTATTAAAAAATTTCTTTTAAATTATAGTCTGAACCAGATTGACCAGGCTATATAAAGAAGAACCAGTACCTTCTGTGAACGGCAGCACTTCCTGTGTGTGACACAAACTTGTGGAATGAATCTTCTTCATTAGGAAACTGAATGAGAAAGAGTACAGGAAGGGGGGGGGGGGGGGAGAAAAAAAAAAAAAAAGACTGCCTCATTATCCTAGTGAAAACAGAACCTGAGTGCTGGAAGCAGAGGAAGATGACTGCCAGGTGATACGACACTTGTTTACAATAATTACATAGTGCTTGTGCCTAGAACTCCTGTAACATCTACAGGTGAAGGGTTTTCCCTCAGCACTTTTAGAGCCACCTACAACCTGGCTGCCTTTCTGCAAAGCCTAGGGGACTGGAGCAGAGAAGCTAAATCCTCGGTCTGCAACTTCATCTGGCAATACTGAGAAAGTAGGGTGCAAGAAACAGTTTAGAGCATCTCATCTACCTCCTCTGTCAGTACACAGGGTCTTTCAACACCAAAGATATAAATTGAAATCCGCTGTGGTTGAAGAAAAAATAACTATGGTGATGTCAGTCTCTAGTAGGCAGTGGTCTACATCCTTACACCTCATGCACTGCTTACCACATGTGGCAGAGGGTGCTTCAAGGAGACCCTCCTCCAAATGTGGCATGCGTCAGGACTTCCTATGTGAAGTAACAGCACCAGATGGGGGAGATGGCTCATTTACCAACCTCCCCTTGGGACAGATGGTGCTGTCCATCCTGAGCTCCCACAAGCGTAAAGTCACCCCCCATCTCTATGTAGAGCAGGCTTAGTCCTGAATTGCTGCTGTGCCTACCTGTGGTGACAGCTTGAACATGGGGGCACACACAATGAGCGGAGTGGAGTGGTGTTTAGCTGCCAGCGCTAGAGTGTGAGTCCCACTCACAGCGATCAGGGCGCCGTTGGCCAGGATTGTCTTTGTACCAATGATGACCTTAAAAGGCAAATGAGCATTAGATAGCATGTTCCACAGCAGAGTGGGGAAGGAACGCTTCCTGGCTCGGACCTGCTGGATGAGCTGGAGGAGGAGTTTGTCAGAACAGCCAGCCAGCCAAAGGCTGGAGTTACAGGGACAGTTGGATGCCTGATCTGTTTCATCTGGCACTGGCTCTGCACCGAGACGTTCCTCTCTAACAAGAACATGACTCCAGCATGGTGAGGCCAGCACAGAGAACTTCAGAGGACAAATGTATGTTCTACTGCAGGGAACACTGAGCAGAAACTGGGCTGTGTTCCTTGTTGTTCTACAAGCCCGCAAAGTAAGCATTTGCACAAGTAACTTGAACTGCTGCCTGCAACAATGCCCTTGCTGTAAGTGGTGTAGCTAGATTTTTATTAAGTAAAAAGATTTTTTTTTTTTTGAGTTTGGAGTGCCAAGTCTTCATCTCTATAAAAGTACAGAACAGGTATGTTGTTTGAAAAAACACACCTTGGTGATTCCCTTCGCCACCAATTTTGCATTCCAGACAAGGAGAGTTTTTCCTCTTTGGAAATGCTGCTTTTTGTTCCATCTTCTTTAAAACTAAGGTTAATCCTTTTGAGGCCTCTCCTGCTTCGTTTCTTATAACTGTTCTGCCTGTTAGCCACTAAGGCAGAAAAACCTATCACTGTGCAGTGAGCCATCACACTGACTTGGGATTCCACCCCAAATCTCCACCCCAGCTGTAAACAGGGACTATTACAGTTTTGAGTTTTCAGTGAAGAAATGCATCCATCACTGCTGGGACCTGTGGCTGGTGTGGGAAGCCAAAGCACCTAACCTCCTGTGAACTCCCTCCTCCAGTGGAGCCCTCCTTACCTTGTTGACTCGAGACATGACCGCAAAAATAGCTGCATCGCTCATGACAGTAGTTTCAATGTTCTCTTTAGATAGCCGGACAGCCATTTCGTGACCCTAAAAAGGAGAATCCAATTGGTCCCCTGGGACACAGCTCCTTGCAGTGCAGTTGTAGAGATATTAGCACTCAATTCTTGTCTGAACTGCGAAAATACCAAGCGATGGGGCACAAATACAGCCCTCCAACTGAAGGACACAGGGTACGATAACAAGCCGCCTTCAATCTCTCAACTGCAAAGGAACTTCTGTAACACTCAGCTTGCCTCCAGAGACAAGATTTCAGTAAGAATGCGCAGGACAGCGTGGTGCCTGGAGACGACAGCCAGCTGGGGCCTTACCTGGCAGAACGGTGCACACTCTGCCACAATGACCTGGAATTTCCGCTTGCGGGCAGCTTCCTTCAGGAAAGCCTCAACAGTGCGCGAGTAGCCAATGGTCATGATCACCTCATTGGAGTGGATGTGCTCCAGCGCCTGCATAGCAATGTTTTCAGTGGTGCCCTCTGTAACAGAAGGAAGCCATAGGTGGAAAAGCAACACTTGTGCTGCTAGGGCTGTCCAACAAGATCATTTTTTACTACAGCGATGCTACAAGCACTGGTAGAGCAGGAACAGCTTTTCTCCCTGTTCTTTTTACCAGTGGACAGGGACCAAGAAGCTGGCCCTTGAATACCCTGTGCTCCCCAGCTACTCCTAGAAATAGCCACACTAAAAACTCTATTGTGAGGGGAGTGGATTATGTCAGCACAACTCCAGATAACCACCATGCCCATGCAACAACTAGTGACAGTTCAATAGCACTAGAACCACACAGAAAGGAGAGGCAGGGCAACCTGTGCCTCAGACTGAGAGCTGGACACCTGATCTGTCACAAGATCGCAGAAGAAGAAAAATGTATCACAGTGCTCTGTGACAAGGGTCAGGTTATATGTGCATAGGGATTAAGTCCAACCTTGGTGTATTTTTTAGACTCTTCCTCAGAGGACTCAACTTCCCAGAAGACCAAGAACACAGGCCAACAGCCCCCACTCTGTTCCCTCTGCAGTGTTCCACCCATCTCCCCGTAAGCCAAACTAAGTCCTGGGAGCAGCAGGACTTCAGTTCCTTAGTTCCTTCAGGTTAAGCCTCCCTGATCCTTGTTGTTTTCTTTCCACCCAAGAGGAGGGGAAAGCATCGCTCCCATCCCATAAGAAGCTCCACCCCTGGGGCAGTTCAGACCCATCCGTTACCTAGCTCTACTAGCAGCTCATTAATAGCTTCAATAACATTAGCTTTGAGGGGAGGATAAGGGGTGTTGAAATCCTCGCTCAGTCCTCCAGAAGTCAGCAGTTTGTGCAGAGATTCTTGCTGGTCACTTTCCTCACTGCGCCCATGAAGCCTGGGGCGAGATGAGAAACAGCCTTTCAGCCTCGGGAGAGAAGGCAGGGGCATGGCCAGGCTGAGTACCATCCCCACAGCGCAGCACACCTGGATGTCAACAGAGAGGAAGGAAAACCACACACAGGAGGCACGCCACAGTGTGCTGAAGAGCTTCCCTAGCTGTCTCTAGCAGAAAGACACCCAAAGCTCTGCCATGAAGTGCCTTCCTAAGTTGTATGCAAACGCTGCAGCCCACAGATGAGGAGCAGGCTCAAGGTGACTGCTCCAGTAGGATGGACCCTCCTGGGAATGCAAGGAGAGAGGCCCGAGGTCAGGGCACAGACTGTTCTCGTGCACCCACAGCACTTACGCCAAGAGGAGTTTCACTAAAGGAAATGTTATCAGCTATGCTGAAAATGACAGGTTTCCTCTGATGTTAAACTCACCGAGCCCCTCTACAGGAGAGGCGGGAACAGGGGGGTGATGGAAACTACAGAGATCTCACAGAAGCAGCAGGACACGGTGTGTGGGAAGGCTGTTCTGGGCTCCTAGGAGGGGTACAGGCAGCAAGACCTGTCAGTATAGGGTACAGGGGTACGCCGGGGTACAGGGGCACTTCACCTGCCATACTCTTCCCGAATGACCTTCAGCACTCGCCGCACCATGTTGCCCACAGTTGTCTCAGACGGCTGGGCTGCCATCATCCTCTGGCCCTCTGTCCGGATCAGATCCATGAGCTCTCCTGAAAGAGGGAAAGGCCTTGGTTATTGCTGCCCAGAGCAAACCCACGCAAGCATCAAACCGATGCGTGTGCCCCACAGATGCCTCACAACCAGAGACTGGTGCTGCCACTAGTAATGCAACACCAGGAAGCACAGAGATGCCAGCTGAAAGCTGCTCACAGGGCTGCTCGTTCCACTGCGGTGTCTGTACTGTGAATCACCTGGACGCAGCACACACTCAAAACTTACGGAAAACCATAAGCAGTAAGTTGAGTGACAGAGGAAACCGGCTGCTGCTGGAACAGCCCATGCTCAGACCGACGCATCGAGAGAAGAGCAAGGCTGTGGGGTGGGAGGTTCTGCGGCTCAGCAGGGCAAGTGCTGGAGCCCGGACCCACTGGCAGCTGCCAGCGAGGCTCCCGGCCGCACCGGCCACCGCACACGCACCGGCCGCCGCACCGGGCCTGCCCCGGCCTTGCCACTCCCTCTGCACCCTACGGCCGCCACCGGAGCGCCGGACCCGGCAACTGCCGAGCCCCTGCCGCCGGGCTCTGCTGCCGCCTTCCTCCCAGCACCCGGAAGAAGCACTGCGTCCGCCCGCCGCCGCCCTCACCGGCCCGGCTCCATCGCCCGTGCGCGATGATCTTCCGCAGTAGCGACAGCGTCTGCCGCGCCGTGTCCTCAGAGCGCGGCCGCTCCCCGCCGCCCCGCAGCCGCGCCACGAAGGCCTCGATCTGCTCCGAGAGCTCCGAGCCGCGCTCGGCGGCGCCCGGCATGGTGGCGGCAGCGCTCCGGCCCCGCTGAGCTCCGTAGCCACTCGCCCCGCTTCCGCTTCCGCCGCCCCGCTTCCCCATTGGCGGAAGCTGCCAAAGCGCTCCCACCCTCCTGCGGTGGCGCAGCCAATGGGAAGCGCGGGCGGGCTGCGGCTGGCAGGGAGTGGCGGAGGCCGCGCGTGGCCTGGGCGGCGGGGGGCAGGGAGTGGGTCCGTCACCGGGGAAACGGGGGTGGTGACCCCTGACCCCGCGTGGCGCGGGGGCTTGTGGGCCGGCGGTGGGCCGGGCCCAGAGGGGCGGGGTGCGGCCGGGCTTCGCTGCAGGCCGCGGTGCCGGTGCGGGGCGGCCGGGTGGGGAGTTCTGGAGCCGGGCGGGCGGGGGCGGCGGGCCGCCTCCCTGGCGAGGTGCCCCTGGTACAGCCCGGGGGGCGTGGTGCTGGCGGGGTCCCCCGGGGCGGAGCGGCGGGGCTGCCGCCGCACGGGGAGGGGCCGGGCCTGCGCGCTGCCGCTTCGGTGGTGGGAATGCTGCGGGCCGGTGTCCGGAAGGGCCTGTGCGAGGGAAGGCAGCGCCTGTGCTGTAGGGCGGGAGGGAGGGAGCCGGGCCTGTGCCGAGCAGCAGGGAGAGCCCATGTGCAGGGATTTACTTTGGACGGTGCGGTGTTCCAGGCGCAGGGAGCCAAAGCAAATGGGGTGGGAAAGGCGCAGTTCCTGGCAGTCCGATTGTTCTTGCTGGCAGAGCCAGAACCGGCCCTGGATAAGGCAGGAATGTAGCTCCTTTGTGTCTAGTTCCTGGAGCGCTGTGTCCAGGGAACAGGCAGGAGCCGCGGAATAATTCTGATTGCGGCACTGCTGTACTCCGTGGTGCTGCTCTGTGTCCTGTTGGTTTAGATTAGGAAATCAAAGCAAACTGGTTTATGCTGGAAGCTTTCAGTAGGTGCTTTCTGTAGGGGCCTGGAGGGCCTTGGGTGCTCGTCACATCTATTTTGTGCTTGTCTGATTCTTTAGGACTCACCAGCTGCTCTCCAAGGAGTGTCAGGTCCCCAGGAAGGTGCCAACAGCCGGTGGGTTGCGTCTTGGGGACATATTGCAGATGATTTGTGACCCAAAGCCTGGGATGGACTGAGTCCTTCCACACCTCTCTCCTGTGGCTTCCTCAAGTGCCCCTTCCTCAAGTGTGCCTGGAAGCCAGAGTGCATGCCAGCCTGCGGAAAGAGGCTTGCTGCATCACCTGGTGAAAGGCGACATGTCTGGGTTTGCCTGGATGTGCTTGGGGGGTGCTGCTGCCCTGGCTGAAAGTCACAGTTTCCCTGCTTGATGAGCTTGTCTCGTTCTTTGCCCCTGGAGAGAGTCAGTGAAGGGTAACAGGGTTTGCCTTGCTGTGGGTTCAGCTGTACTGGGCCCTTCTGTGCCAACCAGGCATGTTCTCGTTCCCTGCTGCCTTCCCTTCTCTTCCCCCTTTTCCCCAGCTTTAGGGGTCTGTTTTCTTCCACCTTGTGTAAACTGGAGGCTCCCTGGAGCCAGGCCTACCTGGCTCTGTATTTGCACAGGGTCACACACTTCATGCTTTTGCCTGTCCACACAGCTACATGGGAGGCAAGGCAACCCATCAGCTGCCTGCCTCTGCTGCTGGCAGTGCCTGCATATTGCTGTGTGCCAGCTGCCATGGCGTGCAGAGACCGCTCCCATGTGTGCACCCTGGGACTGGGACATGCAGTGACTTGGTAAAAAAAAAAAAAAAAATTGCTTCGGAGCTTTCCTTTGTTTGTTTACTTATCTCACTAGTAAACAGAGCAGCTCTTGGAGATTAGGCAGGAGAGGGAGAAGAAGAAGGGAAACCGGACTCTGAGGTTATGACCTCCTTGTGGATGCTGGGCTGTTTACATTCCCTGCTCTGGTCCCAGTAACTATTGCGGGGCAGTTTCTTCTCAGCGCCTTGCCAGGCTACAGAGGTTTTTCCCTGCTCGCACTGTTCCTGCCCTGTTCCCTACAGCACTTTCCACTGGGCATTGCTGCCACAGCCAGCCAAAGACGGCCAGCAGTCTGGTGTCCCTTGAGGGACAGAGTCCTGCACTTGGTCTGCTGCCTTGTATTTCATGAATGAAAGGCTCTGAATGGGGATTTTGGGAGCTGTTAGCCCTGTGGAGCTGAGCTGAGCCAGATCCTGTGGCTCTCTGGAGAGCTGAAAGGCAAACTCCAGGCTCTGGCTGCTCAAAGGGACCGCAGCTGAGAGACATCTGGTTGTCATTATCCAGCAGCTGCTGCCAGGACCCATGAGTTAGGCAGGGAGTGCCCAGGAGGACTGAAAAGGAGGGAGTGGAGAAGAGGACAGGCAGTGTGGGGAGCACGGGGCAAGTGGGGAAAGGCAACTGGAAAGATGCATGTTGGTGTCCTGGTGTACTTAGCTGAAATCTTGCTGCCTTGCAGGCGGTGCTGGCCACTGTGGCAGAGGCCATGTGGTGGGATGTGCACGTGTTCATCCCTGAGCAGCCGGAAGGAGACTCATCTAGTGGTCCAAAGTTGCCAGGTGTTGCAGACTAGGACCCCACTCTCCTGCTGCAGCCACAGGCAGCTGCCTGCTGCATAGCACACCCTCCTTCCCTTCCCTTCCCGAGTGTATCCAGGTCCCCTCCAGCAGAGTTGGCTGCTGCAGCTTCCCAGTTGGTGCGTGAGCAAGCGAGGAGACTGACACGACTGCAGGGGTTGCTGGTGCTGTGGGCAAAAGAGCTGAGCAGGGGATGAGCTGGCCAGCTGAGCAAGGCAGCACATTTTCGGGGCCTGCAGAGAAGCTGAAAACTGGTTCATCTCCTTGGAGAGCTGCCAGCCTGCCCAGGATGGTGTCCTGCTCTGTACCCTCAGGGGTGGCTGCTGGAGACACTGCTCCCCTCCACCCAGTGAACTCTGCATCCCAGGGGACCAAATGTCATCCCCCAAGTGCTCGTGTGAGGGAGGAGAAGGCAGGACAGAGGCTGGGTAGAGCCCGAGCGCACTGGAACATCCTGTGCTGGGAGGCTGTTTGGATTAGAAACTCTCGGCAGATAAGTGGGCTGGATGAAATGCCAGGGAGGGAAATTGGAGTTTGCTGAACTCTAGTAATTGGACTCGTCTGCAACACCCGGGTAAGCAAGGCGGGATGCTCACGCGAAGGGAAGGAGCCAGCAGGACAGAGCCAGCACAGCCACGGCCCAGCAGCAGCAACAGGGCAGGCTGTCAGCGCAGCACGGGCTGTGAAGGCTGGATAGGTGACATGGGAAGACGCAGCATAGGGTCATCGCTGGATGCCTAAGCCACTCGCTGAGCACAAATGACTGAGTTAAGGATGGCATGGGAATGGGGGGAATGCAAAGCACAGTCTAAGGGGAAGGGTGCACCAAAGGTGCCTTTGGTGTGGTAGGATTGCTCTGTGGAAGGTCTGTGCTCAAAGACTTGAGACAAAACCAGAGGGGACAACTGAAGCCCAAAGCTCTTACAGCCAGAGATGCGGAGGCAGGGCTGTTAAGGAGGCAGGAGTGAATGCTGAAGGGCTGAGGAAGCCTAAACCAGTGTTTTCTGCGTGCTACGGGGGAGAAAGTAGGTCGCTTAGTAGGTGAAGGGGGTGGAAATGGTGGGCTGAACTGAGCACCGAATGCACGCGTAAAACTGGAGCTTCCAGGGAAAGAGAACAAAAACCCCAAACAAACAGCTGGTGATCAAAAGCAGGCATGTGAATAGCTGGAAGGGTCAGCTCTGGGGGTCTGGAGGTGCACGCACGTGTTGCCTGCGTCATCGGCAGTTTTAGCATGCTTGAAATTCATGGGTGACGCTGCAGGTACCGGGGCACGTGTTCTGCTGGTCCTCGCTGATGACCCGGTTAACAACTGTCCCCTAAACTGGCCATCCTTGGGAAAGTGTGGCTGCTGTGACTGCCTGGGTGGCTGAGGAGAAACAGGCAGGGCGTGCTATGGGGAGTAACTGGGTGGATTCGGTGCCTTACGTTAGCGAAGGGTTGGATGCAGCTCCTTGCTCAGCAACCCGCGTGTACGTGCGCCTGTCTGCCTGGAAAACGGCTGCTGGCTCATCCTGGTGTCAGCGCAGCGCCCGCGGGCAGGCTGAGCCCATAGCCAGACCCTTGCGGTACCGATGGAGTCTGCGATCCCTACGGGAAAAGAGTAGGCGGTTCTGAATCTGGCCCAGGGACCATCTCTCCTGCCAGCAAGTTTGCCGTTTGTGCCCCTCTCCTTTTTAGAGCCTTAAAAATAGGGACCAAGGCTGGGAAGCAGGAAGGTTTTTCTGGGCTGCCCCGCGCCATTGCCAGTCTGCGGGAGAGGCATGGGAAGCTGGCGTACAGATGCCTCCCCTGCATGTGGAGCCTCTCTCGTCGGCTCGTTCATCTGTGGCAGCTCCCCAGGTCTCCTCTCAGGGATGCAGGCAGCTGGAAGCAGCTGGTTCAAAGGCCAGGCTGGTCAGGAAGAGGCGCGGGAAGTGTGGGAAGTCACTGCATGTCATGTAGGAAAACAAGCGCCGGCGAGGGATGAGGGACCGCGGCGCAGGGCTGTGCGGGCGGTGCTGGCCCCGGCATTGCTGATGGTGTGCCAGTTCTTTGTACCCGGAAAAGGCGTCGGTTTGGTCGGTGCCACCAAAGGCACGAGTGGCTCGGGGGGGCTGGCTGGCACCGTGCAGGTGTTGGCCATGGCTCTGTCGCCGCTCAGAGGGCACGCAGCAGGCTGGCCGCGCCGGGGAGGAGGTGATGGCAGGGGCCCGTCCCTCCAGGCTGGCTTCAGAGAAGCCTCCGAGCAAATGGCGGCGCGGCTGCAGGAAGCCAGGGCTTTGGGTCGAGACTGGCCGCTTTGTGGTCACCGAGGGGTCCGTGACACCAGCAGTCTGGGCTGCTTCCTGGTCACCGGCCAGGTCCCTGCAGTTCCTCCGCTCATGCGCTCCCGGCGCTGCAGCTGGCCCCGGCCTCGCTTTGCTCATTGTCTGCTGCGGGTGATGGCAGCTATTCAGCGGCTGCCAGGTTTCAGGGAAAGGGAGAGATGAGCCACTCCTCCACCCACGTTCTGGGAAAGCCTCGGGGATGAAGCCCTGCTGATGCACACGTTCGCTCCTCGACGGGGAGAGCGTGCTGCGGAGCCTGCATCCCCCTCCGCTCGCATCCCACAGCCCCCCCCCTTATCAGCAGGCGTGATGCTGGGGAGCAGAACTTGGAAGCAGCCTGGGCTGCTGCCCCGTCCTGCACAATAGCAGAGCCTGCTGCTCCCTGTCTCCTCGCCTGTTTGCCTTCCAGAGCCAGGCAGAGTCTTGCCATCACTATTATTTTGCTTTGTGTCAATATTATGACAGCTAAAAGCAGGAGAACTGCATCCACATGATAAGCAGCCAGAAGCTCTGGGCTGGGTGTGGATGGGGATCGAGTTTGGCAGGGGAGAGGAGCTCCTGGCAGCCCCTGCCCACCGGCTGGCTGGGCCGAAGGGCTGGGAGGCGAGGGGCAGCAGCGGAGCAGCTTCGTGCCCGTGTGCCTCTCCTCTCCGTTCTATGCTCACCGCCCTCCTGCCAGGAGAGATGAAACAGGGTAGATGTGCAGAACGTGCTTGGTTCTCCGGTGGAAAAGTAACCTCCATCTCTTTCCTGGGGAGAGGGGCGGCTCCGCTTCTGCTGGGAGAGTCCCGTTCCTCCTGGGGTTGCCAGACCCTGTCCCTCCTGCCCCGTGAGACAACGTGGGGTGTTTCATCTCTGCCGGCGGTGGGGGGTCATGTACACGCTGCTGTGCCAGTCTGTCCTGGTCGCAGCCTGTTTGGGCTTTCCCAAGCACAGCACACTGCAGCCACCGGAGAGAAATTCCTGCAGGCTTTCTGGGGTCTGGGGCCTCTGCTCCCACCCAGGGCTTCAGGAGTGGGGCTGGGGCAGCGGGAGGTGAGCCGTGCTGTGGGAGCTTCCCGCTCCGCACTCTCGGTACCTCTCGTACAAGGGGCTGTTTGGCGCAGGCACTGCATGCCCTGCGGAGGCTGCTGACGACGCGCTTACCTGTAGGCACCCACGTATGCTTGGGGCTGCGGTTCGGCTCTCCGGTGCCTCGCCCTGCTCCAGGGCTGTGCTCTCCTGCAAACACCCGCGGCCTGGCCAGTCCCTTTCGTGCAGGGCTACCTGGCCAGCTGGCCACCGAGCAATGCGGATGCAGCCGGCAGTGTCACCAGTGTCACCTCCCAGCCAGGCACACCTGACTGACAGCTGGGCTGGGAAACAGCTAGGCATCATTAACCCCCCTGTCTGCTGCTGGCATTGCTTTGCCACCTGCCCACAGCTTTTTGCCGGGTGGGAAGGTGACTCTGTCCCCTGCCCCAGGCTCAGCCTCAGCACCAAACCCAGCCTGTGCTAGAAGAGGAAGCACTAAGCTGAGCAGTGCTGGGTCCGCCAGCCACCGACCTGTTCTGGAGCGCTGGCTGGCTGCGGGTCATGGCTTCTCAGGGCTTGGCTCGGGCAGTCTCAGGGATCTCCTCCTGAGTCGCATCATCCCTGACTCCACAGAGGATTTAAACGGTGCCTGGATGCAGCAGATGGGCTTGCTGCGGGCTCTGCCTGGCCAGTCTCCTGCCTTGAGTGCCCCTGGGCAGCCCTGGTGCCCATCCCGAGCTCGTGCCTGACCTGAGCCAGCCCTAGTGCCCGTGACCCAGGGGCAGCCAGACCCTGCTCTCCCCAGCCATGCAGCCGGGCCATCAGGTGCCTGGGGTTTTGGTCACAGGTCCCTGGGGAGGCTGAGCTCCCCTCCCGAGGAACCAAAACAAACAGCAGAGTTCCTGCCACGTGCAGCCGGGGCTGACTAAGGCCGGACGCTTCCGCCTGCTGCGGGCAGCAGCGACTGGGACCGTGAGCCACCACCATCGGGGTGTGCGGCATGGCTCATTTCCCCCTATTGTCAGCCTCCCCCTTGGCAAACACATCCCCCTGCGCACCTGGCCTGGGAGGAGGCATTGACTCCACAGCAAGCAGCCGCCGGGAGCTAGAGATGTGCTGCTGCTGGCGCGTCTCTGAGCTGGAGCCGCTTCGGCATGGCTCCAGGGAGTCCTTCAGGGTGCCCAGGCAGGTGGTTTGCAGGTTGTTTCCTTGAGGAGCAATGCTGGCCACCCAGGGGTTACTGGTGCAGCCCTGCTTGCCTGTAAGGGCACTGGAGAGCCCTGTGTTTCGCAGAAGAGATCAGCAGCGAGATCTCTCAGCAGGGAGGCCTGGGTTTCCCTGTGCAGAGAGGCTGGTGTTGGTGAAGCCTCTGCCAGTCCATGCTTATCCCCTTTCCCACCCCCACACGCAGGTACACACAGCTCCAAGCAGCCAGCCTCCAGCCCTCTACCTTTTGCTTTCCATCCCCACTCCAGCGGCATCACCTGCAGAAGACGGAGGGGGTTTATCTCAGCACTAGCTACGAACCAAGCCCTCCGTGCTCACTGATGGGGGGGCTTAGGAGGGTCGAAGAGCTGGATCACAGGGCCTGGGAAAGCAGCTGAACAGAACGTCGAGGGTGAAACATGGGTGCTCTGGGATGAAGGGCGGGCGTGAGGAGCCCTGCGCCTTATGTCTTCGTGCTGACGTGGAGGTGAGCCCGTGCCCTGGCAGGGCTGCGCTGGGTGTGCTTGCAGCCAGGTACCGGGGCTGGGGCTCACCCGCAGCAGGGATGCACCGTCACTGCCCACCCGCCTCGCTCCCCAGTGCTGCGAGCGGGGCAGGGAGGTGGCACAGGCGAGCGGTGGCAAATTGAGGCGATGCTCTCAGCCCACACATGGGGCTCACCGTGTGGGAGGCATCTGCCCTTTAAGGAAATGTCTCTATTTGCCTTATGTCCCAGGCCAGTCCCTTGAGCCTTCTCTGTCCCTTGTTCCCAAAGTGCGTAGTTCTGCTCCCCAGAGCCCAGTGGGCGGCAGCACGCGGGACTGGTGCATTTATAGCATCGACCTCCAGCCCTGTCCTGCAGCTGGGGAAGGGTAAGCTTGGCCCCCAGGGAAGGAGCGCAGCAGAGGGGAAAGCGAGCGGCCATGGCCCCAGCCAGCTGGATATTTCTTCCATTTGCAGAAGGATGTTGCTGGTCACAGGTTACCAGTGTCCAAATATTATTTCTCTGCTCCTGTCTCTGCTCCATGCTGCCTAGAAAGGGGATGCTCATCCCAGGAATGTAAACTCTGCCCAAGGCCTCTGAGGAAATAGCTTCAGACCAGGAACAGGATTGCACTCAGCAATTAAGGGCTGGTCTCCCCAGCCACACGGCTCCTGGGGGAGAGCCCTTTGCTCCAGCGCCAGAAGCTGGCCTTGTGTCTGAGGGGTGGCCCCGAGGGACCTTCCTGCAAGGACAGGCGTGAGGCCCCATGTGGTCACGGTCTTTGCAATAACAGGATTCTGTCTGTCCAGTGAGTTGGCAGCAGCTGCTGCTCGGGGCAGCCTCTGGTCTGGGCTCTCAGGTGGGAGGAAACACTCCCGCTCCCGTCTCAAAACCATCCCAGGGGAGGTGTGGGGGGGTGCCTTGGCCCACGATGGTCGGTGGGGTGGCAGAGGGACAGCACAGCCATGCTCCAGCCACGGCAGTGGGGGCATTACGTGCTCCCTGCTGCCCAGCTGGGGATGAGGGTGAACAGGCAGCCCCCTGCAGCCAGCCGCCGCGCTGTGCCGATGGGTGATGAACTGCAGCGCACCCGGGCCCCCCCCCCTTGGCGGGGCCGGGATTTCTGCACGCTTATCTCTGCAGCATCTCCCTGCTAATTTGCCAGGCCCCACTCCAGCAGCTTTCTCACACACTCAGCAGTACCAAAGCCTGGAAGCTCCAGGCAGAACTCCTGGAAGATCCAGGCAGGACCCAGCTCCCACTGATGCCTGAGCCACTGCCACCTGCATGGCCCGGTGGGGCTGGGGACAGGGGGCTGGCATGTCCTGCATCCCCTGGGGACAGACCCCACAGGTCTGGGGACAAGGCACAGGGACAGACCTCACATAGAGGTGGGCAGGGAAGCCCTAGAGCAGCCTCCCCACCCTCCCGGGAGGACAGAAATGTGAATCCTGGCAGGGACACAGAGCCGTCACATCCCCAGGACCTGTGGCCCACGGGGGATCATGTTGCCCGCTGGCATCTCTTCGCTTCCCACTTTTCCTGGCTGCTGGGGCTTAAAAATAGAACAGAAAAGGCCACAGAGCTCCTTTGGGCTTACCCTTGGTGGCAGCATTTGGCCCCAGACCCACTTGAGGGCACAGCTGTGCCCCTGCCCTCCCCAGCTGGAGGGACCCCCCACAGCAGCCAGGCCCGGCTGGTTCCCCAGGATGCTGTTCCCGGGATGCTGTCCCCTGGGATGCTGCCCCCGGGATGCTGCTGCCCCCGGGATTCTGCTGACCGGGATGCTGCCCCCGGGATGCTGTCCCCTGGGATGCTGTCCCCCGGGGCTGAGGGGGCTGGAAACCCCCTGCCAGGGTCCCGGCGGCGGGGGCTGGCAGGGGCAACGGGCTGGGTGGACGGGCAGGGGGGTGCCCGGGTGGGCGCGGGACAGCGCACCCGGGAGGGGGCGGGCAGGACCCTTGGCAGCCCCAGCACTCCCCGCCCGCTGGGGATGCACCGGCCACCGGCCGGTACCGAGCAGCCCCGGGGCGGCCGGGGTGGGGAACTGGCGGCGGGGCTCCGCCGCGCGCGGGGGACACCGAGCGGCCCCGCTGCCGCCGGGGCCGGGCACCTGCTCCCGCCCCGCGGCGGGGCCGGGGCGGGCGGGGGCGGGGCGCGGCGGCGGCGGTGAAATACGGCGGCGGAGCGGGGCGCGCTCCCATGGCCCGGCGGCGGCGGAGGCGGCACGGCGGGGCCGGTGGCCTGGCGGCGGCGGGGCGGCATGCCGGGGCGGTAGCGGCGGAGTCGGTGCCGGCGGAGTCGGTGCCGGCGGAGTCGGTGCCGGGAGCGGCGATGCGGCTGCTCGGTGCCTTCCTGCGGCTGCTGGTGGCCGGGACGCTGGGCGCGCCTCCCGCCCCGGTGAGAGCCGGGGGGCGGGAGCGGGTCGGGGCGGACGCAGCCTGGCCCCCGCCGGTGCCGCTGCCCGGGGCGCCGGTGGCTGCCGGGGCGGCTCTTCCAGGCGCTGGGTGAGGGGCCGGCGGCGGGACCCCCCCGCTCCGTGCCGCCAGCGCCCGCCTTTCCCTCCCTGTAGGTCCCGGAGGCGCGGGGGGACGGCCAGCGCGGAGCCGCCCGGTGAGTTGGCAGCGGGCGGCCGCCGGTGCCCCGCTGGGAGGGGGCGGCAGCCGATGGGGGGGCTCCGCACCCCCGGGGCCGCTATCCCCGCGGTGATGCTCGGGGGGGGGGCGGGCAGGGGGGAGCTGTGCCGGGGCGCGGAGCAGCCTGTTCCCCTCGGCCCCGAGCGGAGCGCAGCCCTGCCCCGGTCTTGCCGCTCCTCCGGTGCCGGGGGGGGGGGGTCCCGGGCAGGAACACCCCGCTTCGGCTGCCCTCTGCTCTCCCCGCGATGAGACCCGAGGGGACGGTGTCCCCCGCTCTGCGGGGTGGGCTCCGGCGCCCGCCGGGGAGGGCAGGGGAGCGGCGGGGGGCGGCGGCAAAGCTGGGGTTCTGTGGAGAAGGGGCAGGAGCTGGCGGGCAGCTGGAGAACGAGCCCGTCGGGGTGGATGACACCCTGTACCCGTGCGGTGATGGACTTGCGGGGAGTACGAGGGGGTCCCCTGCATCCCTGTGCCCCCGTGAGGGATGTAGGACCCCGCCACGGCTGCTGCACCTGCCCCAGCGCGGGGCGGGGGGGGGGGGGGGGGGGCTGGGCTCAGCCTCTCCGGGCTGGGTCCTTACAGCCCCCTACCCCGGGATCTTGCAGTCCTGACCTTTCGGGAGATCTGGAATCGTAGTTTCTGCCGGCCTCTGGAGCAGCTGGTGGACGTCATTACCGAGTTCCCCAACGAAGTGGAGTACATTTTCAGACCCTCCTGCGTCTCCCTGCAGCGCTGCGGTGGCTGCTGTGGGGACGAGGGTCTCCGCTGCGTCCCTGTGGAGACGAGCAAGGTCACCATGCAGGTAAGCACTGCTCCTGTGGGGCTGTGGCCGCACTGGGGAGGCGGTGGGCTCCTCGCCAAGCACCGGCAGGGTCAACTTGCAGCTCCACATCCTCCAGCCATCGTAGCAGCGTGGGAAACATGGGAGTGGGCTCGCTTGCAACTGCTGAAACACATGCCAAACCAGGAGGGTCCCTCTGCCTGTTCTTTGGGCTTGTCCTTGAGGCCAGGTGACATCCCTGGTGGTACTGGCCTTGCTCCCTGTTCCCTGCCCTCTCCTCTCTGCATGGTCCATCTCGCTGCCTGCTGTCACCTTTTCAGACCTTCCCTGCCCTGCGGTGGGGCTAGGAGTGCCCGGGTTGCCCGTGACTCTGCTTGCCGGGGCAGAGTGGGAGCTGCCCCTTGGTTGCAGGGAGCAGCAAGGTTCTTGTCTGACAGGAGATGCCCGTGGTGGTGATGACAGTAAATGTGTGCTGGGGGCACGGTGAGCATGAAGGGCTGCTTTTCCAGTCCCCACTGTAGGAGCAGTGCGAGGTGGGGTGGGAGATCCCGGGCTGCCAACAAGCTGCTGGTTGGCTCTGCCCCATGTGCCAGGCAGCCATTGTCCTCACACTGCAGCCCTTGTGCCGCGCTGCTGGAGATCAACCCGCTGCAGCAGCAGCGAAAAGCTCTGTTTTGCTGTGGGTGATGGACTAGAGAGTGCCTGCAATAAATCACCGGTGATTTTGATCCCTTGGGGGCTGAAAATGTGTTGGAATCTCCAAAAAAATTTTTGACTGAGGTGGAGCAAGAGCCTGACATCAAGGGCAGGTAGCTCCCCCAGTGCAGGTCTGCCTCCACCGGAGGGATCCCACTGCCATGTGCGGGGTGGCAGTGCCAGGCACCACTGTGGGGGCTAGGGTGGATCACACCGATGATGAACATACCCTGTGAAGCCCCTGGATGTCCAACCCGAACTCCAGGCTGGGCTGTGGACTGACATGTGACAGGGCAAATCCTGCACCCTGGGGCTGGGGTGGCATGGTGCTACTGAATCCAGGCTCTGTGCTGTGGGAAAGGGAGCCAGGAGGAGGTAGCAGCACCAGGAATGGTCTGGAAAACGTGACTAGGGGGATATTTCCATCAGAGAAGGGAGGAGTGCAAAGTGGTCAAATACGTGAAAGCTCTCCACGAAGGCAGAGGCAGAAAAAAAATCTCCTCTAAGGCTGGGAAATCCCGAGACCGTGGGCCTTAAATTCCAGCCCTGAAGACACGGGGCAGCACTGGCAGAGCCTCCCAAGCTGCCGGGGCAGCCGGGCCTGGCTGGCGCTGTCTGCGTGCGGAGGTGGCGTCTCCGCTGCCGGAGGTCCCGAGGAACAGGTTAGACACGCGTCTGCCCGAGAGGCTGGGGTGGCGAGGCAGTGCCGTGGGAGCCCTTCCAGCCCCCTCCTGCCGCCGGCCGGGAAGTAACCTTTGCTCCTCTTTCAGCTCCTGAAGATAAAGCCAAATGGGGAGGCACCCTACGTGGAGATGGCGTTCACCGAGCACAAGCAGTGCGAGTGCAGGTAGGGACCCCCAGGCTCATCTTGCACCCCTGTGACCCCGCCAGCTTGCCTTGCACATGGGGCAAGGATGCCCTGGGGACACCCTGACCTGCTGGGACACCCCTCAACACATCCACCCGCTATCTCTGGATGGGGGGTTGCCAGTGCTTATGGCTGACACTGCCTCCGCAGCCCGCTCCCCGCAGCCAGTGGGCTGCGCAGCATTGTGCAGCCCGGGCTGGAGCTGCTGCGGCAGCCTGGCTCTGCGAGCAGGGATGTCTGTGACCCCCATCCCTGCGGCTGCCTTGGCATGCCTGGTGTGGGCTCCTCTGGCTGGAGGAGCTGCCTGTGGGTAGTGGAGCAGGGCTGGTGGCTCTGAGGCAGGCGTTTGGTGTGGGACAGCATGCCCAAGGTGGTGCCTTAGCAGAGAGCTCCATGGCTTGGCGTACCTAAGCGTGACTGTGGCCTGAAGGGGAAGCTGAAGGGCTGGGCCTGGGGCTTCCATTTGAGGGGGGCTGCCCAGCTGGGGCTGGGGAGCAGGGGCTTACATCCAAGCTGACAAATGACAATTTAAAACATGCAGTGTCAACCTGGCATGGATATGCAGCACTGGCCTGGGATGGATGCACAGCACCAAACTGCCACAGACTTCTCGCACGTCGTTAACCCCTCCAGGGTGCTCATGTTGGCCCAGAATTGATGAGAGCTTGGGCAGGGGCCTCAGCCTGGGGGCTGTGGTGCTGTGGGAGCAGGGGGTGGCTCCAGTGGGTGCTGCCCACAGCCTGTCCCTGCCACAGAGCCTCTCCAGCACCAATGGCAGGGGGGTCCTGGCATTCGCTCTCCATCATAACCCAAGGGCAATGCAGTATTGCGAAAACTGGGGACTGAGTGTCCTGCTGGGCAGCTGTTAGACAGGATCCTTGCCTGGAAGAAAAGCCTGAGGATCCCTGGGTCGGTATTCCCCTGCAGTTGTAAGAGCGGCTGTGCTGGAGCAGACCCAAGGCCCATCCAGCTCTGTACCATCTCTGGAGCATCTGTTGGTGGATGCAGAAGGGGGAGCGGGAAGAAGCACATGTGTTACTTCCCCCTGCTCCACTTCCAGCTATTTTCCGTGCAGGGAATTTCCTGAGCCTGTTGTGGTTTTCCCACCCAGGGTAACTCCCAGGAGGTCTACACGCGCTTGTGCAGGCTGCCTTTGAGTCTATGTAAAGTTCTTGCTTTCGTAGCACCTTTTGGCTTCTCCTGAAGTGGCCCTCCACACCTTTACATCGCTCCCCTTTGAAGTTTAGCGTAGGCACGGTGGATGTCCTGGCCTTGGCCCCTGTAGGGGATGCTTAAGCCAAGTATGTCATGGCTGCTGTCTGAGAACCACCGCTGAGACTTTGCAGCAAATCCCACGTGTTACTCAGGACTTTGCATCTTGTTTAACCAGCTGAGCTATGAAAGCTGTCACTGAGAGCAGCTGAAACTGAACCTCTGCTTCCCGGCCTCATGGGCAAAATGTCACATCCCCAGGGGGGTCACCAAAGCTGACCATCCCCTGCTCCTTTGCTGGCTCTGCCTTCTCCCTGCCTGCTGCAATCGGCTCCTACTGGAGGAGTTGATAATGTGGGGAAAAGTCATATCGGGTCTGTTTTAAGCACGAGTGGTAGATTGTGTTGCGCACTGGGGCATCTCAAGGAACCACCTCCAGCAGCTCGACAGACAGTGTTGCCCAAGTAACCGCTTCACTTTGTCCTTTTCCCACCCTGCAGGCCCCGCCAGGACCTGATGAGGTTGGGAAGGTAAGCGGTGTTGGGGGCA
This sequence comes from Falco peregrinus, assembly GCF_023634155.1. NCBI lineage: Eukaryota > Metazoa > Chordata > Aves > Falconiformes > Falconidae > Falco > Falco peregrinus. The sequence continues at coordinate 66,702,857 of NC_073721.1, forward strand.
GCGTTACCGGCTGGGGTTGTGGGTGTCACCTCCCACCCATCAGCCTCTCCTGTGGTACTTTCCTTTCCAAGGAGGAGGTCCAAGGGCAGAGGTAAGAGAAGACAAGACAAGAAGAGACGTAAAGACTGTGAACTGTAAGTGAGCAGGGGCAGGTATGGGTGGTGGCTGGGGACTCATTTCTTTGGGATGAGCAGCTTCATTAAGCCTTTAGGTTTTTACTGACACTGTGAGCAGTGAGGGGCAGAGACAGGAGGACGGAGGGGACAGTGGGCGGCTGTGGGGAAATGGGCCTCTTACTGGAGGCTCAATAGGTGCTCCGTAGCCTCCACAACTCAAGGCTGGCCAGCCCCACCCGGGGTGGGGATGGATGGAACGGGTGACTGGATGGTGTGTAGCTCTATTGCCATCACAGACCACGCTGGGTTTCCTGGATCTGTGAATTTCCAGATTCAACCTCATCTTGCTGCTAGCCGTGTCCTTCCTGCTGTCCTTGACTGGCTGTTATTTGGGTTACTCTGCCCTTTCCCTTCTTACGTTTAGCTGACTCTCCCAAACCACCTGCAGTAACGGCACAGGCTGGACGCTTACTGCGGACGCTTTGGGGTATGGTGCCCATGCCTGGCACTTTAGTGTTGCATTTCCCCATTTTGTCTGAATCCCACTGCTCAGGGCTCATCCCCGTTGCCCTCACTCCTCCCCATGAAGGTGCTGCCTGCGGTCCCTACCCCTGCAGGGTGTCAGGGGGGCCAGGCACAAAGGGACTTAGGGCAGAGCAGGTGAGCCTGGAAGTCCGAGTGTCCCCCCAGTGCTGGCAGTGCTCACCCCATGCCCTGCTCTCTTTGCAGATGTGGCACACCACGCAGGTAGCCTCCGCTCTGCCCCCGGCCTTGCTCCTGCCCCCTGGGTTTGAGCTGGCTGCGTTTTCCCCTGGCTTGGGGGACTTGTGGAGCCATGCCCCACCAGGCAGCGGTGGGGAGCAGGACTCTGGTGGGGAAGAGCTGACGGGACCCTTGCTTGGCTCTGGTGGGAATGCAGTCTGGAACAGAGGACTCCCTTGCACCGTTAGCAACAGGACAAAAGGACCTGTGATCAGGCTTGGGGCTGAAGATGAGGACCTCGAGCAGCATGCTGGTGTTTGAGGGCATCCTGGGGGCAATGAGGAGCGGAGCTGGTGGACATGCTGCTGGAGCTGGCTGGGGACAGCATGATGTGGGGGGCGAGCGGAGACTGCTTCAGAGGGCTGCAGCTGCACAAATGCTCTGTCGTGCCAGCGCCCTGCAGCTGGGGAGGAAGGAAACCTGGGACAGGCGAGGCTGCAGGGCTGCGTCCCTCCCAGCCTTGGCACAGGGCAGCCCAGGAGGGTGCCAGGGAGCTTGCCTGGGAAGCTCTCCTGCTGGGGAAGGAGAGAGAATTGGGGTTGCCAGAGCTCCTCGCGTACTCACAGCCACATCCCAGCCTTGCCGTGCTCAATAAAACCTGGTGGTCAGATACTGGAGCTGGCAGCGTGAGCACTCCTGTCTGCTTTCCAGCAGCCGCAGGCAGGGCTCTTCCCCCTGGGCACCCACCCAGGCTGGGGGAGGGCACTCCTGTGGTGGCCCAGGGCTTGTCCCCAGCAACAGCTCCTGCAGTACCCAAGAGGCTGCCCTTGGTGCAGTGCTGGGGATGGGCAACCAGCAGGTCAGGACCAAGCTGCTCCCCAGGCTAGAGGCTACCCATGTGCTGGAGCTCAGGAGGGTACTGGGAGACCCTTGGGGAACTGCCCTTCTCCTCCACACCGTGGTGTGTGGGCTGGTACCTCTCCCCATTGACCATCCCCATCCTGCACTCCCCTCAATCCAAACGTCTGCCTCTCACTGTCCTGTGGCTTTCCTTCTCCCCGGCTGGGCTGATTGCAAGGCTGGAGGGGGTGCAGGCTGCCCGCGAGCCTTCACACCCACCAAGGGCTCATTCACCCAGAGTGGGGCCCTGTCTCTTACTGGGACCATCCTGGGGTGTGTAGGGGGGGGTGGTGGCTCTCACTGAGGTGGCTGTGGGTGCTGCTGTTCCCTGCTTTCACCACACAGCCAGGTCTGTGCCCATGCCCGGGGGCGCAGCCCCAGCCCCCGTGTCTGCAGACCTGCAGCGGTTCCCCTGGGGCTCTCCATCCCCCCTTCCCCACTGCAGCGGAGCTGGGGCTGGCTGCCAAGTGCATCCTGTGCTGCTCTGCTGTGCAAGCCATGCCCCGAAGCGGTGCACACAACTGCAAGCCTGAAGGGCAAACTGGACACCCCTGGCATGGGGTTAAAACAGAATCAAGGGTTATACTTGAAAACTTCAAGCAAAAGGCTGGTGGGTAAGATGTGCAAAGGCTTCAACATTGCCATCAGATGAGGTGACCTGCTGTTTATCCTGCACTGAGGAACAAGAGTGAAGCCTGAACGTAGCAGGTGTTGGGATCCAAGGCAGCTCCTCCCCACACCCGATGTGGCAGCCTGAAGCCAGGGCAGGCTCCCTCAGAGCCACAATGCTGGGCTGACACAGGGCCGTGGGGGCAGGGCAGGTCCTGCGGCAGTGGTACCCTGGCGGGGGAAGCCAGTGATGGGTGTTCAGGTGCTGTGAACCTCCACGCTGCCACCATACAGCACAGCATGGACTGGGTGAGTTGCACATGTGCAGCTGGGCATATCCTCCAGGAGCTTGCTGGATCCTTTTTGGACCCCATTTCCACTTCTGGCATCCCCAGTGTCCCGGGCCCGGCACAGCCTGTGTGGGCTCTGCCCCAACCATGCCCCACGAAGCTCCTCCTTGGCTGCCTCACGGGTGAGAGGGGGGCTCTCTGCTCCCCTTCCCACACTGCTCGGGGTCTGTGTGGGCCATGGGACACCCTAGCTGGGGTGGCCTGTCCTGGTCTGGGCAGGATCTCCCCATCCCCATGTGCTGCTTCAGCCTGGCTGGTTGCGCTGTGAGGCTAAGAACTGTGTGGAGTGCTTAAGGGATGTACGTGATGGTTTCTGTATTGTTTTTAACAGTAAAAATATCACCGTGGTAGTATTAAGCCTTTAAAAAGGAAGTTACGCAAACCCAAGAATGTTAATTAATAAAAATAAGTTGGTCAAGAGCTGTGAGTAGGGTTAAAAACAATTCAAACCAACTCCCACCCAGTGGCTTTTCCTACCAGTTCTTGGTGTCGGGCATCACCTCTTTGGCTGTTGCTCGGCACTGAGAGTTTTCAGTTTTTCACCAGAGCCGGTGGGGCTGGATGTCTGCGTTACACAGCCATGTGTGTTCCTTCTCCCCTGCACTGCCCGACCCCCCTGGGTGCTGCGTGCACCCTCATCCCCTGCTCCTCGCCTGGTGTGGGGTGGCGGGGTGGATGGTAAGGATGTGGGTGCCTGGGAGGGATGTGGCTGTCCTGCTGCGACAGCGATGAGGGGATCTGCTGGGGCAGGAGCAGGGGAAGGCACCACCGGCATGGAAGGTTTGGGAGCTGCATCTCCAGGTGTTGGGGCTCCCTCCAGCTCTGATATTTCACTGAGGCTTCACTGGTGAGAGAAACCCAATGAGCCCTGGCAGCCCCCCGGTGCTTCCCTGGGCTGTTGCAAGCATTATGTGCCCAGGAGAGAACTGGCTCCTGTCCCTGCCAGACAGGAGAGTCCTGGCAGTGCCCTGGCACCCTCCTCATCCCAGGGTGGCAGGGACTTCCAGCAGGACATTGCACCTCACGGTGACATAAGGGTCAGGCTGTGGGCCTGCTGCCCTGGTGGGGAGAGCAGGGCTCCTGGCTTGGGGCTTAGGGCCACCCCCCATGCTCCTTCCCAAGGGGACCAGCTGCTGTTTGCCTGTCCCTACTCTGTGCTGCTCCCAGTTGTGCCTTTTTTGGAGGCTTACATCAGTAGCTCCTGCCAGCCCTCCCTGGCCACAGCGGAAGCGTCCCTTGAGCACTGTGACAATGTCAGCTGCATCTACAGATCCCCATGTCCCCCAGGCACTGCAGAGCGGGGCTGTCGGAGGGGACAGGTTCACCGGGACAGCCCCCACTCCCAAAGCCAGCGGGGGCCAGAACAAACCCATGCTGGTCCTCCAGGGATAGACAGCAAACGTGCCCTGGCCCTGGTGCTCCCAAATCCCCCATCTTTTCCCCGCCTGTGTGCCCGTTGCAGATGGACAGCTGTCTCAGGGGAGCAGCATGCCGCAGGGTTATCGGTGTCCGTGCGCTCCCTGTCTCGCAGCCTTACGGAGCAAAGGTTTGTTTAATAAGGCTTTAGGAGCCAGAGCTGCAGCCAGCTGCTTTAGAAGGAGACTTATAGGGGAGACAAAACATAAGCTGGGCTCCAGGCTACGCTAGGAACAAAAACATCAATTATTCGGGGGGAGGTACCTACAAAGGTGATGTGGAGATCAGCCCAGAGATGTAGCACTGTGGCTGACGAGGCCCTGACCTTAAAGCTTTGCTGGTAGCCTCCAGCTTCCCCAGTTCTGGGATGCCAGTGGAGCGCTGCCTCCTAGCACCTTCTCCCTGCTCATGCCAGCGCAGGTCTCCTGCCTGTCTCTGTTCAGATGAAGGTGCTCCAAGGTCCTAACCTCTTCCTTGTGACATACAAGATTTTGCATCCTCAGGTGTGATTTTTCTGCGTGTTGGAGCCAGCGGTGTTTGCAGTCTCAGGGTGTTTTAAGCTTTTGCCATCTCTCATGCATCTATTTTAGGCTGTGAGAAAAAGGGCAGCTCTCACTCCCCTCCCTGTTGTCAGTGCTGGTCTCACTTTGGAAGTTCTTACTTCTTGACAAGGGCTACAAGCTCTTCAGCAGGTTAATCTAAAAATAGCCCCCCAAATTTAACATCCTCCAGGCAGCACTGGCATGGGAATCTGGAAGCCCACAGGTAAGGGCTGCTGTGCCTCAGGGCTGGTGCACGTGCTCTCCCTGCCCTTGCAAGGCTTTTCCTTCCAGTTCTTGGGGCACTTCTTGCCAATGCCTTTGGCTCACTCTCTTCTGCGCCTGCCCCTTGTCCCCTCTGCCTTGCTGGCCCCGCAGTGTGGCTGCTCGGGGACTGCCCAAAGCCAGCCCTGCTCAGCTCTGCAAAGCACCACTGGGGGGGTCCCAGGAGGATGTTAACCCCCCATCATCTATCTCCTCCCTTCCCATCCAGAGGGGACGCAGCTTTAACTGGGAAGGGCTGGGGCCAGCCCATGGCGAGTCCTGGCTCCAGCAGGGGCTGAGCACTGTCACCATCCAGGCCGGGGTGGCTGTGGTGGCAGGGCACAGGGCCAGCACCTGTCACAGTGAAATTGCCTTTCAGAAACGGTTCCTGTTGCAACGGGACATGCCCATCTCTTGGGAAGGGATGGGCAAAGATGCAGGTGCCTCCTTCTTCCCAACCAGTCTCAGCACAGTCTTTCTTGGGGCACCACTGGGATTTCATTCCAGCTTTCCACCCTTTGCAGGTCCCCTGCCACCGCCCCAGTGAGGTGGTTATTTGGATCCGGACCGACGATCCCATGGATGGACGTAGCAAACCACGTGGCCTGAGCCTGGCTGAGCATTCCTGATTCAGCACGTCTCCTTCGCTGATTACTGCGGTGATCCAGCAGACCTGGCCTTCGCTGATTACTGTGGTGATCCAGCAGACCTGGCCTTCGCTGATTACTGCGGTGATCCAGCAGACCTGGCCTTCGCTGATTACTGCGGTGATCCAGCAGACCTGGCCTTCGCTGATTACTGCGGTGATCCAGCAGACCTGGCCTTCGCTGATTACTGCGGTGATCCAGCAGACCTGGCCTTCGCTGATTACTGCGGTGATCCAGCAGACCTGGCCTTCGCTGATTACTGTGGTGATCCAGCAGACCTGGCCTTCGCTGATTACTGCGGTGATCCAGCAGACCTGGCCTTCCAAGAAAAAGCCAGACCAGGAACGCACGCTTCTAGGTTGAGCCAGACACTCGTATTTCCCACGTATAAAGCATTTGCTATCTAATCCCAAGCCTGGGATCTTGGCTGCGCTGGCGTTTCGCAGCACCTTAACGCGTTCCTGCTGGCATTCCTGGCTCCATATGTTTGAAACAAGCGTGTAAACCCAAACGGGTCTGTGAGCGCTGGCGAAAGGGCTGGCAGGGAGCCCAGGGCTGGGGGCAGCGGCACAGGGAGAGCGGGTGGGTGGGAGAGCAGGTGGGTGGGTGGGAGAGCGAGGACCACCCGGGTGGGAGCGCCTTTCCACAGGCAGAGGCAAAGCCTATTTAAAACACGGCTAATTACGTGGCACGGGAGCAAGGAAATAGGGTAGCAAAGGCAGAACTTAATGAATGGGAGCTTTATTAGTTAAGCGTAATTAATGGTGACTAATGATGATGATAACGCGAGCAGAGCAACGGTGCTTATAGAGCGATGAAGACCCTGCGGTGGGGTGGGACCCCCGTCGGGGATCCCCGCCCCCCCCCGGCCGGGACCTCCCTCCTTGGTGGTGCGGGACCCCCTCCCCCGGCGGGGACACTCTTCCTCTGGCCGGGACGCCCCCGCGGTGGTCCGGAGCCCCCCTCCCCCCGCCGGGACACCCCCGCTCGGCGGTCCGGGTCCCCCTCCCCAGGCGCAGCCCCCTGCGGGGGGCGGGACGATGATCTCATCCGCAGCCAATCGGCGGCGCCCCGGCGGCCCCACCGCCCCGGGGGCGAGCGGCGGCGGCACGCGGCCCCGGCGCGGCCCCGCCCCTCCCCGCGCGCCGCATCCGGCGGCACCGGGGGATGCTGCCGGCGGCGCTCGCCCGGGTGCGCGCCCGCGGCGGGGGCGGCGGCGGGGGGCGGGGCAGGGGGGGCCGTGCCGCTCAGCGGCGCCCGGTTACCGGCCGGCGAAGGGCCGGGGCGTGCGGCGCGCCTCACCCGCGCGTCCCGCTGTCCGCCGGCGGCGCGGGGCGGCGGCGCGGGGCCATGAGCCGGCCGGAGGCCGAGCCGTGCTCCCGGGCGCTGGCGCAGGCCCGCGTCTACCTGGGGCAGCTGCGGGGCCGCGTGGCGCCGGCGGGCCCCGAGGGCGGCGGGCGCCGGGACTACCTGGTGGAGGCGGCGCGGCAGCTGCGCCTGGCGCTGGAGCGGGACGTCAGCGAGGACTACGAGGAGGCCTTCAACCACTACCAGAACGGCGTGGACGTGCTGCTGCGCGGCGTGCAGGGTGCGGGGCTCTCCGGGGGCGCGGGGCTCTCCGGGGGCGCGGGGCTCTCCGGGGGCGCGGGGCGGGGCAGCGAGGGGCCCGGGGCGTCCCCGCCGGGGGGCGGTGAAGGCGAGCGGGGCATCCCTCCCTGGGGGCAGCCAGGGGACTAGGGCATCTGTCTGAGGAGAATGACAAGGGGACCAGGGCATCCCTCCCGGGGAGCAGCGATGGGACCGGGTTATCCCTCTGAGGAGCGTGACAAGGGGGCTGGGGCGTGACAAGGGGGCTGGGGCGTCCCTTCAGGGATTGCAGGCAGGGGGCCAGTGCCATCCCTACTGGCAGAAGACCGAGGGGACTGGAGCATCCCTCTGGGCAGTATGGCCAGGGGACCAGGGCATCCCTCCTGTGAGCGTTGCAATGGGACCGGGGTGTCCCTCCAGGCATCGTGGCCAGGGGACCAGGGTGTCCCTCTAGGCAGCGTGGCAAGCCCCTCACACCCACCCTCTGTGCCCACTGCAGTTGACCCCAACAAGGAGCGTCGGGAGGCTGTGAAGCGGAAGATCACGCAGTACCTGAGGCGCGCGGAGGAAATCTTCAACTGCCACCTCCAGCGGGCTGCAGGGGATGGCAACCCCACTACCACGGTGAGGGGCTGGTGTGGGGCGGCATGGGTGGGATGGCAGCGGATCTGTGGCACTGGGAAACCTGGGATGGACACACACACACATAAAGCAGCCCCAGTGAGCCTCCTCAGCTGCCTCTGCCTGATGCCATGGTGAGGTGGTGTAGAGAAAATGGCAGATTCATGAGCTGCAGAGTGTCCCGGCGTGCTGGTGGCTGTGAGGGAGCTGGCAGCCCCTCGCCCTGCCGGGATCGAAGAGCTGAGGTGGGCCCCGCTTGCCTGGGGTGCAGCCAGCCCCCCTGGGATGAGGGGGGGGGGCATGTTTAGCTTGCTGCCGCTGCAGTGAAAATGGCTGCGTTTGGTGGGACTGAAGGCACTGGGGGAGACCACCTTGTTAAAAATGTCATCTGCCACATCGTTCCTTCCCACCTGGATGGAAACCAAAGATGATGGCTGCTTGCTGCATTGTGGGAAGGAGGTGGTTAATGAAGGGAGACGGGATTGAGGCAGGGCAGGGTCAGAGCCTGATGAGAAAGACAGGGGAGAAAGACAACTATCTTCTATACAGATCCCCTTGGTGTTGAAGCAGTCTGGGTCCAAATTTTGGAGTGATTTTACCCATTCTGCAGGTGCAAGCTTTCCCCAAAAAACTCAGAAATCCAGGAGCTGGCCAGGAAAATGGTTCAGCTGATGTTAGGAGTCAAGCACAGCTGTTGGAACATTGTCTCTGGATGCTGACCGGCCTGGCAGTGTTGCCGCCTCTTTAAAATGTGGGGACTTCTGTCACCTGCTGTCATGGACGGTAGCATCTCCAGGTCCCTCATCTTCTCTCACCACCTTGCAGGGTTACAGCAGCCTGCGCTTCCGGCCGATCAGGACGCTGAGCTCCGCAGTGGAGAACCTGAGACGGTGTAAGGTTGTGGGCGTGATCGATAAGGTAATAGAATGACTTGACCTGGAATGGGGTGGGGGTGTTTGTGAGGCTGGTGTGGGACCAAAGGGAGTGTAAGCTAGAGGGTCCTGGCAGCTGGGATGGGGGTGCCAGCCCCCAGCACACCCACCAAGAAATGTGAGGGTATCCATCCACGCCACTCCCGCCAAGGAAAATTTGCAGGCAAGGATGCAAGACCCTTTAGTAGGAGTTAGTTGGGAAATCTGTTAATGTGCCCATTACTTCTTACCAGAGCTTGGAGGCTGATGCATTCAGTTCTTTCCCATGCATGGAATCGTGCCTGATGCTTAGGCACCGCGGTGGTGGACTCCTATGGATAATCTAGACTGCAGCAGAAGACAAGCTGTCTGGCTGAACCAGCTAATCAGTAGCTCACCATCTTGGAGCAAAGGTTACCGTCTCCATACACGCACTGGCACACTGCTCTCCTCCGCTGTTCACACATCTGAGTTTGGCAGGACTGGCGCGGTCCTCCTGTCCCTGCCGAGGCCCAGGTGGGCAGCCCGGCGCACCCCACCGAGCCCAGAAGGAGCAGTGCGAAACCCTTCTTTTGTGAGAGAAGCAAAAATGGTGTGGGAGTCACCTCCTGATTAACTTTCTGCTCCCTGGTTGCATGGCTATCTCATTACTAATAACCCGTGCTTTGTCGTTCAGGAGTAGGGGTTTGAGCACCACCAAACTCTTCGAGTTGGGTGGGAGTTTGTTGCAGATGCAGAGCTGAGTCCCTGCAGTCATTCCTGTAGGCTGTGTGTTGGGGTGGGAGCCATCACCGCTTCTGACCGGTGCTGTATATACTGTTTCCAGGTGCAGATTGTCCAGGATCCGGCCACTGGTGGGACCTTTATACTGAAGGTGGGTGTTTTCAGGTCCATCTGCCTGCTTCTCCCTGTTGTCCCAGAGCCTCCTTGTCCAAACAGATGGCTGGAGGACCAAAAAATAGCAGCTGACAGAGGTGTTGGAGGAAGTTCATTGTTCATAAAGTTTCTTTTGGCTGCCTCAGCCATCTTCCGTGATCAGAAGGGAAGTGGTTCTCCTCGGTCACCTCTCTCTGCCTTGTAATGCTGCAAGCCAAACCTTATGCCCATGTTAATCTGGGTCAACCCCTGAAACAGGTTGTGGATGAGGTGTGCTCAGTACAAGTCCTAGGGCGTTTTCCAGCACCCTTGAACTAAAAATAAAGGAGTTTAATAATTGGACAAGGAGCCTGACAGGGAGAAGCATCAGCTCCAGAGGAGAGAGGGCTGGGATGGCAGGTTCCCGTCTGAAGGGAGTAGGGGTAGTTGTGGGGGGTGGACCAGCAGTGTCCTCTGGGTCCCACAGTGCAGGTGGGGAGTGGTCTGCCTTGGCAGAGCTTTGCAGAGCCCTGCCTCATCACAGCTGGCTGCTGGGGACTGACAGATCTCTCAGCATGAGCTGCAGGACTCTGCAGATAGGGAGCTCCATTGCAGGTGTCGCAGGGGAGCAGCCGTGGCGTGGGGCAGATGGCACCCTACTTTTCTGGCTGGCCTCCTGCCCAGTGCTAGGTTGCAGGGAGTCCAAGTCTCTACCACGCTGTAACACCCATCTGCCTGTACCTCCTCAGAGCCTCCCCAAATCCCACGTTGAGACCCGTGAGCGACAGACCATCATCCCTCATGGGGTCCCCTTCATGGTCAAGCTGTTGTGCTACTATGTGAGTGAGGACTCCATCTTCCTCCACCTGGAGCACGTGCAGGGTGAGTGGAGATGACATTGCCTCCTGTCCGTGGAGCATCCTGCTCTTATCCCCAGCCTCCCTTTCTTTGTAATCTCAAATATGTTTCTCCTGCTGCTTTGGAACTGCACTTTTAATAGTGACAGCACAAGCTGTCTTCTTCATGGAAGGGTGGTGGGTACCAAGGCTGGGAGACTTTGTAGAAGGAGCTGCTCGGCTGTACTGGGGATTCTGGAGGTCTGGTAAGAGCTGACTGGGGAAGTAACTTAGAAATGGGACCTGCGGAGACCTACAAGGGGAGAGAGGTTGTGGGTGTGTTTTATATGGAAACTGTCCTTAGGGACTAGAGTCCCATGGGAGGAAATGTCATGCCTTGATGTAAAGAAGTTGATGTGGCTCAGCATCTTGAAAAGAAAAAAACCTTCATTTTACTGACATTGTTTGACCATGACAAGAAGGTGATGGAGAAGAACCAAGTGAAGCAGTTCACCTGGATGTTGTAGAACAAAACTCTCTTGATAAGACCCTTGTAAAGCATTTTTTGTTTACAAAAGAAGAGGTCGCACTGGATTCTGAGACCAGACCGAAGAGAGGAGATGGAGAATTGGGGCATAAAGGGCAGGGAGCACATCGGGGTTCGGGTTCAACAAGGAGGCAAACTTAAGGCTTGTCCCAGATCCTGGTGAAGAAGTGTGACAAGGTGGAGGCTTGTCCTAAGGAGCTTCTTTGCTCTCTGCTGGTTGAGTGGATGTGTAGGAAGCTGCAGCTGGACTCCAGCAATGGCAAATGAAGGCTGATGTGTGTTGAGTCTCAAACGCCCTGTGTGTTGCTGTAGGGTGAATGTGCAGAAAGCAGGGAGCAGCTGAACATAGTGAGGCTGGGAAACCCTGGCGGGTGCTGCGGGCTCCAGGGCCTGCTGCGCTGGCTCCTCGCTGACCCATGGGCTCTGTGCCGTGCTGTGGGGGCTCTGTGGCATCTCTGTCATGCGGGGAGGAAAGGCTTTCAGGGGGAAGTGGGGGTGGGTTCAGGGGTCTATGAAGATGTGGCTCGCCTGTGACATGGAAGTGGCAGAGCTGAGATCAAGGCAACTGTGCAGAATGCGGAACAGGGCTCCTAAAAGAGGGTGGAATGAGCCTTTGGTGTGCTAGGTCCCGGGGAGGTGTGGTGTTGAGCACGGGTGTGCTTGCAGGGCTGGGGAGCATGCTGCATGGACTTGAGCTTTGCTGCAGGGGACGTTAATGATGCTCGGTCAAGTCCCCAGCGTGTCAGCCTTGGCCTGTGCCTGAACGGGCTGTGTGTGCAGCGGGGGAGCCACGGATGCTTTCTGCCCCATCACTTGTTCTCTCTGCTTTCCAGGGGAGACGCTGTGGTCTCACCTCCGCTCCAAGTACTGTGTCCAGCAGGGATCTGCCGATTCAAACGCTGTTCAAGCCCTGAGGGACCGTGGCAGAGAGGATGGCGTGGGAAGCTCCCAGGGCAGCAGCCAAGTCTCCATCTTCTCTGCTTGCACAGGCAATGGCCTCCCAGGCTCTGCAACTCACCGAGTACTGGGAAACACTGATGCCTCACCGCCTGGGGAGCAGTCCCCCAACCCCACGGACACCAGCTTAGGGAACCACTGCCAGCTTCGCCTTGCTCCCGCTGGCAGCGTAAGGGCTGCAGCCAGAGGGCAGGATCTGTGTGTGACACAGGCTGTGTCTGGCATCATGGACCATGTTCCAGCAGCATCAGCCAAAGCTCCTGGCCACCCTGCCAGCCAGGGCTTGGTCGTCTACCCCTGGGACGCTCTAACAGGTGGCGTGGGCTGCATATCGGCGAGAGCAGCCTCCCAGCAAGACCCCAGGCTTCCCCAGGGACCTGCCCCTCTACCAAAGACTGTGAGAGGAGGGGGCCAGCCAGGGGCAGGGGAGCCGCCGCCTCAGCAAGTGTCTGAGGTCCCCTGGGCTCAGCCCTGCCTGACCTCAGGTCAGAGACAGCTTCATGCAGGAGTTGCCCCATCCAGCTCTGCCAAGCCCGGTGGGCCTGACCCAGAAGCACGGGAGCCCTCGCGGGGAGCAAGGCTGACCTGTGGCCGGCTCAGCGAGCAGCCACCATCAGGACAGTGCAGGGCTTTGGCTTCCCAGGAGCACGGCCGGAGAGCGTGGGCTGTGAAGGAGGAGCAGGTGCAGCTGTGGGCAGCAGAAATCCTCCTGGCCTTAGAGGGACTTCACCAACAGGGCATCTTGTGCCGGGACCTCAACCCCAGGAACCTGTTGCTTGATGCAGCTGGTAGGTAGTGCCCCAGGCTGCTGCCTTGAGGAGGAGGAGGATGGCCTTTTGGCTGGGAGACTGCCACTTGCCCCATTTCCAGGAGACGAGGACCTTCTAGAGTTTGCTTTGGGGGAGGGTGGGAGTCTGGAGGGGTTTGGATGTTGCTGATCCTGGAAGTGCAGTCTCAGCTGGGATTTCCAAGCGGTATTGCAAGAGATGGCTCTGCAGTGGGAGAGTCAGGGGCTGTAGCCACAGGAATGCATTGCCCCTGTTCCCCCGCAGGGGCTGTCTGCCTGGGAAGTCCCAGCATGGGGAAGCTGAGACCAGCTGAACTGTGCCTGAGGTTAGTGGGACTGCAGTTTTCCTCTGCTTGTAGTTACTGCCTGCTGGGGGATTCTGGAGCCGTCCCATCCCTCAAAGCCACGGCTACTGCTGTCAGTGCAAGCTGAATGCAAGTCTCTGCTCAGCTGGCAACATCTGGGTATCTCTGGAGAGGTACAAATTGCTTAGGAAAAGAAAAATGCAGAGAGCTTTGCAATGGGAAAGCTAACCTTCCCCCCCTTTAAAAACTGCTTCTTTCCTCACTACAGCCTGCACTGAGGTCTGTGAGCTTGGAGCCCACCTGACCAGTCTCACCAGCTGCGAGTGCCTGCTGGGCATCTCGTGCAAGCAGTGGGAGGCTGGGGGATGTGCAGTGCCTCAGCATTCAGGGCATGGCAGGGGCCCGGTGCCCTGGCTGTTGCCATTGCAGGGATGTGGCTTGGCTTTGTGCTGCAACCAAAGCCCCTAGCTTTGTCCTAACCTCCCTGCTTTTGGCTCTGGTGCTGCTCTGCAGGTCACGTCCGTCTCACCTTCTTTGGCCAGTGGACAGAGGTGGAGCCCCAATACTGCAGCCAGGCACGGGAAGAGCTGTACAGTGCCCCAGGTAAGGGATGCATCCCCTGCCTTCTGCCCACTGCCACCAACCGGGGAAGAGGGGGCTTCTGCAGGCAGCGAGATAGGCCCAGCGTGGTACAGCCACTGGTGCTCCCTGCCTCCCACTCTAATTAATACCTCTCTGGCTTTTTCTGCAGAAGTGGGGGGGATCGCAGAGCCCACCGAAGCAGCTGACTGTTGGAGCTTTGGCTCACTCTTGTATGAGTTGCTGACAGGAGTGGTAAGAGGCAGCGGAGCTGTGCAAGGAGGGGGGAGGCAGAGGTGACACTGTGGCGCAAGGTCTCCCTGCCATGCCGGGGCTGGGACAGTACCTTGCCCCACTGGCACCTCAGTGCTGTGCCAGGTTGCTTCAGGCTTGTGGTTCCTAGTGCCTGTGCACGGCCTCTGGGTCTTCAGTACACCAGGTTTTAAATCCTGCTGTACAGGGCTGGGGTTGTGTGGCAATGATGGCTCAGCAGGGCCCTCCTACCCTTCTCGGTTCCTCCACTCACCATCTCCTTCTACCTCCTGCAGCCACTGTCCCTAAACCACCCTTCAGGGATTCAACCTCACACCCAGCTGCATCTGCCAGAAGGGCTTAGCCTGGCTGCCACATCGCTGCTCACCGAGGTGAGGGAGCACAGGGCGAGGCACTGTGGAAAGGCAGGGTCCAGCTGGGGTAGCTTTTCCAGTATCCCCATCCTGCTGCCCCGTCCCCTTTCTCCACAGCTCCTGCAGTACAACCCAAAGTGGCGTCTGGGCTCTGGAGGAGGTGGCATGGCGAAGCTGAAGTCCCACTCCTTCTTCAGCACCGTCCCGTGGAACAAGCTGGTGGGCTAGGCAGGCTGTCCTCCCTGCAGGGAGCTGGGCACAGAGCCACTGTCCTGGCACTAGCGACCCCGGGTGGCACTGGCAGCTCTGCCTGCTGGGGGGGTTGCCTGCAAGGGCTGTCCCGGTGTGGGGTACGCATGAGGTTTTGCAGCCTGACGTGTTCTTCTGTCTCTGCTTGTGTTTGCTGGTGTCTCCAAGAGGAGGCTGCAGTCTGGGCCAGGCTGTCTTCTCTAGGTCCTCCCTGGTGGGAAAGGGACGCCAGGTGCCCACCCCTGGGGTGAGGCTATGCTCCCCTTCTGGGGCATCCCTTGCTCAGCTTAGCGTCTCGCCTCGGGACTCCCTCCCTATGGTTTTTATCTCTGCTACTACCACAGCGACCCTCTCCCCTGTTATTTTTTTTTGTGGCTTCCAAGTGCATCTCCTCTGGGCCCCACCGGCTGGTGCCCAAGCCTGGGGTCTGTGCCCATTGCCCATCCCTGACTGCATGTGTGTGTGGGTAATGCCTGATGCAGGGGGGAGACAGGAGGGAGCCCTCTGCTCTTCTCCCCTCAGCCCTCTGAAATAAAATAAACCACTCATTATTGCTTGCAGATGCGTCCTTTTGTATCTGAGCCAGGCCAGCCAGGCCTGGACCAAGCGCGCTGAGTGCGGGAGAGCCCCGGGGATGGCATCACCCACTGGCTGTCAGCACCCTGCAGCCAAAACCCAGAAGGTGGCACCGAGCTGCCTGCCCCACAGGTTCCTGGGGCTGCGTGGCCGCAGATCAGAGTTGAGAAAAACGCAGAGAGTACCTGTGTTCTTCTTCCAGCCCTGATTTTTGTTGTTACCCGTTCTGGCCCCAGCCTCCCGTGCCTGGGTGCTCCTTTCTGCTGCAGGAAGGCAGCCCGCTGCCCTCCCCGCTGTGCTTTGAGTGCAGTTGCCCCTGGTAGATCAAACAGCAAGCCGTTAACGGGATGAACGCTGAGAGCCAGCACAGACGGAAGAAGGGCAAAAGTAAAGACAAACCAGGATGGAAGAAAAGGCGTCTGCCAACAGCCCGAAGCAGCAGCTGCTGTGCTGATTTGTGCAAGTCAAAGCCCTAGGCTGAAGGATGAGCTAGCAATGGCAGCAGTGGAGTGCTGCATCTCCCCCCCGCGTGCTCGCAGCGCTCCCTCATCCCCAACGGTAAGGAATTACCGGCACCAGTGAAACTTCCCAGTGGCTAGCTGGTTCCAGCTCCTGCTTGCCACCGGCCACTACCACCCTGCCTGCTCCTCGCTGCCTCCGGGTGCTTGTCCAGCAGAGGGGAGCAAAGCCTGGGAGAAACTCCTCTCCCACTCCAGCGAAGGTACCTGAAAGGCCGTGCAGGAGCAAGAGGGCTAACCAGGGAGCAGACTGCTAATTCCACGCAGCGCCTGGCGCTTTTCCACTCCAGGGCAGCCTTTCCTGGCTGCACCCACAGCCACCAGCCTCCTAATCCTGTGTGATTGAGGGGAGGCTCAGCAGGACCCACCCTGTGGCCAAAGCCCCAGCAGGACACTGCCATGGGTGTCACCCAGGAGGGTCAAAAGGCAGCTTTAAGCACAGCAGCTGCACCGCCCTCCTACAGCAAGCCCCAGCAGGGTGGATTAAATAGAGCAGGCAGATTAAATAAGAGCAGTTGGCTAAACTGCATCATTTTAGGAGCTTGGCTGTACATTCCCAGTTGGAAGGCCCCATTTATTGCAGCCTCTGACAGAACATGGCCATTGCCCTTCCCCAGGCTCACGTACAAAGCCAAGGTGGGCCCCCCGTATCCTAAACCAGTGCAGAGCACTGGTGCTAGCAGCATTTTCTAATCAGAACTTTCTCTTTCAATGTACTTGTGCAAGAGTGGCTAGATTCTTTGCCCTTCCTATACAGCAAGGGAAGGGGTTTTTCCTCTCTTCCTCACCTACCTCAACCAGGGGCAGTCAGAAGCAAGCTGACTCCACGCACCAGTTTGTCCAGAGCTGCCAGGAAGATGCAGGAACCAGCACCAGGCACTGCTCTCACCAGCACGCAAGCTGTAAGTGGAACAGTTTTCTGTTAAAAGGGGCTGCTTTCTTCACTCATAGCCGGGAAAGGCAAACCATTCTCTGAAGTTGGTGTTGGAGCTGGAAAAACCCTGCCATGATCCAGGAACAATTTCATATTGTTCCAACCCAGACAGCTCCCTGGGGAAAGTCTCAGCACCACAGCCAACTTGCACTTGACAGTCCTTTGATCTTGCCTGCTTTCTCCCTCTGCAACCCCTAAGGGCTGTTTTCCCCACGTGCATGGTTTACAGCTCTCCCCTGTTCTATCAGGGACAAACCAACCCGGCTCCACACCAGTACTGTAACAGCCTCTCCCAAGTCCCCCTCTTGGCCATCATGCCACTTACCACACACTGGGATTTCCTCACCGTCTGCAACGCTTCTCTTGCTAGACCGAGAAACAGACCATTTCCAGCCCCCCAAACCTCATCTTTGCTGGGAACAGCCAACCCTGTGCCAAAGAGGGTTTGAGGACAGCAGTTCACAGCCAGAGAAGCCACAATTTAGACCCACCTGCGAAGGGCCCAGCTCCCATTCCCTTTCCTCTCACCACCAGGTGACAGGCTTCTCACACTACACTTAGCGACGCTGCTGATGCCAGAGCCCTTGTCCAGGAGCTGCTGCCTGCCCCCTCAAACACACCCCCACCTCGCAGTTGTTGCCCATTTTTATTTCATTTAAAATCCGCTGTGTTAAATATTTTAGTTACAAGTTCTGTGTAGAGGGTAAGAGTAATAGAGTCTGCAGGCACTAGCAACCCCCTCACTCCCCAATACATGTGTGCGCTATCAGGTTAAGGACTGCCCCCCTCCCCCCAAAACCAGCAGCCTTGGGCTGGGATATACATTGAAGACCTGGCCCTCCCCAGCTGTCTCCCCGCTGGTAGCGGGCCAAGCCCTCGCACGCAGGAAGCCAGCAGTCGGATCCACCATCAGTGAGCTGTGATTCAAGGACAGCTGCTGGGGGCTGGTTCTTGCCCCCGTGTCAGGCATGTAATGGTGAAAAGGGTTGTTCCCCCAGGAACAGTGCTACCTCCACAGAGGTCACGCGCTCTGCCCACCCGGACACGAACATTCATGCCACGGTGACCAGGCTGGAGAGACAATCATCTCCAAGGGAAAGCAGGGGGGCTTGCCGCTGCTGCATTCCTGTCTGTGGAGGGAGTGTAACTAGGGCACTGCTAGAGGCGTGACACCTACCTCAAGCCCTGCTCTGATCAAAATCTCTGCTGCAAGCAGCCTGGGGGGTCCCCAGACTGCCCTCGCAAAGCAGATGAGTGTGAAATATTTTTAAGCAAAACAGGGACAGAACAGTAGCCTTTCCTCTCCTCTCCCTCCCAGGAACCTCAGTGCTAGGAAATAAAGCTGAACCCGCCTTGGAGCGGCAGGGAAGGGTACCCTAGCCCAGCAGCAGCAAGCAGTTTCCAGTGGTATAGGACAAGCTAGAGGTGAGAGTTTGGTGCTGTGAGGGAGAGGATGCCATACAGACAGCTCTGGAAAGGCAGTGCCGTTCAGTGGTTGGCCCACCGCACAGCAATCCTCATGAGAAACTGAACCTTCGTTAAACAGAATAGGAAAGGAGGTAGGAGCTATCCCCACAACTCCCTCTGGGACAGCTCCAACCACAGCGGAGGGAGGGAGACTGGAATGACCCCTGCCAGTTCCTGAATGCCCTGCATTGCCCTTGCTGGTGCTGCGGCCCTGCTCTGGGTGGGTGCTGTGGGGGTGCAGCTGCCCTACAGGTCGAGCAGCAGCACGCGGGGATCCTCCACCGCTGCCTTGATCTTGCGCAGGAAAGTCACTGCCTCTCTGCCGTCAATCAGCCGGTGATCGTACGTCAGTGCCACAAACATCATGGGCCGCACCTCGATCTGAAGGAATAAGACCGGCATTAGCGAGCTCAGCTCTACTGCCTGCATGACACCCTCCTGTGAAACTGAGGGAGACCCTGCCTTCTCCCTATCCTGAATCCAGGGTTCAGGCTCTCCTCGACGTGTCCTGCCTGGCAGGATGACCTACCCACTCACTCACTCAGGCACTGATCGCCACACAAGACTAGGTCCCTTTCTGGACCCGTTCTCTATCACAGAGGCTACAGCCCCCTCCTCCGCCCCACACCTAAGCAGATTATCCAGTTCTCCCCCTCACAAACAGGACAAGACCCCCTGCACACCTCAGGCAAGTACCGGTGCCAGAAAAGCTGCCTTACACCCATTAGTCTCTGCTCCCCCTTCACAGTAAAGCCTTTCAGAAGTTGACACCAACTCCCTAGAAAAAGCTTACGGGCTGTGGTCCTCACTCCACCGAGCCCTCCCCTCTGTTCACTGAAATCTGCTGCGCAGCTCCACCTACCTTGCCCCCGACAGCCACAGGCCTGTCGAAGATGGCATGCATGCCTAAGATGGCAGACTGGGGGGGGTTAATGATAGGTGTCCCAAAGAGTGACCCGAAAACCCCTCCATTGCTGATTGTGAAAGTGCCACCATCCATGTCTTCAATGGCCAGTTCATTCTTCCGTGCCTAGAAGAAAAAGTACGGTCTTAGAAAGCCCCACAGATCACAGAAGGCAAAGGACAAGTGTCTGGACATTCAGCCTCTCCAGGAATAAATGCTAATGGCAGGAGCTTCACTTACTGATCTGTTCAGCTGAAAACCAGCACAAATCACTTGCAAATGCACCCTGTCTTTAGATCTGAACATTTACTGGCATTGGGGAAGGATTCTCTTGCCTTCATTTCCAACTCCTGATTTTGTAGGAGACAGACACAGGGACTTCTACCCCAGGGCAGCTCAGCCTTGGCCTCTAAAGACAACGGTGAAGACACACCATGTCACTAATGCATAGGTTTTGGTCTTCTGGAAAGGCAACAAGTAGACAGGCCTGCCTGTAAGGCAGGAGCAGAGCCACAGATGTAACTGGATCACTCCCCACAGCACGACTCAAGTGTGTTAGAGGTCAGAGATGATGACACAGAGGGATTGAATCAATTCGTGCCTGTCCAGCACCCCCAGTTCTTCCCATTCCTCCCAACCTTTTCCAGAAAACCCTCCAACTTTCCTTACCTTCTCCCCCAACTCATAGATAGCACGTTCTATGTCAGCAAAGTTCATGTTTTCTACGTTCCTAACGACAGGGACCACAAGACCCTAGGGAGAAGCGAAATGCATGATCAGCAAACTCACTGCAGTGACACACAGGTAACTGTTACGGGGCAGGAGCCTGGCCTCAGCCCAGCAGAGTTCCTGCTGTCTCAGCACACAGCAGGTGGTTGGCAGAGCTGCCTCACACCCTGGCAGCCTGCCAGGAAATCTGCCAGGACACGCACCGAGGGCCAACACGGTAAATGAGACATCATCTTTGCCTTTGTAAGCCCGTCTCATAAAATAAACGTGGTCTGTCTGGATGCAGTTCCACATCTGTAAAAGCAGGTGAGACACTGGGCAGAGTTCAGCTGCCACCTCTTTCTCCGCAAGAATAGTGGAGTCTCTTTGTGCTGGACCTCTCCTAGACTTTGGGAGCAGTGTCAGAACCTCAGTCCTGGCCAAACCTCTGCCTCACAACAGACTCAACTAATTCAACAGCTGTATCTCCATCCCATACCCTCCCTGGACAGGAATATCTCTTTGAAGCAGCAATGTCATTTACAGAAATGGTGGAACAGCACAGCAGGGTTAGCCAAAGGACAGGACATGCAAAGCTTTTACTGTCTATGCCATATCCTCACAGGTGCACAAAAAAAAAAGGGTTTCCCTAACTTGGCCCTACTCATTAACCACTGAGATCTATAATAACCTTGTTACTATATCTCCTAGTACAGTGGCAGAATATTTTTGGTCCTCCATCTTCTCCCAAAACCCATCTCTGCAGTCCACAACGTATAAGATGTCTCATTTATAGATCAGTCTCATCAGGAAGTTTCTGCTGCAGTAGAGCTCAAAGCTGAGTTGGCTCCAAGTATATGACCATTCCAGACCTGAGGAAGCATGGCCAAAGCATCTGAGGTACCTACCCGGGGAGTTGCTACAGCGACACTGATGTCCACATAGTCCCTGTACACAATCTCTTTGGTCGTGTCATCAATCACTAGGAGAAAAAAAAAAAGCTGTGTTACACACGCAGTACCCAGGATCAAGGGCTCAACAGGCCAGAAGTAGCCACCAAATCGTAACAACTTGCTCGTCTCTAGCTTAAACACAACTCCAGAGAAAAATAAGCCCTCGCTGCCCCTGTGGGAGAAGCATCAGCATAGACAGAAAGGAAACACAGTCCAGATAGGTCAGTTCCCTTCACACATGCTCTTGGTTATCCTCCTCTTCTGGGTTTAAGCAAGCACCTCTGACAGCCCCAGGAACTGCACTGCACCTACAGCAGCCACCACTACAGCAGCCAGCAGGCTCTGCTTTCTGCAGGCTGGGGCCCCAGCCCCGCTCCTGGCAACCCCGGCATAACAGAGCCCCTCTTGGCAAGCTGTCCTCTGCCTACGTAAGTGGCATTAGCAAAACCAGCTGCAGCACACAGGACTGTCTTCCTTTTTCCTGTGTATTTGACTTGCTTATGCAAAGTATTAGCCCTGCCACTGACCTAGCAACCTGCTTTTCCCCACTCTGCCATGTTCACTGGTGAGACTCACCGGCAAGGGTCCCTACTCACCTGCATTCACAACGGGCTGGTCCTGCAGAGCAAAAGCTGCAGCTTTCACAAAAGCTGACATGAAACCTAGCTTCAGGTTGTGCTTTTTCAAAAAGGTATCCTTGTGTACAGCTCTCATCTCCCGGATGTTGCTACAAAACACATGACAACGCTGGTCAGCAGGGAGTCCAAGAAAACACCGCTCCCTCACTCTAGAACAGATTTCAGCACCAGCCCCAAAGACTGCAAACCAAGCGCCGAACACCTGGTCTGCTGAAAAATCCTTCGAATGTCACACCTGAAGTGGGCTGAAGGTGGCTCTAAGGCCCCTGCCAAAAGATCTAACAGGAACTGGTCCTGGACCGCAAACTCAGCCTGCCAGGCCCAAAAGCAAGATAGGGCATGGTGTATTTCCTGCTTCAGCCTGACATTGCCACCAATTCTCTGGGGACACCAATGCTGATACCAGTGTGGTACCACAGAGAGCAACTGCAGGTGTGCCTGGGCCAACCCCAGAGGGGTGAAAAAGCAGGAAATGCCAAGAGCAGAAAAGACGCACATGGTGATTTGAGGGAAAAAACTTCAATCGTTGTGCAAGTCCAGCACCTGCCACCACAACGATGCCTCAGTACTTAACTCACCGGCTTTGGGAGTTGAGTGAATATGAGAGAAATTTTCCCAGATGCTATGGCAGTGAGTGCCAGTCCACCTATAGTCCTCATCCAGACTAATCATGTTTCCCCACTGCTTCTATTTATCAGAACATAGGCCATTTATAAAGTCAACCAAGCCGTGGCTACAAGCTCTGGCTACACCAGGCTAATGCCAGATGCTGTAGAATTGCGTGGTCCATCCCTGCCCCCTCCAGGGACCTTGAGTCTTTGAAGAGACAGCTTCAGCTTGGGGCAGGTTCTCCATGGTTTAGAGTGTTTGTTTTCCCGTGATTAACCTTGTTTAGGGCTAGGATTACCACCCAAAGACATTAGTGCCTCCCAAGACACAAGGACTGCGGCAATAAGGATGAGGTCTGCTATGAAACCGGCTCATTATGGCTTCCTCCTTTCAGACGCTGACCCCCGTGGGAAGCAGGAGGCCCCAGCACAGGTCCTCAAGAGTCAACCTCACAGCAATCAATCCAAACCAGATTACCAGATGCAACGAGAGCCCGAGGCCAGCGTAAAGCGACACCTCAATGAGCCTCCGAGAGGAGATAAAGCTGCAGCACTTCCCCTCCAATCAAGACTATTTTGCCAGCCTTATTGTTCTGAGACCCAAATATTTACATGTTTTGTCTTTAAGGAGCAGAATAGGATTTCACAAAGCAATTTGATTTGGGCACGATTTCCCCTTAATGCACTGTAACATAAGCTGCCCGCCCTCCAAAGCCATTAGTGCGTTCAGTCCATGCAATCGCTTGAGTCAGAAGACCCCCACCTGCCCGAAGGGGATGCGGAAGGATGCTAGTCCGTCTCTGGAAATCTGCACCATCCCACAGCAAATGCCTCAGACCTATGTAAAACTCACCTGAAAGGCTGATGAGCCCTGGGGAACCACCTCACGGGAAGCTAAATAGGCCCACCTCCAAAAGCAGTAACTTGGTGGGGTGGCAGAAAGCAGATGCTACAACTTGCTGTCTTCTAATAGCCACTCTACAAGTGGTACCAGTCACACCTGGTCTTCTGCTCAACACCTATCAGTCCTCAACCAAGAACCACGCAGATGAGGAACCAGGCTGCCCCTTTTACAAGCAGCAGATGATTCCCAAGTAAGAACAGGCCATTAGGAAGTTATGCACCCCTCATATTGCAACACCAGCATGGTCCTGGTGAAGCTGCACAAACAGTGTGGTACACACCTAAGAAAGAGGTCCCAACAGATACGTTTGCCAATCTCTCTGAAGAGAATCAGCAAAGTCTTGACTGCTATTTCAAGATGACTGCCTGCATCTATTTCGACTCATAAAAGGAAAAAGAGATCTGGTCCTCACCTCATATCGATCTCGTTGAAAGTGGTCAGCATGGCACAAGTATTCTGAGCCTCTTTCAGCCGCTGAGCAATACGCTGACGCATCCTATTCATTTTCACCTGAAAATTAAAAAGATATAATCAGAAGCTGCCTCAAGCTCATCCAAGGGGCAAAATGCACAAAAAACTCAACAGGCCCTTCTTCTTGCTGTCTGGTTGACCAGTAAGATGCCTAGGGCCAAGGTTTTCACTCGTCTCTTTGAGGAGCATGACAGGCTGAGAAGTTGATATCACTACAGAGCTTCCCAGCTCAACACCCAGTTCACCTGAAAAGCAGTGCTGAAACGCATCACAGTATGACTACTTCCAACCTATGTGTTTCTCAAGACCTCCAAACATGTGTAGGTTCCCAGCATGAGGCTAATGTGAGAAAAGCAAGATTGCTAAGAAGGCAGCTGCTCAACCGTGTTCTCTTATGAATGCACAAGGCAGCTGCAGCAGCCTCAGCCCTTTGCTGAGGGCTTGTGGACCAACCAAGAAGATCACACTGAGCTTTCTGTGCTCAGTCAGGAGAGCTCAAGACAAGACTTTTGCCTCAAAAAGACCTGTGTCAGATTGGACCTGGCTCTTCCTCCAGCCCCTAAATGTGTGCCTCCAAGCAGAGAATATCCCCATCTGTCACAGCCCCATTGAGCTGGGTGTGAACAGGTAGGTGCAGACACAGCCAGAAAATGCCGGAACAGATTGTCACTCAGCAACAGAAGCACTGGCAATGCCCCTGTTCCCACAGCTTACCCTATGCTCTGATCTGGCACCTTTGCTGGGCACTGTCTCCCCAGGAGGGGCTGCCGCTGGGGCTGCAGCTGGCTTCACCGCAGACACTGAGGGTAAAGAACACATCAGTCAAAAAGGGAAGCCAGGTCTTGATCGCGATGCCCCGAGTTAGAAAGCCCGTTTGAGCTCCTTGCTCAAGTAACACAGCGTGGAAGCAGCCTTGAACAGGGCTAGACGGGTTCCAGGCACAGCTGAGCTCGCCAGTCTGGAGCATGCAGGGCAATAATGTGGGGAGGCCTTCACCATACGCACCAAACTGTTTGCTGTCTTTAACCTTACACACTCTCCACAAGGAAGAAAGGCTTGAAAATAGGAGAATATGGCTGTTGCCTCACCTGGCTTGCTGTCAATGGGCTGAGCTGACACAGGTGGCACTGGTGGCATTGTAGTGGGAATTGGTGCTGCAGCAGGGGGAGGAGCAGCCGCAGCTACAGGTTCAGGGGCTGCAGGAGGAGGAGGGGCTGCTGCTGGTTTGGCCTTGGCAGGAGCAGCTGAAAGACAAGGAAGAACCATGGTAAGTTAACCCCCCAGCAGAGGGCCTTTATATTCTCAGCACTACTGAACTGACAGGAGCCACCACAAGAAGATCCTATGGTGAAAGTGTTTTACTAATCAACACCTTCGATCTCCTCATTGGTAGGAAACTGGATGCTGATGAGAACAGGGCAGGGAAGAAAGCTGTATCAGGGGAATTCTCAATTAATTTTAGCTTAGAGCTGCAGTCTCCTCCAGAGCGAGCAAAAGGAAAGTTCCCCCCCTTTTCTAATGGACAACAGCAGTATTTTCATCCAGCTAGAGAGGTAGATGGAGGAAACATATAAGCCCTCTCAGGATCCCTCTAAATGCCTTGCTTCCATCTTCAGAAAAAGATCAGTGGAAACAGGAAGGCTCATGCAAGTTATATATGCCTGGCTCACCTCCAGTTTTCCTGAGTTTGAACAGAGGTGTCCCCCCTTCCACTTTGCCACCATCAGGTACCAGAAGGGCTTCAATCACACCAGCTGCTGGGGCTGGAACTTGCACTGATGTCTGCAAAAAGGAAAATCAGTGAAACTTCCCCAGACATTGGATGGAGAACAAGCGCCCAAGAGAAGATGCCAATATGCAGATACACACTGTCATTTGGCACAGACAGCGGCTCTGTCTCGCACCATTGGCACCAGTGTTCATATCCTCCACCAGGATTTTGTGCCAATACTTAGAAGTTTTAGGAGATGCTGGCAGTGTAACTTATAGCCTGACCTTCCTGCTCCAGGGTACAATCAAGAATTGACCCACTGCCAGCATCTTCCTGACAGCAACACCAGAAGCATAACTTGGCAGGGAACTTTAGCAAGAACTTCAAAGCTTAAGAGTCCTTTAAGGAGTGAGTAAACGTAAAGGCTAAATTTAACACAATCTGAAGACATCCTATGGCTCTGCAGATTTCTCCTCTGTTTAAACACAAACAGGTTTCAAAGCTTAAGCACCGGAATTGGAAGGAGTGGAACTGCAACTCCAACAAACATCAGCACCACTGATGCTTAACCAAATGTATGAGGAAGCAAGGGTTATCAAAGAATTCTCACTTAAGGCACATCCAGCTTTCACACTAGATGAGAAAAGCTTTTTTCCGTGAAGGGAGCAGGAGACACAGGCAGGGCCTGCAGGCTCTAGGAGCTCTTAGCAGGAGAGAAGCCATACAGGGTACCCACTACAGAACTAGAAGAAGTTTTGGTCCAGAAAACTCCTACCTTGTCTGTTTCAATCTCACACACCACTTCATCTTCTGCCACTGTGTCTCCAACAGCTGAACAATAGATATGAAGACCACTGTGAGGAGGTAGGTATGCTCCAGCCTCCCCTCTTAACCCACAGCAGTCTCCCCCACTAACCCAGTATTTTCTCACCCCAGCTCTCCAGAACTTCTAAAGAAAAGTCTAGCTCAATCAATCAAGCTATTGCACAGTCACAGTCTGTTTCCAGTTTAGACAACACCCTTCACCCAACATGACCCACGACAGAGAGGTGCCAAGGCTGTAACTGCAATCCTTACCCCTTAGGAGAACTGCAGTTAACTGCCTCATTTGTCACAGATCGAAAGGCACAGAGCAGGTTGTCTTGTCAGCCAGTGAACTACAATCCATCCCTGAGCTGTCCAGTGCAGCAGTAAAGGTGCTGAGAATTTCAGGGAAGAGGCAGCTGCTTACCTTTCTCCCACCTGACATCTCCTTCTGTGACTGACTCTGCAAAGGCTGGTGTGTTCACCGTAACCACGTCATCCCCTGTGAGAGAGACAGACAGATGTGAATGCATTCAGAGCTCAAAACTTACAGCATTGCTTCATTCTTGTCTGCAGGACTCTACTTCGAGGGGGTAGGTCAACAGACATCAAATGTTGGCCTTCTTCCTTCAACGCTGATTAACATTTAAATGCCAGAGAAATTCCCATCTGGCTGAAAGTCACATTGTGACAGGAATGCCAGACAAAATCTTGAGGGCTGACATAAACCCTCAGCCATCCATCGAGGCAGGGCGGCAATGCGCCTAGACCATGGGTGGGAAGAGGTAGCTTCGGCTGTTGTCAGGACAGCAACAAGTAGCACACGAGCCATCCCACTGACTCCTGGCTTTTTACTTACTACGTAATGCAGTGGTTCTGAAGTAACGGACAGTGAAGACACTGGAGCTATTTACTCTGCAGAAAGAGAGAAAGAGATGAACACAGAAGGATGTTCCTCTGCAGGCTGCCAGCTCCAAGCCCAAGTACAGAATTTACATTTGCTTAACTGATCTGAAAGGCTGCTCAGCTGTTCTGATGTATTTGTTCCAAGGGACTCCTACTTACCCCTCAAGCTGCAGCAATCCCACTAAGAAAGGAAACATAACAGCTTACCATCACTAGTGCCCTCAGAAACTCAGTGAGAACTGACATTTATGGAGCTTTAATTTAGGGAGACAACCCAATGGAACCACTGTGGTTTAAATACTGATAAAAGGCTGACCTAGCCAGCCCACCCTATGGGTGGGTAACCATTTTTTACCTTCAGATCAGGACTGTCGCCCTCTACAGAAGTTGCTAGATTGCTCCAAAACCAAACGAAGGAAAAAAAACCCCAACAACAAAAGAGAAAGAACCATACATTGCCTATGGCAACGCATCCAGCTACTTCTCTCCATGTCCCTTCACAGGGAGCTGGCAACCCCAAGCATTCCAAAGGATTTTTTTGTACCTACTCACACATTTGGAAACCTGAAGCAAACATGCTTTAGCGTCTCCTCTAACACAGGCTACTTGGTGCAAACAGACCAGCGTTTCAGGCTTTTATGGATGCACTCTTAAGGTTATTTCCCCAAATACATTTCTACAAGACCACCCCAGCAATGTAAACCTTGCCATATGACAGCTCCCTAAGCCACCCCATTTCACCTATCAAAATCCTACCAGGAGGCCACCACATAGCAAACAAGACTTTTCATCAGATAATCAAAGGGTAGAGATCCATTTATCAGCAGTCTCCTCATCCCTGTCCTTCTCCTGCCTTGGTATCTGGTTCCAAACAAAGCTTATTTTATTTAAGCATGCCACAGCTCCTGACCTGCAAACCCCAGATTTTGTTAGGGCTAGCTCCACGCTCCCACAATATGCACGGGGATTTTATGACAGCCAACCATATTCTGCCTCCCAGCCCTCAAATCTTATCAGGACTAGAGCAGCCCCAACCTCTCCACATCACAGCTTTCCGGGGGATACTTACACAAGCTTCCTGCTGTTCATGTAAGCCAGTCCCTGGCTTCCAGCCACACCTGTGAATGAGAATGGTGTTACCCAGCCATCCGGTCCTCAAGTGTCCCTGTCAGGTAAAGGGTGCAGAGGACACCACTGTTCACCCTGAAAGAAGCTTGGGACTAAGTGGGGAACATAGCCACAGAGAGGCACCTCAGTGCCATCAAACCTGCCCAGAGCTTGCCAGTGGTCTTGTCTTCATCTAGATTTACAGAGGTGGTAAAACCAGTTCTCTCTTGACCTTAAAGCTAGTAAGGATAACTTTTGAAAAGGGCAAACAACGCAGTAGCTACCCCAGTCAGAACAAAACCAGGAAACAGCTACATGGGACACCTCCAGGACTGCTAAAACCTCAGTTGCTACTGCGTTACCCTCACGAACAGAAAGGGGTTCCTAACAGGAGCAAGGCATCAGTGCCCTAAGAGGCACCCCCAGGGAGCCTCACAGTCTCACAGAACGAAAACAGTGTAGGGCCAAACAGCAAGCCACCGGCACCCCTCTTCTCTGTCCAGCCCCTGTTCCAAAACTCACAGCAGGGAGGTACTTGCATCGCTTCTCAGTTTCACATATCCCAGTGTCCCCTTCCCTCACTGCTCACATGCCCTGACACTGCAATTTTTACTACAAACTGAACTCCTGTCCTTTGTCTCTTTCAGGGCACTGGGCAGTTTTCCAGACTGATCTTAAAAAGAGTCAGCATAGCAACTGAAGAACATAATTATCTCAGTTACACAATGCCAGAAGGAAGAACCATTTCCCCATTTGATTTTTTAGAAAAGCAATATAATTTTGATGCCATCCCCTACTAAAGAGCTGTTATTGGAACTCTAGAAACCGGAGAAGGTAAGCAGATTTAACTGGTTTCCCAAAGTGGACTCAGAAGTGAGTGATGTAACACTATATAAACACTGTACAGCTAGAAAAAACAGCTCTGGGAAAATCCAGTTTAAGCACCAAGGATGAATTCAGAGGCATACTAGATTTGACATGTCACTTAACATTCACCCATCATTTTCAAAGGAGTTTATTAGAGAGCTAGGCTCTGCAATAGCATGTGTTTCAGGCACTGCAATGCTTGAAATACACTGTGCTACTGCTGTGAAATCTTCACCAGAGCCCAATGGAATGGACAGCATGTACGTTAGGCAAGGGAGGCACTCACATGGAAACACAGCTCATTTCACCAACTGTTCCTTCGTGACTTGATTGACAGAAATACATTCCAATCAAACCTATTACCAACTTCCGTCATCAGCTCTGTTCTGTCTAGGTAGTTTGAAATGAAATAAAAGCATAAGACTCACCAGACAGAGAGCATCTTGCCAGAGTACAGTTCCCCTGTCAGAGAGAAGAGGAACTATCAGTATTGCCAAGCGATGGACCCACCCTAGAAGAACTTTGGTTTTCTCACGAGACCTGGATCAGAGAGAGACAGGACCCACCATTCCCACGCTCCAGACTGTTGGCGTGCTACTTTCCCATATTGTGCAAGAGCAGGAGATGGTGAGGGCATCTACACCCTCCTCTTTGCTTTGTCTGCTTCCAGGACGCTTTCCTGTAGAGTGACGTTAAACCTGATGCACGTGGTTTTCAGCTGTGGCTCCAGCTGCTTTGACCTTCCCATGCACAGTTTCCTCTTTAAGAAGGAACAGATTTCTAAAGACCAATTCACTAAAATTTGCTACAAGTGAGGTCAAGGATAGCTACTGAATACAATAAAAAAACATCCCATGTTGTTTACTCCTACAGTCATGAACACAGCATTTGGGGGGCTTTGTTTGTTTGTTTTAAGGCTATGGAGCCTTTGAACTCCAGAAGGTCAGAATTTCCCCCGATGGCAAAATTCCTACTGCCTTCAGTGAGCCAGGAATTCCACCTTCTGGTGACGTTTTGTACCCATGTAATCATTGACTGCACTTCTAGCTCAGCATAACATTCCTCAAAAAGACATTTTAAGGTATTCTAGTTACTTTCCCTATTGTTATCATACATTTCTCTAGCATCAAACCCGCAGATCTGGAGAACCTAAGAACTCTTTAAAAACTATAGGAAAATACCATGGTAAGCATGACAAAAGCATAGCTGACTGATTTGGAACAACAGCTACTCAAGAGCTCAAAACACCCCTACCCAGCAGCTAAGGTAAGAGGTAAAAATTAGATTTCATTCGCATTGTCAAGTGTCTGAAGGGACGTTTGTGTACAAGCCCTGATTTCAACTTCGCCGAAGCAAGTAGGATGGGATATAACTGATCTTAAATATCAAAATAATTTGTGGAGATGCGTGTGATATGACAACACAGAGATCAAGGACCAAAAAGATACTTAAGCTTGTCATACCATCTACAGGACTGAGTGCTGTAGCATGCAAAAATACATTCAGTGAACACTGCATATCATCAGAACTACTAACAGGCCTGGAATCGACCCACTGGCAGTTTAATTATCCAAATTTACTGATGGATTTGCCTTCTCTGATATTAAAGCATAGTCAACTCAGTGACCGATGGGCAGTTCAACATGGTTATGGTTAGCATGCTACGGATGCAGGCAGCTAGGCTGAGTCACTGCTAAGCCAGCCTGGGTCTGGCAGAGCTCGGGAGCCCCACCAGCGCCATGCAGCTACTGCTACCCTGCTTAATGGTCCACTACAGGGACTGATGATCCTGGACTAACGGTTCTGCAAAACTGGCTTCTAGCGGGGCCCGCTGGAGTCCCTGCCCCAGGTCTGGCTGGGAAAGGGAAAGCAGGGAGGAGCACTGGACAGTCTTTGCAGAGTCATCGTGAACGCTACAACTCTTAATCTTGGTGCAGCACTGGCCCCCTGCTAACTCAGATCTAGTTTGTGTAGAGCTAGCCTCAAGCTGAGATCAGGAAGACAAACTTCAATGTAACCACACTTGGTCAAGAACCTAAAGCACCACAATCCTCAGCACATACATTAGCTCCTGTATTGATCAAATCCTTCCCACTTTCTAGTAATGTCCCAGATAATAGGAAGTCAAATGACAAATAAAATACCAAGCAACTTGAGCTCCCCTCTGACCATTAATTTCCTCCTGGGTGCTTTATAGAAAAGTGGTTAAAGGTATTCTTAACGTCCCAGACAATAACTTGTCAGGAAAGAACTTAGACTGAAGCAGAAACAGCCAATTTTATTTTCTCAGGACCAGTTTATTGTAAAGTTTAACACACACAAAAAAAAAAGTTTAGAAGGCCTGTCCTAAAATAAATTGTTGTGAGAAAACACATCTGCATGAGGTGCCAAGTTTGTGTTCCACAACTGGTGCAAAATTAATGAAAAAATTGGTATCACTCTTCCCTTCTGTCTTTTAGGTTACAAAATGAGGGAAAGCGCTCTAATGTGAGGAGGAAGTCGCTCATACAAGATACTGAGATTCCTCTGTCCTGCATTCCACAGAACCATTGCGGGTCATGCATCACCAGGAGATGCCTGACAAGGCTGTTGTTTCCTGTTCCCTTTTTCCCTGAAGGAACTGCTATGATTGCACCTGTTCCTGGTATCACCTTGTTAAATCTGCCTTCTGCCTGACCTTGGAGCTTCTTCAGTGAAAATGGAAACATTTAGGTTTTACCAGCTGACATTAGCACTTTGGATCACTTTAAAAAGGCAGCCTCCACTTGGAAAAGTAAATCCTGGTCTAATTAGCTAGTGACTCACAAACCAACTGATTAATTTTTCCCCCATGTTTCACATGACTTCTCAGAATTGTTTTTATAACTGTTGTAATCTCAAAATGACTCTAGCAGTGTCCCAGGCCACACCTTTCAAGGAGCTGTCACCTTCCAGTAGGTCACTACACACTGAAATAAATTACAGAATAAATCAGCTGAAGTGACAGCCTGCATATTTTCACAAAACTTCTGCAACTGCGGGCACAGGGACCAGTTCAGGTAAGGACACCAAGTGAACAAGAGGCTACAGTTAATTACAACAGAGACAAAAGAGAAGCCCAGTGCTGGGCAGCTCTGATGACAGGGACCACAGCAATCAGTCCTCCAGCGCCAGCTTCTTCTTCAAAGCAAAGAAGCTGCTGCTTTCAAAACAAGGATCAGTCCAAACCACTGCTACACACAAAAAACCCACTGCACATGTTTCATGGATTTTAACACAATTATATATAGCACAGCAGGACAGATGCTAAGATGAGATGGAGATAACAATACTGAGTGGTAAAGGATACTGTTACTAAGACGACAGGCTTGAGAACTCCTCCAGCATGTGGGGAGGATCAAACAGGGATGAAAAAGTTCTTACAAACTCTTCCCCACATAAACAGAAGGACTTGATTCTCAAAGCACTGAATGCAACTCCTGATCAAACCATCTTTTTTCAGACTAGCTCTTCTCTGGACTTTTTCAGGTCATCCTTCAACAGCTGTACCCCCTCACCTCAAGTCTTACATGCTCAGATGCAGGCTACTGATGCACATGCGTGACTTCTGCTTGATAGATTAATCCAAGACCTCTTCCTCTTTCACGAGATCATCAAAATCCAGCCAACCCTTCCCTACCCTCATTTCTTGCCGACTCCACTTTTCTCCCATTCAACCCTACACTTATGAATTTGGTACACGTCTATTGTTCTCACTTCTCCCATCAGAGGTTTGATGTCTGTTCAAAAAGCATGTATTACCCCCCTTCGTCAAAACTTACTTCCCATATACCTACACAAATGGAAATTAAACTACTACTACCACCTTGACTTCTCAACTCTTCCAGTACACCTAACAGCTAAAATTACCTCCCCTTCCCAGTCCTCAGCTATAATCTCTTGCAACCTCCTGATTTGCAGACTAGTTTTGTAACAGGTTTGAATATTCCATCTGGCTTTCCCCCCTGTTCTGTACAATTACACAGCACCACTGAGAGCTGACAAAACCTCAATATTGTTAAAATGCCACTTAAACTTATTTTAAACTGCACTATAATCAGTTTGCATGTGCATATAACAAAATATAATATAGTTACAAATTGTTTATAGCACAGTTTCATATATACACAAAGTATTTATAAACACAAATCTGTCTGTAGCACCCAGAGACAAGCATTTAATACACAACAGCCCTAGGAGGAAGCATGACATAATTAAACGTTCAACATTACAATTAACTGTCAACACTTGCTTGCTTAGACTCACACAATGGCTAAAACCAGATGTCTTGCTCTAAGCCTTCAGCTGGTCATCTGGAAGTGAAGTGATCTTTTCCCACCTGTAGGTATGCATGTATATGTATATATACGCATGTGCATATATATGTACGCACGCAAAGCTAGGCACGTTTGCTATTTAAACGATGTGGCCACAAGTCAGCAAAGGCCAGAAGCCAGGTGGCTGTGAGCAGCCCTGCTGTGGGTGTGAGCAGCTGGCACTGGCTGTTAGCCCCTGCGAGCCCACGGCGGCCCGGCCCGGGGCCCCGCCGCTCGCATCGGTCCAACCACCGCTTTGAGAAATGGAGCCCAAGAACTAAATGATGCAGCGGGCACCGCTGTATCGGCCAGTGCTGCACCGGGCTGACCCCAGCCGGGGAGGTGCGAGGCGAGTGGCGGCTGCCAACAGAGACCCCCAACGCCTCGGCCCAGCGCAGGAGCGGCGGTTTGCGGGAGCTCTGCCCGTCAGCCAGCCCTGCCCGTTGCCGCCGCCGCCCTTCCCTATGGGCCGGGCTCGGCCCGGCGCGGGGCGGAACGCGGCCCCCGGCGGCGCGGAGCCCGAGGAGGGGCAGCGCCGCGCTCGCCCCGGCCCCCGCCCCGGGGGCGCCGCCCCCCCCGCCCCCCCCCCCGCGGGGCGGCGGCCGGGAGGGGAAGGGGGGGACGCGTCCCGGTGCCCTTGGCGCCGCCGTCCTCGCCCGCCCAGCCGCCGCCCCTCCCTCCTCCCTCTTCGCGGCCGGTGCCCGCGGCGGGCAGTACCTGCCGGAGGGCGCGCAGCGAGCGGCCCAGCGCCCGGCCGAGGCAGCGGGACCGCCACAGCAGCAGCATCGCGGTGGCGGCGGCGGCGGCGGGAGGAGCCGGAGGGCGGACACCGGAAGCAGGCCCGGCGCGAGCCGGAAGTGCGTAGGGCCGGACCAACCTCTCCGGAACGGCGGGAGCGGGGCCAGAGGGCCGGCACCACCGCGGGCGGGGGGGGGGGGAGCGAGGGCAAGGGCAGGCTTAAGGCAGGGCGGTGGGGCAGGGACAGGCTGGGGACGGGGCTGTGGGGTGAGGATAGGCCTAAGGCAGGGGCTGTGGGGCGGGGGCAGGCTGGTGACAAGGCTGTGGGGCAGGGATAGGCCTAAGGCAGGGGCTGTGGGGCGGGGGCAGGCTGGTGACAAGGCTGTGGGGCAGGGATAGGCCTAAGGCAGGGGCTGTGGGGCAAGGGCAGGCTGGGGACGGGGCTGTGGGGTGAGGACAGGCCTAAGGCAGGGGCTGTGGGGCAGGGCAAGGCTGCAGATAGGCTGTGGTAGCCTCCTTTGAACCTGAGATGTCTGCCACAGCCCCGCATGGGACCCCGTGGCAGGCAGATGGTTCAGTCACGCCTTGTGTCCTGGTTGACCCTACCTTTGTGCAGCCCTGCCTGTCCACGTGCTGTACTGGCCCCAGCACAAGCGGACACAGGGGCTTTCACATTACAAGTTATGTTACCTGTAAGTTATGTTACCTACAGTTCCTGGTATGTGAATGGACACCCGGTAACCAGCGGGTGCCGTTTCATGACGCTTTATTGAACCAACACTGGATTGCTGCAGGACAGCTGTACCAGTGGTTTTCCTTCTCGCCTTGACAAAATCATGGGGTCGGCCTCAGGTAGGATGACACGGTCACTGGCATTAGCCAGTGGGATGTTGCATGGCTGGAAATGGGCAAGGAGGCCCTCTCACCATGACAAACATGCACGAGTCCACAAGTAAGCCCCGTTCCTCGAATGCCATCTGTATATTGAAAACATTTGAAAATCCCCCAGCTAGCTTCTGTTTTCTGCCTGCTTCCAGGTGGGGGACCGCTGGTGGAAGAAAACTCAAGGAACCCATTTGCAGAATATGAGAATTAGCTTGGGATAGTCATAAAAGGCTGTCTGGCAGCCAGACAGCTCTCAAAGAGGCCAAGTTTAGGTTATGCACGTGTCCTCAATTTAGCCATTGCTTAATAATATATGAATGGTAAACTGCAACCTTCAAAATAGTCTCCTCATATAAATTTTCAATGAACATCCTTGGGATCATTTTCAATGTAAGAGGTTGGATAAAATTCAACAGGGGATAGTCTCTGTGGCTTTGAGGTTGAACTGACTGCTTTAATAAAAGGCAAGTGAGCCCGAAAGACCTCTCTGCCAGGGATTTCTCTGCGATCTGTTGTCTGAGGGCTGATATCTTTGAGTAAGACCACTTGATGCCAACTGCTTTTAACCACAGCCTCCTGTACCAAATGAATACACCAAACATCACCACGTTCAAGGAAGTATATGGAGGCAAAGGAGGCTAAGCCCCAGGAGCGGCACGCGTACGTAGGCTTTGTCCACCTGTCCCATGGCTTCTACACAAAGCTTCTCACAACCCTGCGTGCCCCTGGGGCAGGTGGGTTTGTCCTGGGGCCGGGGACCGGCTGCGCTCAGCTCAGAGCACAGCTCCGGCAGTGTCTCTAAAACACCCTGTTGTAAGCAAGGGACTTGGTGTTGCTGCTTTTCCTGTCTTGTTCCCTTTCCTGGCCATATCCTCCACCGCAGACCTCTAGGCCAGCCGAAATGCCTCTGTCCCACCGTGGCAGGGATGCTGCAAGTGCCTGGGCGCTTTCCCTGGAAGCTGGGCAGCACCGGGAACCCCTGGGCGGCTCTTCACTTGCCTGGGGCACCGCTTGGCCTCTAACCGCGTGGATTTGCATCATCCCACCAACAGTTCAGCATCCCGAACGCTGGCTGGGGGTTTCCAGATGGAATTCTGGCGGGGGGAACGGCCCTCTGCCCACCCGGGCAGCCTGCAGCTCGCCCCCTTCCCCGCCCGAGCCGGGGTCTATTAGCAGCAGGGGGCTGCCCGGCCCCCGGGCTGGCCCTGACCTCCCGGGCACCATCTGCATATTCAGGAGCCGTTCCCAGCCGGTTGGCCACCTCCCGCCTCCCCGCTCCCGCTTTAAATGACCGAGCGCGGCGGGAGGAGGCGCCGCCGCGCCCCCGGCCCCGCACGCTGCTCCCGGCCGCCTCCGCCCGCGGAGCGCCGGTGAGCGGGGCCAGGCTCGGCCCGGGGGTCCCCTGCTCTGGGCAGGGGGTGCAGCGGCCGGGGAAGGCTCGGAGAGGGGGGTCCGCGGTGCCGGGGGGCGACAGGCGGCTGTCCTGCCCAGGAGCCCCCCTGGGGTAGCTGCCGCGGGGGAGGACGCGCTCCCTTCTGAGCATCTGCGTCTCGTTACTTGGTCTTTTTCTTCAGGTAAGAGGAGCCTCGGCTGCTTTGTAGTGCTTTGGAAGGTGCTACGGTGACGGCTGGTGGGAAGGGAACCGAGGCACCGTCTGCTGTGCCAGCGGGGGCAGTTGGCTGGGGGCAGCAGCTGCCGGCGCTGGCGAGGCTGCGGTGGGGAGCGGAGGGCACCCACGTTGGGCTGCCATGGCCTGAGACCACAGGCTCCGCTCCCACCTTCCAGATCTCCGGCAGAAAGATGCTGGAAGCCTTAGGCAAGCTGAGAGCTTCTGGCCAGCTCTGAGGCGATGTGTGGGCAAGGGGTGTATCACCCCGGCTTTCCGGGATGCCTCAGCGGAGGGGCTGGGTGAGCTCCCTGACCTTGCAGTTGAGCTCAGGGGAGGTGAGAAATTGTGACCAAGGGCCAAAAGAAGGCATTTCTGTAATTAACCAAGCGAGGTAGCAGGACCGGCTGTCTCATGCCCACACCACTCAGAAAGGCTTGAGGGTGGATGAAACCTGCAACCGCATTGCATTTGTTGTGTGGCTTTGTTGGAAGTGGCCGGCAGGCTGGGAGGCGGCTGCGGGCATGGTGAAGCCTGTTGCACCAGGTGATGCCATGAGCTGCTGGCACCCCGGCCTGGCGCTGGCCATCAGTAAGCCAAGCAGTTTGAATGCCCCCATGGCAGACTGTTAGGAAAAGGAAAGTCTACTAGTTGGGAGTGGTGGGGAGACAACAAGGGAGAGCAACAAGTAGTGTTGGACAACCCAGAAAATACTTGGGTTTGTCAAGACTAGAGCTCTACAAAAGGTAGAGCTCTCCCAGATACCCGCCTGGAATACAGGGCTGTTCAAAGAAAGGCACCCTGCTTATAAAGCAGTGAGAAGAAACTCATTTTCTACACTGTTCATTAGCCTGGGGGACTCGCCGTGGAGCAGATAATCACGGGGACAGGAGACTGATGGATATGAAAATGATCAGCTATTTCTGGGTATAGCAAAAGAATCTCAGACACTTTAAAGGTGTCTGGAAGAGACACAAACTGTCCTACTTCAGGGATGCAAACCCACTGCTAATTAATGTGGATGAGGAAGAAGCATCCCACAGGGGTGGTTACTTTGTAATTGCCCAGAATACGAGCTTTTGCACCTACTTTTTCAAAGCTGTCTGAGCGAGCAAACGAGAGGAGGGGGTGGACCCTTGCCTGGAGTCAGCGTAACAATTTTAAGCCTGGGGCTGCTGGGTCAGTAGTTTTTCTCTTCCCGGGTAATCCCCATCCCTTTCATTCAGTGTTTTGCCAAGTGCTTAGGAGCCCCGTGCTGTGTTAGCCTGAACATCCCCCTGTGCCCTGCTCGCAGCAGTTCACATCACACTTTCACCCTCGCTATGTCCCTTTCCACCAGCCTGTTTGTGCAACCCTGGCCCTGCAGTGCTGCCGCCCATCACTGTGCCCTCTGGGCTGCTGGATGCTGGCAGAAGCAGACAGCAGCCGTGCCCTGGCTGAGCTGCTGTGTGCCGTGAGTGCCTTCAGTAGGGATGTCCTTCTGCTCTGCCAGCACCCAGGAGCACCCAAAACCACCTTTGCCCAGGCATGTGTGGCAGGGGACTCTGTCTGGTGCTCACCACTCTGAGTCCAGAGCCCCAGGGGGAGTTTTCCCAAATGCTCTGGGCACATCCCAAAATGGGCTGCTGGGCACATCTAAGGGCTCAACATGTTAAATGTAGCCTGGGCATAATGAATGCCGGGTTGGCAGGTGGGAGCTGTGACAGTGTCCAGAGCGTTGCTGCTGTTGTGTGACAGCCGACAACCTGCTCACAGGTTTTGCAGTGGCTGGAGGTTCCTGCCTGGGTCATTCCCTGGTGCAGTAGGTTTTGCAGAGGAGCAGGGATGCCCTGCAAATGTGGAAGGAAAAATCTCTGGCCGTGTGCATGGAAAGCTGCTGTATGAGGTCCTGCCCACTGATGTTTCTTGCTCTTTCTCTAGCTCCACACCGCTAGCAGTCTGAAACATCAGACACGCAGGAAGCCTGCCAGTCTGTCACTGGAAATGATCCCCAACCAGCTGAGGGTCAGCTCTCCGGTGTCGAGGCAGGAAGGAGAGATGATGGATGGCAGGACTGGCTCTGAGCAGGACAGAGACCGTGCTGCTTCAGGACACGGCCAGCGGCTGAAGTCAGAGCCCTGTTTCCAGACCGACTCTCTCTTGCCTTCCCCCAGTGCAACCCTGATCTCACAGCTCCTCAGCCACCCAGCGGCTGGCAGGAGCCTGGATCCCACCATCCTTTTCCCTTCCTCTCAGGCAGTGGCCCTGCCGCAGGACCACGAGTGTGGTGCATCTGCTGGAGAAGGAGCACAAGCCCTGGCATTCCCCAGGACCCTGGCTCCCGTGCCCTGTGCTGGTGACAGGGACCAGCTCTCCGACCAGCACCTACGGGACCAGCTCTCTGACCAGCACCTCCGAGCCAAGCGGGCCAGGGTGGAGAGCATCATCCAAGGCATGAGCCTCCCACCAACCCCTCAGGCATTTGACACCAGCCTGGAGGCAGCTTTTGGGCATCAGAGGGAGAGGGGTGGCGAGGTGCCCCGGGAGAGCAAGAGGAAGCCGAGGGTGCCCCAGCAGGGTGCAGGGGTGGCTGGGCGAGTGGTCCCTGCGGGAGGCAGCCTCCATGCCGAGGACTGCCAGCAGCTGAAGGAGCAGCTTTGCTATTTAGAGCAGCAGCTGAAGCAGCTTCAGGAGAAGTTCTCCCAGGTCTGTGATTCTGGGGACAATGCCCAATCCCAGGAAGGTGCTGAGAAAGTGCATCCACTGCCTGGAAAGCCTGGAGACAGACAGGACAAGGACAGTGCCACTGCCACCAGTGACTCACATGAAGTGCCTCTCTGGAGGAGCGTCCTCGACATGCATGGGCCAGAGGAGGACAAGGACAGAGGTGACACAGGTGGCCTGCCCTTGGCAGTGAGGGTCCTCTCGCAGGCGCTGAAGCACGAGCTGGCTGGGGTGATGTCCCAGGTGGTGGACTCTGTCCTGAAGACCATCTGGCCGAAGACAGCCAGTCACCTTCTGCAGCAGCATCGCAGCCTCCCGGTGCCAGAGCCAGATGCCAAGAGAGAGTCTTTTCCTGGTGGGAAATGCAGAAAGCCACTTGCTAAGCCATCTCCTGTGAACACACCAGGCTTGCTGAGCTCACCCCGGGCTGAGGCCCTATCAGGAGCTTCAGGGAAGAGCCCAGGCTCTCATGCTGGCTCTCTCAGTTCAAAGGGGGCCAGAAAACCCTCTCAGATACCCAGCATGGGTTATTCACTGGGCTCAGCTGCCCCTGTCCAGGACAGCCAGCTGCTGAGCCAGCTGCTGGGCTATGGCCAGCGCAGCCTCTGGGGCAGCAGCTCTTATGGGAGCCCCTCTGCTCCAGAGAGGGGTCCTCTGGAGCCCCTCGACTTGCACTGGGGAACCGTCAAACTGAGGTCGTCGGTTGTGAGACAGCAGCAGCAGCATCCCTTGCCCTTGAGCCCTGCTGACATGGAGAGCCTGGCGCTGCTGCCGGCTGGCAGCGATGGCCGCGGGGAGCTGCAGGTTGTGATGGATGGGGCACCCTTCACCTCCACCCATATATCCTTTGGGGGCAGCTGGAGAGGTCCCTGGGCTTGGCTGGAGGTAAAGATGTCCCTGGGCTTCGGTGTGTTCCCCTTGTCCTCTGGAGCCACAGCGCGGCACAGCCCCTGCTGGTCTCCCCAGGGCCAGGGTCCCTGCTGCTGCACAGAGAGCTACTAAGGGGTGAGCAGGAGAGGTGTCCTGAGCTGTGGAGGGCCATTGCTGCTCCTCAGGGTTGGTTAGATGCTATAGTGTAGCTGGGGGTGAAAGTTGGGAGCTCCCAAGCCTGCTCTTAGGCCATCCCGGCAGTCCCAGCACCCTATGCCAGGAACAAGTGCCTCATGGAAATCTCTGTTCCCACCGGCCTGGGAAGCGCTGTGGGGAGCAGCAGCTTCCCTGGGGATGCCAAAGGGAAAAGCCAGTGGCTGCCCAGCCAGGGCTGAACCCCCTACACCTTCCTGCCAGGCCGTGGTGGGGGCTTCCTGTGGGCACCAGGCACGTGTGCTCAGGGACGTGCTGAGCCGGTGGGGCTGCTGCGTGCAGGCTTTCCTTGACCCCGAGGCAGATGCAGGAGGCACTGACACCCGGACACCTGAAGAAGGCCAAGCTGATGTTTTTCTTCACCCGCTACCCCAGCTCCACTCTCCTGAAGACCTACTTCCTCGATGTGCAGGTAAAACGGCAGCGCCTGGTGCTGCTGCCAGGCAGGACTCCCGTGCGGCATGGCACCCAGCACCTTCCCCGCCAGGGAACCACGGGGAAGGGGATGCGTTGGTGTGCCCTCCACCTCGCTGGCAGGAGCAGGGGGATGGCACCTGCTTCAGCATGGGCTGCCTTGGAGTGGGTGCTTAGGGCTGTGGCAGACCTGGGCTGCCAGATCTTTGCTTTGTGCAATCAAGGTGCATTTGGGATTAAAGCGCATCACAAACGTGCCTCCCCACCGCGAGGTGGTTGGGATCTGAGTCTCAGCGGTGAGAGGTGCCACAGACTCCCCCACGTTGTCGTGGTCCTGGCTGGCATTTTTGCAGCCCTGGGGCAGGGCTGGGTGCGCGGCTGGGCTTGCAGAGGCTCCAAGCTGGCATGACACCTGCCCTCTGGCTCTCCCCCTCGGCAGTTCAGCCGCTGCATCACCTCCCAGCTCATCAAGTGGTTCAGCAACTTCCGTGAGTTTTACTACATCCAGGTGGAGAAGTTTGCCCGGCAGGCCCTGCTGGAGGGCGTCATGGATGCTGGCACCCTCCGGGTCTCCCGGGACTCAGAGCTTTTCCGCGCCCTCAACATGCACTATAACAAGGGGAATGACTTTGAGGTGAGGAGGGGGAGCTGGGGGGCAAGGGTGGTGGGGCAGTGGGGTTTCGAGGGTGAGGGGGAGCTGGGGACCTGGTGGTGCCGTGGGTGATGCCTGTCTCACTGCAGGTGCCCGGGCGGTTCCTGGAGGTGGCCAGCCTCACACTGCAGGAGTTCTTCAGCGCTGTCAGGGCGGGCAAGGATGCCGACCCCTCCTGGAAGAAACCTATTTACAAAATCATTTCCAAACTGGACAGTGACATCCCAGAAGGGTTCAAAGCTGCTGACTGCTCCCAGGAACTGCTCCGCAGCTGAGACTCTGTGAAAGCAGCCCTGAGTCCTGTGTGCAGCCACCATGTGCTACGCACCCCATGGGCACTCTGTACAGCATCCATTATCCTGAGTATTTTCTCTCTGGCCTATAAGACAGCTCCTTGGGTGAGGTCTATCACATCCCTCAGGTGCTGGGACTTTATGGTGTGTGTGTTTTATTCCTCTGCTCAAAGATGGTGGGGTCTTGGTGGGGACCCTTGCGGGGGAGGGACAGAGATGAAGCCATCAGGTTGGAGCCTGGGAAATCGCCTTGCCCCAGCTCTCCCCATGACCCTGGGTGAGCCACCTTCCTTCTCCAAAGGGCCACAGCTCAGGGCAAACAGGCTTTCTGTTTATAAAGCAGGCAGAGGTCCTAGCAGTGGGCAAAGTTTTCTTGGCGCAGCAAACTAGTGGATGTGCCCAGTCCAACAGCACGCCTCGGTTTCTGTCCAGATACAACAAGCCCGTGTCCAAAGAAAACAGCTGGTGAATTCCAGCGTTTCAAGCACCCCGAGGGGATAGTTGACCCTGTCTGGGAGATGTAAAACCAGTGTTTGTTGTAGCCAGCATGACCAACACTCCCCCCCCCCCCCCCCCCCCCCCCGCGTGCAGCTGCATGCTGTGGCCAAGCCGGTGAGCGTGTGCCACTGGAAGCAGCCCCGGAGCCACCGTCCAGCAGCAGCGTTACCCGCGGGGCTGGGGGGGAGCAGGGCATGCAGCCGGCACCCCTCGCCCTCCCCAGCCAGCCCCCATCAGCCCAGCGCCGGGGAGGAGGGCAGCACGATGAACACCGACCTATGTCCCTGTATGCTGTGCTTCTGTGGGCAAAGCTGCCCCAAACATTGCTGCAACCTGCCCGTGGTGAAAGAGGAGCAAATTATCTGGGACCTGACAGTCCCAGTGAGTTTTAGCACAAGCTGGTGAGGAGCTGGGCCCTGAGGTCTGCAGCCCCATTGGCGTAGGGGTGTAAATGCAAGGAGGTTTCTTCTCCCTGTGACCAAGACTCAGTGGCTGCTTTTCCACCTGATGGACCGTGGCGAAGTGTTGCGTGTTAAGAGTGCTGCCGTCCTGGCAGAGGTGGTGGGGAGGGAAAAAGCTGTGAGGAGGAGGGAGGTTCTGGGAGAGGCACGGCAAGGGGCCTCTGGGAGGGCAGCGATGCATAGCTGTGGATGAACAATGACGTCCCTGTGCAAAACACTGAGAGAGAAGAGGATTGGGAGGAGGCCAAGATGCTGGATGTGCTGCGAGGTGCCGGCTGGGTACTAGAGCCCAGTGAGTGACACGGGAGAGGGAAATCGCAGCTCCAGCGTCAGACGAGTGCACAGGGTGCGTCTGCAGGGGTAAGGAAGCACGTGGTAACATCAGGGCAGGATGGGGTCTCCAAAATAGGGGCAATTTTACAGCAGTTCCCCCATCCCAAGTGCCGCTAGCCAGATTTCCTGCTTCTGTTTGTATGCTCATTTCTTGAGGTTTGTATATTTTGCAACCCCAACACCAAATTTACTCAATCTGGTTTTAAATAAATGCAGTTTGTTACCCCTTTACATCCCTAGAGACTACTTGATAACTTCTGCTCTAAAGCGTTACCCTGGGAATTTCTGGCCTTTTCGTTGGGAAAAGAATGACACTCCAGCAAAAGGGTTTATTCCTCCTGCCAGCATCCCTGCAGGGCTGAGCGGCCCCCACTAACTGATGTGCTCGTTTAAACACACAACTGCACCCCAATGCCTTGGGGTCAGTCTGAGCCGAAGTGGAACTTGGGGGGATCAGGAAGCAGGGGCTGGAGGCAGACAGAGCCATATCCCAAAGCTTACAGGTGCTGGACTCAAACGTACAGCATCGGGGAAGCACAGTTGGTGGCATCATGGACAGGTTATTGCCGCTCCTGCAGGCAAT
Organism: Falco peregrinus; assembly: GCF_023634155.1. Lineage (NCBI taxonomy): Eukaryota > Metazoa > Chordata > Aves > Falconiformes > Falconidae > Falco > Falco peregrinus. Next base: position 66,745,919 of record NC_073721.1, read on the forward strand.
AACCACCTCAGAGCTGAAGTAACACGCCGGGTAGGCAAAACCTGTGCTGCTGGGAAAGGAAACGATGGCCTGGCCCAGGGAATCAGTAAATTCTTTAGGCCATAGCTAAACAGTGAGGGTACCCAAGGTACAGGTTTACTGAAGACGTCCTGCTGAAATAAAGCTTTTACGCCGAGTCCCTGGGGGAAGCAGTTTCTTGCTTCCTCTGATAACGTGTGTTTATAATGTCAGTAAAGCAGCAGGTGGGGGGCTTAGGGCAAGGCCAAACCTGTGACCACAAGTCACAGAGTCACAGAGTGGCTGAGGGTGGCAGGGACCTCTGCAGGTCCAATCCCATGTTCAAACAGTTGCCCAAGACCATGTCCAGATGGTTTTTGAGTGTCTCCCAGGAGGGAGACTCCACAACCCAGCCATTAATGAAGATGTTGAACGGGATGGGACCCAGTGTTCAGAGCAATATCTGTGCTCCAGCGTTTGCCATGTAACTGCAAAGGAGCAGGAGCTACAGAGCTGGTTTACACTGGCTTTTATGAAACGTGGACCACAACGTGAAATGCATGAAAGCGTGACCACAACAAACAGCATCTCACTTCAGTTATCCTTTGCCAGTGATGAGGCCTTGCCACTTGTATCCACAGGTTGAATTCCCAGGCAGAATTCCCATCCAACAGGAACAGGAAAAAAAAGCAGGACTAGAGGGACTCTGTGAAGGATGCAGGACCACAGGGTGCTTGTCTGGCTGGCACCTTCCCCAGCAACTTTTCAACCCCTGTCCACCTTCAGCCAAGTGTGACCGAGAACACAGAGCTGTCAAGGATGCAGAGGGAGCGTATACCCACCTTTTGCTCACTTCGTGCTCCCCCTGCAAGCCAGGCTCTTTTTCTGGGGAGCCTGGGGTGCAGCTGCCTCCTTCGGGGATGCTCGGCTGCCCGTGGCTAGGGAGGCTGCACCTGGGTGGGCACAGCTCTGGTGTGCGGCACTGAAGTGGGGCGAGCTGAATCACAGCCCTGCGCTCCTGCGAGAGCCTTGGAAAGCAGCAGATGGCTGGCACAGAAGGAAGGGGGGACTCGCACCACCTTCCCTGCAGCGAGGTCGCAGGAGCACCAACATAGAGAAGGCAGCACACCTGCTGGGACACAGGGAGAGCTGGCGTTGCTCTAGGGGCAATGGAGCCCGAAGCCTAAGGGAAACTATGAATTAAGAAATTAGCGTTTTACTGGTTGTGCCACGCAGGGTACACCTGTAATTTCAGTTACATTCTAGCAGTGCCCAAGGTACAGCAGCTAGTTTTCAAACAAAATCTAACAGGGGAGATTGAGAGCCGATGCCCAGGCTGTGACTGCTGTCATGACCCTCGGGCTTGGGTGGGCTCTTGCTTAACCATTTCCCACTAATTACCCAAGAAAGCAATGTGAGTAGCACATGCACCTACTGCTGACTCAATTTCATCTTAAAAAAAAAACCCAAACCCAAAAAGCATTTCCTTCCCTCTATCCAAATTTCTGTGGCATACGCAAAAAGCCCACAGCCACCTGCACCTGTCTCCTCTGGGACCAATTCCTTGGGGCTATCCTTTTGCATTTCCAGTTACATTCATAACCCATCCAAAGCAACGCACCCCATCGATACAGCTAAACAGCAGCAACGACTGCTAAGCACTACATATTGCTGTTCCCTGCCTCCAGACTGCTGGCATCTCGCAGCAGCCAAAAGAGGGAGATGTGACCCCACTGACTAAGTTGCTGAGGTTCTGAGAGCACTTCCATACTCATCTATGTTATTACTTAGCATAAGAACCCTTATTACTCAAGTACAGCTAATTAGAGCTTGAAGTTCTTAGTGAATGTGCATCCAGTGTGCCAAAATAGCTTGGGGGGGAAACTCTGACAAATGATAAAATATCTCTAGTTTTTCTTGACTCCTAATGACTTGGACCTGTCTGCAGGGACTGAACCAGCCCTAGAGGCTCCCAGCTCAAGCAGATGTTCTTGGAAGGCACCTTCCCTCATATACGCAGCTCAGATGAGTATTTGGCATCAGGGCAGCTCTCTGCAGGTTAGCGTACCCTGGTGAGCCAGTGTCCTGTGCTCACAAAGCCTCAGCAGCATTTGCTGTCCCATTACATGCCTTGGAAGGATGGATTAATCCAGGTTACAGTACAAATACCACATCTGCGAGATCTGACATCACTTTTCAGCTGGAGAAGACACCCTTTCCTCTGCACCTGGTGTGTTGAGCTGCCCTATGCTGCAGACCCAGGGCCACGCCAGGAGAAGAAGCTATGCACAGAGAGACTGTGGAGACAGTCTCAAGGATGAAACACCCTGTGGGGTCCCCCAGGACAGACTGGTATCTCCAGCTGGCAGCAAAAGGGGTTTTTTTTGTTTTTTTTTTTTGTTTTTTTTTTTGCACACCGTGAAATATCACACTGGCACGGAGCCATGGACCAGGGGATGGGAGCTGGGCAGCGGGACTGTGCAAGCTGCTTCCAGCAGCAGCTAGCTGAGCTGCTCTCCACTTATGCAATAAAAATACCATTTTGATGAGATGGTGGCAATGCAGCCATACAGAGAGGGCTGCACTCTGCCTTCTGGGGCGCCCCGGCTTGCCAGCCTGCCTGCAGCAGCTCAGGTGCAAGCACTAAACCCTGGGCGCAGGGACACACAGGGTGGAAAAGGGAGATTTCTTGCTGGGAGCTGTGCCCCAACCAGGCAGCACTGGCCAGCACAGCGATATGGGGGCAGTCCTGTAGCCCAGGGGCTTTTGAGGGGGATATTTACTCTCGGCAAGGGTGCACAAAGGAGCGAGGAGAGGACAGACAGCCTCTGCTGAATGCTGAGCACAGGCCCAGCAGGTCGGCTGGGGGTAACGCTCGTCTTGGAGGGGAGGCAGCTGGGGTGGGGAAGCTGGGGGGCAGGCTGCCAGAGAACAAGCACATCTGTCCATGCACAGAGAAATACCAAACTAGTAAATCCGTTTTTAAAAGCAGGCCTCACCTAGAATGCTTGAGAATGGCTACTCAAGTAAAGCTAGCAAGAGCTGTGCCGTGGGTCTCAAGGAAAAGCAGATTTGGGTCAACATTCAACATGTGTGACAATACAGTCCATACTCATTCCTTCCAAGCTAACTGGACAGGCTGACAAGTGGCAGGTAAACTCTCATTATCATCAAGTCTCATGCCACGATTGGCTTTTTTTTTTTTTTTTTTTTTTAGCAACATACAAACATTACGAAGACCTAAAATTTGAGCACTTTCCCTTTTGGCTGACTTTCAGCATATTTACAGTAAGCAATCACACCTACCATCAGCATCTGCAGTATTTCTTACAGGCTTCCCAGATTCCGTAATCCCGTTCTTAGCACTAGGCTTTTGATTAAAAGCTCATAGGGTAATTTTCGTCTTGTGAATTAGGATCAAACACCATTCTGGGTTTTTCTATTCCAATAAAACGGGCACTTGACAGACACTTTCTGTGACTATTTCCCATTACCTACCAAGCAACTCTTAATGACACAGCATTAAATCCAACTGGCACGAGCCCAGCACGGCAGCTTCCCTGCTGGCGTTTATTGCTCAGGCTTTTATTGTTTTCTCGCTAGTTGTTCTACTAGATTAACAAGGATCATTATTAAAAGTGCCAGCATGCACCCAACAGGATCAATCTTTTCTTAATGCAATCACGGAAAACAAGCAGCTTAAAGCAGGTGGTGAAGTGAAAAGCTGGGGGTACGAAAAACACAAGATAGAGGAAAAAACCTGAAACTTCAAAGAAAATATTTTACTGGATTTCCCAAAGCACGTATATATGTCATCCATAGCTTTACATAAAAAACAGAAATGATAAAAAAATACTTTTGTATTATTTTAAAAAACTAAGTGAAATACCTGACAACATATATGTGTATATATGCATCTATACATCTCTATATAAAACTCGTCCTCATTTGGTTCTCAGAGAGCACAGAATATTCAATTAATAATCCATTTCTGATTTCCAGGTCTATGAGTAAGAAACAGTAGAAATAAGTATAACTTTTGAAAACACCATGAATTCATGCTCCAGGGAGAGGCGAGGCCAGCCCTACCCAGCTCCACACCTATCAAGTCCCTGTGGCTGGCAGCGCAACCCGGCTTCAAATAAAAACAATTACAAAGGCTGTTTTTAGATAAAACACTTTAGGAATAGTAGCTACAAAAAGGTAACGCTATACAAACTGTATCCTTAAAAGCCACAGCGCTCTCCTCTCCTGAGCAACCATTACAGAGAGCAGGTATCACCCATCCATGCCCAGCGATGCTCCAGGCTGCGGCCGTCAGCACCACCCCAAGCAGCAGCAAAGCCGCACTTCTCGGCTCCGGCAGAGGTTTTTTGTTGGTTTTTGTTGAAGTCCGTGCCCACGGCATGGCATTCCCAAGCCAGCACAGACCACCGGGGGTTTTTTACTCAGCACTGGGCTCTTCACACAACTGCCAGGTAGAGCCCCTGTGCAGACCCGGGGTCGCTGCTGCTGTCAGAGCGCAGGTAAAGCCCTTCACCGCCTTTTCCTCCGTCACGCTGTGACTTCGGACCACTGGTTCTGCAGCTATTTCTAACCCCTGAGCTTCAAAGCGATCTCACCTCCATTTCTGATTAAACTTTTAATGAGTGATGTTATCAAAAAGACCAGAGCAATCGTTGCAGGAACTGGCAGCATCTGAAAGCTGGAAACACCATCTCAGTCATGGTCCAGCCAGTGAAGGTGTCTGTATTCAGGGCACAGGATCGATCCTGGCTTCCCAAGGCTCTAACAAGCTAAACCACAGCAGGAGCGTTTGATCTTGTGCCAAACATTGTTTTGAGAATTTCAGGGAGCTTTGATGAATTATTGAAATGTAAAGGAGCGACAATACTATACTCACCCACATTAGCATTTCACCAGAAACATGTCTGTTAACACTATACTTTACGATTTGCTCATGCAAGTATCTTCCATATCCGCAATGTAACCAGGATGCTGGTGGCCATGCTTTCTGCGTGTGGACGGTTACACCAGTAGGGGAAACAAAATCCTCGCAGATCCTGGGCTTACTCCTCAAGATGGTTGCATTTCGTATTTTAGAAGGGGTCACCTCGTGCAGGAAGGAATTATCTCAGCACCAGTGTTTCTTGAGCAGCTACTCTGGGGAAGACTGCAATGGCACAGAGCATCTCTTTGGTACCAAACAAATCATTGTCGTGCAAACTCTCAAACAGCTGAAGCAGCACTCCAGAATCCTGTATCTCCAGTTATCATAAGCTTGCTTTCATGAAACTGCACTGTGTATCTTAAAGACAGCATTTTCTTTCCTTTACATGCTCAGGAACACCAGCAGCCACTCTATTCCCTACCAACACCCTACAGTCCGCCTGCACCGACGCACTCCCAGTGAAGCCCACCATCGCCTCACGGCCTTGATTTACTCCGATCACCCCACCTCCGTCTGTGACCATTCACCCCCCGATTTATGAATCACAGGCCAACATTTATGTGAATATTTAGGGAATACCCTAACGTCAAAACTCAAGATACTTTCCTTAACAAATACCAAATATGAAGGCCTCAGTCAGTCAGTAGACTGGCAGGTACCATCAGATCTTAAGTCTCTTAACACTACCGTTAGCCTGCCATGCCAACCACAGCCAGCCACCAGCCTCAGCACCATGCAGCTGCTCCTGCTGCAGAAGTTGTTCTCTGGCAAGCGGTGGCAGTAGCAATCCTTTGCAGAGCAGCTCCTCTCTGCAAACGAGGCTGGAACCAGTGTGGAAAGCGTTCCTCAGGCACTGACAGCACCTGAAAGCAGCGTGTAATGTCCCAAAAGTCTTTTCAGAAAAATCTACCGGCCCTTGCATTGCCCCCGCAACATGCTCCGGTGATCCAAGGATCTTGCTGGTTCAGCGGTTGGCAAAACTCAGTTCACCGTCTCACAAAGCTTCTCCTATAAGCCTTCTGGTGCCAGTTCAATTTTCTTATTCAGTTTGTTATTGAGCAGCTATGTGTTTGCAAGAATTCAGTGGCTTTTTCCACTGGAAATAAACCATAGAGTTACGAGCCCCACGCCCAAAACATAACAACGCACGCTGGAAGCTGAAGTTGAGAAAGGATTCTCAGACATACAAAACAACAATTAAGTGAGCTGGGGGAGAGGAATGTGGAGAGGATAGATAAATGCAATTATTGTAGATGTTACTGATATCATGCAGGTGCAAAACAGAACTCCGTAAAGTTAATGGAGTAATGACAAGGTAAATATGGCATTACAAAAAAAAAAAATCAGGTCCTACATGTGAAAGATCTACATACAATAAATAGCCCTAAATCCTGGTACAAACAAAGGAGCACCGAGATTAACAGGGAGGAAGGTTTTACGCAGACGCCTCTCCAATATCTGTTTTCCCCATAAGACATTTAAACAGAACTGTAGCATTGGGAAAATCCCCTGCCATGACAACGCAGTTCGGCACGGTTCAGGCCTTAGCACACAGGTGTGTGTTATCAATACATACAACTGCAGCACAGCTTTGGACACTTGGTGTGCCTCAGCACGTGAATGCACACCACACACAATTCAGAATTACACGCGATTCATCCACCATTCCACATTAAGGCGTAGCATCCCCCCCAGCTCATCTGCAAAATAGAAGAGCACTGACTCATGAGGATAAACCCCTAGACAAAAATAAAGTTAATTAGTCTATGAGAAGTTATAAGGTGATTTCTGAGAAGCATCACTGAAGACATGCATCTTTGTGCCACTCCCTCTCTGGTAACAGGGCTTATCTGCTCCACATTAACTGCTCAGAACTTGGCTCAGAGGCATCCTGGGCGCAGGACGGAATCCCTGTGTGCATAGGGTTCAAGGGCAACATGTCAGTGACGCTGCTGGAGGTACGCTGCTGCTTCCAAAGGCAAAACTGCTCTTGAAATAAACCAAACTCTGTGACAACACCAGCAAAAAAACCCCAGCCACACACAAAAAAATCCCAGTTAGTAACACTGTAAGTCAAAAAATGGTGCCCAATTCCTACTGAGCATTCTTCTCCCTGAGATCACAAAAAGCAGAATTTCACATAATATCCTGTTTTCAAAACCTGTGTCTTTTATCAGTTAGAAAGTCAGCAAAGAAAAAAAAAAAAAAAGACCATAACACTGAACGCTGAATTCAAATTCTTGCTTTTTTGCAATGTTTTTCTACCCTTTTATGCTTTCCAAAATTCCCTAGAACACTGTCCAGTCTTGATTTTGCTTCAAATTTATATCCTTTTTGCCAGGGAAGATGCCGACCAGGTGTGCATTTGTAAAATATTTTAATAACATTAATGACTTTAAACTCAATGGCAACTTTAGCGTCATTATTTTCAGAGGTCTTCCTTCTCCACAGCTGGCGTATCAAAGGTAGGGAACAATAAAACCAGTAATATAAAAATCAATAAAAAGAAAGCAACGTACATATTGTAGAAAGTGAACAGTGTTTCTACAGTACACAGACTCCATCTGTACATTCAGCTATACTGAACTCTTTACTCACCAGGTCTATACAACTTGACACAAGCACAGAAGGGAATAACAGTAAAAAAAAAAAAAAAATCACAGCAAAGACTGAAATTTGAAAAATAGCAGTGCAGAAGGCTTTGGAGGTCACATACAGGTCTTAAATCCCTGCTGGACTGGACTAATCCAGTCTGGAGAACTGAACGTAAATGAAACTGATCTCAGCATCACACTTTTAAGTTTTCTATGATCTACATGAGAGATGCATTACACATTTGTTTATGACCTGCGCTAGAAAATGCAGAAAAAAAGGTTAATTAGGTTAATTAACACCAGGAGATAAGTACATTATTTGTCTCTCCTGTACGTTGAGGCTAACAAGTAGCTTCCACTGTTAAAAATAGATTTCCCTCATCTTAACGCATGTAGCCAAGGACAAATTAAGATAAAAGGAAATGACACAATAGTCTAGAAAAGGAAAATCTCTTGTACTGCAAGAGATAAGCTATACATCTTTATCTCGGAAAGGTAAATCTCCTAAAATGGACTAACTAATATACCAAAGTCTCAGCCTAAAGCATTCACCTAAATAAGACTTATACAGAACTGCTGAGAAAAGAGTATTTTCCAAGGCCATGACATTTGAAATCAATCCTGCTGTGAACACACACACCCAGACAGAGAACACACACAAATCACATTCCTGCAAAAATGTAGTCACCTCATCACCAACCCCGGACCTGACGCCAGTTGCACAGATTTATAAGGAAATGTATATTTCTGAAGTTGTTTCACTAGGAATGGTGAACAACTGTCCATGAACAAGAAGGCAGCACCCTTGGGTTTCTGTTTACAGAACTCAGCACCAAAAAGGTCAGACGCTGAGAAGAAACGTCTGAATGAACACAGAAATTCCACAATACTCCTGGAGAGCCCACCTCTAGGAGAACACTCAGCTCGAACGGACACTGCCGAGGAACTCGCCTCCGACACCCTGACTGTGCCGGCTGCCACCGCGGCAGAATATGGAGCGGAGGACAGCCTGAGAAAAATCCCCTGGGCAACTGTGGCTTTTCAATTGAAATTCAAGGCTATGATTTAGATGCAGAATCCAAGCAACTATCCAAGCAGAGTGCAAAGTGACAACATGGTATGGTCAGCATTTCTGCATTTAGCAAAACATAAATCATGCCAGTCCGTTTCTAGATAGTCCCTTCAATGCAGCACGGGGCAAGTCCAGCTTAGGGACAAGGGACAGATGGAAATCCACAGGACTGAGAATATCTTCTACAAGCCAGTGCCGGGCACAATGACAAAGGAGGCAATGGAGAAATATTTATCACTGAAGGTGGTACCACTCATTTTACTGAGGAAAATCTAGCTTTTTAGTCAGATTTTTATTCTGCTCCAAGTTAATCTTCAAATAGGAGGTACAGACACGCACTGTTAGCATACTAGTAGCAGTGCAGCATACTCACCGTGTTAGTGTCTTCCCCCTAAGAGATTTGTAAGTAAATTGCTTAAAGGGTATCTGAATATTATTCTCAAGCTATATCTGAAACATATATACTGCAATGAGACTGTAACAGACGGACTTTCAAGTAAAAACGAGGAAGTTTATACTCAAGTTTACTTCAGGGCCATCCCTTCAGCCTTACGTCAGATTCTCTCTGCTTGCTGGGAGAAGGGAAAGGAGATACAAATCATTATATTCCTAATAAAGGAACATGTAGATTGTGGACTTATTGGAAAAGGGTATTCACATTCCTCCTTGACTATAAAGTACCTTCTACAAAATGTGCAGTAATTGTATCATATATCATGCAAACCTGTTTGAGCTGTTCACAGCAGAGCTTCAAGTAAGTTTCTTTGTGAGAGATCTTGGTAGCATCTCTGATCAAGCTGAAGTTCTGAGATTTCTTAGTCAGAGTGAAGCCAGTGGGTTCTTCAATTAGAAGTATCTTTAGTGCTTTGGTTTGGATATTTATCCTTAGGTTTCTTCATTCCAAGAGGAAAAAAGAAAAGATTCAATAAAAAACCCTGGAAGGCTTCAGAAGAACTATTTCTTGCTACAATATATTTAAAGACTCTACAATCCAAAAGCAGCTACTAGCAAGTTAAATCTCATTCTCCATCAGATGTTGATAGTTGTCAAGCTTTCAAGCAGGGTATAAAAAGACTATTTAATTTTGATGCCTCTTCTTAAGGCAGAGGAAAGATACTGTTCCATACTTGTGCAGCACGCAGGTTCAACGGAGCGCAAAACCTTGACTGTGGACCGCAAGTGATACTCCACACAATAGCGCAATGTTAATCCACTGAATTTTTTTCCATAGATAAGTGGTGACTTTTTCTTTCGTGAAATACAACTTAAGAGTTTAAAACTGTATTGAGCAATATGAAACCACAACAATTTAATTATAGCGGAAACAATTTCAAGCTTTTGTTTTTTCTCCAATGTAATCCTCCCACGAAATCAAAGCTTTAGTGCCATCTGCTTGTCATTACCTGAAAAATATTGATTTCTGTGTGACTAATTTAAGAGTATAATGAGATCTGCTACCAGACAAGTTAATCTGTCCACGTCTTCTTCAAAAAGAATCTGGCAACTTTGGTTCAAAGGAAATGGAAAAACAAACACCTCAAACAATAGCAGTACAGACTCACTGCTGGCACAAGAGTTCTGAGCATCCACAGATGAGTAAGTTGAAACAGTATAGGTGTTTGTTGGTAAAGCTGTGTTTTCTACGCTCCAAACAGTAACACAGCATTCTCAAAAACCAGAAGCTACGTGTACAAAGGCTAGCAACAGTGGTCAAACAAAACTTTTATTACTACCTGCATCAGACTTACCAACAGAGAATAAAAAGATAATTTTTAAACACTGCTTAAGATACCTTGTCATCCACATATGGTGTAGTGCCAAATTAAAGTAATTGCCTGTATTACCTACCTGTCAAAACAAGTATTTAGGTTTTTGCATTTTAAGGCCATTTACATTCTGAAGCAGGCAAGAACTGCAGTTCTGTTCTCTTTCTGTGCTAATTCCCCAGAGAAAACTAACATCCTACAAGATTTAAACAGAAGAAATCTTGGTTTTTGAAAGATGCTTGTATTTTTGGGGGGGCAGTATTTCAGTTTACATGCAAACTGTTAGTGGCTTGTACTTTTAAAGAGAATTAAAACATACTTTCAAATCACCCTTAACAGGCTTTTTCAAGAGGAACTGCTTTCTAAATCAGTTTGCTCAACTGTACTTTTGACCTGCAGACAAAAACCGGTAGGGATTAATTTCAGATTCTCCTCCACAAATATATATGCAGCCAGTTGCTAAAGCAGATACCCCAGGCAGTGGAATTGCTAGCATATTCTAGTCACACAAGACAGATTCCAGCTCAGGTAATTAGAGTAAAACGAACTGAATTCCTATTTTTCATTTCTTTCACTTTGTTTTTTCTTCATTTAGATGGCGAGTTTTCACTTCTTAGGAGTTCTCAGGTTGGTGGTCCATGCCCCACCTCCTTGAGCACTACAGTTATGATTTCTCTCCAAAGACAGCAACATCACAGGAATTGGGAAAGTGGTGACAACCTTGTAGTCTTCATGTGCTCCCCTGAGAGTACTAACTGTACAAACACAGCAGCTTCATACATAAATATACTGGTCACAGCAGTCAGTTCAGATGCCATCCTAATAAAAAGTATCAGGAATTTCTTGTGTAAAGCTGAAGATCCATTCATACATGTGTATCTTCAACAGTCAGGGAAACAAACTTTGTCCCTTGTACACACATACAAGCGAAGCAGTATGGAGAAATATTTGAATGACTGATGCTCCAGAGCACAAGCCCTAGGGAAAGGCCTCCCCTCCCAAAGAGATTCCATGCTCGAGTTCCACATGTCCAAAAAATATTAGGAAAAAAAATAATGAAACCATGCCATTTCCACCCATGCAGCTTTAAGGTTTTTCACATTCAGATCTTAAATCCTACAATCCAAAGAGACCAGAGCCTCCTGGCTAGAAACCTAACACAAAATGGAAAACGTGAACGACTTCAGAACACACTTATCTCTCCATTTCCAGTACTGTACTTTTTGTTAGGTAACCGGACTTGCGCTTACCTGGTTTAAGCAAAACCATGAATAAAAGAGCACATTTTGCTGCCAAACAGAATTAATCAGCTAGAAAGTCATAATCCACCTGAACAAAATTGCCAATTTTCCAACCTACATGCACACAGAAGATTTAAGGCTCCAGGTCCATTACCATCCAAATCTGGCAGTGGTAGAAAGGGACACCGAATTGCTGTAACACTCCCCTGGTAAGAATGAAACAAAACAGTTCCACCGTGAAGAAAAAAGTGATTAATCTTGAGCAGAATCCAGTAGAGTTACTTGGTGTTCCTTTAGCTGGTTGAAAGATTTTGACTCGCACCTGTAGGAACAGATGAGCAGGAGAAAACAATTTTGACTCAAGTTTTATGAGAGAATAAAAGATGGTTGGTCTAGACACCCAAAACAGAGAATTGTGCCATTCATATTTTGAATTTGAGGAATTTTCTGTTCTTTCTCATCATTTCTACTGTAAGAAACCCAAGTATAAACAGTCTTACACCACCACATTGTAGGAACTTGAATTTCTTTTTACCCCCTTATAGTTCACGCTGCACATGGGCAGATCTCAACTGAGATGGCCACATCTGCTGCTCAAATACGTTATCTCATAGTATCCAGGTTGTCCTGGTGCAGTTTGATCCCAAATTGTCAGTGGACTTCAGGTTCAGTATTGAGACCTCATTTTCCAGAAGTAATCTGGGAAACATTAAATAACAAAGAGAAGCATAATAAGAAGGAACCATGCACCCATCAGTATTTGACTTCCTGAAGACGCAGACCATGTGAACAGGTCCACAGGTTCCACAGGCAAAGATGCTTTCCCTTTTTAGTCCATGTACACCAAGTCACAATATTCCAAGAGAGTTCCTGGTTTTCAGTTCAGTCAACTCATGGTTAGCTAGCTGCATGCTGACAAAGACATTAAGAACTTCATAGCAAAACCCACAGTTTGCCTCCAACTCAGATAAACCACGTTTTCTTCAAGTCCCGAGAGTCCGTCCAATATTGTGTGGGCTTCCCAAATTTGGTTGCAGCAGTATTAGTAATAAAAGGGCACAATCTGCCAAGGGAAATTGTGTCTGAAGGGCATGAAACGATCCACCGTGACAGCTGCGTTAAATAAATGGACAAAGAATATTTTTTTCTTCTGGTAACAATAAATTTGTCTAGGTGGCAACAAGCTGTTCCACAGGCTGAATGACTTCATTTCTTTGGTAAGGATTCTCAGAGCATTCCAATGATGTTGAAATCTCAGATTGGGAAAACCTGACTTTGGCTGGTGAAGTCATGTTGTTCTCTCTCATTTAAAAGCACACTAATGACAGATTATTCTTCTGCAGGAAGCATACTTTCTGATGTGACTTGCAAATCACGATTCTTCATAATTTTTAACTATTCAATTGGATTGTATGTAGGCTTTTTGGGGATAAGTTAATATATTTGTTTCAGTGTAATATTACAACTCTACTTTTCCAATTCAATCCTTTCATAAAAGCCACTGCTGAAATCCTAATGAGGATCTCCACAGTATCTAAAGGATTGTTCAGAGACTAACAGGTTTCAGAAAATAGTTAAAACAATGCCTTACAAACAGACAGTAACAACCATGTATTTTGTTGACCAACAGAGGCGAGGAACAATTAATGGACAGGGTTCACAAAGCCGACTGAAGCAAAGTCCAAAAAATACCAAATCCTACCTGATGGGTGAAAGATACAACCCTAGCTTTTACCAGCACCAAATCTTCCCTTCTAAAGACTGGGAATTAATAATGCAAGTTAAGTCGTTTATCTATGTCAATGTAAAGTTATAAGAAAAAAAAAAGCCATGGCATTTCCAGAACTGACTTAACATTCTACGCTGCTTTCACTCTTTCACACCATAGTCAGACCACCATGCTTAATCAGCAATCCTACAGTCAAACAGCAGCAGCATGTCTTAGGTTACACACTCCCTTGCAAAAAGCATGTGTACTTCTACTGCAAGACAGTTTCAATATTCTTAAAAACAGCAGGCCATCCTGAGAAAAACTGAAGTGCCATGAGAAATCATAATTCACAGAAAATATTGTTTTAACAGTCAACTCTGCTCAAGAGGTAGCGGTTCCATCCTGCAGCAGCTGAAGATTTTTTCCGAGTTGTATTTTTAAATGTGATGCACTGCACAGAACAGTCCAACTTACGACTCAGCACAACTTAGAGTTAGCATGGTCAAAGACAGATCATTATCCAAGTGCTGGATGCACACTTTCCTATTTAGCCATCAAAGAAAGCGGGTATTCTTTCTGTTCAGTGCTGTGAAAGAATCTACTGCCAGTATCGGCGAGTAGATGATGAGTAAGAACTAAATCAAGATCAAAACTTAGTTGATTCTGTAGTGAAGGCTTTTCCAGACAAAAGCAAAATCACTAATCACCAACCTCTGACTACGAGCCAAGCATGGGACTACCCAGCTACTCTCAGTTCTGTCAGCAGCAATGATGAATCTTTCCTTTTGGTTCCATTTCTTCATTCACTGAAGGACTAGAGTAATTGTTACAGGCTGTAGTTATGGCATAAGTTACTTCGAGAACCACTTCCCATCAAACAAGTGGAGACCGACCTGCTAAACATTCAAAGCAACTGCAACAAAAGGCAAAGATTATGGAACGATATTTTTGCATTACAGAAATGGGTAAGTTCTGAACCTTCAGGGAACCAGGAAAACAAAAACAACAACAAAAAACCCCAAGGCCTTCAGCCTGTTCTGATCAGTCTGACAGTCTGAAACACTACGTTTTTGTAACTGAAAATTCTCCTTAAACTTGAAGATTCATACATCTTCTCTCTGTTCTCACCAGAGTAAAGTATAACTTTACATGTATTCTCTGCTTATCTCTAATTCTACATGCACCATGGAATGAACAGTGTGACCCCTCCGGGTGTTATCTACTAACGTAACTTTCAAAATTGTTAAAAACAATAAACAGTATAATCAGTTCTGCAACACACTATCCATTTGCATGCTGCAGAAATATTACTTAGCCTGGAAAGGAAAATGTTAGAAAAGCATCTGGTTCAGGTGCATTACCAAAAATACAGACAAAATCATTATCAGTTCTTAAAAGTCAAGAAACAGCATCAACTCGTAACAATGGTGTGCCACAAGGACTCCCGTTTTGTTATGGACCACCGAGGATAGGCTAAAACCCATTTTGCACATACCTGAGAGAGTAATTTCTCCAAACCAAAGCTTGCCTGATTTCCACAGCAATACACATACTGATTTCGCGTTAATTCGTTTCCCTTTGTGAACAATTTTCAGTCAGAATTCAAAGAGTACTTTGCAACATTAAAAAAAGTATATATGCTACATAGTAGTATGTATGCACAGAAAATGCACATTTATTACCTTCCATTTTAAAACCACTGCATTTGGGGAGCTTGATTTTCTTGTATTAAACACATTCAGAGCACAACACAAGTTCAGCTATTCCCCTCGTTCACCAGTGGGCTTTCAATCATGCATCACAGACGAGGCTGAGAAACATCCAGTAAATCAAAATATGAAGAGTGACAAACCAAACCATCCATTAGCACCACAGCTCTCCTTTAGCAGCATGAACTACCACCAGACCAGAACTAGTTGATTTGCCAACCTAAATGCAAACCGTACTGCAATCACTCAGCAGAGCAACAAAGAATAGCAGAGAAGGAAATTCAGGACCTCATTTTCTTCCCTCAGAAAGATCAGGAGAAAAAATTTAGTTCACCAGTAAAACGGCAGCCATTTTCAGTTTTAAACACCTTCCCTGGTCACAATATTTTTAACACAAGGCATTTGCTTCAAAACTCGAGAGGACAAAAGAACGTTCTCACCAGCAAACCTGATGCTGTGCAGAAGCCATATACCAGCACCTATGAAGAATTTGTACCACTTTTAATAGTATGGACTGCTATTCATTTATATTTTTTAGCAAGCTTAAACACATTTATTAAAGGAATAGAAGGGTATAACTTCTGGTCTTTGCTGCTTCTTTTCATGATGTTTCTCCTAAGAGACAGTAGACTTAGGAATGGAATGAAATACCCTGATAGGGATCAGTGTTGACTAAAAGACAGAGTAAGACCAAAATGAATTTTCTAGGCTACTCTCCAGAAAACTGTGCAATACCCGTTTTCAAGTTGAGCATTAAATAAATGTTTTTCACACATTACTACCTTGAGTATTTCAGAGCCATCCAACAGAATTTATACTCACGTAGTAATGGAAATTTGACATAACTGAGAAACTAGGATCCAAAAAAATAACAATCATTCCTGCTCTCCAGGAGGAATGAGAATGGTATGACTCCTAAGAGCCAGCAAAACCTGGGGCCTTAATGGAGCTCTCTCTGAGAATAGCAGAGGTGATAAACCTAGAAGACAGGACACGTTCCAGAATATGAAGCACAGCCTCTTCCAGGTAAGGACGGTTCTGAGTACTGCCAACATGTGAACACAGACCACATTTGAAATGTCAAAACAGAAATCATGCTATATGGTCCACCAAGAACACCGAGTTTATAGTGAAATTTATTGTTCTGCTTCCTAATACAATAAGCTACAAGGTACATACAGTATAAAACGAGAACGGCCACGAAGCAAAGGTGATAAACATTCTGTGATGGTACAGTGGAGGTAACATCTGTCTAGTCCTTCCACTTTATCCCACAAACAGCAGCTAAAACTAATGGCCCTCCCCCTCCCTCCCCTCCAAAAATATTAAAAAGTAAACTGTCTCTCTCACTTAGGAGCAGTGGGATTCAGTGTGGGGTTTCTTTTTTTTTTTTTCTTTTTTCTTTTTTTTTTTTTTTTGAGAGCACTGGTTATCTGCCAATATCTCAAGAAAATTGCTGAAACTAAAATAACAAAGAAAAACTGTGAAGGTGGGAGTGACATGACCCATGCAAGATGCTCATGACACCTTGGTTGACTTCTCCTCAGAGCAAATGGCCTGTAAAGAAAGGAAAAGTTTGTTACACCAGGTAAAACAGCAATTAATGTGGTCAGAGTTAAGATACAGTAAGCCAAATCTGAACTAGGTAGGACTAGGCACGCAGTTAAACTACTCTTTTAATGAAAACGTTATTTTCCTGATAATAAGGGTTGGAGAGAGTTGACAATCCTTCACCTTTTATTTTTAGATGCTGTACAGGAGGGTGCACATTGAATGGGCACAGCTGATGCCTATTACACAAGGTACCAAATAAAATACTCTTGTCTGGGAGAACTCTAACAATGACAGGAACTGCAACCTTAACTCTTAAAAAATGTAAAACCCATGAAGGCTATAAACACGCAGGAAGAGTGAATACTTACCTTAAAGGCACAAAATTCCATTTAACCACTTTTTCATATATACTTGGTGCGGTTGAGGGCTCTCTCAGCAAGATGACCACTTTCATCTGTTATCTTCTCCCAATCTGTTTGTCCAACAACAAAACCAATGGCCCTTTTCCTGTCTGCATCTTTTTTTTCTTCTAGATCTGCCCACCGCACCTATGGAGAACACACTATCAGTAAGACAACCTCTTAAAAAATCCTGAGACAAGTCTAGGCTTTCCACTGCAGATAAGAATACAAGAATTCTCTAATTTGTACTCATTTTCCTTTGAACATGTAAATATTGATTTGTTTTCCAATGGGTAAGGATGCAAACTACAGGAGTTATATTATTTCTAATTTAGTATCTCAGGTGTCCCATGGAGTAGAAGAAAGGTACAGATGATGAGCCTTTTCCATTTCAATGCTATAATTCTGAGAGCTGAAGCGTAATTACTACAATTATTTCTCCGTTCAAAGCAACGCTTTCTGCAGGAAGAACGATCAAAGATTCATTTAATGTCCTCATTTTTTGTACAACTTGTCTTTCAGTTGCACAATGGAAACATCTAGAAGATGACTAATGAAACTACAGACAGACAGTGTTAAAGAGCAACTCAGCACTGAATGAGTGATTGAGGGACAATTTTCTTCTCTATCTTCTGTGATACATGTCTATTTACATCTTCCTGCTATTTCTTTACACTAAAAAACTTCTTCATGTGTTTTTTATCTCCCATCTTTACAGGTGCAGCCATCTCCTCTGTGGCTCTTCATGGTCACACAGATGACTTGCATTCCTGCCCCTCAGACATACACTCCCTCAACCCACAAACACAGACAGCAATGGGAGGGAGTGAGGGAGGTGATGATGAAGGAAAACAGTCCAGAAACTCAGCTGGAACACACAGTTGCAGGATGAGAAAAAACGGTAAGTGAAGGAACTCTTCCTTGACATCCTAACTGATCAGTCTCACTTGGGCTGACTTCTTATTTGGGGACGTAGGCTTGTCACCTTTCTGCCAGCACCTCCCTATTTCACAGTCTACTTGGATCTCCCCAGGCATTCCTGCTGATAACCAATGTCTGCGTTCTTCCACCATCACTTTCTCTGCCAGTGCCTTAGTATTTCCATTTCCCTCACGCATGCTGTCCCGTTTTGTGTTTGACATTACAGAACAAAACAGAGTCTCAACACCAACAGTTAACTCAAATTACTTTTAGTGGCAAAAGCTGGTCTTTCTGTTTTGGAGGAGAAAAAAAAAAAAAAGGCATTACCTCTTCCTATTACCTTTCTCATCATCTTCTGATTTTTTGCCCGTTTTTTCACAATGGTATTTGAAGAGGTAGCATTTTGTGTTCAGAACAGAAATACATATAAAGTGGTTGAAGCCAACTTCTTATACACCATCCCCCAAGCTATATGTAAGGTATATGCAGGAGGTAACATCTACAAGACTTAATTGATATAAAACCTACATAGCTGATACTTTCCTCAGCTGAACCTTTTTGAACATAAGAACAGCCTACCATTTCTCTGCCTACTTATTACAAAACCTGACAAAAAATCAGCTTAATAAATTCATCACCTTATCTTGGAATCTGCACTGTATATCACACTATCTCATGACAAAACATACAGCATAAGAACAGGACTCTGTGGGTTGCTCTGAAACAAAGCGCATCATCTCCCCTGGCAAGAAATGGGACATGATTCCATTCTCAATCTCAAAAGCCATACCACGCATAGTTAATCTTTACTATTTACAATGCCTCACTTCGTTATAATGAATCTGTTTACCTCTGGAAGACCCTACCCTCAAGAATATTCTCTTACAGAATCTAATGGAATAGCGAAATGAAAAGTGAGTCAGTGAAATTGCCATATTCATAGACACTGAACGACTTGACACAAACTCTTTTTCACAGAGACCGTTAAATGGTCATATACAGACGGTAAGTCATTTGAAAATTTATTACCCTTTTCTTTCCAGGTTCAGAAGCACGTGTATCATAGTCATCCGGAAGCTGTAGATAATCTTCCATTCTGCTGGCAATTGCTTCCCAGTCACGTTTCCTTTTAGTGCCAGTCCGCAAACCATCCAGCTTGTCTGAGAACAAACACAGAGCCTCAGAGTTAAAGGAGAATTTTTTTTTCCATTATTCACACAAACAAGACGAGAGTGGAAAAATTTTCAAAAGAATGAGCAGCAGAACTTGTACATCCAGCTTGTCTTGACAGGTAGAATGATGACAGTTGAAATAAACTAGAGAAGACTCAACAGCATTTTCAAGTTTTATTGATCTTTCACATTAACTGTGTGGCAATAACACTCAGTCTTGTTATTTGTATGAGGGAAAAAAGCTTGTTCTTCTGGATATTCACACTATATGGAGTCTGTCCTTACAGGTACAATGTAGCCACAAATAGCTAGGAACCACATATCCACCTTTCTGTATTTGAACACAATACTAAAGCTGTAGCATTTTCCCCAAATTTGGGGTTTAATACTGTGTCAAACACGGCATACATGCAGTATCAGGGAACAAGTGACGATCATAGAAATTAACGCATCAAAGACAAGTTTTTTGAGATACTGTTTCTGCTAAACAAAAAGCTCCTTGGAAACCCTGATCCCCGCCCCCCAACCCCCCCCCTTACTTTTTCTCTCCCCACAAGGAAAACACACTCAAAAAATCCTCCAGGATCGGAAAAAAACCCTCTCAGAATCTTTTGTTTCATGGTGTAAGAGGTCAGTCATGAATATTTGAGCAGTGTTTGTCCCACAGTCATAATTTTCTTCTTTTTCTTATTGAATCGATAAGGCATGAGAAGAAACAATTCCATTCCTAGGTTCTAAAATTTTGTTCCTCTTTGGACACTTATTTTCAGTGAAAAAACAACACATTCTTGAAATAATGTGGCAAACTGCTTTTAGAAAGATGAAGTATTCATTGTAATATTACGAACAATAAAGCCTGAAAACGAAAATCAGCTTTACAAGTCAGAGCAAATCCTAGTACTTCTGTCGATGTATGCTACCATTTTATAGGACAACAATTCAAGTATATGCAGAAGGAACACTAAGCTTGGCAGTTATATTCTGTAAACCATTTCCAGTGATGTCAGTAACATTGTTTCAGAAGTCACTGATGTAATTAAATTCACCCACAAAAGGCCTCAGAATTCAACCAAATAGAAGGCAGCATATTTTCTGGACAGCAGAAGAGGATGTTCAAAGGTATGTATTTAAAGAAGCTCAGTTCAGAGATGAGTTGTTTTTTTTTCTTAATATGAGAGAGAAAAGAGCAACAACGGAGATAATGTGAGGCAATGGTGATGCAGACATGCCAGTATAATTTAAATGCCATAAACTAATGAAGTAATTTCTCCCTCATACAACTCTAGAGTTTTTAAAGACTCCACCTTTGCCCCATTTCCCTGGAACAGATAAAGAATTTCTGCTAAGAAAACGTTTTAATCCCCCTCTGCCTTTTATAAAAGTCAACATAACAGTGCAGGATATTTGTATCTGTTACGTGGTATCTTGTGACACAATTCAGTTAAGGTTCTTCTTTTGCTCTAAGTTATATCTGCCAAATTTGAAGCTCAATCTCCACAGAAAGACGGCACTCGCTCTAGAAGACAAAATTAATTTATACAATATTCCCCTGTTACTCCAGCATGTAACATACTTGCACTGCTCCTCAGTATTACTCTCAGAACAATCAGCACAGACCATTCATAGCATAAGGGTTTCCAGAAAAAAAACCAAACAACAACCCAACCCAAAACATTGAAAAGGAGAGCAACAAACGCATTGGGGAGCATTTAGGAACATGAAGAACTGAAAATTCAGGAGCTCTCTCTTGGCAAGTATCTGTACAGAGACATATTCCTGTTGGAAGGCAATGTGCTACGATGCAAGCTCATCCCGTCACCAGTGTGGAAGAAAAGAGTTCGTTCTCCCCCCTCCCTGCTGCACACAGGCCAACTGAAAATATCGCCAAGAAATGTGTAGTTCTCACACATCAACAGAGGAGTTCAGGAGGCATTCAGGGTGTGAAGTTCCCCTCTGATCCTTTTTGTTACTGCTACAAAGAATTTATTTTAAAATGTGATCTCCTTCCATGTATGAAGTTGGATTGCCTTTCCAGAGGGATCTGCTTCCATCCATACTATCGTGGTTCAAAGCACAGGTGCCATGCAGTAGACACACTACAGAAGTGTCAAAAGCCTACCACAAAGCATCATTTCAGAACATTCTTTTCTGAAAATAAGACAAGGTGTCATTTTGTAACAATGGTACTTGTGAATATATATGGAGGATGATTGGTGTTAAACTATCAAACATCATTTTACCATTTCAATTTTAAAAACAACGAAGCAGCAGCATTTCTAGAAACCCGCAGAAGTTAAAAACTCACCTTTAGAATTTTAATAATAAAGCATCAGAAAGTAACTGACTTAATTAGCTCCTTCAAAAACTAAATGAATCTTTTGCCCTTCTTATACAATAAAGCCACAACGTTTTATGTAAAAAGTTATTTGTGTTCTAGAGTAAATTTTACAAAGGTACCAAAACTTCAGCTATGCCAGAGCTCTTTTCTCCTTTCCTGAAATTTCAGAGAACTCACCACTAAGCCGCAATTGGAAACAGAGTATTGTGCTAAACACTTTGAATACAGTCAAATTTTTAAAGTGCGAATCCACTTCTGTAAATGCAAGAACCAGTGTGCATTATGCACTGAGACAGACCAGTAATTAGACTTTAGAATAAAAATGTGGCTGTGCACTCACAGCACATAAGGAAATGATATACCACACACATACTCAGGGTGAGGAATGCATCACCCCTGCCAAAGTAAATCTGAACTAAAACAAGAGCTCTGGGGCATACAGTATGGCGATTGTCACAAGTCAGTGTCACAGCTAAAGAACTACAACTTTTCAGAGGCTTATTACAATCAGTAAGATCTTATTGTGATTTCCTGTAACAACGCTTACTCAGAAAGAAAATAAAAGCAGAACAAGACTTAGTGTTGTTTTTGGATTCTGCACTTAAATCACTTCTGCAAATGTGTGCCTTCTGGGACCAAGGCAAAAAACCTAACGGGAAGGCCAGCTCCCAGGAAATAACAAATGCATACCACAGTTTACATGCCTTTCAGGAGGTAATTTTAATTGGTAATCTACAACAAAGTCTTATTGTGAAATAAATATAATAATTCTTACTCACAGACTGCAAGCACTTATAATGCATACCTTGAGCTAAAAGTTGCCTGCCTTTGCAGAGCAATTTCTCAAAGAAACATCATTCTTTCTATATGAATGCCTGGCTTTTAAAAAAATGTATGTTCTTTCAGAATTTACTTTTAATCTATGGTTCTATATATTTATAAAAATTAATCTAGAAGGTAGTTATGAAAGCAAAACAGTGAATATAGATTTAATAGAAAGACCTTCTTGGCACCTGTATCTGTGTCTTGCAGCATGCTAACATCCAGTTTGTTAATGGAGTTTTTGATTGTTAAAGGATTATTGCGACAGCCTTGCAAGTAACTTACATTAGCATAAAACTGACCCTGCTACCTGCTCCTCCTTTTTACACTTAAGTGGAGACCATATAAAAATCCTGCGTTTTATATTACAGGGTTTTCATATGCAAAGAAACACAACACAGTTCTTAATTTCTATTTTTTAGCAGTATTTGATCATGAGAGAGGTCAATTTTGAAAGCTATCTGTAAATTTCTACTGCAGTCACAGTCTCCACGCTGCCAGAAACTACACACAAAACTTCAGTATTTTTAGAACACACTTTGGACTCCTGTGGTATCTGTAAAACACACGGGATGACTTAAAGTTCACCGCATCCAGTGCAATGCATCTGTTCCTACTACTCAGTATTTAAAGTAGTCTATGTTATTTGGAATACAACACAAAGTATCAGAGCATTCTTCAACAATACAGTTTTCCAGTACCATGATTTCATACATAATTGGGATAAAAATCATTACAAACTTGAGAAATAATCTTAAGATATTAAAACAATCAACTCTTAACAAAAATGCAGAGCAATCCTGAATTAATTCTAACTGCCTAGCTGTTTGATATGCCAGAATCATTAAGTACAAGGCTCCTCCAGTGGTACTGCAGGTGCCACAGTGTCAATATATTCCACTAATATTTAAATGACTTAAAAGAGAGCACAGCAGCAGAAGAGATGGTGCAACTAAGCAGTTAACAGCAAAGGATGAAAGGCTGCTTTACGTAAGGCAGAACTTCTAATACTGTTTCTATGGTGCAATTGTGGTTTTGGTTATTGGAAAGTTATGATACACAGGGCTGTACCACACATGCGGAAGCAAACCTCAAAAATGTTAAGACATGCTGTGTCCCATTCAGATATTTGTTACTTCACATAGATGTGACAGAAAATAGCAGTTTTATGCAGATTGCACTGATAAAATCTTCACTTAGAACCATTACTATTCAGTTGGGAAAAAAAACCCCAAAACAAACAAACTCCCAAACTGATCATAATGACTAAAACCCCCTTTCCATGTGTAGACCTTCCATCACAGCCATAGTGCATGCATTTCAGCCTGAAAGTTGCTTTTGACTTCCACAGAATCCTAATATTAGCACTTACATCTAACGCGACCACCAACACTAATCAGAACAAAAAGTATAGCAAAAATAGTGCCCTTGTGCTCCTGCAAAGTCCATTTTGCATCCTACTAAGAAGAATTATTCTAGTATTCTCCTGGAACTGAAAAGCATAACGCACTTTAACTTTTCAATACCCAAGTTGTTGATAGGATACACGGAGGCCTAAACATTCAGAACCAGCTTCAAAACACGGCACTACTTTGTCCTCACACGTGTCTATTTTGGAGAGCGAGAAACATCTTCAATACAGTTAGCTACTAGGCATGTCTCCAAGAAAGTAAGTTACTGATGACATTAAGGCTTGAAGAAAAGGTATGCAGTATGAACAAGAATGCAAGTGCAATGTAAGTTGACTCTGCTTTTTATAATACGGAAGAGATGAATAAAGAACAGAAATACTGCTTTTTTTAAATTTTAAGACAAAGAACTTTCCTTGAACAGATGGAAGAACAATTAATGAATATATAAAACAGTGATGGTTAGAAAGTCATAACTCCCTTGCCTTTGGCAGAAGACACATTCTTTTTCCACACAAATGTTTTTGCAGTTTCAGACACATGTGAAATCAACACATTTATTTGGTTTGGGTAAGGAGGCACAGTAAAAATAAAAAATTCAGGTTTTGCAAACATCATCAGATACCAACTATAAGAAACAGGAAAAAATAAATACCCACCTAGCTTTGCCTCAGAAGTGTCCATCTCCCATTTGCTTTTCGGAATGTAACCCTAAATCATACACAGAGAGAAGCTCGGAGGATTAGAGAGAGACACACATGCATATCACTTTTGAACTGGAAACAGCATTATAATGGGAGCTTAAGGTATTTCTTTTTGTAAGTCACAATTCTTGTTATCAGATGAAGGAAACAAATTACTCAGTATTTCAGAACTTCTGCATCCATTTCCCATTCAGTGATTTTAGCAGCCCTTGCAAATCGTTACAAGAGTGCTGCCCTCTGCAAACACAGAACTCCGGAAAGAGTCTAAAGACAGCAATGGCACTGTGTGCACAGTTACTATATTACATTTTCCCAGGTGGCAAAGTTATTGTAACGCAACTTATCAGGCATAAAGAATATTCAAAGCTTTACAAATACAAATGAAAAAGTTACCACAGTCATGAACTTTTAACATTACATCCGAGATTTACCACATACAAACTTTACTTAATCCTTTCGAAGGGACATAGTAAATTCATGTATGAGTGGTTAGTCCACATCTAAACAAAATTCTTTCCTTAGTTTAAATGCGAGTATCTGTGAATTACTAAGATTTCAGTATTATTTTTCATTTTAATATAACCCTCTTAGTTCAATGATTTTTTTAAAACACTTTTTTCCCTACAAATAGTGTCATCATGCATTTTACATATAATGATCTTTAGCCAGTTTATTCCTTGTAAACGAGCATAGTGATACTAAATTCAGTAAAAACTTATTTATTTTAGATATCTTCTTGTTATCTTTTCATTTTATACTCTTGGACAAGTGAATCCTTACTAAGCACCCCTTATAACTCATATCAGCTGTTCAGATTCAGTGTAAAACTACTTATGTTTCTCTGGAATCACGTAAAAAGTTCAATGTAGTGAAATGGAACCCCTGTGAGAATATCATTATTTTAAGAATGATTTTTAATAAGAGAGGGAAAAGAACTACTCTAGAAGATTTCAACAAGAAAACAACAATCCACAGACCAGTTTTATTACACTAACTTCTTTCCTGCTCTATTTATAGGTTGCCTCAGTGTGTAAAACGTGTATTTGTTAATGCTAAAGGTTACTCAATCAGTGTACTACTCCAGAGAGCTACAATGCTTTTGATTACATTCAGCACTGCTGTTCCAAAATCCCTGAAAGACCTCTTTTCTATCAAGCATATATCAGTGACTTATCAGATCTCTGTATTCTATTGTTTTTAATCAAGTCTGTAATTAATACAAACTACTACAGTTTGTGCTGCAGTATTTCCTTGTAACAAATAAACTTCATGTATATATATATATATGCATATTCATACTTTTAAACAAAGTTGCACATTAAAGTTTGCTCAGTAAGTTTACACCACAGCTAGAAGCTTGTATTGAACAAAGTGATGTGATACACTGGTGAGAACACTAAGTTAAAAGCATCAATAATTCATACCATCAAGCACAGAAAAGCAAGAATTGTCTGAATGCTACAAACAACCCTATGGGAGTTGATAATAGCAACAAAAGAGTGACTTTGATGGTGTGAAATGGCCTATTGTGTGCTGAATCTGTACAATATCCCGGTCCTCAAATAGGATAAGAAAAGATTCAGACTTCATGCTTTGGTACAAGACAGCTGGATATTTCAAGGACATCTGCCAGATAGCAGGAACTGCAGACCTCTCTCTTTTCCACAGGATTAAATGCAGCAAAACGAATTGAAGAACCCTTACCAACTGCTCTCAAGAAGGCAGATACCAAATACAGTGTACTGTTCCACCTTTCTGTCTGACATAACCCTCTCCGAGATTAGCCATGTGACTGAACAGCAGAGATTACATATGGCAGGTATTTCTTTGCTATTTTTCATGTCTTGTGAATCTGAATAGAAAACGTTCTTATAAGTAGATTACTTTTAGTTATGAATAATTTGCATAGTTTTCACCACCAAGATTTCTCCTTTGTCTCATAAAGAAAAGGCCTATTGTTTTATTGGCTGCACATTAGGACACTCCCCAGAGCCCATAAACACACACATACACACACACTCTCTTGTGCACAGATGTCTCAAAAACTAAAGACAACCTTCTCTTCCAGGTATAGCTCATTTCCAAGAAACGAGACTAGCAGCCATATTCTTGTAAACATGGATGCGCCTTTGAAATGTTCTAACCACACTTTATGCAGTCTCATACTCTGTGCCAAAGAATAATGTAGTAAAGAGAATAAATAAGTCATGTTGCAAAAAACCAGATGTTTATTAAAATCCACTCTTCCTAAGCTTAATTTTTTTTATTCTGTACCTTCAACTGCTTTCTAAACTGTCACTCCTGAGGAATACTGAATTTCCATCAAGAAAAAGGACTTGCTCGTCTCAGACATTTTCGGTTACTTCCTGTTTATTGGAGTTTAACTGCTTGGTTGTGGGAACCAGGGTTTGACACGTTCAACTCATCAAGCACTGAGCAGCTGCAGCTCCAACACATACCAAGAAGTTACATTAGGAAGCCTTTCGTAGCCTTTTAAATACATACCTAAAACCACCAGCCCTCAGGGCAATTCTCTAACCTTCATTTACCCAAGAGACCTAATCCCTCATCTTGGAGATACCTACTGACAAACAAAGTCAGCGAGCCTTGGCAGAGAAAGCATTCTTCTTCAAAACTGTTGTCATATACTGTGACAGTCAAGAAGAGGTCTTTAGACACGTGAGAGGAAATAAGCTAAATTAATCTTTGCCCATTCTTCCCATCCTCAACTTAGCGTAATTCTTAGATAATCTGGAAGGCAATGCTATAGTATAGTGCAACTTATAAATGGCTGTAAGAGGCATGTTGCCACTCTCCACTGATAATGGTTTGTGGCATATACTCACAGATTCTTAAAAAAATCAGTTAGGAATAGTATGATTTAACATTAAAGTTCTCCTAGAAGTGTTTAAGGAATAAACAACTAGAAATGTGTGTATTAAGATCGCACTGCTAAGAATGGCAGTGGGTGGGCGTTTATAAGACTGAGATTCTCCCTCAGACACATTAACAAACATTTTGTTAGAGATGGTTGATGTGTCTCCTACCAGTTCACTTTCTTCCTCCTCTGCTGAATCCTTCTTGACTTCTTCTTTCTGGTCTTCAATATTTGCATCAAAATCCTCCATCTCCACCTGTTCCAAAGCACAAACACAGACTTACAAGGCACGGCTTGACTTGTAAATATTGGGGTTTTAGCAGAGTAAGTAGAAGGTTACAAGTTCAAATAAAAGAGGAAAGAAAGGATTCATCTTGGAAAGTATGATGATGCAATATATATGAGTACTGGCTCCATTTTAGCTTCCCTCAGAAGCATGCTCTGCTCTAGCTAGTGACAAACTGTGTGGGAAAGTAGCACTTGTTTAATCTCTTCTTTCACATGCTTTCTTTGTGCTGTCAGTGTCTGTAACAGTAAGATCCTTCTCTTGCTTCCCATGTAATCACATCTCGAAACTTGAAATCTCAGAAAAAGATCTTAAACTTGCCATTTACATATCACTGGAATGACGTGCTCTGCATAAAACATCTCTAATCGAGCTCTTATCTTGTATATATTTAAGTATCACAGTGAAGAATAACAACCACAGAGGTTAAAGCATCCATTTTCTTTGTTATGTTAAGGCACACATCTAACCCTACCCATCTAACAGAATTCTTTCTGGGGTCCACATCTCTAATAGGGATTCATGTGTATACCATAGAATACCTAAAACTCTCCAAGTACGTACAGTTCTTCATACCGTTAGTAAAACCTTGATACAAACAGAGTAAATCCCAAATCTGCCCTTCTCCACGTCTACATGAGAGCTGAGCTTTTTGCTGTCCTCTAGAAGATTACTATTTTCTGACACGAGGAACTTGGAGATTCAAAAATAACCTGCTGACCTCACCACAAACTGCAAAGAGTAAACTCTCTTCCTACTTCAGCAGTTCACCGCTTTCTACGACCACGGCAAGAGCTGTTCTGACAGCAACATACAACTATGGCACATTTTCGATGACCATACGATTAACATACTACTTTATTCCCAGAGCACCTGAAACACCTGCCAAAGAAAAATGCAACAACAGAGAAAGCCAACACACCAAAGATGCATGTCATGGCAAACTGCAGATGGAATAAAAAAGAGGCAATCCTCTACAGCAAGTGTAATTTTCTGCTACAAGTTATTTCTTCATTCTCTGCTACAGGTCTGTATGTCTCAAAGCAGGGACTGAGAGTAGTTCAAATTTGTTTATTTATTTTATCAAACTACTTCTTCAAATTATGATCCAACTAATCCAGTAATCTGAAAAAGTCCTGAGTTTCATCTGAGAGAGCAAAGATCCTCTTTAACTGGTACTCAACAGTTGCTAAGAGCAAAGTGGCTTCAACTCTTGCTCAAAGATGTATAAGTCTAGTCTCCAGAAAGGTAATATAAATGTAACATGTACTTTCATGTTTGGGTAATTGGTAGGAATAATGGAATACACTTGTCTGACACAGTGATTCTGGCTTTCTACAGTGCCAAGTATAACTGCCCTGTTGTGATCACGCTTTGCTTTGTATTTTCAGTATAGTCACATGTATGTAATTTGTAATTTTAATGAGCACAGAGATTCTCACCTCTTCGATAGCAGCATCTTGCAATAGAGAACGAATGTCCAGGCGCATCATGTGACGTGGTGCTGCCTCCCAGTGATCAGACATCTAACAAAAAACAAACAAAAATGAAGCAACTCTAAAAATATAATAGATTCAATGGAAAACTGGGTTTCTATTAATGAACAAGATGTATCTGTATTTAAGAAAATTAATTTCAGTAAGTCCCATGAAATAACTACCAGCTCTTCTTAGAGAAGTGTGAGCATTACGTAGTCTAAAAGAGGTCTATAGTTTTCCAACAACAGCAGGGCTAAAAATACAATGAAACCTATCATTAATCCTATGACTCCAGATGTATACAGTTACCCTGCTGATTTCCTTTAGCTTGCGTCCATGAATATTCCTCTTGGAACACGTCTGGTTATCCGCACTCATTTCAGCTAAGTACACCTAGAAAGAGAAAGACAATATTAAATATTGTAAATCAGTATTTAGAGCTATTTTTCTACCTGGCGATAAACTCTGCAGTTGCACATTCTAAGAAAGGCAAATTTGTAACTGTAGACCACAGCATTTTTCCTGAATGAGGGAGGGACTTTGCATTCAAAAGTTTAGAAATACCAGCATATGGGTGCTAGGAAGTTCAAATGCTTTTTAGGCTCCATTACCTCAAACCCCTTGGTTTTTGCAGCACTCCAAAACTGTTCAAAATGTCGCACTCTATCATTGATAGCATCAAGGATAATGAAGGGAAAGAAGCCATCATCCAAGGTCTTTTTGAAAGTTTTAAACATGCTGGTACGATAGGTCTCTTCCATATCAGCTTCATATTCGTACTCCATCACCTTTATCAAGGACAAAAGCATTTAAGAAAGAGGACACCTATTAAATTGCTAATGTTCCACTGCTGAATGTCATGTCCACAAAGTACACTGGTGTAAGAAACACATTTTCCAGGTCAACGTTTAAGAAGCTGCCCATACTGCCCTTCAGTTACATTGACTTGTTTTGAAAAACAGCCCACAGATCCCTGCACTCTTACAAAGCCACAGACTGAAATCCTGATTGCCACTGTGCTTTTCCAGAATGTTTCTTTATCAAGATAAGCAACTGAACTAAAAGTACCTTCTTTTTCACTTTTTTCCCTGTATCTGGGTCTCTCTCTTCTTTTTCCACTTCAGTGATGAAATAGTCATCAAGGCTGAGGACTCTTGGTGCAGGTCCTCCACACTCTACTTCCTTATCCTGGAAAGAAAGCAAAAAGAAAACATGAACTCTTGCTGTAAAAATTCCATCCTGCTACAGATGATCTTCAAACTTTTTTTGGCAAACAGCAGTCCCCTGCTCTATATTCAAAACAAGAAGCAAGCAGCATCGTTCATGTTTGGTAATAGTGCAAGGGATTCACAGGCCATATGAAGACAGAACACTGAAGAACAACAGGCTGAAATTCCAGACAAACAGAAAGCTGTTTTCCTCTGCTGTTTTGCAGAGGAAGCACGTAAAGGACAAGCAGCACTACAGACTGAGCAGTTGTTTACATACCCTGATGAGTTTTGCTACATGTGTCTTTCCACTGCCAGGCAACCCTCTCATTATGATTACAATCTGAAACAAAGAGCATGTAAGAAGACATGATACTGTACTACATTTAACAGAACTCCTTTTGCAAAAAATTTCTTCTAGAAAATTATTTGCTCTGGGCTCGCAGATCACCAAGCAAAGCCAGTAGCATACCTTACTGCCAATTTTACAAGCCAGGGCGTGAGGAGTGATAGCAGTTCTACAGAATAAATTACATTAATCATCTCAGCAGCTTATACAGTGTAAGACGTTACAGAACTGGTTCAGGTATAATTAACTGACTGAAACTTGTCTAAATGTTTTATAGCATGAATCTTGTTCTTTCTTATTTTATATGGTGCGTTGCCAAATTTCTGATTCTGTGTAAAGCCAAGTCTTTCCTCCGCTACATCAGAAACCCAAATGAAGATCTCAGAAGAGTCAAAAATACATTAATGTTATCCACTAACAGGAATTTTATCATAGGAATCCCAGGAAGTTTACATCTCCTGCAGACTCTTAATAGCTGTGTAGGCATTTGCAAAGGAACCAAGAGAATTTCCAGAGCTTCCTCACATATAGGCTTGTTCCCAACATATTCCCCTTGTGAGCATTTTACCTGAATAAAGACCTCACAGAAACCGATCACTGCTTTCAGAATGCATACTCACCCTCTCTGGCCTGCTATCCCGTCCTGGTGGCTTCAAAATATCATCTACATTTTTAGATTCTGGCTTCCTCTCCACTCGTGGAGCAGGTGGTGGCTGACGGGGCATTGAAGGAGCAGAAATAGGAATCCTTTCCTCAGGGTAATTTCTACGATCACCTTCAAATTCCAGTGTTTGGACAGAAGAATTTTCTTAGTTCAGTAAAATAAAAAAATTAAGATGTTCATACCCAGCTGAGCTGATTTAAACAGACCTTCATTATTTTAGGATAAATTCACAGATTTGTCCTCAAAATAATTCAGATTTCTTATCTTGAACATATTACAATCAAAGACATTTTTTAGCAGATTATAAAACTGTTGTGCTCCTGATCACATCACCACTCAAACAAAACTACATGACACTCCCCAAATAAATTTTCCTGAATTATATATTCAGAACAAAGAAATACTGTAAATAAATTAATTTTCTCCTGATTAATATTTACCTCTGTGAGTCCATATTTTTCATAATATTCTAGCATGGTTTCAAGACTGAGAAACTGTACCTCCAAACATGGAAGGACCATGATCATATGCTGGACGATCTGTCTTTCGTTCATATGGTGGTCTTTCAAAACCACCCCGCCTGGAGGAGGGATGGTCTTTCTTGTCACGGTAAGACTGAGTCCTTGAAGGTGTAGGAGGAAGAACCCTGCCAAAAGAGTATCTTGCATATTTCTAGAATTTCTGCTATGCATTCCAGAGAGAAATGAACATGTATCTCATAGGCAAAATGGACAGCCTGATAC
This sequence comes from Falco peregrinus, assembly GCF_023634155.1. Taxonomy (NCBI): domain Eukaryota; kingdom Metazoa; phylum Chordata; class Aves; order Falconiformes; family Falconidae; genus Falco; species Falco peregrinus. The sequence continues at coordinate 66,777,887 of NC_073721.1, forward strand.
TTAGCACTGCCTGAATTGTATACAGTGTTCCAAAACCACATACCTATCATCTCGGGGATGCCGCTCTTTTTCAAATCTCTCTCGTTCATAGTCCACAGGACCACGGTCTCTGTGTAATTCCCGCTCTCTCTTGAAATCCCGATGATCTGTGTTGGAATTACCTTGACGCTCAAAATAAGGCTCACGATCTCTTTCTCTGTTGTAACGACCAGGGTGCTCTGAAAGGAGAAACCCAAATTACTAAAACTTACTCTGAATTTCTTATTATTTTTGAAGGAAAAGCAATAAAGAAGAGTGCAAGAAAGGTATACAGAATGGACTTAATCAGCCACTGAATCTCTTTCCCGACTGTAAGAGACAACCATAACATACCATCCTACTTAAAGCTACGTTGCTTGCATTACTCGTCTTGACAATACGAACCGTTATTTTTATGGGCCTCTGAAAAGCAATGAAGCAGTTCTAGCTTAAACAAGAGTTACTTAGTTTAAAATACGCTTTTAGTGCCTTACAACTTTTCTTAAGAGCTAACTAACTTTCTGAGAGCTAGCCAAGTGCTCCCTACCTTTTTGAAATGTTTGTCTCTCTGGTAGAGGTTCTGGTCGCAGGGTCACCCTCTCCCCATATGGAATCTGTTCCACTTTACTGGTGGTTATATCTGGTTAAAAATAATAATAAAAAAATTAAGGTCTTAAGATACCCCTCTTTCATTGCCTTTCCTCTGTCATGAAAAGTAATCAATGGCATTAAAAGTGACTGGAATCATTTACCAGAAATTCTTTTAAAGGATAATGCAAAAAGAGCTATACATAAATACACAACAACACGGTTTTGAAAGTCTGAAGTGGGTTTGTGTGTTTAAGTATGTATATCACTGCCTTAAGAATGGGACTTCTGCCTTCTTACATGAGTTTAGGCAGCACGCATGGTCACAAGATTATAAACATTAAAATGCTCTGAAATTTCAATAAGTGATAGAACTACTGTAATGTCAAGAATATTAACTGAAATGCTCACTTTAGATTCCTAACAGTGACGATTTTTCTAACAGCTTTTACTAAAACATCTACTTGATGAAATTGATAGGGCTTCAATTCATGTTATGGCACCCTAGAGAGAGAAAAAACACTCTTTAAATGGCAATGCACAATTTAAGAACTTCTTTATGACATGATTTCACTCCTGTTAAAAAATGAAGAATGAAGGAAATTAATTCTATTAAAAAACTAGTGTTGAGTTTTAGCTTTGATAAGCTCAACACTAAAAATCAGAGCCCTTGACTGTTTATATGTTAAATGCTTATCTAGGGCACACACTCTTCAGAACTAGGACTTCTTCTCCCTCCCTGCCTAGAGGGTACCTCACACTCATTAAGCACTATATAAATAATGCAAACATCAGTCACATTCTGCTTTAAGTTACAAAGTCACACCCAAGAACTGTAACAATCCAAAGCACCTTCTAACATAGTTATTTCCATACTCAGCTGCAAAGGTATTAAGGGAAAGTATCAATATCAATCTAAATATAGCACATCGATGCCATCACGTCAGTTGGTGTTTATTAGAAGCAGATGTAGCTATACACCAGTCAGTTCACATGAAGTAGCTCATTATCACAGCACTGAAGAAAACATTAAACTCAAGACTGGAGGTTACAGACTCCTTAAAACTGCATGGCTTAGCATTGGATCGCAATGTACACAGCCTACAGGTCAACTGCAGAACATCTAAAGCCTGCTTTGTGTGGCATACTCCTTAGAAAGAAGCTAGGAGGACTAGCTAGCTCTCTGTCACAGATCGAACAAATACACTGTAATACCCACCTCGCCCGTGGCCATAATCCACAGTCTGCTGAATTACAGGTGCTTTAGGAACCGGTGGAATAACTGGAGGAAGGGACACTGGTACGGCTGACGGAACAGGGGTGTGAACAGCAGGTACTTTCACAGGCGAGGAGACAGGTGGAGGCATCATTGACTCCTGTTTACACAACTCGTACTCCATATTTGCTCCTTTATCCTCATTTGTGTCCCACAGTCCGTGGAAAGAATCCTCATCCCAGCGTTCCTGTTCCACAGTAGAAGGTGATGGTTTTAAAGACTGACCATGACTTGGGGTTGTAGTTGGAGTAGAAACTGGAGCATGTGGCCTTGTCATAGGTGTAGCAGGCCTTGTCAGTGGGGCACTTGGTCTTGTCACAGGGGTGGGCTGTCTGAACAACACGGGAGGCTTTATAATAACAGCAGGAGAAGGTTTAATAGCTTGGGCTTCTACTGGTGCCTCTGAAGATAGCTGAGAAGAGACCTAGATGCAGAAAGCACTTTTAATGTAGATCTGTAAACTAACCTTCTCTCATCCTCTGTAAGTCAGTAAGCACAATGGCAATCAGTAATCAAATCATAAGCATTTTCTAGTACCTCCATCAAGGTGCTACAGGTAGGAGGACAGTATTTCAAGAACGGGTGGCCTGAATTAATTCAGCATTTGTTCACTATGTGAAGGCTTAAGTACCATTTATTTTCTCCTTCAAAATAACCTTACCAATTTAAGCTCCAGTAGGCCTATCTCAGCTCAAAAGTGTCTATGGTTTTATTCCCAAAGACTCCTGCTGTCTGCAAAGATTCCTGCTGTCTGTGAGGAGGCTGAAAAAGTCTGAAAGTAGGGCAGCTTGGTGAGGCACAAAAGGACTGATAAGGCCAGCTTCTTTCTGGAAGTCACTGGAAAAATTCCCAGAGAGCAGAAAACCTGGAAATCCCTTAATGAGATCAACATCAGATCAATGTAAGAAATGGGGAGGTCTTGCCTAGTGGAAAACCAGAACAACAAAAAAACCCATCATGGACCAAACACCCCTGTGGAACCCCGCATGCTGCATCACAAGAGTTTTCAGCATCACAGCAGATGCCAAGTTACAAGCAGCCTTGTTAGTAACATGCAACAAAACTTGAAGAATGGTTGTAGATGCAAAGCTGAACTTCGTAAAAACAGTTCAAAGTCACAGCAGAAACCTGAAGGCAGGAATCCCAAGAAAGACAAGAGTTATTTGAACACCTTTAGGCAGATGGCTGAAGTAGTCTGAGATACAAAATATCAAAGCTGAGTAGAGTCACTTCCTAAAGGGATCCACATACCTGCAGTTCTTGGTAGCGTATCTGTTCCATTATTTTACTCTATAGACACTATAAACAAGGTAGAGGTTGGTTACCCAGGCAAGAAACCCCAACAACTTGCAGTGCCTCACTCACTGCATAACACGTCTCTGGAGGGAAGGACAAACGAAGCTTGGTCTGGCTAAATGTCAGACCCAGAGTTCATTACGGCTAAATTTATTAGTAGCGGTAACTTTGGGGTTAATATGGGATGAAGAATAAAGACTGTGCATCGATCCAGGTGTCTCCTCCAACAAACATTTAAGAAAATTGTTCTAGGTAGGGTTTATAAACCTCAGTTAACTGGACTGCAGAAATTTAGCTGGTTTATGACTGGGTATGAATAATCAAAAAAAAAAGAAAAAAAAAAAAAAAAGAGCTGAGAAGAGTCCCCAGAACCAACCAGGAGATTGCAGCAGAGGAATAACTTGCATCACAACAGGAGACGAAGTCACGGAAGAACACAAATGTGAGCTTCCATGCACTTTTATAATATTCCAGAGGGTAATGAGAATTCCCAGTAAAGACGGCAAACAGAAAGCTAATGCCCACTCTGTGTTGAAATATTTCACTTCCGGATGGACCTGTCCTCAAATTTCTCTAACTTCAAAGAGAAGAGTGCTCTTACAGTAGGAAAACCAGAGCAAGATGTCAGAACTTAGGCAAGGAAGAGGAAGGTGTTCTCATAAGCCTTACGCCCCTGTTTTGGAAGAGCTCACCTCTTCCTGCATGTGCTACTGTCCCCAGTGGGTCATGCTCAGAAGACACGGTGGACTGGAGGAGTAGAAAAGGCTTTTGAAAATCTAAAGAAACTAAGAAGTTGCTTTGCCCCGACAGAAGACTGATGAGGTCGTAAGGGCTGCTGGGGAGGCATTCCACAGAGAAGTTTGACCATCACAGCATGGAACTGATTGGACATACACATTAGTAGTAATTACTAACATCATGTTATGAAGTAAGATGAATTTACCTGAAAGGCACCTGGCCTTGTGCTCGTGTTCTGTGATCTCGGAGAGTCCTGCGTGGAAATGTCAGGTTTAAATTCTTTCAGCTTCTGTAGCTGTTCTTTTTGCTCTCTGCACATGAATCACAAGAAAGCATTATCAGTCTGTAGTTTAAATGAAAAATTAAAGAAATCAACAATCACGGTGAAAACTACGTATTACACTAGCATCAGGGGCCAAGAAGAAAGAAGAAAAGGACACACCATGCTTTGCATGGTCAACACTGTGATTCGGAAATCCCCGTTTCATATCCACCTAACCATGGTGGCATTTAGTGTATTAGCTGCATCCTTTTTTGATCAAAAGTTTCCCCGAGAGATGCAGCTATGCTTCTGCGCTTGGCCAGAACCACTCCAATTTGACAGCAAAGAGCAAAGCTGGAATTTTGGCTTCTGCCAACACCTGTTGTAACAGGTAAACAAAAAGCCCATCGGAAATGTGTGCATAAATGCTCTCAGGGATTTGCTCTGGTTTGCACACTAACAGGATCGAGGCCAACAAAATACAACACAGATTCCAATATTTAAAACCAAATGGTGATTTAAACTTTTGTTTCCTTGTTTTATATATCAAAATGTTATTTAATATACAACCAATACATAGTATACGAAGCAGAGACCAAGACCAGGAGTGAATACGACAATCACCGGATTACAAAGTTGTATTCAGTATGATTTCCTTTCCTCCCAGTTTTTGTTAGCATTTTTTAATCTAGTTTTTTTTATTGCTAATAACTTTGTTCATATTAATTGTATGCATTAAATCAGTTCCCAAAGACCAACTAAGAATGGGATCCCTCTGTACTAGGCACAACGGAGACCATCCTGACTAGAAATGAATCTGTTCAGCGTCCAGCACAAGGGGAACTTGGCTCAGAGAAAGGGATCTCAATTGCTGCATTAGTACAGAGTAAAGTGAACAGCTGCTACCATTCACGTCTTCTTTACACCTGGCTTAGGAAAAATACACCAGATGACAAATACAGAACAGCATGCAACTCAGAGTATGCTCTTTTATACACAATAAAAGCAAAGCCAGATGAAGGCTTTACTTTTGGAGATGAAAGCAGTTAGGCACCACACTATTGGTATAATAACTCTTTGCTCCAAAAAAACCCCAAAACATAAGCAGTCTCCTTAAAGTTGTTCCTGCTGTTCAGACTGGAGTCATCTGCTTATCAGAACCTCATGAGAAGTACCAGTGTAGCTCTTTTTAAAATTACCCTCATATTCAACTAAAAAATCAGTTATCAGTATCATGTTTATATTTCTCCTTCTTACTGTCTTAGAAAGAGGTGTATGTGTCTACTTTCTTACATAAAACATTTTAGTTCCTATGTTTAAATATTTCAGCCCTAATAAGGTAGTCACTTCAGTAGTGATTTCCAAACTCTGGTCATTAGCTTAAAGTCTACTGGCTTGCAGCTAGTCACATTAAACAGCAAAACACATGCCTGGCAAGCTGAGGCAGTGGGGAAGTCAGGAAGCTGAAGATTATCTGTTGCTCCAAACTTTTGGCAAATATTGCTTTATAACACAGATTTCACCATTACTAACACCTGTTGAATTAATCCAATTGCAGTGAAAGATTAAATTATTCAGAATAAAAGTTCTCCGGTTTTAAACTGATTTTTTTTTTTGGCATTTTGGCATGCAACTAAGGCCTTCCATATGGGGCAGATGCTTAGCAATCTTATGAGTCTGAAAACAACAGTTTAAAGGAAAGTGCAAAACACCTCTGTATCTTTCAGCATGGTTTGATGTAAATGGAATAATGATAACCAAACATTCATTTTAATTGCCCATTATTTTAGCAGATCTTGTTTGTGAAACTAAACCCCTGTCTTTACTAGGCACTAAGCCTTAGCGCTCTCTCACTAACTCATGAATAGGATGAACCCTGTCTCTAAGATTCTTCCTCTTTTCTCTACAATCTCCTCAAAGATCCCATTCACTGGAAATAGTCAAAAGAAACGAATCTTCCAGTGTTCTTTTGTTGTTTTGTTTTTTTTTTTTTAAATACACTTAATGCACCTAAACCCATGCATCACATCACAAAGATAGCATTTGGATAGATGATATGTACTCCGTTCATTCTAATATTACTAAATTTACCGAGTTGTAGGATGTTTCTGATGTTTAAGAGGATATTCCATTATTTAGTTTGAAATAAACACCTATTAAAGCCTTAGGGAGTCTAGTAGCTGCTTTCTAAAACGTGGTCTTGGTGACTTTTGCATTCACATCTTCCTGATTGTTACCCCTGCTGTTATGCTGATCCTCCGAACTGAGATCAACTGAACTTGACAAAATTATTCACTGACTATGCTGGGTTTCAAATGAGGGAGCATAGTAAAAAGAAAAAACCCTCATATGCTTTAATTAAAAAGTAAGCAGGATCAAAAAATTAAATAGGTCCTATTGTGTGAATTAAGAACCACACTAATGTAAATCTTGACAGGTAACTATTAAAAAGCAATTATCAACAAGCTCACTTGAGGACAACAGTAAGACTGGTCAGGTGATGTGGACAGGCGTCTTCCTGGAAAGTAACAAACAGGGAAACTCCATACTCATGGCGAAAGGAACAACCACCTATTTAAGAAAAAAGTCCATCCACAAAAGATGTGATGGAGGTACTCCAAATAACTTCTTCCACCTGAGTTCCTACTATCATGCTGTGGTGACAAGAAATTAAGCCATTACTGCGTAAATCAAGGAACGAATTAGGAAAGGAGCACCATTCTCCACAGAATGGGATTCCCACCTAAAGTGACAGAAGCAGGCAACTCACCTAAGCATTTTGAGTTCCTGGGCAGCCTTCAGAATTATCTCATGCTGTCTTTGGCTAAGGACCATCACTCCTCCCAAGGACTGGTCTGAGTCCAGGTTTGAATCTGCTCCCAGCATATCAGAGGAATGTGAAGGTGGAGGAAGGGATGAATCTGAATGATCATCCAAAGACCGCATTCTGTCTCCATCATCTGGGTACCACCTATCTGACAACCGTTCCCTCTCCCAGTCAGTCCTTTCAGGAAGGTAGTCTTGCTTCTCCCGCCATGTGTCGTATCTTTCTGGATATTCTCGAATCCTCAGCTCCCCCCTGTCTCGGAGGTCTCTGTCATAATGATCTCTGTTCCGATCCTCCCTCCACCTATCTTCACGGTATCTGTCCAGAGGTGGAAGAGGTGGTAATGGTGGTAGAGGGGGAATATCCAGGTCACGATTCCCCATTTCTCTGTCATCCATAGGTCTCATGTCCCAGTCTCTATCCCACTCTCGGTCTATATCTTGATCATACATATCTGAGGATCTTCCAGTCCTATCTAGATCCCTCTCTAGTTCCCTCTCTCTTGGCCTTTTCCAGTCATCCCACCAAGAATCTCGTCTGTCACGATCAGATGATAAAGGAGGTAGTGGTGGTAGGGGAGATAATGGAGGCAATGAGTGGTGGGATTGCAACCTGTCATCTCTGTCATATGTATCTACAGAATCATCCTGATAATCAGAGTTGTGATCTCTCCAGTATCGTTCTCTTTCCCAGTCATCCAATCGTTCATGCTCCAAAGAAGGGTCATCTTGACTATCTAAAGGAAATTCCTCCTGCATTCTATCATCTTCATGACCCCAAGAACCCCTGAGCGTCTCATCTCGATGGTATGGAGGCAATTTGTCAGGGTCATCTCCTAGGTGAATGGGTTTATCTATATTGCTTGTGTCCGATCTTCCCGCTTCCCTCTCACAGCTCCTGATGGGACCCCTCTCCCGGTTACCTGCCTGCCTGACCGGGCCCCTCTCCCGGCTACCTGCCCGCCTGACAGGGACCCTCTCCCGGCTACCTGCCCGCCTGACAGGGACCCTCTCCCGGCTACCCGCCCGCCGCATGGGCTCTCTCTCCCGGCTACCCGCCCGCCGCATGGGCTCTCTCTCCCGGCTACCCGCCCGCCTGACGAGGCCTCTCTCCCGGCTGCCTGCCCGTCCCCTGTCCCGGCTGCCTGTCCGTGCAGCTAGCTCTCTGTCTCGGCTACAGAACACCCTCTCATGGCTATCTGACCGTCCACCCAGTCCCCTCTCTCGGCTGCCAGACCGCCCGTCTGGCATCCTCTCCCTGCTGCCTGACCGCCTATCTGGCATCCTCTCCCTGCTGCCTGCTCTCCTGAACATCCCTCTGCCACGGATGGATGCCTGCCTAGCCTGCCCTCTGCCTCTGTACACGTATCCTCTGCCACGGCCATCATCCATCCTGCCCATCCCCCGGCCATGGCCATCGTCCATCCTGCCCATTCCCCAACCACCATCCATCCTGCCCATTCCCCGGCCACCATCCATCCTGCCCATCCCCCGGCCACGGCCCATTCCCCAGCCACGGCCCTCCCCCTGCCCTCTGCCACGGCCATCATCCAGCCTGCCCTGGCCCCTTCCCCTGCTTACTGGTCCCTTGCCTCTATCTTCATGTATAAAGGGCCCTTTCCCTCTGCCTTCTGGGCCGGGCAGACCCTGCGTGCTATCTGAAGCCATCAACTGGTCATCTGGTGAATCCAAATCCTGATTTCCTGTGACGGGGGTTACCGCACCGCCTGTTCTTGCAATACCTGATTGCAAAGCTACAGGGTTACTAGAAAGGGTTGCGGATTTCTGGCTCTGAATAGGTGAAGTAGGTGCTTTGGACTCTTCTACTTGCTGGTTAGGATCGTGTGAACTCCACGTCCACTTTTTGGGCGGGTCTGAAATAGTTTCTTTAACTTCGGGTTTGGATGGCTCCTGTTGAGTGCTTGTCAGGTCCTCATTTGGCTCAACGGAACCTGCACTCTGTGCATCTGGAGTAGACTGTGTTCTGCTTACGGACTGCTGGTTGCCAGCTACATCTGTAAAAGGTTCTTTGTTTTCTGACTGTGAGTCTGCCTGTGACTGCTGCTGCTGTCCCAAATGAGGCCTGGGCCCCATCCACCGTGGGCCGCTAGGTCGGGAACCATGTCCGTGTGATGCATTTGTTGAAGTATAAAACTGTGCTGCTGGTCCTCGTGGGATAGTCCCCCACCTACTTGAAGACTGTCCATCTGTATTCTGGCGGTCAAAACGCGACCGGTATCCTTCTGAGCGCTGGGAGTCAAAACGAGGCCCTCTCTGTCTGGAGCCTTCAAATTTGTCATATCCTCTTCCTCGAGGTCGATCAAACCTATAGATGACATAATGGCCATTTTAGTCACATGAACACATCAAATTCAAATCCTCTAAAAGACAGTTTCACCCCTCCAAAAGTAACTTCTAACTGATGAATCCTAGCGTGCCTTCAGATCAGTCCCTAATGAACCAGTGCAGGAGCACAGAGACACGGTCTCCAATTCAATATCGTCCACTGAAGACCCATTTAAGCCATTTGCAGATGATGCAACCCTAAAAGGAAATTTGGTTTAAATACCTCAGGACTGAAACCTGACTGACAAAGAAAGCCAGCAAACTCATTTGAAAAAAAGTTTCAACTTTTAACAGAAGTTTTGTTGCAGTCAACAACTCAAACTTTTGTTTTGACAGTATGCAACAAGCCTACTTAACTATGGTGATGAATGCCTTCTAAACAAATCTGTAAATATGGATCCTTTCAGAAAGCACAGACTGTGATAACTGGTCAGTTCCATGCAAGAACATATGCCTAAAACAAATATATTTTCATTACATCACTTCTAAAATTTCTTTTGAGAGCACCTGCAACTGTTGTTTGAATATGAGGACACAGGTCAGGCAAACTAATGAAGAATAATTACTGTGATCATATTTAACAAGGCCAATCTAGTAAAAAAAATTCAATCTTTAAGCATATGCTCAAATACCGACTTACATAATAGACTCGAACAAATCAAAATCATTTTACACAAAATAGAGAACTCATGTCCTAAGTCAGGTTGCTTGGACGTTTGGGATTCATGGTTGTGTCTCACTGGATGGTGCCAGAAAGACTAAAGTGTGGCTGGAGCTGAACTTGGCAAGGGACACAAAGATCCTGCAAGGTCCTGCACCAGAGCTGGGGCAGCCCCTGGTATCAATACAGGCTGGGGGATGAAGGGATTGAGAAGAGCCCTGTGGAGGAGGACTTGGGGGTGCAGGTAGACAGAAAGCTCAACATGAGCTGGCAACGTGTGCTTGCAGCCCAGAAAGCCAACCGTATCCTAGGCTGCATGAAAAACAGTGTGGCCAGCAGGTCGATGGGGGTGACTACCCCTCTACTCCACTCTGGTGAGACCCCCCTGTACAGTACCGTGCCCAGCTCTGGAGTCCTCAGCACAAGACAGACATAGGCCTGTTGGAGCAGGTCCAGAGGAGGCCACAAAAACGGTTTGAGGGATGGAACACCTGTCCCATGAGGACAGGATGAGAGTTACAGTTGTTCAGCCTAGAGAGGAGGTGGCTCTGGAGAGACCTTATTGCAGCCTTCCAATACTTATGGAAGTATGGATATAAAGGGGACTTATGAGAAAGAGAGGGACAGACTTTTTAGTAAGGCCTGTTGCGCTGGAACATAAAAGAGGGTTAGTTTTAGACTAGATATAAGGAAGAAATTTTTTACCATGAGGGTGCTGAAACACTGGAACTGGTTGCCCAGAGAGGAGGCAGATGCCCCATCCCTGGAAACATTCAAGGTCAGGCTGGACGGGGCTCTGAGCAACCTGATCTCATTGAAGATGTCCCTGCTCATGGCAGAGGGGTTGGGACTAGATGACCTTTAAAGCTCTCTTCCAACTCAAACTATTCTATAATTCTATGGATATTAATTCATTACTGCCTAGTTACCAACAGCAGTTGACTTGTAGAATTTACTGTTTCAGTAAGCAATTTGGCAAATAATTTATACAACCTCAAACAGCTTTAATAGCCCTGGTAAATTAACACAGTTAACTGTCTTTTTTGGGGGTAGAGGGAGGTCAAGATGAACAGGAAGAGAAAAAAGAAGAAATTAAAAGCATAGTGGCAAGACAAATTAGATTCGAAGGATCAACTTTTACAGGGAAGCTGCAGGTAAAAGGTTGGATACTGTAAGACACACTTATCCCCAAAATTCTGAAAACTAGTTCAAGACAGTTCTTTAGAGTTTCTTGAGAAAATTGCTGAAAATAGGGGAAAGGTGTGTGTCTTTTCATATTTTTAGTCATTACCTGGGACATTTTAGCTGGGATGGCAGCAGGTAACCACAAAAAATTTAATTTATCTCAAGTTCATTTAAAAATTTATTGGGACTCTCTTTTCTACTAACTATATTAAGAAGAGACAGTAAACAGATTTTTGGGAAAGCTTTGATAAAACACTAGAATGGTCATGCAATCACAATATAGGAATGCACAAAGGTTACAGTGTTAATTAAATACTGTAAGTGTGCTCAAAACCAGAGCTCCTGTGTGCACATTGTAGAGATTTTTTGATTATTCATAGCCAATCATCACACATCACTGAGCTCTAAACCAGTACACATAAAAGACATGCACTAGCAAATCATGAAAGCAGTCTGTTCAGAATAGTACATCCAACAAATCCCCAGCACCAGAAACAACACTTTTTTAAAAAAAAAACAAAACGAGAGGTAGAAAATTATTCAAAGTTATAAAAAAATAATCGACATTGCTAGCAACTAATGAATTATTATTCATGAAAAATAACTTTGGAAGCAAAGAGAAGGGAAATAAATACCAAGATACGATTGTAAAGTCTAGCAGGGTATGCAAGGATAGAAACAACTGAACACAACACCACTGTTCTTTGATTCACTAGGCATCACATCAACCCATCTTGAACTAATGACTGGACAGGACAGATGTGGTTTTGCAACCTGATACCACGACAAGTATGAAAGAAAAACATTCCAAAACCAAGGTGTTGGATTAAACCGTGTGGCAGGTATAAAACCGCTTAAGAGTCACAGAACACTGGCTTTTAGAGTAGCTTTACATTAAGACAGCAGGCCATCCACCTGATAAAAATGAAGATATAAATTAGAAAAAAATCCCCTATCTTACCAAAACTTAAAGGTACCAACTTTCAAAACAAAGACCATCATGATGTAATGCAAAAGAAAAAGTGGCAAAGAATCCCAATGCTAGGATCCTAAGGCTCAAATCTTCATTTCTTTCCTTCTCGCTTGTTTATAACTGTTTCAATGCTGAGTAATGCCACACGTGTAGAAAACCACTGATTTGTACTTATGACAAGCGCTACCTCTCTTATCAAACAGCCACTTTGAAAAATGCATTGAGTAGGACAAGTGTACAGCTCAGAACTCTCTCACACTAGAAGTTCAAGTACTGAACAGTTTTGAACCTTCATTTCTTTCTGCAATAAATGTTGGATTACAGAGTACTTTTTGTCATTTCTAAAAAATAAATAGCATCTAAATTGCCAGTAAGCAGCTACGTTAGTACATTCATACATCTGAATACTTTCCTGAATGCCTTCCAGAATGCCCACATTGAAGTGCTACCATACATAGCAACACCTTAAAAAACAACCTTTCAATATTTTTGCTTTAAATTTTCCTAAACTGTGTTCCAAGTACCACAGAGAAAATGCTGGGAATTTAGATCACTTCTCATATAGGATCACTCTTTCAAGTGCGAGTTATCTTCAAACTAAGGACAGCAAAGACATATCAAATATTCACAAGAGCTTTCCTATTTTCACATAAAGGGATATTATGTCTCTGGGAATGAAAATGGTGTGGTGTGCCCAAGCATTTTACTGGGGGGGGGGGGGGGGCGGGGAAGCATTCTATTCTTGATAATGCTCAGGTGAAAGGCACCTATCTATCCTTGCTTTAATAAGATAAATACAGAGCATGGTGTACATACATTAAAACCAAAACCTTCACCAAAGACAAAACACTTCAAGTGACCTCAGAAAGATTTAAGAGTAAGATATAGGTTTCATTTCTTAACATATCACTGAACGTCTTGTAGCCTGGAACATGTAGAAATCAACAAAACCATCCTTACCTAGGGCCTCTGGGGCCTTCAAAACGAGCTGATCTGGGAGGATCTGGAAGCAATCCACCCGACCTCACTGGCTTATCCTGCATGGTAGGTGCATGCGTTGAAGACACTGCAGAAGTGCCTTTCAGATCCCCACATCCTTGCTCAGATGAAATATTCTGTTTACCAAGATGAACTTGAGACTTTCCATGGTCTGAAGAGCCAAAGGATGAACCTACTTGAGAATGGTAAGACGAATAGACAGTTGAACTTGCTATTTTTGATGCATAGGTACCAGGGGTTGGAAGCAGAGCTGGCCTTGGTGTTTCAGTAGATTGACTGCTTTGAGAACTGGATCCTGAAGGGGCAGAGGAGTTGGGTAACTGAGAAGAGAGAGGTGGGGGCACCAGCGGAGGTGTAGTTGAAGGTAACGTTGGAGGCATAATAGGAATGCCACCTTGAGTGGTTTGAGAATATGGAACAAATGGAGGTGGCAGCGAAACATTTGCAGGATATTGGTTCTTCAGATTTTGGAGTGAGCTCACTTTCTCCTGCAGGTGGGACTGAGTCACCTTCATCTGTTCATCCCATGCTTTCCACTGTTTCTCATACTCTTGAAGCTGGTCTTTGTGAGGGTAGGTTTGAAGCTGATGCTGCCACTGTTGGTTCATTGATCGCTCCCAATCTTTATGAAGCTGCTGGAACTGTTTTTGCTGTGCCTCATAATGTCGCAGCTGCATGTCCACTGACATTGTCTGCAATAATAATAATACAAGAATTGCTTCAAAATGCCATCTTAGTTATTTTCAGAGCCACATATTTCAGTATCACTTGTGCTATCACAATTTCTGACTTGGGCAGAAGCTTGAGGAAGAGCTGCACTGAAACAAAAGCGAATGCCAACTGTGATGTCTAAACTCATTGTGACAATTTACACATTTTTATGACCAGAGGACTTCTATGTGTAAAAGGCTTTTTTTTTTTTCCAGACAGATCAGCTGAAGAAAGCTATAATCAAAGGGCTCCAAGCTGAATTATTACTGGACAATAACAATGGCTAAAGCCCAAATCATTCTTCACACTTTCAATATATACAGTACACTGCTATTTCTCAAGGTTTCAGTTTCTGCTATTAACCTGCTTCACTGTCAGCAATTATTCTTCTCTGAGCCTTTGCCAGATCATCTTATTAGCACAATGAAGCTTCTTTCAAGGAGGTACTCCCTTTCATTATAGGTAGATACAGGTCTTAATATCCATGGCTTGATCTTGTCTGAGATTTTTAGGATTCAAGGGAATCCTAAGACTTTTTTTTAAAAACAAGCAGACAGCCCAAGCTACAAAGAAATCCTTAATGTACAAACTCCCCCACTCCAGAAAAAGCTGACTCCATTCTCTAATAAAGAAATCTTCTACTTAAAAGCTTAAAGGTTGCAACACTGATACAACTATCTGAACTTGTTATTAAGACTCTTTATTTTATTTCACTGATTATCTGAGTCAAAAATAATACGAGACAGTGATTTTTTAAATTACTTTAACTGCATTTTTTGGGCATCTGTTTACTTATCATTGTACATATTTATTTTTGTACTACACAGTGTTATAAAGAAAAGCAGCCACCAAATTACTCCATGGAATCATCTGTTTATCCGACCTTTCTTCTGAACCGTTTCACCAGCAGTAAAACATTCAAAGCTGAGTAAATTAAATATTGTGTTCAGCTTTGCTCCTGTAACACCCAGGTACGTCTGAAAAATCTTACAAGTGTAAAATTGTGTATTTCTCATCCTACTGAAGCTTCATTGCCATCTGTCAATTCTTTTTTCATTCTGAAGTTGAGTGACAGTAGGAAAAGGGGATATAGACTTCTACCCAAGCAGAAAAAGTAGCTAGACAAACGAGACAACCACGAGAAATTATTCAACTACTTGTTTTTCAGTAGATCATGAGTGTTAGGTCACGCAGGAAGTATATTCCTTAGTGTTTCACCTGTAAATGTGGAGGCTGTTGCATAATCTGTTGATACTGCTGTACTATCTGCTGCAGCTGGGCATGTTTCTGCATTATTCTCTGATACTGAAATCCAACCCGGTGATGGGGATGCTGCTGCCACTGAGCTGCTGCTGCTTGCAGTTGCTGCAATCTCAAATCTTCCTCAGGGTCATCAGGAGGTTCAATATTGAGCTAGAGAAAAAGGCAAATACTATAAATAAAAGAAAGCTCCTTCTGTCAAAAGAGAAACACGCTTGGCCACTACCCGCTTCACCAGAACTTTCTCAGTGTCCGTTATTTTATCACTCTGTATTTCAGTGTTCTGGCCACCCACAGCTTCTGGAAGGCTGATGTTTATATCATTTATTCTGAATGTGAACAGTCTAATCTAAAGGTTAGGTTGATAGCAATTAGGGTATTCATACATACAGAAACTACCTACAGGAAAGAGATTAATAAAATCTGTCATCTGGTGCTCACAGCATAATGAGACAACATTGCTTTTTCGTGATGAGGTAAAGTAACTCTGAGTGCATTATTTTTGCCACTTGGTAGGAACCCACACACCTTAGGTTAAAGTGGAGCACATGCTGCAGGTCAATTTACTACCCTACAGCAATCTGTTCAAACTTTGATTATGATCTCCATCCATTATATACTGTAATTAAGCATGCTGACAAAAATACTGCATGAAGAGTTCTTGGCTTTCAGACAAACTGTAACACAGAGAGAAGGGGAGCCCGAACTGACAAACTGCCAGAGAGGAATTAAGGAACAGTGTCTTAAAGATAGTATTCCCTACCTACCGAGTACTTGATTTTGCACTTAGGTACCACAAAGTGTATCTCACAGATAAAGATGACAATGTTGGGGAAGTTGTAAGCGAGTCAAGCTTGGACTCACTCGGTGCATGTGTGGGTGACTATATAAGTCTATATACAAGGAGTGTATTTTTATTTTTTTTAATAGGTGCAGCCTTAGCAAATGTTCTTTTAAGATTGCTTTGCCATATTTTGTTATTGTTACATAGTATACATGACAATTTGATGGCATTATTTTCCTGTTTCTTTGTCCCATCTAGCACAACAAATGGAGTGGCATCACTTTACAGAGCCTACCTGGGTTTCAGTGGATGTAAGAGAAGACTCATCGTCTTTGGAAGCTGGAGGCAGGGATTCATTAAGCGGAGGAGGTTCAGACTGTTGAGTTGAAGCACTCATTTTCCCTTCTTCAGACTTTGCTCTCTGCTCAGATGAATCCTTCACTACTGGACCTTTCATTTGCTGCTGTCCCTGAGCATGGGCTTTTGCTCTTTGCTGCAGGCTAAGCAGGTGCTGCTGGTACCAGTATTGCTGCTGTTCCTACAATACACAGAAATTTTCTAAGACAAGTTTCATGGGAAAAACCATGAAAATTAATTCATGATAGTCACTAGAATTATACTCTACAGTAGTATTAAAATCTGAGGGAAAACTCCCTTCATCATCGACAGTATTACAATGGATGTCAGAAGAACAAACCAAAATTCAGAAACCACTACATAAGGCACAGCACCTACAGCAGATTTCCTATCTCAAAAAGCTTACAGCTAAAGAGAACAATAATGAAAAGCAGAAAGATGGCCAACAATAAACCAAATTACTACAGATATGTGATAAGTACCATACTTTTAGTGCTTTTTATTCCTAACAACTATAGGTACTTACTATAAGACTAACTTAGGTAAAATGAAGGGAAAATGTAGGATAAATATGAGTAAGGGAGCAGTAAAGAGAAAAAGGAGGAAACGTACAAGAAAGAATGAAACAGAGAATGCACATCAAGTAGAGCAAAAATGACAGCTGAGAAATTGTGGTGGAGACATTTCAATGAAGCCTGTGACAGAGAAAAGCACGATCAGAACCCAGCATATAGCAAAGATTATTTATTGTCTGAATTCTCGTTAATTCTTATTCATTGAACAGCTGAAGAGGTAAGTAGAGATGGTTGCACCCCAAAAAAATTTTCACTTAAGAAGTGACCAAGCTTTCAATTTTAACTATTTCAGGCTAGAATTAGAGTACTCCAGGCAGATGACAGTAGATTCAAAGCACTGTAAGCTGCCACCAACATAAAGAACAAAACACTGAAGGTATGTATCTCAGCACCTAAGAAGTGGTACATCTTAACAAGACCTGAACAGGAACCGACAGTTCTGTATCTCTCCCAACGCAAGAAATACCAGGCATCAAACCAGACTAGCAGGACACAGATTTAAAACACGTGGGCGGCAGCTCTTCACCTGACATGGCCTCGTGCTACCAAAGTCCCTGTCAGAGACCACTGCAAGGGCTACAATTTTGTGGATTCAAGACACAGCTCCATAAGCTCATCGAAGAGAAGTCTACAGATTTTAAAAATAAATGACACCAACTGCAGCTAAGGCAGCTCCTATATTTTAGGAACTACCACTACACACTTGATTTTTAAGTTCTTCTCTTAGCATCTGCTTTTATTCACTGTCAAAGACAATGATAAAATACCATACTTTTGGTCTGACCTAGTGCAACCATTCTCGTGCTCTCCTGTCAGCCCCACTACCTCCGAGAATGTGACTGCTCTTTTTCTTTCATATATTCTGTTCTTCCCTCTCGTCCAGGCATGCACAATTAAGAAAAGACACCTAGATAAAGCCCACTCAGAAACAGAAGAATCGAAAAGATGCAGGTATTTAAAAATACAAGTGTGACAATAACAAAGCGGTAGGTACTGTCTGATGAGATTTCTCAAAACTGAACCATTCTGCCTATCTTAAAACAGGTTTAAAAGAAGCGCACGCTTCCTCCAAAAGCCTACCTTACTCTCAAATAAGGAATGATGTTTTCTACTGGTAGTAATCTAGCAGGCGCAATTAAACACGGAGCTGTATTTTTAAAAAAGTACTTCTGTAGAACTGTAACTTGGAGATGAGGTCAATGGAAGGAGAGGCTATGCTTCTTGGACTTTATGTTGATCCTGCAGCAATTCCTGCCAATAATCTTTTTAACAAGAATATGACTCAGAAGAGCTGCCATGGCTCTGGGTGGAAGATACACATCCACACTCCAGAATTCACACTCTGAAGCCTTCAACAACATGCTGTAGTAAGTGCAACTTTCAACACCAGGGAGGAGTATACATCCCCAGCTATACAGAAGCTGATTCAATTATCCCTCTCAAAAGGTGGATTTACCATGACAGTGTTGGATGCTGTGCTTGGTGAGCACCCGTTCTACTGCCAAAAAATTGTTGTCTCTGCAGATCCTTGGTTTTTTCTCTTCGTTCTACCAACTGGACAAAGGGCCAAAACCCGTAATATGACCAGGGGTTCACACAAAGAGCTGTGATAACATCTTGTCACCTACTGTTTGTAGCAGATGAAGTCAGTGACACATGTATTGCAGGTTCTATCTGAGAAGCACAAGAAAAGTGGAAAGGAAGATCTCTACAGCTTAGTCTGAGCAAAACAGAAGTGCTAGTGTAGAAAATCCCTGATGGTGAAAAGCTCAGTTATTTGAGCGCTCATCTTCTCACGATGACTGTCATTTTTCAAGTCCAGTTACAATCCTTAAACCCAAGAAGCACAGCAGCATCAACACTTGCATTTTTCCATCTTTGGCTGTCCGAGAAACTACACCTGCTGCATTCTACAGGGAACACTGAAACCAAAACTATCAGCTCCTGACCGCAGGACATACCACTAAAAATATTAACGCAGAGCCTGTACCAAAAGACTACTTTGAAATTAATTTAGGTGACCCTAGACCATAACATAATGCCTATTTTGGGGAACACTTGGTCCTTTTCTGGTAAAGACGGCAAAAGAATGGCTTAGCACCCTTTATAAAACAAAGGGGGGATTTCAAAGAGTGCAGCAGACTCCTGAGAGGTAATGTGGTAAAGCTAAGGTAGTTTCAACAGATGTAGATAAATGCATATTTATGGGTACAGTGGCACCCACACATACTTGTTTACTACTGCAAATAAACAGCAGCATTCAGCACCCGAATATTAGATGGAGCATACCACAGGTTTTTTTATCAGGACTTGACAAAAGATGCAACTGATTGTAGAGAAACACAAGAATCCAGAAAATTAATCTAACTGCACACCCATGTAAGAAACCATGCTAAACTCACAATATTGTCAAGGCAAAGAGTGGTATCTTATTTTTAGACAGGAAAGAGAAATAATAAAAACACTAACTCATGGCAAATTGCATAATATTGTCTACGTTAAGAGAAAAACACTGATCTGTGTGGCTGCAGCCACTGTTACTGTGGGATGAGAAAGAATCGTTTTCTATTACCAGTTTAAACAAAGGCTTAACAGGATCTTATACATGGCAACTTACAGTATTTCCCTACTTGGATTTTAAGATCATTAGCAAGAAAGCATCACTATGCTTTGCTTTCCTACTCCTGTTGCTTAAGGACTTGTTGCTCCAAATCCTGTCTTATTTTACAGCCCAAGACAGCCAAAATTGTATCAATCTGTTATACGATTTTATGATCAGCAAAAGTACCATACTCCTTTTGCGTTAAGACTGAATTGTGCATGACGGTAATCCAATTAGTCAGGATAGAAGTTGTTTGTATAAACACTCATACACCAGACAAACTTCAGCAGTATTCTGCTGCTTCTATGTGCACACCACAATAATGCATTACTTGTGACTTCTGGAAAGGAGAGAGTGGTTAGAACAATTAAATAACATTAATGAAATTGCAGGCTACGTCAGGGGGGAGGAATTACAGTTTACTGTTCAGCCTTAAGTTCAGTAATTTAAGAAGTCAGCAAGTGGCCTCAATACCAAATTAACATCACTTTCTACACCTGATTTTTCAGGGTTTTGTCATTAAAAAAATTAATGAGTCTCATTATCGTCTAAAACTCCTCAATTCTTGAACTCTGATTTAGTGCTTAACTACATGTGCACAGAGTTTACATCAAGTTGACCCCCAGAGTCATCAAGAACAACTAATGACTGGGCTTCTAATCAAGCGAGTCAGCTTTGGGAGAAACAAAGAACATGCTATCTTCCTGATGTAAGCCATGCACATCACTTAGACCACCTTATTTATGTTAAAACTCTGAGCTCTTATGGTCTTTAGCCTTCCCCTAGAAGTGAATTAGCCTCATTATAATACTAAAAGTCACACTCCTAAGGGAAAGCCCTAGGCTCCCTAAAAGACCCTTCCTCAGCGAGCATACCTAGTAGTAAGTTAGGTAATGGATATGCCAATGTGTAGTCAATCCTCTAGATGGACCTGCCTTCTTGGCAGGGCAAGTGTGATAAGATTTTGTATATAACGCCTGTAACTTTGTACAGCAGTATGCTAGCTTGGTTTGTTAGCATCCAGACCTGCGCATCTGTAATAAAACAGTATCTCGTCTCAATGTGTAAGATTGGTTTGTTGCACACCGGTCATTTTAGAGACAACACCATTGCTATCACTGTAAAAGATCACTTAGTTCTGTCCAAAACCTTCATAAAATTAAATTCATGAACTGAAAGCACCCCTTTGCTAGGCAGTGATTAATTATATGGTGCAAACTTAACTATTATATATTCCCAAACATACTCAGGTATTGGTATGGAATTTTAATGGACACAGTTAAAAAGGTGTCACAACGATTAACATTTAAAGTGTCAGTGACTTCAGGATATCTGCAAACTTTGCTTCAAATCAAAATCCTAAGATCAATTTGCCAAACCCAGTTGTCTTTTAAAACTTTAATAATCTCAATGCAAAGTGTGCACTTCAGCTTTGTTCCAGCAGCCGGATCTCTACAACCTGACCCTAAAACCATGCAAAAGCTTCAGTCAATCTGCCTGACCTGCATACATAGCTGAGGACCTCGCCACATGTGTCTCCTTGTGCATGCTTAACCTCAAGCAAGTGGCCTGTCCCTAACTCAATGCACACGAACAGTAATGTCAAGCTCAATGGAGCTGCCCACCTTTAAGAAGTGAAGCATGCCAACATTTTGCAGGCATTCTGGCCCTAGTGTACACAAAAAGCACACAGCATGAACAATATTTTTTACCTCAAAAGCATTTCAGAACATTTTCCTGCAACGCCCCATACAATTTTAGACCAGAAGATCAAGCACGTGTAGCACAAAACATAGAGGTCTAAGTGACGGGCAACAATGTACCGTGACAGGAACACTTTTGCAGCTTTAACAACGTATGGCAAGATTAAAAGTCACGATTCTGACATCAATCAGACAACTGAAACACAATCCCATGAGAAAACTAAATGAAGGCAGCACTGAAGACAGGCAGCACCCATCCCGCAGCGGGCACTAAGCAGAGTGCTGCATCTCACAACAGGTTGGATGAAGTCAACAAAGGTTTGGTGCAGGTTGCCCACACGCTGTACGCTGGAAAACAATTCTCCAGAGACTAACAGAGACTCCCTCAAAAAACCAAATAAATTTAATTCAGCCAGGAGTCAGACTGTCCCTTAAACAACTCATCCGCTCTGGAGAAACGATAGTTTGTTACATCCTGACAACCACCACGGGGTAAAGAAGAATTTAGGGAGCCTGGCCAGAGCCATGTCGCTCCCGGGCTTCCAAGGCAGACTGAATCCTTCAGGATTACGTGGACCGAGCGCACCCGCGGGGTGCCCTTACCGGGCCCCGGCCCAGCGGCCACCGCTGCCCCGGTGAGTGCGGGGCTGGCCCTGCCTTACCTGGGGAGTCATGGTGGAGGGGTCCGGCTGCTCGGCGCCCCCGGCCTCCTTGGCGGCGCCCTGCGCGGCCTCCGGCTGGGCAGCGGCGGGCAGGGGCAGGGACGGCTGGGGCGGGGGGAAATGGGCCTGCGACGGCTTGGCAGGGGGGGGGATGGAGGGGGCCAGGCCGGGCTGCGCCCCCTGCGAGGGGGAGGCCTGCGAGGGGAGCAGGTAGGGCTGGGGGTGCGCCATGTAGCCCTGCGCAGGGGGCGGCAGGTAGGGCTGGGAGGCGGTGGCCGGCGGGGGCTCCAGGTAGGAGGGCGGGGGCTCGGAGAAGGAGGGGGGCGGCTGGGAGGCCTGCGCCCGGGACAGGTACGGCTGGAGCGGCGGGGACTGGGCCGACGGCGGCTGGGCGGGGGGCGGGTAGGGCTCCGCCTGTGGGGGCGGCAGGTAGGCCTGGGCGGGGGGCAGGTAGGGCTGGGCGGCGGGCTGCGGGGACTGCGGCGGCGAGGACAGCTCCATGTCCATGGGCACCGGCGAGGAGGGCACCGGCTCGCCCCAGTCGCCGTGGCCGCCCGGCGGTTCCTGGCCGTCGCGCTCCCGGGCGGCGGCGGGCGGCTTGCGGGTCGGCGGCGGCGGCTCGCGGTGGGCGAACTGCTTCTGGTAGCTGCGGACCGGCGGCGGCACGGGCGGCGGCGGCTGCTGCCAGTCGGTGAAGGAGCCGGGCAGCGGCGGCGGCGGCAGCCCCGGAGGGGGCGGCCCCGGCGGCGGCGGCGGCCCCAGCAGCACGGACTGTAGCTGCTTCTGGTGCATCTGCTGGAGCTGCTGCAGCTGCGCCAGGTGCTGCTCCTGCAGGCTCAGGAACCCCGAGGTACCGGCGGGCGGCGGCGGCGGGGCGGCGGCGGTAGCGGCGGGTGGGGGCGCGGGGCCCGGCGGCGGGTAGCTGGGGAGCGGCATCGGCGGGACGGCGGGAGGCGGCACGCTGGGGGGAGGGATGGGCAGCGGCGGGGGCGGGATGGAGGTCGGCGGCGGCGGGTAGTGCCCCGCCGCCCCGTACAAGCCCCAGGCCGGGTACATGGCGGGGCTGCGGGAGCGGACCGCGGCGCTTCCACAGGCCGCGGCGGCGGCGCGTGCGGCCCACGGCGCCTGCGCGGGGGCGCGCTCCGCCCTCCCGGGCAATAGAGCGCGCCCGGCGCGCTAGAGCGTCGAGCGGCGTCCCCCGCCGGGGGCTAGGCGCCGGCACCGCGCCACCTAGCGGGAAACTTCCGGCACTGCGGGGGGGAGGCCGCTAACGAGGCGGCAGAGCGTATAGAGAGGGGCGGAGGCGAGTGCAGAGCGCCGCTGCCCCGCTTCCCGCCAGCCCCCGGTCGGCTCGGGCGAGAGACAGGCAGCGGCGGAGGGCAGATGGAACGCACCCCGGCGGGCGGGGCGGAGCGGAGCGAGGCTCCATTTTGTGTCGGCGGGCGACGAGCCGGCGGGTGCCGCGGGACTGCGAGCCAGGCGGTGCGTGGCCGGCCCGGCGGCCTCGGTTACCCCGGGGCGGCGGCCATGTTTCCGCGCCTGCCCGCCGTTCTCCTCAGGGGCTGCGCCGCGGCCGCGCCAAAGCCGGTGCCCCGGTGGAGCTAATTAATTGTCGTAGTGACTGAAGGGTGAAACGAGCGCAACCACAACCCGGCCGGGCTGGGCCTCGGGAGTCTGCGCGCCCCGAAGGGCGGTGCGGGGGAGGGGCCGATCCAGGGGATCTGCCGCCTGGAATCGATGCGAAGGATTTTGTGTTTTCACTGCATACGCTGAATATACGCTGTAATAAACGCGAGAGGCAAACAGAGCAGCGGATATGTGAAACCGCCCCATCCATTCCAGAAGCAACTGTCCCCCGAGGAGCAGGGAAGAATTTTTCCTCCTTTCTCTCTTCCCACACTGAAGTAACAAGTTAAACAGAGAGATGTTCCATAGCCGGTTAACAAAGGTTTATATACGAAGTGCTGAACTCCCATTGTAGAGAATAGACAGGAGCTTTTGGACATACCAATTCTAGTAAGCTGAGCAGCAAAGCCTAGTGGCTGCTGTTCTGCTCAGCAGCACACCAGCGCTGTGGTGTCCCGCTGCTTGCCCTCCTTCCTGAACAGAAAACCTGAGCAATTACTGATGTTCAGTCTCTGGTTTGGGGCTGGTGAATCAAGGATCCCTGGCCAGTGGAGAAAGGCAGGTGTTGGAGGAAAAGTCCAAAGCCTTTCCAATCAGGAAAAACAGATTGTTAGGTGTATAAATAAGCGTTGTCCCAGTTGCTGGAAAAGTCGGACTTTTTTGTTCATTTATAGTTACAGGGAATCTGGAGGTGATGCGCCATGAATCTACAAGAAAAGCTTCAAGTAGAGCATGAACTCAAGTTACAAGATGCAAATCTTTAAAGAAACTATTTTAATTAATTTAATACATATAGAACTGTCTTTTCTGTTCTTTAGTATCCTGTTTTTTCTGTTCTTCAGCATCCTTTCTTTTCATCTAATCCTTTTCTGTGTAGGGTGGTGCAACTCTTAAGATCTCTCTTGCAGTAAATATGACTTCCAGATAGCATTTGTGCTTTTAGCCCCCATCTCCTCCATATCATACATGTACTTGACACCTATATACCCAAGCTTTTTGGACCAGTTTACTCACTAAGCTTTTGAAAGCCCGTTCTTTCAAAATAAGGAATTCCCGTTGCAAACATCCTTTGACTTACCCTCCTGACTGGTTCACTGAAAGCGAGTTCTCTTGTCATCAGTTTACTCAACGTTATTTCCTGCAGGCAGGTCTCTCCTGCTGTTTTGCTTGTTTCTTGCTGTTTGTTGTGGTTATTCAATATTGCAAAGAAACCTTTTACACCCCTTATGAAGAAATACATGCACTCAACCACCTTCAGCAGCAACTGTTTTCCAGCCTGTATCAAGGAGGCCAACTGTGATTTCCAAATAACTTGACAGATGCTTTTGTCAATACCCAAATCTGGTTTGTGCCGCAGTAGAGTTGCCTCCTGCCAGCCAAGATACATTGGCTTTACCCAACATTACCTTGTCCTAAAGCAACCCTTTTAAGTCCACATTATGCCCTTTTAGTCTATTACATTCTGTAACATTAATATATGTCATCATGCTAGTTTTAGTTCATTTTTTAATAGTCTGTGCTCTTCCTGCTTCTAAATGCTATTTTACCACATTTCACTTATCCCTCAATTAACCACTGTCACATCTTGGATCAGCACCTTACATCTCTTCACATTACCCAGTGGGAATGCTGCAGCAATCCTGGGCCTTCTGGTGGCCCCCAGAAAGAAGCAGGAATTGTTTTTTCCCCATCCCTTGCATAACTTCAGACCTTTTTTGTGGCTTTTCTGATTGTTCTGTCCTCTGAAGCTATGGAAACTGGCTACAGCAAGAGACAGGATGTTAAGGGGGAGGCCGGATTCCCTGGAGTTACCGAGAAACACTGCAGGCATCTGTTTGATATCTTAACTCATGTGCAGGTTTAAACCAACTGCCAGAGTTGGGTCAGGAAAGAATTTCTTTTCTGGTTTGGACTGGCAGAGTTCTGCATTTGTAGGAACATCAAAGCATTCTCGCTTACCAAACTCTTTCCTGTTATAATCTTTCCTCCTTTTGATATACTGTAAGTTGGATCTGAGGTTGGGATGCCATGGTCTGCATGGAGTAAATATTTTTCCTCTGAACCAAGTGTCTGGTACTCAGGTTCCCTGGGACTGCAGGGGAAGCAACTGATTACTCTGGTGGTCCTTTCCTGTCCTGTTTCTCTTCTGACTAGGCTCTTTCGAGTTAATCTGTCTTGCCAATTATCCTCAATTAATAAAAATTTCCTGATGGGTTTTCTCACTGCCAATACTTTCTCTCTGCTGCTAATCCTCCAGCCCTCTTAAGACTTCCTTAGCAATTGCCTTGTGCCTATTCCTTGTAATCTGCCTTTTTTGCAACAGGAGGCAAAACTGGAACGTTAATTTAAGGAGTAAAACACTTCAGTAAATGGACACATTTGCTTTGATTCCTACCCACAGTTCATGCTACATACATATATTTTCATGAAGTCCCTCCAACAGGCATTCTGCTGGCAGATAGACATCCTCCAAATTCATCATGTTGCTGTGCCTTTGACCTCCTCTACAGTGCCAAAAAGATTTCTATCCAATATTACCAGGAGCGACCGTTTCTCCTCCAGCCTCCTTCCATTTGGGCTAATTCTAGTGAAGTTATTTGCACAGGAACAATTCTACTTAACTCTGTACTTGAAAAACTCTTTCAAAACCACCAGAATTATTCAGAAAACAAAGTTACACAGATCTCATTCTACAACGGTTTCTCAGTCCTCATTTGACTAAACATGGTCTTCAAGTGTTTGTGACAATACATTTAGCTTAAGGAAATGTGATTTGGATTGAGAGAAGAAAACCAAGGATATTATTTTTGAAATGTACAATTACACACCGAGTGTAAAATCTCAGGGTTGCTGGCTAAAGGTGGAGAAGATAAACTTCAGTTATGATAGCTTGGAAGGGGGTTTGTTTTGCAAGTGTCAGTATGCTGCTATTTCAGGGATGAGTTTAGTAGGTGAGCCTGCAGCAAGCAAAGAGACAATATGAAGGGTGAGTCTGATGTGTTCCCAAAGTTTTCTGTAGTATCTGTAGAGGCAGAGTGCTGGCAAGAAAGTTACCAGCACGCATTATCATCGCTGTATGGTGTCCAGCATACAGACAGCTGAGTTCAGCTATTCTCTACAGCCAAACCAGGCACTACAGGATAAAAAACTCTTAAAGTTTGGAAGTTTTCTTAATTATACCAAGAATATAGATTTTAATTCTCCCCCTTCACTATAGCTCAACTCCAGCATTTTGGCCAGGAAGCATGATTTGGCACGTTGGCTCCTTGTGACCCTCATATATTTTCTCTTGTCTCTCAGTCTTAAGACAATTCTCTTCACCGCAGAGATCAGAAGAGCAAATTATATTGCTAAAAATTAAAAAGTAATGAAGATACGAGAATGCAAAGTTATGGCTTTGAAGTATTTTTTCCCCTGCATTTCTCCATGTGGCTTAACCACTTCTTTTTCCTCCCTCCTCTGACCACTTCCTTCCCTGCAGCAAATGCTGCAGGTCTGTGTGACTCTTGATCCGCTGCCATTGCTCTGATTCCCCCTCCACCCCCCAACTCTGCTTCAAGCCCACATTAATATCTTCCCCAGTCTGACACCTTCCTGTCACAGTCTGATACCTTCCTGCCCTTCCCTGACACCTAACGGAAGGGATAAGGCTTTGAGGTGCATAGGTGCCAAGCAAACACGAGGGAGAGATCTGTCCTGGCCCAACCTTGCCCTCCTGCCAGCACTCTGCATGCAAAAGGACCGGGCTGCCAGCTAACCCAGTACAGACACAGGAATCTGAGCAGGACACTTAACTGAACTTCATTCATTGTACAGTTGAGTAAGAGCTTATCAATTCTGAATTAAAATCTTCCAGACCGCTGGCCCAGAGAAGGCACACCAACTGGTGCAGATCTGATGCCTTTTCTCCAGAATGCAGATTCTGATTTGCTCATGGCACAGGTGTGAGGGAGCTTCCCAGAGGAGTATTAGTCCATCTACAGGTGCAGCAATAAAAAAACTTCTGAAGTATCTGTGGTTTCATTCTCAGCCAGAGTTGCATCACCAATATTTAATTTAGAATGCTGAAATCATTTTTTTCCAATGATCCCAATGAAGAGAGAGTTAAGTATGTTCCAGACACTGCTGTCCTCTATTTCTCATGTGCTTCTCCCAGCTGTAGGTAGTCAGGCCAAGTCAGAGCAAGGATGAATAAAACCAGACTCTTCCAAGTAGCTTTTTCTTGGAAGATCAAGGCTATGATGTCAGTCCAATGTCACCCACAGTCCTATGTGCAGAGTCCCAGCAAAAAAAGGAAGCAGGAGGGCTGGAACGAGAGAGACCCTTATCCTGGCTCTGAGTCCTGGCATTGATGGCTTGGCTGAACAGATTAGAGTCGAGGTGCTCCATAATCATCTGGCATTCTCTCAATGTTGTATCTGAGAAAGAAGGAGGGAAAACCTATGAAGACAACCTGCTCCACATTTCTACTCTCCCCATGCAGCAACAGGCTTACAGGAGACTGAACAGCAACAAGCTTTGCCGCATTTCTATCTGCAGTTCAGATACCCAGCAAGAAAATATTACTTCCAAAAGTGAAAAACTTTCATAAGACTGCTGTTATCCTTCACCTCAAACTCAGAAATTGGGCATCTCAAAAACTCATTGTCTCCAGAGAAGGAAAAAAATTGGTGGTAAGATCTGACTTAGGATTCAAGAGCCAGCCACCATGGCAAATAAAACTTTGGCCATTCAACTTATGATTTGTAGCCAGAGTGAGTTAAGAGGCAAAGACATTTTGAGAGAAAAATCTTCTGAGCCACGTTATAGATCAGTTAAGACTTTACATATTTATGTATATTTATACATTTCTGATACACTGCTTTGTCTGCATTACTAGACTCATTGTCTCCACTGCTAGCATAGTGCCTCCTTTCCAGTATCTCTCCCATCCAATCTGAAGACACTGGCCCTTTTCTCTCCACACCCTGACTTATCTCCTTACCATGCTACCAAACAGATCTACCATACTGTGAAACAATTTGGCATAGGCTTGATGCAAGATAGATCTGCTGGGCTGTACATTATGCAGAGGAAAAATTACAACACTGTATATGACAAAGGTGAGTAAAGACTTCTTAGTCTAGGCTTTACGAGTGCTTTGGAAGGAACAGATGAATTTAAACAAATGTTTTTACAGTAGATCACTGGTCCTACTGCATATAAAAAAAAAATAATAAAGTAAGCCAGTACTTGAAGGTACTGGAAAAATCTGTTGCATTGAAATTGCTGCACTAGTATCCTTCTGAGTTGGTTTAGTTTTTTGCTAAGAAACAAATTAAATCACATAGCTGAGGGTACACAAAGCTACCAAATAGAATGTGGAAGAAGAAAGGTTCTTTTCCTCACGATTTGTAGAATGCGTCTGCCTGGTAGTCCTGCTGCTGGTAAGCAGAACTGATCTATGGAAACACTGGCCTCACCCTGTCAGACCAAGATCGTACCAGGTGGTGTTCCTCCCTGTCAGAGGCCCCTTACCTGTGCCTGGAAATGTACATTATAGGCACTCCTGGGATTTTTCGTATTCTCCGCTTGAGCTCTTTATCCACTGTGGCCACAATGTAACATTTGTGCTGCAGAGAAAGAAGCCCATCAAGATTCAACACCAGTGAACTCACAGAAAGGAGGCAGAGCTGAGCAAAAACTTCTATTGGGGTGGGCTCATTTAACACAAGAGCTACGAGCCCTTCGCAAGGTGTAACTAGGACTTGTACAGAATTCCATAGCAGACTAGTAATGTCCTTCTGCTCATCCAAACACACTCGTAGAAACATCCAAAGTCTGTCCAGCCTTCCCAGCCAACAGCTCTCCCACCCCAAGTGCTTCTTGGTGCTGTCCTATACAAGAATGCTCAGGGAAGACTATACCTTGCTTCAAATAAAGTTGTGCTAGGGACTGAAACTGTCCTGTAGTGAGATTTTACAGTTAGTCTGTGAGAAATTTAAGTCATCAGTAACTAGGAAGGTTCAGGAATTTTTAGTATGTTAGCACAGTAAAGAAAATTTCAGAAACAGAAATACCTGAGTGACCCTCTGTACCAAGCAGTCATCTGCGTAGGTCCCTTTGTGCATACATGGCAAGCGTTCAAACCGAGGGTCCTTGGCAATTCTGTGGGGACACATAAGGCAGCATCACAGCAATTAGGCTGGAGTGTACCATAACACAGTATGGAGGAACAGGAATGCCCCTTTCTGTGATATACAGCACGTTACTCTCAAAACAAAGGCTGAAGGGATGGAGTGAAAGGTACACAACAGGTCAATTGAGATAAGGAGCAAAAAAAGAACGCAATTTGTTCAGCTAATTCTTATAGGTTACTTGTTAGTTGGATTCAAGATCCCTACAATGTTAGGCTCCTGCCTAATGAAGTCATTTGAAACAAGTTATCTGTGAGAAGAACTAGAACTTCTGGTATCTGACCGTTCATATCATGCATATAGGAACACTTCACTCGCTCTCTGAAAGAGAACATCAAAGCTGTTTAAGGGATGCACTCAGATACTTTACAACACAACGGGCCAAAATAAAAAGTAAAGAACAATACTTGACTGGTACACCGGGACAGCATGAACTACATTGGACTAGTTTTGTACAGATCACGCAATAACCTGGCTCTAGATTATTAGTACATGCTACCTACTCCTATAAGAATAACATGAGGCATGAGTGAAGGGTTCCATAAAACTTGGGTCACTTCTTAATTTTTAGAAATTTCTGTAAATAAAAAAAAAAATATATATTTTGAGAAACAGGAGAAAGTTATTTTGAAAGTCATAGGAGTAAAAAATATTTACAGATCAACATTGTGCACTCACACTTAGCATTCAGGTTTTTTTTAAAAAATCTAAAACTCACGCCATTGTACTGATCTCGTACAGCCAGAGAAAGAAAACCTAGTTTGGGACTCTGCAACACCCTCTACTGCCAGAGCACCATCATGGAAAAGTGCTTTTCATTTGTTTATATTAAAATATTAAGTTCCACAAATGGAAAAGAACACCCTGCACCTACCTTAACGCCACACGGTACTTCTGCCCTAACTTCTCAATTTCACCCATTACACAATCTGTGATACATGGAATACCTACACGTAAAAAAAGCCTGTATTAAAAGCAAGCAGTATTTCTTCACAGACCCCTGCATATTACCCACATGCCCAGGAACTATCTACCATGGAATTCTATAACATATCACTTACAGTTTTAAACCTATGAGAACAAATAACACTGCAAAGTGATGAAATGTAGAGCCACTGAGTTTGCCCATGCCATGGCAATTTTAGATTTTTAAGTTACTAATGCTTTACCTTTGTTGAGATTAGCATTTAAGACCACTGTCTGACTGAAATCACAAACAGTTCCAGGGTTACCACTGCCATGAACAGTGAGCTCGATGATTATGGCATGTATCCCTTTTTTCAAGTTTTCCATTATCCTCAGCTAGTGGCGTGAGGCCGATAAAGCACATCACGTGCACGCCATGGTGCTACATGGTCCAGAAGAAGCTGCGAGCGCTGCAGACACTCACACTTGGCATAGAGACAGTCCATCATCGACTGCACTAGGTCCAGCTTGGCCTTGATGGAGAAGTTGATGAAGTTAGTGTCAACGAGGATGTGGTAAGGGGGTCCCAACTGGGTATTATACTGGAAGAACAAGCAAGAGGGATGCTGGGGGCTGCCAGGAAAGCAAAGAATTCAAATCAGTTAGTTGCAATTAAAACATCCAATCCTAGAACTTGCACAGAATAAAGGAAGGGTAACGAGCAGAAATAACACACGGCAGCGTGGCACGGTGACCCATCGGGCCTCTCACCACCTCCCAGTCTCAATCCCCTCGGTTTGGGGCACCGTGGCCGGCCCCCCCGAACACCGCAGCACTTACACCTCCCGCTCCTTGATGGCACTCGGGTCCTCCTTCTTCTTCACCGGGCCTTTCGCCCGGTCCTTCTCGTTACTGCAAAGAAACAGAGGCACTCCTGGGGGAGCGCGACAGGGAAGGGCGGCCACGGCGAGAGGCCTGGCCCGGGATGGCCGCCCCGCCCGGGAGCGGGCCCCGCCGCAGCCACACTCACATGCGTTGGTCCCGAAGGCTGATCATGCGCTTCATGGCCGCGTACTTCCGCACCTTCTTCTGCTTCCCCTGCAACGAGACAGGCACGCAGCCGTGACGGATCGGGCAGAGACCCCAGCGCCCCCCGCCCGGCGCCCCTGAGCCGCGCTCCGCTCACCATGCTGCCGCCGCTGCCGCCGCCACCTCCGGTGACGTCACGGCGCGTTCCCGGGCCCCGCCCCGCCGGGAAGGCCCGGCAGTGGCGTCACTTCCGGCCGCCAGCACGGGGCAGCGGCAGCCTGTGCCGGTCGCGCACAGGAGCGGGTCCGGCGCCGCGGCCGGGGCCTTCGGTAATGGCTCCCCTCCCGCGCCTCGGGGAAACGGGAGGGCGGGCTCCGGCGGGGAGAGTGGGGCGAGGCGGGGCAGGCGTGTCCTGGCCTCCCCGCCTCGCCCCCGGGGTGCCGGCCCGGCCGCGGGTGGCAGCGGGGGATGCGCGGGCGGCCTCGCTGCCGGCTCTGGGGCTGCTGGGCGGGTGGGCGCCCCGGGAGGGCCGCGGCGGGGCCGGGCGGCTCGGGGTGAGCGGGAGGGGCTGACTGTGCCTGCCCCGCCGCGGCCTCCAGCTTTCGCTTTCCGTTGGGCTGCGCCGCCTGCGCGGGGCCGTCGGTCTAGCGGGGCCGGCGGAAAGGCCGCGGGGTTTGGTGGCCGGGCCGGGCCGCAGCCAGTGCGGGCTGGACGGGAGTCCCAGCGCACCGGCCGGCCGCCTTCCCGCCGGCTGTGCCGCTCTGCGGGGCTGGCGGGCCATGGAGGTCTTCAGCCCGCTTTAAGCTGGGCTGGCGAGTTCTGAAGATTTAACGTAATGCTGGCTTTGCTGCGCCCTGGATCGGGAACTTCATGAAGAGCAGCGAGTTGCCGTTATCTATAGATCTTATCAACAGTTGTGACCCGAGATCATCCTAGCCAATGAGCGTCACTTCAGCTGTGCATGCTGCAGCTGTAATAGTGTAGGCTGGCTCAAAATACCTTTCCTGCACACGTAAGATGTTCTCCAAGTTCTCAAACTAGTCCTGGGCACTTGGTTTCTAGTGCCCTGTGCAGGAAAGGGTGAGAGAGGCCTCCCTGTTACCATCTTTCTTATGCAAGATTCTGGGATTAGTGGGAACTGGTAGCTGTTGGTATCTTCCAAATGCAACCGGTTTTATCTGGTGTGCTGGTCAGAAAAATCAGCCGTGCGGCCAACGAGGTACTTAATATGCGAGAGTTTTTTCCTGAAGTGCTGGCTTCAGTAGAACTGTGAACTGAGGCTCTGACAATGAGGAAGAAAATTAGACTTAAGGAAGGACCGGATTCATTAGGGAAACTATGGCTGAGCTGTCCACCCAGGGGATTGTACCAGGCTTAATTGGTGGTTGATGAAATGTAGTTGGTGGAGCTCCCCTGATGCTGCCTAAGTTATGTAAAAGGTGTGGGTGAAGGAAATAATCAAGGATGAGGGGAGTGATATGCTTTCCTCGTGGGCATGTAGGGTGGCAAGTGGCTGAATGTTGTGGTTTGGAGAGCAGATCTGGTGTCAAGATGAGACTGGCCTGAAAGCTGCCATCTGGCTGGCTGGCTGTGTTTGAGGAGGATGGGAGGAGCTGACAGCGCTGGTGGTGGTTCAGTTGGGATGAAAACTCACTAGACTTAGGCAGTTGGCAAGTCTCCTATATTTTTTTTCCTCTTGCCACTATTTTATTCGGCTTGTGTGTAAATGCATATGACAAATTCCAGCCCTGATGAGTGAGTGACTGTTCTGTGTGGACATTGGCTGTTGATGTGGCTTTTGTCCTTGACAGCTGATACTGGAGCCTGCTCAGTGCCTTTTGCGCTGACTCTTCAGACTTCTGTAGTTGTATTTTAAAGTTGGGTTCCATGGGCATTCCTGTCCATTGGTTTGTGCAAGCTTTACTTCGTGTGAGAAAATACTGTGCCTTTTCATTCAGAAGAGAATTGTGTTGTGCGTGGCATAAGATGCATGTGCTGTTGGTGGTGGACATCTGTGCACATGGATCGAGAGGACATTCTGCACGGAGATGAAATGTTCTCTCATCTTGATTGTATGAGGTAGTATCAACCTGCAGAAAGGTTTTAAAGCCATCTTTCTTCTTAATTTTGGAGCTTGTCAAGGGAGAGAAGAAAGGAAGCTAAATTTATCAAAGCACCAAAAAACCCAGTAGGCACAATAGATTTCCAATGAGCTCAGTAAATCAGTTCTGTACAGCGTGCTCATGACTGCCTTTGTAGCTGTAGCCATGTGTGAATGCGTTATATAGTTATTTTTGTATGTGCAGCTACGCTTGTGCTTCCTTCTGGAGCTTTGCATTGTGTTCCTCTGGCTTTGCAGAGCTGTAGTAGAAACAAGACATATTGCCCATTACTGGATTTCTTTTCCTTGCTGACTTGAGAGAAGCAATGGCACTAATATAGTTTACTTTATGATTCCATGCTGTCTATCCTGATTATGCCAGTACTTCTCCTTGAG
This sequence comes from Falco peregrinus, assembly GCF_023634155.1. Lineage (NCBI taxonomy): Eukaryota > Metazoa > Chordata > Aves > Falconiformes > Falconidae > Falco > Falco peregrinus. The sequence goes on from NC_073721.1 coordinate 66,811,943, forward strand.
TCAAGGTGAAGCTTTCCAAATCCCCATGTTCCCTGCAGGTGGCAGGAGACCATTGCTTGCTCTGTCCTTGGATCAAGATCACTAAGGCTTGTCGGACAATTCAGCATTTTTTTTTCCAGCTTAGCTATGTTGGCACCTGATATTGCTGATTTTCAGAACTATTTTCCCAGAGTGTAAGCTGACAATTCTTAACGCGGATATTATTTTAATTTAGATCTGCATTCTGATACATGAGTGGCAACATCTCTTGGATACCAGCTACTTGCCAAGAGGTTCTTTACCCCGATGTATCCCAGCTGCAAGAGCATCCTTAAAGCTGCTGGCAGCGTGTATGTTAGAAGGAGGTTGATTGTATGACAGGCACTTCATCTCTGGTGGCTGCCTGATTTGATGTCTTGTTTACCACTTCATGCAGAGATAATAAAATGAGAAGTTGCTGTGCTGGTTGAGGGATTCAGTTCTAATTCCCTGTGTCCAGCGAGCTCTGAAATTCTGCAACCCTGATCAAGACTCAGGCTTCAATTGACTTTAAAACGCTTGTAACTGAAATTATGGGTCTTTCTCTTTTTATTGCTTGAGAGAGAGAGGCTATGTAACTTGTGGTATGCTTTACAGAAGGGAAAGAGTTGCCAACTAGAGGCAGAAATAGCTTGGGTAGTTGAACCCACAGGGCCGGTTTTGTGTCACGTTTTTTTGGTGACATGAAGAGACTGGTTCTGTAAGGTGCTGGAGGGAGATCTCATAGATTCCCAAATATTGATAAGTTTCTGTGAAATTCCTCAGCTGTGTGGGAAGGAGCCACACACCTTCCGCAGCCAGGCCAAGCTGGAGTAGAATTTCAACCAGGCATTTGTAGCACATCTTGGGTATGTATTGTGAAAGAGCTAAAATAGCAAGGAAAGTGCTGGCTCTGTGATCCTTAATACTCAGAGATAAGAGTTTAGAAACCTGAAACTTTGTCTAGGAGGAGAATGAGAATTTATGCCCTGGGGACTGCAACACTGTTTGCTCAAGCAGAGGAAAGAAGAAAATAGTTGGGTGGGTGGGATTTTCCTTGAGATGTGGGGGATGAAAAGACTGTGAGAGTCTGGCTGCTTCTGCAGTGCAATCAAAGAGCTCCACACAGGCTTAGCTGTCGGTTTTCATCTGTGTTAGAAAGCTTAGTGGAAGTGTACGAAGGCAGCCAGATCTGTATGATTATTGGGATGGAGGGACATAAGAGACATCTGAAGAGGAAGGTAGATGAGGGGGGAGAAGGGAGGAAGTGGCAGCTGAGGTGGTGGTATGGCAGGCAGGAGGAGCACATCACATCCCCAGAAGAGGTGACTGTCTTTACAGACAGCTGCTGTGATGAGCCTGGGTCTGCTCATTTCATTCTCACTCCTTTATATAATCTGTGTTCTGCATACCAACTGTGTAGGCTCTATGGCTTTTCTTCTGGCATGTGTCCTGGGTTTTGTATGCTACTATTAGATTTTTATTCTTTTATCTCACTCCTGGCAGTAAACTGTAATTTAGTGGATAGCAAAGTGCCTTATGAGGATACTGGTTTCCTGAATACCTAAAACAACAGCAAAAAAAAAATTACCTGGTTTGATTTGGGGTCCAAGAATTTTCAAAGACTTCTCTTTTTTTAAGCTTTACTGTAAATAGACCTCTAAATCTGGGAAAAATCAGTCTGAGAATAGTACATGGCATTTTGTGGGATCTGAAGTCTTGAAGTGGTACCGATCCTTAGCACTCCTCATGAACAGCACAGGTTCTTAGCTGTTCCATGAAACCCATGAGCCTGATGAAACCTATGGAGGAGGACATACTTTGTTCCATCTTGAATCTGCTGGTTTCAGGGGGTCATATAATGAAATGAGATTGTGACAGGGCAGGGTTTGAGGATACGGTGAAGCCTAGGACCTCATCGACAGCGATACCTGTATAGCACCTCTCCTATGGATACGATGTCTGGTGATACTCTTGCATCTTGCAGCCCTCACATGTTTCTACTTGCTAGACTTCTTCACAACAATGGAGAGATCTAACTTTTCTCTCTCCTTTTCCATTTCCAGGGAACCTAGCAAACAAGCTACAGGGAGCAGCACTGCAGGACAATCCTTTTTCACAAAGAGGAAGGAATTGCTGTGCTCAGGTCCTCACCTTTCAGCAGTGATTCTGTGATGCAAGTTCCAGGAATTTCATCATCTTCTCTATGGCCTCTTCTTGCTGACATTTGCCCCAGTGTTGGGCACAAAGAGGAAGGATGCTGAAGAATGGGTACCCCCCTTTTGGCTTTTAGAACATGGGCACTTGTGTAAAGGTATGTGGATCCTCTTTGGTTGGAGCGATGGAATATCTGTGGAGGCCAGCAAAGGGGATTTGCTGGGCTGGAAAGTCATGGCTATTGTTGGGGGGGAAATACCTCATTTAAGCTTTCTGCATGCTGATGTCCATTGCTGCTGCTGTTGAGATGACTGATGAATAACTCCCCTTTTGTGTTTGGTTAAAAAAAAAGAAAAAAGAAAAAGCAGCTTGAATGCACAATGTACCTTCTCACTAACTGAATGGTGACATGGCGAGCTACATTGTATGCATTAATGTATGTGAAATTGTTTGTCTAATTGCCACACATGTTCCTTGCTGCTGCTCTTGTTCCATCTGTCAGCTGTGTCTTATCAACCAAACAGCATGTTGTTGTTCTGGGTGCGGTCTTTTCACTCCATGTTTGTTTAGCAGTCCCCTCAGTGAAAACTTGATTCTAGGTTGGTGTCTCTAAAAACTGCGGTAATCTTAGTAGCGTAAAACCCCAAGGTTTTAGTTTATGTGTTGATCAGCAAGAGTTTCAGCACTTTGAGTGAGTTCCACTTTGTGGAAGTGAGTAGGAAAATACAAGTGGACTGTTGTGCAGTTGCATTCGTACTTTCTGTCGTAGAGTTACAGGGCAAAAACTGGATTCTGCTCCACCGTAGAAGGATTTTATTTGTTCTGAACAAATGGGGATGTCCGCAACCCTTTTATTCTATAGCTTTTTCTTCTAAGGTTGCTGGTTGAGGGCCAAGTTCTTTCCATTTCGGTGGTGGCTCTGTGATGTGCAGACTGGAAGTCAACGTTGCAACTTGTAGAAGCAAGTGGGTGTGTTTAGATGAATGGCTTTTAGCTGCTGCTGTTGAAGTTGGTGATCCTGCAAAAAGCAGTTCCTTCTTGCTGTACCCAGAGCCTGCTTTCACTGTTTTCTGAGGGTAATATGTTGTCCCTATAGATCTCTGAATCTGTGATGGAGGGAGACCCATTCCTTGTAGCATGCTGTGCTATTTGTCGATTTCACAGTCTTACGCAATAATGCTTTAGGGATGTCTTTGGAGAGGAAGACAGATGATCAATAGGTACTTGCCTGAGGAATCCTAGATTAAATTTAGGCCAATGTGTGTGAGGAAGAGTCATTGGACTGGACTTGGCCTATTTTGTGTTCTAGATGCAGCTGTGATCCTCGGCTGTGTGTCTCACCGAAGGGACCTGATGTTTTACATTATTGGTAAGTGAAGGAAAGGCTGCCATTGTATTTGTTGACCTCTCCATAGGCTTTAGAAGGGTTTCTTGAAAGCCTCTGCTTTCATGATAGTGCAGAGTCTACCTAACAAACATGAAGTTACTGTCACCCCACACTGTGCCCTCCACCTGGCAGACTTGCCTCTCCATCATTCTTCTTGTTCCTAAAATCCTTCCATTGACCTCATTCCCAAGCCATCCCCTTACTTTTTCTTTTGAGAACTAGTGCAGGGTTGTTGCCTCCATGGTGCTTCTTAATTCAGCCTTAATGTGATGTGCAGGGGTTGTGTGCTTATATGACTGTTTCCCTTAAAGGAACCTCTGTAGTTCTGATTTGCAACTCAAAGGAAATTCCATGCTTCTGTTGGGATGTCTGCTAGCCATACCTGAGGCTCTGTACCACCTTTACCTATTTCCTCTGTTTGCAGTCATTTGCAGGGTTTCAAGGGACTTGCTACGCTCTAACCTTACTTGTAGCATAACACAAATGATAAATGTTCACACAATAGCTTCTGCCTTAAACACCTAATTTGCAGTAGAGTAGAATGTCATTAATAAAAGGCATCTTGGGCTTATGCGGAGGGGATTTTGGTGCCTGACTCAGCCATGCTGCTGCAACCTCCCTCTGTTCTCTCCTTGCTGCAGGTGGGATCACGGTATCTGTGGTAGCTTTCTTCACCATTAAGTTCCTCTTTGAATTTGCCGCACGTATAGTCAGCTTCCTTCAGCATGAGGACCGGGAACGCCGAGGGGAGCGAACTATTTATGACTACGTGCGAGGCAACTACCTGGATCCCCGGTCCTGCAAAATCTCCTGGGATTGGAAGGACCCCTATGAGGTGGGCCATAGCATGGCCTTCCGAGTGCATGTAAGGGAATATTTCTGTTTCCATACAGCTTTGGGGGCAGAAGCAGAGGTCTGAGGGGTGGGATTTACAGATGTGTTTCGTTGGGCCCAAGCTCCAAGCAAGGAGTAGGAAAGCTATCTGTTTGTCTTCTGCCCCCGTAACTGTGTTGCAGAACTCTGTAAGCACATATCTGAGGTTTGCCCTCCTTAAAGTATTATCTCCCTCTGATTAGAATCCTCTGAAGAGCCGGAGGAGACCAAGCTTGTCCTGTCTAATGCTTCCTTTACTGGGAAGTGAGTGGCTGAGCCTGTCTTTAATAGACTTGGTGCTATCTTTCTTTTGGTTGTGCAGCTGAAGTCAGGAGCGTGGGAGTGGGCATTTTACCAACCCAAGAGCTTTAGTGCTTTATGGCCGCTCCCCATTCCTCCAAAATTTATTGTTATTCTGCCTGACCTGGAAAAGCCTGCCAAGGAGTCTTGTTTCCCTCCAATCCCAAAACGCCAAGTCTAGGGGAATGGGACAAGTGTACAAGTAAGATGGGAGAGGGGCCTGAACACTGGGAGTTCGGCATTACATGGAAGAAGTTTGAACAGGTTTTGTTGGGCTCATGTGCCCACCTTTCTGCCTCACCTTCCCTATCCAGAAGGGTATCAAAATAAGAAGAAAGGTTCATCTAAGTTGCCATACCTATCCCTCTTGGGAAGATAAAGAAAACCCTTCTGCTTGAGGATGAGTGAGGAGTTCTAAGTCCAAAGCAGGCAATGTAAAAGAGCTAAAGGGAAAGGGTCTTGTTCTGTTCCTGCTGTTTAAATATAGTCCCTTCACCTTACTGACTCTCACTCATGGCAGCTCCAGAAGTGAGTCCTTCTGCTTCATGCTTGTCTCCCATTTGCTTAGCCCTTTATTCATCAACAGTAGCTGTTAGGTGCACTGATTTCTCTCACTGACAGTGAGGATACATACTACTTCAGGCCACCCACCCTCCCTTGTTTAGAAACAGGGAATAATAGTAACCTTTTGCTGACTGCAGGCTGATTGCAGGTGGCAGGCAGGATCTGGCCCACAAGCTGCTGGCTCTTGAAGAGCCATGCACACGGGGTTTCAAGGTGTAATTCTTCCCTTGGGAAGAAGTACTTGTTGAGGTGTGATACCTTCTGAAATTGTCTGGCAGATTGTGATTGAGCTGCCTGTGATTTTTATCTAACGCATTTTCATGCTGATGCTTCTTATCAGTACACACTGGGTCAGCTTCTTATGTCGGCATCTTCTCCGTGGTGTTTTCTGTAACAAATTGGTGACAGCTTTTCCACAGCTTAGCTGTACAAATGGGCAAGACCTGCTTGTTTCTCTGAAAGCATGTAGCTTTCCTTTTTACTTTTCGGTAGTGGCTCCTCTTGGTTTCTGCTCTCATATTGCACTAACAGTGCAGAGAAGAAGTGCCTAGAGATGTTCATTTCAAGGCACTCATTTGAACCCCAGCACAAAAGAGCATGAGGCTGTTAAATGCCCACTTGTGCCCTGTTCGCTTTGGAAAACACAGCCTGTGTGACAGAGCTGGCTGTTAGGTTTTTTTCCTTTACCGAGCTGGGATTCTTGCCCTTGTTGCCCCAAGGCAATTTGCTTTCTTTTACTCTGTGCGCTGCACATTTTTGCTTACCTGGACTTCTCTATTTCCCATGCAGTTATTCTATAAAAATGGGCAGCCCTTCCCTGCTCACCGAACTGTGGGGCTGCGAGTTCACATCTGCCATGTGGAGCTAGCAATTGATATTCCTGTAACCCAGGAAGTTCTTCAGGAGCCTAACTCTAATGTGGTGAAAGTGGCCTTCACTGTGCGCAGGGCTGGGAGATACGAGATCACTGTAAAACTTGGTGGCTTGAATGTGGCCTACAGCCCTTACTACAAGGTGTTCCAGCCAGGTAAGGTCTAAGTGGCCCTCTGATGATTCAAAGTAGATTTCGAGGTATTGGAGGCAGTTAGGTAAATGTGTTTCCAGCTAAAATAGGTAAGTTACAGGGAAAGAGTTGCCCTACACCATTTTCCTCTTGCCTTGTGTAGATCCCAGCAGTAGACCCATGATTAAAACGTGCTTGTGGCTGCCAGTACGTGGTGAAATAGAAATTGTCTTACAGAACAAGTCATTAGTGCTGCTTAAATACCCTAATCACTTGTGTCACGTTCTCTGTTCTGTAGCAAGTTCTTCGTGATCCATCTAGTAGTCAGAGAATGCCTTTTGTGAGTGTTGAGTTCATTTGTATCTGAATTAGAAATGCTGTCATGATTTGACTCTTCCTCTTTTGAATACCTTACTTTATTTCTTTAAGCTTCTGAAGCAGTTGATACCTTTGGTTATACACTTCTTTAAAAACACTTCCTTTTTATCCATTTTGAATTTGTTCCCTTCTACTTTTGTTTATTGACCCCAATCAGCATCTTTTATATTTTTTGTGCATGTTCATTGAAAGTAGCTCTAATATCATTGCATTGTGAATAGACACAAAGTTTGGTGAGATACCCCTTCAGAAAGAAGCAGCTCAGGTTTAACTCAGATGCCCTCCAGGCTAAAGTTTGTTTGGTAAGCTGAATTTGCAGGTTTCCTTGGATGTCAGCCGACTTGTGTTTTATACGTGCAGTGGGATCAAGTTCTTGAGCTGAAGGTTGGGATGATGGAAAAAAGTATTTCTTAGAGGGCTACTAACCGGGTTTGCTTTATCAGTATTAAGTTTCTGATCCAAGGCAAGCCCTGTGCACCACACCATGTATTTCAGTGCTCAGATACTTTGTCTTTTGAATTTAGGGGCATGGAATGTGTTTAGATTTGATCCATTTTCAAGGGTATTGTGCCCCTAGTTGCTTTTCCTTTGTTCTTTGTAGCTTCACCTTGCAATTTGTTTGACTCTAAACTGTTGTCTGCTTCAGGGATGGTGGTTCCCTCCAAAACCAAAATTGTCTGCCATTTCTCCACTCTGGTGCTGACCTGTGGGCAGCAGCACACTCTGCAGATAGCTCCCAGAGATGAGTATGACAATCCCACCAGCAATTCTGTGTCCCTGATAGATGAGCACAATTACAGCCTCTCCATCCATGAGGTGAGCGCAACCTCATCCCTTGCCGCTTGACTTCAGGTGAGCTAGAGAGCCCCCTATTATTAATTTGTTTTCTGTTTAGCTGGGTCCTCAAGAAGAAGAGAGCTCTGACGTTGTGTTTGAGAAGTCTGTGGTGTCCGATAGGCAGACTTGTGAAGTGTTCTTCCGACTCACCTTGCACCGTAGGGGATGTTTCCATGCCTGCATCTCCTACCAGAACCAGCCCATAAGCAATGGTGATTTTGATATCATTGTTCTAAGTGGTGAGTCAAGAGCTACTCAGTATTCTTTGTCCAGGTGTCCTCTTACAAGGTGCTTTGCACATTTATGTAGCAGAGCAAATGTGGCTTCCCTACAGGCTAGCCATGCTTTATTGCTCAAGGAATGCCTGTTCATTTAAAAATGCTAAGGTAAATGAATTTGCTGCTGGCAAGGGACATCTCTGAAGGCTGATACACTTGTTCCATCAGCGGATAAAATAACGTGTTTTTTCCCCTATCTCAGGTGGTTTACCTCTGAAATGAGGCAATTTTTATTGCTTGCTAATACTTGGCATCTGAGCCATGCTGGAAGTGAGCCAGTCAGGTGTTGTATGTTAAGCTATATGGTGTAACTTATGTGCTTTTTCACTATTTCACAATTCCTGGTTTCTTCAGGAGTGAGCCAGTTCGCAATGTGGCTGTCAAGTGGCTATCCCTTCAGGCTGATGCTCTGAGAGAGAGGTTCTGTATGCCTTTTTCCTTTTTTTATTCAACCAGTCACTGTCTGAAGCCAGGACACAAACTGCTGTTTGGAAATCTTTTCATCTCACTCCTGGGTTCTCTTTATCAGAGTTTATTTGACGAGGTTTTCCTTTGGATGTGTAGCTTTTTCTTTAAAATCATAGTAACTAATCTGGTGGTGGTCTGTGGACACTTTACTTTTTGATTCTGGTCTCCATTAAGATTTACACAACTCTTTTATATCTGTTTCCCACAGAGAATGAAAAGAACATTGTAGAACGCAATGTGTCCACCTCAGGTGTCAGTATTTACTTTGAAGCCTACCTTTATGATGCTCCTAGTTATACCAACACTCAGTGGCAACTTCCACCAGTGCATCTGAGCTCCTCCCAGCGCCGTCCTTCTACTGCAACTGAGGATGAAGATGAAGATTCTCCCTCTGACAGCCAAACTCCTGAGAAAGTGAAGAAACCTAAAAAAGTGTACTGCTATGTGTCACCTAAGGTAGATATCACAAAGTTACCACTCTTGAGTGCACGTTTAAAGTACACTGCAGCTGAAGAGCTTCCTTGTGCCCTGTATCTTAGCTCCAGATTTAGGCGTCTCAGATTTGGTTAAAAAAGGTTTGCCTCAGGCTAGAGAGCAAACACAGAGCTCATGACTGAGAATAATGTTAAAATCCTCCTTGAAGTTTTAGGACTCCATGCATCTTTCTAAGCCTGATCTAAAGTGCACTAGGAGTTTTCTTCCTGATTGTTCAGTAGATATTCCGTTTACCTTTCCTTTGTTCTGGTCAGGTCAGACCTGCAATTCACTTTCTTAATTTCTGGTACCTGTAGACTGGAACTTAGAGATTCTCAGACTTTGTCTTTGTTCTGTTTCTTGACTGTTTCAGGGAAAAGAAAAAAAAGTAATCAGAGGACAAAGGATAAATGTATAAGTAAAAGAAACAGAATTCAAGCAAGTCAAGAGAAACTGAGAAACTCTTATAGTAAGAATATGTTAATGGACTGTTTCCCCTTATTATTGCCTATGAGCATTTAGGGAAACTAGAAGGAAAATTCCACTAAATCTTCTAATAAATTTAAATTCATTTTGTTAATTTATCAATCTGAATTCATTCTGAAAAATGCAGTGGTAAATATCAAAATCAAAGACTAATGTAGGAGTTGCTGTTCTGAGAGAGAGAGGACTGTGAAACAGTTACAGGATGGAGGGTGTTGCTAGAGATTTAGAAATCTGCTGCCTGCTTGCATAATTGTATCCCTGGATATCTGTATATGTACCTAGAGCATCTGTCCGCTACAGCAGATAACTTAGTATGCTGTTATTGCTTTAAGGGATTGCTTTTCATATTAGCTTTGTTTCTGGAGAAATGCTGCTCGTCATTTTTTCCAGTCATCACAGCTAGAACAGGCTTGTGCAGGAAATGGGTTTTTGTTTTGTCTAAAGATGCTAAAATTTCATTTTAGCTTGCTCTCCAGAAGGCCACAGTTCCAAAATTGGTAGTTATTTGTCCTGGCAGAAATACATTGAGAAGAAATTTCTCTACATCTCCTGGATTTAGCAATTGCAAGTGCTTTTAAAAAGTTGTTTGAAATGGTTCTGAAAATTAGGGACTAGTAACAGCAATAGTTTTGTTAGTGTGACTTTTTCCAAAACCTTTTTGTCAGTACGTTACAATCTTGTCCTGAATTCAGCCTCTCAAGTGTACTTAACATTACCTTCCTGTTAGACTGGTGATGTTCTACTGAAAGCAGCAGCTTACTGCTGTAAAATCTGTGTTGTGCTGGGATCCCACATGCATCATAAATGCAGGCAGTAAAGTCTTACTGACAGGTAATTTACAGTTCTGTATAACATAAAAGGTTTTTATGTATCATGCCAGAAGATGTCACCAAATGTTGCAGAAACCTGTCCCTGGGCGTGGAGGGAGGTCTGGCCTTGTGGATCTGTGCTATGCCTCATGTTTAAGGGACAGCCCTTAACAGATGTGTGACCTTTAACATTTTCTTTTCCTTGTTGTTACTCAGCAATTCTCAGTGAAAGAATTTTATCTGAAGATCATTCCATGGCGCCTTTTCACCTTTAGAGTATGTCCTGGCACAAAGGTGAGCCTCTTTCCATGTAGCTGTCACTGCACCTCTGTGTCGTTAGCTTGTGGTCCTTGTGAACAACAGCGTTTTTCCTTTTGGAGAGTAGGGCTTCCACCCACAGAGCAACATTTTGTTGCATAAAAAAATCAACACAACCCCTCTCAGTGCCTAAATTCTGCTAATGTTTATGAATAGGAGCCTATTGTATCACTTCTTCCTGGCTTTTGTCCCAGTGCTAGGCAAAAGTCTTGATTCTTTTTGCATTTTTTGGTTGGTTTTTTTTTTCCTCATAACCTTGCTATAAAAATGCTGTGATTGTGTCCACTGAAGCCCCTAGGCTAGGGTGTGAAGTTTGAAGCAGTCTCCTAACTGGAGTCTGAATGCTTGAAATAGTGTTCCTGTTAGCTGCATCTGCATGGGTGAGCAGAGAAAGTCTTAGATTGCAGGTGGTGTTGCTCTGTGCTGAACATACTGTGTCTTGTGCATGATGGGTTTACTCTTTCTTGCATCTTTTTGCTGCTAGTTTTCATACCTTGGTCCTGATCCTGTGCACAAATTACTGACACTGGTGGTGGATGATGGGATCCAACCCCCTGTGGAGCTCAGCTGCAAGGAGAGGAACATCTTGGCAGCCACTTTCATTCGCTCTCTGCATAAAAACATAGGTAAAGGGGTGGTGAGGTGGGTACAGTAGTCAGGAAATTAGCACTTCAGTCTGGTACTTTCCCTGGGGAATGAGGATTTCCAGCACTCAATGACCTCTGATGAAAACTCTGATTCCTGGAATATCATGTTCTATTCCTCTTGGTGCTTCCAGTGAATGTATTTCATCATGCCAGCTGTTCCTTTTCATATCGTGTTTTCTGTCAGGCTCTTTGAAAGAACGCCTGTGAGTGTCTGAATGTGAGCAAGACTAACTGCAAAGTGCCTTTGGAGTTCTGTCTCCAAACCGTGCTGTAATAAACTCATCCTTGGGCTGTAAAGCTGATCTGTGCAGTTAGTCTTAGGAATGCCTTCAAGATTTTTGCCGTGTTGACATCTCAGGCCTGACCCAAATTGCCGCTATTCTCAGGAGGCTCGGAGACCTTCCAGGACAAAGTGAACTTCTTTCAGCGAGAGCTACGTCAGGTGCATATGAAAAGACCTCATTCGAAGGTCACGCTGAAGGTCAGCCGTCACTGTCTGCTGGAGTCGGTGAGTGTATAGGTCACTTCACTTAAACCCGGTGCTTTCTTCATGCTTTTCCTTCTGCTTGGTGCCTAAAGAAATCCCAGCTGGCATGTGCTAGGGCAACCGTGCTGAAAATCATTAGACCTTCTGCTTCAAGACAGATGCCAGTAGATGGCTTGAGATGGGAGTGGGGGGGAACCCACATAAAAATTTTCAAGGTAGCTCCTCTGTGTTCAGGTTTGTTATTGTGTGGGGTCCTGCATTACTTCTCTACAGCCAGTAAGATCAGATCAATTTCTTGAGTAATTAGGAAACTTCAGCTTTGGTAAGGTTCTAAGGAGCTCATCACAGAGGAAATCAAGCCCTGCGAGATGTCTAGGGTAAATGCATGCAAAGCCTGTAAAAGCAGGAATTCTGCTGGTGCTGTTCTGTCCCCGCTTTACATTGGGAATGAGGCCTAGAGGGAGATGTCTAACTGGACCAGATTTGGGTGCAGAACCTAGAGCTTCTGAGTCTTTATTTACAGTTTTTCTGGTACAGAGCCATTCAGTGAGATAAGCTGTCAAATCAGGTGTTGCTAAAGCTGCATGCGTGAAACTCTGCATCAACAGGCTTCTAGTAGTGGTTCAGTGTGATGATAAAATATTCTGTAGAGTCCTTGAGTTAAGGCTTCACTGATGCTGACCTGAGCTGATGTGTTTCTAAAATCGAACTTAAGAGTCATTCATATAATACAGTTAACTGACATTCTAAATACGGTGTACACTGACTTACTGTTCCCGCATCTCACAACAGTAGTGTTGCAAAGATGGAAAAGAACATAGAAGGGAAAGCAGGAGTGGCTGAGATTTCCATTGATTTATACTCAGTAACCTGGTGTTTTGGAATATTTTCTGCATGTATAAGCTTGAAGTGTTTGCAAGATTGTTTCTCTTAATAGCTTGCTACAAAATGACTTCACTTCTAAACAGTATTTCCATGACTGTTTTTTCCCCACTATTTTGGAAGTTCCTGCGCGGTCATGAGCATTGGTGTTACAGCCTAGTAAGACAAAATAAATTTAGTGCCGTAATAATGGATGTAAGCTTTAGTGTCCAAGGTTGACAGGCACAATGAATGTGACCAGTGTGTTTAGTGCAGAGGCGTGACTAGTGTGATGCTCTAACCTATTTGAAGACAAGCTAAGACAAAGTTACCTGTATGACTGAGGACTGCTGTATAGCTTGTTAAATTTTCTTCAACTGGAATCCAGAATTGGGATGCAGGAAGTTCTAGACACTTCAAATATTTTGTTACTTTTTTGCATCGTGACTTGCTTAAAGTATGAACTCAGTGAAACCTTCAAGCTATTTTCTAATGCTCTCTGAAACATTCCTTTTTTAAATCTAACTCGTGGGCTGAGAGTGCTTTACAGAAGTTGCTTCTTCCCACAGGCACTTTCGTACCTTAAACTATGGTACGGCAGCCCTGAGAGGGCTATATCTGTGCTGTGCTAAGACCTCACACTGGTTTTAAGATGAGCTGTATTTGTGTGAATAATGTGTCTCATAATAGGAAATGAGGAATTGGCTTATGTGACCTTAGACAAATAAGAATCAGACCTTAGGAGTTCCTAATTCTCACTGTTATACTTTAGGTACTAGACTGTTTCTTGGGTTTTTGTGTTGCTTAAATTGCCCATCCACATGCGCAGGATTGCATATTGGTTATGAGGTGCCAAGCAGTAACGGCTGCTGCTATTTTCTTTTTTTCTTTTTTTTTTTTCAGTCTTTTAAAGCAACACGGAATTTTTCTGTTTCTGACTGGAGCAAAAACTTTGAAGTAATTTTTCAGGATGAAGAAGGTGAGTTATCCTGTGAATATATGTGGGAAGGAAATGAAAGGGATGCTGATGAATTAGTTTTAGTCTGAAGTTCTGGTTTCTTGTAGTATGTCTATCCTTCGTGGCTTTCCAGCCCTTTCACTTTCTCACAGATGTTAGTCAATTATCCTGCTGCTGCAATTCTATCCCTACTTTACATGGGGACCAAATAAAAAGTATTAGGATTAGGTTTGGGGGAAGAACCTAGAGTGCTGGAGTCCCTGTCTACTGCTTTTTTGCTATGGAGCTGCTCACTGTCATGGGCTCTCGTGTCAGGTAATACTAAGCAGCATGCATGAAACTCTTAAATTAATGACCCATGAATGACCAAGCTTTTTTTTTATCTTGTAGCTCTGGACTGGGGAGGTCCACGAAGAGAGTGGTTTGAGCTCATCTGTAAGGCGTTATTTGATACCACCAATCAACTCTTTACCCGCTTTAGTGATAACAACCAGGCCTTGGTGAGTCTGCAGTTCCCATGCTGAATGCACAGAAATGTGTGCATTGATGTGCTGATGGTTAAATAATGCTGCTGCTATTAAGCGATGTGCAGCCTTACCCATTCTTTAGCTTGCCTGCACAGCCACTTCCAGTGCCTTTCTCAAAGCTTTGCTTGATGATCTTAACACATTAAAGTGTCAAAGAACTGGATAGATGAACAGGGAAGGGTGGACTGGGCAAGAGGAGTTGATGTCAGAGTGTCCAGAGGTTATGTTGGGTTTGAATGTTTCAGAATCCTTTTCTGGCTCAGGTATTTTATTTCTCTTGCTTGGCTTTGAGGATAGTACACTAAAGCTCCTTGGGGCAGCCTGAGAGATGTAGTGACTTGAACTGGTTCCATACTTGCTATTTGTGCTAGCCTTGTCTGATATTTGGATATTTCATTTTGCCTCCTTTTCACAGGTGCATCCAAATCCAGGGCGTCCCACATATTTACGACTCAAAGTGTATGAATTTGCAGGCCGCCTAGTAGGAAAGTGTCTTTATGAATCATCTCTGGGAGGTGCTTACAAACAACTGGTTCGAGCTCGCTTCACCCGATCCTTCCTGGCTCAGATCATAGGACTACGCATGCATTATAAGGTAAACCTTCCCAGCCTCGTCTGAAGCCTGTATTGGTCTGGGGAGAGGTCGAACATTAGTGTAGTAGAAGCAGATCCAGAGTCCTGGTTAACAGTGTATATATTTTTAACAGTGTATATTTATTTTTTTTTCATTCCCTCCATGTCCCTGCCTTCTTTTTCTTTCACACAGTATTTTGAAACAGATGATCCAGAATTCTATAAATCCAAAGTTTGTTTCATACTGAACAATGATGTGAGTGAGATGGATCTGGTCTTTGCTGAGGAGAAGTATAGCAAAACAGGACAGCTGGAGAAGGTGAGGGAGGCAGTTCCTGAAGGTGGGACAGTTTAACCCCTTCTGCCTATAGCAGTGGAGGCTGAGAACTCGGCTCAGTGCCCCAGAAAACTGAGCTTACTCTGGGCAGTAGCTCCTTGCCTGTGGTTATTTTGGCTGGGAGTTGAGGTCTTTGGAAGGCTGCTCATGTCAAGTGTTCTCCTGTTTTCAGGTAGTTGAACTGGTGACAGGAGGGGCACAAGTACCAGTGACCAATGAAAACAAAATCTTATATCTAAATCTGCTTGCGCAGTACAGGCTGGCCAATCAGGTTAGAGAGGAGGTGGATCACTTCCTGAAAGGTAACATGCTGTCTGCTACCCTCTCCTTTCTGCCTTTATGTCCCAGGGGATAGCACTTGCTGCTCTGCTCTTCTCTTCCAGGTCTTAACGAACTAGTTCCTGAGAACCTCCTGGCTATATTTGATGAGAATGAGCTTGAGGTAATTGCTGCCTCCCTAAAGATCTCTACTCTTACTTCCCCTCCTCTCTGACAAAGTTCCTCTCCTCTCTGACAAATAGAGCACTTCCTGGATCTGGAATAAAGTCAAAATGTTTCTTCTCTAAGCATTTTAAATGTTTGTAATTTGCACAGTAGCTGTTACCTTGTTTCCTGGGCTCCTGACTTTCTGATTCCAGTCTCTTGCTTTTCAGTTGCTGATGTGTGGTACTGGAGATATCAGTGTCTGTGACTTCAAGGCACATGCTGTAGTTGTAGGAGGATCTTGGCACTTCCGTGAGAAGGTAAATGAAAGGATTTCTCCCTCCTGCTTGCTGAAACCCATTATCCCAACTACAGCAGTGGCAGATTGCCTCGTTGGAAATTAAGCTTCCAGAAAGATGAACTGGAAGATTCAGGGGTCAGGAGTAGGACTCCCTGCATTATGAAATAATGTTTCCCCCTAGAGAGATCTTTCAGCCTGGCTGAGTGGAGACGATGCTTAGTCAGTTACCAGGAGGTAAAAATCAGCGGCAGTGGTCTTTGTAAGAACATCCAACAAAATACAGTTCAGCAGGGAATCAGGAGGAATTGATGGGAATTCTTGCTACTGAAGATGTTAATGGTGGTACACTGATCTCTAAGGGATGCTTGAAGATCGTGATTGCAGCCCACATGGAGTGTTTGCAATTCAGTGCTGTGGTAAAGGCTACTGATGTAGTAGCCTAATTTTGTACCCTGTAATTGTTTCCATCCCTCCCTGCCTTTGCCGGTGGGAGGGGTATGGTAGTGGTAGCAGCTTCATTTAGAAAAATAATGGAAGCTGCCAAAACACCCAAGATGAAAAGAGACTGGGAATACAAGCTTCTGGCTGTAAACATGGATGGTTCCACCTTCCTACAAAAGTACCAGAGGATGTGATAAAGTAAGAGATTAGCATAGTGCATGAAGCAAAATGAGCTTCTGCATTGTAGACCCGCCTCATTGCCTATGCAGGTATTTCTAAAAATAATATCTCTGTGGGAAGAGCAGAAGCCTTTCTGCTTTAAGAGAAAGGAATGGTGGGAGGTAGTAGCGTGGGACATTTCTTAACTGATAAGAACAAACTATCTAATACTTGTCTCTATGTGTCATCCTGGTAAAAACAAAAAATTGTGACTATTAGTAGAGTACTTGCTTGCAAGGGCAATTGACTGATCTTCCTATAAATCGTTTATATGCTTATTTGATTTGCTTGGCTGACCTGGTTTTACCTTTCCTGTTTCCTAACAGGTCATGAGGTGGTTTTGGACCGTGGTTTCCAGTTTCACACAGGAAGAGCTGGCCAGGCTCTTGCAGTTCACAACTGGTTCCTCCCAGCTGCCCCCAGGAGGTTTTGCTGCACTCTGCCCATCTTTCCAGATCATTGCGGCTCCAACTCACAGTACTTTGCCAACAGCCCACACTTGGCAAGTATCCTGGGACAGTGGAACATTCTGCATCGTGCTTTTGGGAATGACTAGCTAGTTGTGGTGGGCAAGCAATGTGTGTAACATGTAATGTGTGTGATGCTCTTGTCAACTCGTCTAAAAGCAGCTGATGGAGATGGTCACCTCTCAGATCTGGTCTGAATGGAATTTTTGTTTTGTTTTACAGTTTTAACCAGCTGTGCCTCCCTACTTATGACTCCTATGAAGAAGTGCACAAGATGCTGCAGCTAGCTATCAGCGAGGGTTGTGAGGGCTTTGGCATGCTGTGATTTCCCCTTTCCAGGAGACCATTTAGCCTCCTGGCTCTTCGTGGCGAGACCCAGGTTCAGTCCTCTGCTTGTTCTCCTTCCCTTCACATGGGCAATGGAAGCAGAGCAAAGACTCCATGTAAAGGAATTTGTTATCTAGAAGATGTCACGTGGCCTTTCTGTGTCCCAGATATGTCATCAAGAGCTCATCTTTTTCCTTTCCCTCATTCTCCCTCTGGGTCAACATGAAACAGTGAAAGGACTGTGGTGCATTCATCAAGAAGATACTGCATTTGATTTCTGTGCACCCTGTACACCATCCTTCTGTGACAAGATGAAGTTTATAAGCAGAAGTTACAGTGAGGTGCAGGATGTCTGCTGAGCTGCCTTTATTGTAGCTCTCTGGCAGGAAGAGGGAAGACCAGCATGGAGCTTTGTTGGAAACCTGGCTCACGGGAAGCCTTAGTAACTTCCCATGTCTTGGCTCAACTCCCCCAGTGATGTCTCCGATTAGCTCATCTAACTCTATGACTCGTGAGGAGTATAGGGTTGTCCATCCTTCCAGCACCTGACCCAGAAGGGTTTCTGGTGGTTCTTCTCCATCTTGCTCTGGATGCTGCTGTTGCCTGTGCCACAGAGAAAAATGGGCAGTGTCCACTGGAGGGAATAACCCAAGGGGGAGAACAATCTCACTGGAGCACAAGTGCTGGCCCTGACAGTGATCCTGTACTACCTCCACCAGGGTCCAGCAGCAGAAGCGTCCTTCTCCAGCAGCGGCTGGTAATGAGCCTCTGCAAATGAACTGGAAGAGGAGTTTCTCCTCCACTGAATGTTTCTGATAGTTGATGTTGCACAGGAAGCTGTCCCATGCCCTTGCCTTCTTTTCCCTTCCTCAGGAGAGAGAGTATGGGCATGGGTGTGATCCCTCAATGCTGAGCACCAATGCCTATCCCACGTTCACCTTCAGGGTATGTACGTTCTATAGTAAGGGACAGGTCAGTAAGCAGCTACAGTGTGCACTGGGCTTGTGTTTGTTGTTGGGGTGATGGTACCGGGTAGAACATGGTGCCTCCACCCCAGCATCCCACAGGGTCTTGGCTTCTACCTCTATCATGCAGCAGCCTGAGGCTTCTCTCTCTCTCTCCTGCATTTCAGGCAGAGTTTCCAGAGGGGTGCTGGTGCCTGGAGAGCAGCTGGCTTTCTGTCTTCCCAGTCTTTCCACCTCCTTCTTCAGCTCTCCTTTCCTCCTGTTCTGTTCAGTACTGCAGGCTTTCCAGCACAAAATGTTAACTAGAACTTCACTCAAGTGATCACTCAACAGCCTGCGCTCACTGTTGTCTGGCTTGTGGGGAGAGGAGTGGGCAGACCAGTGTGAGAAGTGAGCTTATGACTGGGTTGTGTTGTTGCTGGCAGTCCATTCAGCCCTTCCCAGGGAAATAAAGGGAAGGGAAATCTGAGAATCTTGATCGAGTTCTTCAGTGAAGCAAAATTCAAGATATTTAAAGTTCTCAACTGTTTTTTAGACGTTTCAGGTCAGGAGTCAAAGGCATGCAGGAGTCAAAGTATGAGAAATCTGTGTTGCTATTACCTGCAACGTAAGCTTTCCCTGGATTATGGAATTGCTGGATTTCTTCCAGAATGGAGTCTCAGACTGGCCTTCCTGAGCTAATTTTAGAACGCTATTAGATGAAAAGTCACATCATCCTCTTCAGTCCCCTTCTGCTATCCTCAGGCTGAACTGGGCAGACTTCTGCGCAGTATGGATATTTTAAGATAACTGTGTGTGCTTTTCCAGTATAGCTTAGTTGAATTGATGGAGAATTCGGAGGAAACATTCTACATCTAGGAAATGTTTTTAAGGCAGCATCTTAGCCATTCTTGGGCTGAGTGTGTTACTTCTGTACATTAAAGAATAAGCCATTTTGGTGCCAAAAAGCAGCCAGCTGAACATTGAGACTACTCAGGGGGATTTCTTTGCCTTGTGAATTCATTCCCTCACTGGCACCAAGGTGCTGGGAGGCTGCCAGCGTGAGAGTTGCCACTGTCATGCTCTGATGGATCACTTCAGTAGTGGCTGTTCTCCCTTTTTCTAGTGCGGGCTCCATTCTGCAAGGTCCTGACCTCCTTTGGGTGGAGAGTACGGTACTATTTTATTTACGCTACAGGTGGCTTCCATGTTCGGTAGAGGTACAGCTCCTGTGTTCTCCCTGCCACCACTTCACTGCTTTCTCCAGGGACTGAGAGAAGGTGGTGGTGCTTGGCTTAACTCCTGTTTGTTGAGAGGCATAGCTTCATGCTGTTCCCATGTTGCAGCCTTGTCTTGCAGTCTCACCTGGTGAGGGCGTTTCCAGACTTGTAGCTATGGGTAAACTCTGCCAGTGACATCTTCCTCAGGAATCTTCTCCCTTCTTCTCTTGAGCTGGACTTTTTTATTCTGAGGATAAAGTAGCTGGATGTTGAGCATTCTTCCTCTGCTGGAAGGAGTTCCTAAATGCTTCTCATCACATTGCAGCCAGCACCCCATGCTTCCTAGCAGCTGTGCAGATGCCAAGGAGTTCTTAACACAAGCGCAGTCAGAACTGTGATGGGTGCTTAGTCAACTAAACCCATTCCCATTGTTTCCACGGGCCCCTAGCTGGTCCCGTGTTCCTGAGATCCATCATAATGTTTCTAAACTTGTCTCTAGCTTTATACCCTTTCCCAGGACAGTCGCTTTTTATGCTGCCCTTAACACTGGCAGTGGGGATGTGCTTTGGTCACCTGTACTGTACGTTACTTCTGGCAGAGGCTCGTTACTTTTCTTTTTACCCACTCTATTCCCACTTAATAGAGGCCCTTCTGTAGAAATCTTTAGGATCCTGGTATCATCTCAGACAGGTTTCGTATCTCCTGAAGCTGCTTTGAGGTGCAGAGGGCCTGGCTTCAGCCTGTGCCTGCAGGCCATGTTGCGTGTTTTTAGAAACCAGGAGCTGTGGATGATACAGGTCGTATGCTAGTTCCCTCTGGTGAATTGCTGGCAGAGAACAGCCAAAATTTGGAAGCCTGCGGTTGTAGTAGCTGATTTTGTAAATAGTTTGTATAATAAATAAAATATTTTAAAAACGCTGCCTTCTCAGCTCAGTGTTCTTTTGGTACAGAGGGAATCAAACTGGTTAGTGCTGTCCCTAGGCAAGGGGCCTTTCCAGGTCTTCAGGTGTCTCGCTGAGGTCTGCTGCAGCCGGGGGAGGACGGTTCTCCACCTGCAGCCTTTCAGGATGCCTGACTGAACCCAGGACCTGTGAGCTTCTGGGAAGAGGCAGGACTCTGGGCTGGGGGCTTACAGACCACCGTGAGGCTTCTCTGCAGTAGGCTGGAATATGGGCTGAAGCAGCTGGTAATGCCAGAAAGTATTTTAAGGACTCTTATGTAAACTAATAATGCAGCTGGTGCCATTACTTTTCCATCTCGCCGTGTATTACCTGACTTTTTGAGCTGCAGGTATTTGTACTGCTGATGCTTCACTATAGCGTTAAGAGGGTTAGATGAAGCCAGGAGAAGAGTTTTAAGTTGTATAAAATACTTTCCGATTGCAGGGTGGAAACAATGTACCTGCAAGTACGTGCTAACAAATACGGAGTAATGAGTAAATTAGCAGCTTGTTGCCTTCAGGGGCAATATCCAATTTCTGTGATTCTTTGAGCTGTTGCTAGCTCTGACAAAAAGCATTCAATTTATCGCTGGTTTTCCTTGGATGAGGTTGGTTTTTTTTTTAATAGCCTAAGGATTTAAATCATAACTTTAAAACTTGAGAAGATTCTGCAACATGATTCTCTGTCCAATAGCATTGTTGCCTTTAAAATGGTGAAAACACTGTTTCCTGGGCTTTGTGTTTGGTGTCGGAGCAATGGTACTGGACAGAATGTGGTACCTCCACCCCAGCATCCCACTGGGCTCCCAGTTTAGCCCATCTTCAGCCAGTATAGCAATGGCTGGCTGTGTTGTGTTCCACCACGTAACTAGGGAGATGTTATGTATTATGAAACTGGCATCTAGCCTTGACTCTGCCTTTCAAGCCATGAGCACTAGCTATAGAAGAGAGCGAGCGGTGCATGTGCATCTCTGGGATTGCCTCTGTAGCATTGTGCTGGGTCATGGTATTTTTTAGAAGCTCCAGTGGGAACAAAGTTGTGTTACGCTGAACTCTGAGAAGGCGGAGGTTAGATAAAGCAATGAGGAATCCAGAAACTGAAGTTCCAGTGACCCTTGCAAATTGCAGAGGTTGTGAGTCTAGGGCAGCCAGAGTTGGGGTTAGGGCGCTAAAAGGTGGGTGACTTTGCAAACCTGGCATGAGCAAAATGATACACAGTAAAACATGTGGACATATCTTTGCACGCCATGACCAGTATTACTCACGGGAAGGGGGCCAAGTTGGGGCTGGAGTTTTCAGAAACTATCTGTTTGGGTGTGAAGGAGGGAGCTTGACATGCTGGATTACTTTAGCATGAAGTAGGTGCTAAAGTTTCTGCCTCTCTTTGCAGGATGTGTGCTATCATCTGGCTGCCCACATTGTCCGTCCTGATCGCCAGTTTCTTGTGATGTCTTGGAGAGGGAGTGGTGACAGTGACTTGTTGCTGACTGCACAGCCTCCATTTATTCTGGCACCTGGCACGGACTTGTGGCTAGGAGAGAAATAATGCCTGTGCGCTTCGTGCTGGAATCCTACATGCCTCAGCTTGTGTGTCCAGCAATAGCAAGGAGTTGCCTAATGTCTTAGGATCCTTGCTTCCATACACAGCCACTTGACCTCAGATGTGTCAAGTTGTGCTGCTTGGAAAAATGGATTTTTGTGCATTGTTTCGCTGCTCAGCTGTCTGGTTGCCTCAATTGTAGAACTAACAGAGAAGGACTTTCTTTCAGATACCTGAATGAGAAAATTGGGAAATTATGCTTGATTTTGCTAAGATCTCTTCTTGCTCTCATAGTGTTATGGCTCAATTAGTCAGTTGAACCAGGCTGTAACATTGTGAATTGCTGTGTTTTGTATGGATTTGGCTGTTCTGCTACCATCTTGTGTCTGACTGACCTGACATATGGCAGCAGAAATAGTTTGAACTTGTGATTGTGGGAGCTATAAAAGGAAAACACTTACGGGAAACAGCAAAGTCCACCAGAACCTTAGCCTGTCTTGGCATCAGTTGTATGGTGCAAAGATCTGAGATTCTAAAATCTTCCTCTTAAGCTCTTTCCTTGTTTGTTTTGTTGTGGGTTTTTTGTTTTTTGTTTTTTTTTTATTGAATGCGTGAGAAACCCTAATCTCCGCTCTCCAGAGCATGAAACTTGATTGTAGGAGGGAGGTGTTACTGCATGAATGTGTTCATTTGTAGACATCATTCGCTATAACTTTTTCTGCAGTAAAATGAAACAGCTGTAGCTGAAGTTCACCCAAAATTCCCAATCAGTGTTTTCCAGCTACCCTTCTGCAGGGATGGCGTGCTACAAAGTCTGTTGAGGCACGGGCAATTGCACACGGGGTTGGAAGTGGAGAGTGAGGCCGAGAGCCAAGCCTCTCAGCCTTGGTATAAAGCTGCAGTGAGTACAGATGAAGGAAGTAGAGCTTTTGCACCATATGAGGGATGGAGAAACTGGAATTGGCCTAAGGCTGCTTCAGAGAAAACTCTGAAGCATGTGAAGGCCGGAGTGAGTTTGGGTGGTTCTGGGGGGAGTGACTCTGCTGTGGCCAAAACCAAATTCTTTTCTCCCTCTTGAGGCAATTTTCTGATAAGCTGCAAGAAGTGTCTTGGCCCGTACCCACCGCTTAATTTAGGGAATTATGCTAACATAATTCTGAAGGCCTGTAAACTCATGCAATTTTCTGAGTAATCTTAGAAATCTCATCTCTTACCAGAAGGAACAGCTGCCGGGGGTTCTCTTGTGCTGCAGTAGCTGAAGTGTAAGGTTGCCTTGAGGTGAGATAGTGCCGCTTACGGCAGTGGGTGAAGAAACAAGGAAATGCGGTTCTGTGCACTCCTCTTGGAGGATGATTAAACCAGCTCTGGGGGTTTCGGATTTGTCTGGAGAAGCGGTTTGCTGTGTAGAAGCTAGCTCAGGTTTGCCGAGGCCTTTATTGCTGGTGTGGAACAGACTCAGACTCCTTTTTAGGGAAAACTGGCAGCCCAGTCGTCTGTGACTAGAGCAGTCAGCAGCAGTATGCAGCCTTCCCTCTCCTAGGCTTTTTTGTACTGGGAACAACGTGCGGTACACCGGTAGCAATTGTAGTCATTGCTGAAACTAAAAATGACAGCGCTAAAATGTTGCCTTGGCGTCTTCTAGTAAGACATTGAACTGTTGTCTTGCTGCGTTCCCTCACCCATTGAGAGCATCTCACCGCTTGCTCTCTCTTACACTGACCAGTTCCCTTCAGCTGGCTTTCTTCTTGTTCATCTCCTGTCCTTTCTCCCCATCTCATTCCCCATCCCAAAGAGCAGACAGTCTCTCTGTGACCAGATGCTGTATAGCTCCTTGCACAATAGGGCCCTATTTCAAGGTGGGGGCTCCTAGTGCTACACTATTTTGCTCTTAAAAATGGAGAGCCTAGTTGTAGATAGCTCTAAGGCTGCCAAGTTGGAGGGGAGTGGGCAGATGCTGCCTGTTCTGGTAATGAACCTTTTCCTTTTTTAGAAGACTTCCGTGACATTCTACCCTGATGCCCTGGTCTGCCATGCTCCCTGACTCAGCCCTGCGCTTTGAAGTGCCGCTGCATGACACTGCCCCGGGCTCAGGGATGCTCCAGGTGCCGCGGTGCAGGGACAGGTACCCATGTGGCAGCCCTGTTCTGCCGACAGAAGGTGACTCCGGCTGGTTGGCCACCAGAGGGGGACCGATAGTCGACTTGAGCTGGTCAGGTTTAAGTGGCCAGCTTCAGCTCTCTTGAAACGCTGCAGGTTGGGGTTTTGTGGTGGTTTTTGGGTTTTTTTTTGTTAGTCTGGTAAACGGCTGTTAGGCTGGCAGATTCTCTTGCTGCACTTCTAATCCCCAAACTGGAGCGTATGAGACATGAGCATCTCAGAAATGTTCCCTGTTGCACCACTCCCCCTTGCCTTTTTGTTTTCCAATAGGCAACACATGTAAAATGCATGAAGGGAAGCTGGATTTACATATTTATGATTAACCTGCAGCCCTCTCTCAGGAGATTCAAGACAAATAGCTTAGGAAGAATAATGTGCTTAATACAAACAAACAACATCGGTTAACACTAACCAGATTAAATGTGTTCCCTCAGGCTCCGAGATGCAGATTAGTCATTGGTTTGCGAGGGGAGAAAGAATTTTAATGCATGAACCAGGAAAGCAGAATTGAGCTGATGCACAGAGCACAGAGAGACCTGACATTCTCTTTCTAGGACTCGTTATAACAAAATGGACCTTTTTTTTTTTTTTTTTTTTTAATTAACTGCAGGCACCACTAGCCTTTCCAGAGAGCCTGGGGGAGTGGAAGGTGATGTGAGCTTGGATGAGTTGCAGTAGGTGACTGAGGCAGTGCAGCCATTCCAAGGACAGGAGGGAAAAAGGACCCTGTTACCACCTTCAGAGGGCAACTGTCCTGAAGTGGTCCCTGCACAGGCCTCACTCTGCATCAGGTGGTTTTTGAGTAGAGGTGCCTTGGCCCAGATGACCTTGCACTTTGTAGCTAGTGGTGTCAGTAGCCTGTTGGAAGTAGCTTTGGAAGGCGCTTTGGGAATGTCTTTCTAGGAGTTGGCTCTGCTGTACCTCAGCCCCTCTGGTTCCTCCCCCTGAGCAGGGCTGAGCTGCGATGGAAGTGCAAAGTGGCAGGGTTTCAGAGGAGCCACATGCCAAACACATTAGCGAGGTGTAATGCATTTGGTGCTGCCGAGCCAGCTCAGGCCTGAGGCTCTGACCTTGATGGATCTGTTCCCCAGCAGTGTAAGGAGCAGAGGGAAAGGCACCAGGTCAAACAGCAACAGCAGAGTGGGAAGAAGGTGGTAGAGTCATGGGACTGGTGGTGCTGGACCCGAGAAGCATCTTTAGATTCTAGAGCAGAAGTGCTCACGGATCAGAAGGCATCTCTCTGGCTGCATTTCCCAGCAGGATTCTTGCTTTAGGATTGTGTGAAGAGGTAGCCTATGGAGACTGATGGAGGACCGGAGTCTGATAGGAGGTTGTGGTGTTGAAATAAAAGTTTATAAAAGGCTGAAAGGTCCTGAGGAAACACACAGCTTCTCCTGATTTCTTTGTCTTGTCGAACAAGGTCAAAGCGACAGCCAGCAGGGATTGAAAGGCAACAAGCACGTGGCTAATCAAAGCTGTCTGCTCCACAGATGGACTGAGGAAAGCAAGAGCTTTCCTCCCTGTCCTCCGAAGGGTGGATAAAAGTGTGACATGGATGTGGATAATGAAAACAGCCACGGTTAAATAAGATTTAAAGCAAACAAACCTTCCTGCTTCAGGGCCAAAGCCTGCCTCTGACAGACAGGAGTTACAAAGGCACTTCCTTTCTGCTTCTGCTAGCCACCCCTGTGCAGGATGCTGACCTGGAGGAGTGGTTGGCAACTGGTGGCCCTAGGCAGGAAGAGGAAGAGAGAATCCGCTTTAATCCTGTCGTAGATGTCATGCTAATTACGGTTGAGTCGATTTAATACTTGAATAAGGAACAGGCAGATCCTTCACAGAAAACTGGGTGTTAATGGATGTCCAGAAACCCTCTCCCAGCTGGAGGAGGGCCACCCTCAGCACCCTGCTGTGTTTGTAGGAGAGGCTGCACAGAGAAGGGGCTCTCCCTCATGCCCTGTGGTCCCAGTGCAGCATCTACTGCATTCCCAGTGGGTGTATCAATGTAGAGCCCCACCAAATACAGTGAGAAGTCTTTGACATGTTTCCAAAGTGTCTGGGCGTCTGCCATTAGCCAAATTTTGGTAGTGTAGTTTTGTTCCCTGGGTAACTTATTTCCCTTGTACTCTTCTCTGAGCTGTTGGATGGATGTGAGGTGATGACAACGCCTGAGCTTGGAAGGGAGCTGTGTTGCAGTGCTGGGTCAGGAAGCCCCACACTTGTGTTCTTACTTGTCCTAGAGCTGGCAGACTCATGGCAGGAAGAGTGTGCGCTGCTCTGTGCGGGCAATACTTGCCCCCTCCTCTTCTTGAACCATGATCCCTGCTTGTAGACACAAGAGCACCTTTTTTCCTCTGTGGCCTCAGCCTAGCACATGTTCAGTGAGGAGGAGGAGGGTTGTCTCCTGAAGGCCACCCTTGGTGAGCCCCACAGAGTGGTAAGATGCAGCTGTGATTTCTTCTTTGCTTTTGGTGAGGACACCTTCATCCCTCTCCCTGCATCCCATTCCCTGCTCTGCTGTCTTCCACTGTCGCTCCTCTGCTCTGGTTGGCTATGTGGCGAGATAAAGTGCCCTGATGCACTCTGGCTTGGTCTTCTCCAGAAAAACCTGCACAGGGAGAGCTCCTCCCCTAGTTTTCTCTGGCTGCCTTTTGCCTTTCTAATCAGTCATGGTAATTTACCCTGGCACTGTTTGGCAGGGACCGTACCTTGGCATCATGAGCAGCCAGGGTCAGCTGTCAGTCTCTGAGCCATGAGCCTAATGCAACAGAACAGATGTAGGTATTTTTTCCAAGTTTTCCCTGGGCAGCAGGATTAAAGTCTCTGTTCTCAGCTGGGGTCCCCGGTGTAGTCACTTCCCTCTGTGTTACACAACACCCTATTAAGAATAACAGCACAAACATGTTCATTGGGATCCCTTCCCCCAACCCTAGAAGGCCAAGGAACAAAGGCGAGGGAGGTTTCCAAAGGCTGAGGAGCTGCCTGTTTGGTCCAGGACCCTGGGGTAATCCTGCCCAGATACCCCCATGTGAAAAAGGCCCTTGCCGCTCTGCTCTTCTCCATCCTTGTGGTGCCAGGGGCAAGAGGGAACATGGGGGTTAAAGGAGCAGTGGGGCCACCTTGTTCTTACACCGGCTGTGTGCAAACCTGAGTGAGCACTAATGAGGAGGGAAACCAGTGTGGCAGTCTCACTGGTGCCTGTGCTGGGCTGGAGGCTTCCAAGCGTGCGTGAGCAAATGTGCAAACAAAAGGGAGTGATGAGAAACCCGGAGAGCTGTCTTGGTGCTAGCAAGGGAGACAGGGAGACAGCATGCAGTGTATGATCCAGACAAAGTTTCTTGCTTCAATTCAAAGGGGTCATGCCCTGAGAAGACTCTGGTGTCTTCTGATGGCCACAAAGGTGCTGAGGGAGCTTGCAACAAACAGGGAGGCAGCGTGCTTGCTCCCTACGGATGATCCTGAAGTGGTTGGCCATGCAGGGGGGCTGCGGGCACCAGTGGTAAGCAGGAGAGGGCTTCCCCAGCAGGCCAAAGGGAGCAGTTGGGTCCATGTGAGCACACATGAGGATTTGCTGCCTCTGTGCGCCAATTACTTGCTTTAGTGACAAAAGACCATAAATGAGCAAGGGAGTTAATTAAGTCTGCGGCAGGCCAGGTTTGGAGGCCTGCAGGGCTGAGAAGTCTGGAGCGGGTTCGCAGGCACGGAGGGAGGAGAAGGCTCTGGAGCTCCGTGTAGCAAAGGTGCTGCTGCTTCTCTCCCTCAGGGAATGCTGTGAAAAACCGTGTCTGATCAGAAGGACGGTCCCCAACTGGGGAGAGACCAGGTCCTGGCAGTATTTGTTTGCTCAGGCTTCTGATGAAGGACTTGAACAGCTTGTTAGTTCACTCCTCTGCCCAGCTGCAGACCCTCCGTCACTGCAGGCCAGCCTCCAGGGCAGCGTGTGCCGTCCTGAGCCAGCTCCTTTGGCCCCGGTGCTCTCCGTGTGCTGGGTGATCTGGTGAGCCATCGGCAGGGCTGAGAGGCATGCTGCAGCTGTCTGGCCCATCTCTAGCAAAATGCTCACAGCAGGTCCTTTCCATCTGCTTTGGCCCAAGAGTGACCCTTGCAAACCTCCTCTCCCTTGCAGTCGCCTCAGCAGATGGTGGGAAGGCAGATGGAAAGAGGGAAATCGCTGGAGCTGTAGCGGCAGAAAGGTCTGACCCCACAGTACGTTTCACCCCAACACCCCCAGGTACTGGGTTCCTGTAGTGCCACCTAACCCCTGTGCCTTGCCTTCCCTGTCCCTTCTCCCGCCCCTTGGAGCAACAGTGCTCCCTTCTCCGGACCTCGGTGGAGGCTCTGGATGGCATCCAGTTGGAAGAGAGCCTGCCCCAGCTCTGCAAGCAGAGTAGGAAGGGGCACCCGTCTTCTGAGGAGAGCTCACAGCGTGGTGTGAGCTGAGGAAGGCTTGTGCTCTGGATGATGTGTTGCTGGGGTCCTGGGACCTAGGAGTTTGGGGGTGGGGGGATGTTTAGTTGTGGTAAATTACTACAAACAGCTTTAGGCAGCTGCTCTCTGGGGCTTCAGCTTGCCTTGCACGCTGGATGCATAGTCGGCTTTGGGCGGGGGCAGAGGGTCCTTCCCTTACCTGTAATTTTACCAGACTGCAGGAGTTTGAGGTGGAATGGTACGCATGGCCCACGCTGGAGAAAGTTTCAGCTCAGCAAGGGTGTTCGGGACAGCTGAGTTGTGTATCGCCTGCCAGGCTGCACCAGCTGCTCTGGACTCAGGGCTCAAACCACGACCAGACTTGGTCCCTGTTCCAGACTTTTCCTTCACCTCATTTGTTAGCGGCTTCAGATTCAAATCCAGTGGCCGGTACATGGAGGCCTGGCTGGCTTGCAGGGCTCCTGTCCAGCTGCCCTCCTTCGATCCTGCTCCCTGGCAGGCCCGGTGGGATGCGGGCGCCGCAGAGGTCTCGGAGGGAATGTGCGGGGTATCCAGGTCATAGAGCTGTCACCCTTCCTCTCCAGGTGACAGCAGTGGTTGACTTGGACAGAGGCCAGGCCGTTCCCATAACACAAGCGAGACGGATGCGTCCAAGTACAACATGGAGGTGCAAGGTTTGCTTTGCAGAGGCGGTTCACCCTGCCTTGCATAAGGTACAACGCAGACGGCTCGTGAAACGACCTTCCTCCTGCAAAACAGCTCGTGCAGGCAGTATGGACAAGGAGCAAGAAACAGCCTGAAAAGAAATAGCAGGATGGTGGAGAGAAGCTTGGAAAGGTCGCCAGGCCTGCAAATGCAAAGATATCTAGGGGCCATGTAGAGGGGCTCCACTGTAATGTTTGGTACCATGCCCAGCCTGAAGCTCTAGCACCATTTAGTAGGCTGGACCAGCCTTGGCCTCGGTCTTGTTTGGCTGGATGGAAGCGGTTGTCATCGTGTCCCAAGTACGGTATCATTGTTACTCTTTAATTCCTCCAACGAGGTGTTGCGAACAGATATACATGTGTTGTAGCTGTACTTTGGATTTGGATTTGCCTCTGGGGACAGGCAGTGATAAGTGTTAAGGGCTGTTCAGACCCCAAACCGTTGTGTTTCTGAACTGGTTTCTAGCAAGAGCAGAAGATGTGAGGCTGGGGAAGAGGCCGTTTTCCCTGCCAGAAGCATCCCACTGGGCTGGGGAGGGACCCCAAGCCCGTGATGCCCTCCCAGCAGCTGAGGTTAATGACCAGGCTAAGGTTATTGGTAGCGTTACATGATGACTGCTAATTGGGTTTACCCTTGTTCCGCTCCTGCCCCTGGGATTTCCCCTGGCAGCTGCAGGGGCAGGTCTGGGTCTGTGGAGGCAGGTCCCCCGTGGAAAGAGGCTGCTGTGATTAATGACCAGTGATGAATGAGAGGGAAAGGGATAGCAGGAGAAAACTGCCAAGGCTTTAACTCCGGAGGGTGCAGAGGGTCAGCCTGGTTCGGATCTGCTGGCGGGTGGGGGAAGGTCCTTGGCCAGCCAGGGTGTTAACAAGGCAGAGGTGAGCCTGGGTGATTGGGAAGGCCATGGCTGCATTGCATAAATCAGGCTTAAAGTGCCAGAAAAAGCCTCCAGGGAGTTGAAATGTCTAAGTGTCATCAGCTCTGCAGAGATAATGAGAACCAGAAAAGCACCGGGAGGTAAAATGGCACAGATCCGTGAAAACAGGCTTATGGGCTGGGGATCCTCATGGATCCGCGCTGACTGCAGGGCCGGCAGGGAGGGTGGCCATGGGGGAGTCTGGTCTTTACAGAGGGGCTGTAGGGTTAATCCTCCTCAACCTCAGAGGCAATCAACTCTGAAAGAAGAAAGTCTTCCTGCCAAATGATGTGTGTGTCCCCCCATGCTTCTTCGGTTGCCTTGAACAGAAAGCAAGAAGTGGAGCGAAACAGCAAGGGCTGGATCTGCTGTCGCTGTTTGCATGGTCAGTGCGAGTGATGGGGACACCCCCCTTTTGCTCTGGGCTTCGCCTCCTGAACCCGGCCCTGACTTGGGGGTTGGAGGACACCCCTGGGGACTGGAGCCAGGCGGCGCAGCCAGGAGTGTTGTGCGAGTTCAGGGATGTCATGTCCCCGAGACAGGCACCCCATCTCCTCTGGTGGTGACCAAACCCATTGCAGCAAAGATGGCCAGTGGCCACCTGTGTTAGAGGTCAGACGACAGTAAACAACGCTGGAGCAGGCTGTGCAGGGAGGCTGCAGAGCCTCCATCCTGGGAAGGGTTCAAAAACCCAACAGGATGTGGCTCTGAGCACCCTGGTCTGAGTAGGAGGCTGGATGGGGACCATCTCCAGAGGTCCCATCCCACGTCAACCGGTCTGTGGTTCTGTGGAAGACTACCAAGGGATGCTGTCCACTGCCAGGACCACCTTCTTGCTTGGTCATGGCTGGGAGGCTTATGGCTGACTGAGACAAGGACAGTAGGAGCCTGTTTCCTCCTCACCTCCATTGTGAAACCAGCGTGATGAGGTCCTTCACCGCTCCCTTGCAGGGCTGTGGCTGAGCCCTGCAGGGTAGGACCACTCCGGAGAGCTGTTGGAAGCTGCCTGAGGTGCTGCCTCCAGGCATTGCGGTGGTGAAGCTGGCTGGCTTCCACTCCTCCCCAGAGCAGGCAGGGCTGTAAAGTGACCTGCAACTTAGGCACCGACTCTTTGGTGATCGACCTGAATCGGTGGGGGCAAGGGCAGGGTTATTTCACAAAATAGCGATGAGGTATCTGGTGGGGAGTTGTTTTTCTGGCATCCTCCTTGCTGCTGCCCTGGAGGCTTGTGGTGAAGGGCAGGTGTTCGGTCTCTCTTGCCCCAGGCGTGCTCCCTCCTCTTCCCGCAAAGGCTAGGTTCCCGGCCTCGGGAGCAGCTCTGTGCCGGCTGTGAGATCTCAGCCTGGATTAAGTGGCAAAGGCAAATCCTCAGCTTTGGGAAGAGCACACTTGACCTTTGCCTCTGTGGAGTTACACTCTCCCTCGGGAGGAAATGTTGGCTCAGCTGCCGAACAAAGCGCTGGCTGTCATGGGCAGGACCTGCCTGCCTCGGGGTGGGGGGGTGGGGGTGGGGTCAGATTTATGCCCCAAGGGGGAGGAAGGGACAGCAGACCCAGTGACCTGTAAGCTTAGAGGTGACCAGCTCAATTTACTGAGAAATGCAAAGCTATATTGCCTCTGTCGGTGAAAACACACCATCTGGGATGGTCTGGGCAGATGGGCCCACCGGCCCATCCAGTTGCAAGAGGCAAATTTGCCTGAAGATCCAGACGACAGTTTGGATCCCCTTTCCTTATTTTCCAGGTCATGTCTTGCAAAGCCTCTCACCCTGAATTGCTGCTAGCAACTTTGCATGTTCTCCAGGTCCCATGGAAGAAGTACCCAGCAGCAAATGTGGCCCTAGCATGCACTTTGGACAGCGTTACACGTGCTCAGGGGTAGGTGCAGCTAAACAGGCTTGTTTCCCCTCAGCGGTGGCGTGTGTGCAGCTCTCACATGAATTCAGAGGTTTTTTCCTACAGTATGCTCTTTGTTCTGTGTAATGTGGCTCACTCTAGTGCCAGAGGGCCCAGCACGGGATACGGGCAAACGGGAGAGTGGGCGTGTGGGGGAGGTCTCTTTCCCACTTTGTACCTGAGGGCTGAAGCTCGATGGTTCATCTGAGATCACAGAAGCAGCTTGTGTGAGAGCCAGGACTGAACTCGGGTCCCAGCATCAGCACTGTGGGGCAGTGCCCCGCCCCCCTTGTCACGGGCTCTGTTTAGGCATCATCAGGTCTCTCTATGCTGCTGCTCTTCCAAGTCAGGTCGCTCTTATTTCCAGGATATTTTGGGAGCTCTGCAGCCCCAGCACAAGACTTTTGAAACAGATCCATAAGGCCAAAGAACCCGGCCGAGTGCAAAGCACTAGAGAAATACATTTGCATTTCCATCACTGCAGGTGTAGCGTTTGAAGGTTTGGTGTTACCCCTGGCCTTCACACCCTCATCTCTCCCCAGCCTCCTGCACCAAAGTGCTCTGAGCTTGGAACCATTTTGAATTAGTGCCTTTAAAGATGTAGTTCAATATTACTGAGAACATGTGGGTTGGAGAGGGAAGAGATTCACTCAGGTGGAGCTGATGCAGGAACCTAGGTCTGCCCAAGCCCCCAAAGGGCTGTAAAATAGGTATAAATGTATAGGCTACTGCATTGCAGAGAAGCGAAGGGATTAATCCAGCTTGAAAGAAGTGTTTCCTTTTGTGCCATATTTGCTGGTTCCTGTAGATACTTGTGCAGTGCTCAGCCACCAGGTTAGCAAAGCGGTTTCTCCTTCAGGGGTGAGGAGAGCACAGCATGGCAGTAGTGTTGCCTTCACCTGCAGGTGGACCGGCAAAATGGAATGAGATGAGGGGAGACCATGCCAGCTGCCAGCTAGGCTATTGCAGCACGAGAGTGAGGGGAGGAGCAGTTTTGGAGGGCAGCATATCTGTATCTAGCATTGCTTTGCTTTACTGTCAGGAGAAGGATTGTTAAGCAGCTGCTGTGAACTTAGACCTAGACCACCTGAAGATCTTGTGGGAAGCAACCACCACCACGTTACCAAAGCTCTCCTGCACGCTGGGGGCAGAGCTACCTCCTGCTCCACCAGCTTTACAGGTCTTGTGCGACTCTCGCCTCTGTGTCACTCACACTCCGAAGTATCAGCTGTGTTTCTGTTGGCGGGGGATGGCTGGGTAGAGACCAAAATCAGAGTATGTTACTGAACGCTTACGTGGGAGGTCTGTTGTTAGCACGGGTGTGAGAGCTGCACATCTGAGGAACTAATACGATGAGAGAGGCTGCGCACGTGAAACAACTCAGGGCAGCGGGCCATGTTCCTCCTTTAGATCTGCTTGGTGCTGACAAACCCATTAGTGGCAGCTTGACGCTGCTGCTGATCAGGACTTTGCTGAGAGCGAAAGCCCTGGAGGCTGTTGGCGGCTGAGCTTTGCACAGGACCAAGCTGATGGAGTCAGTTATCCCCCCCAGCCCACACGCTGCAGATTCCCAACCAATTTTCTGAGCAGGCGGTGTTTCTAGGAGATGTTTGGCTGAAGTCTAGGCTCAGCACAGCTGCGTCAGCGGGTTCTGGGGTGGGAAGGGCACTGGATTTCACTTCCCCGTTTCCCTCCTAGAGCCTTGCTGACACGGCTTCCTGGACCACGAGTGTCAGGAAGAGGCACTTTGGTTTCTGGGGTGTGCATGTGCGTGTGGGGCTTGGCCCAGCCTGCACGGGGCGTGAGAAGGACACTGAACCACCCTTCCAGTCCAGCTGCTTCCTCCACTAAAGCATCGAGACAGAGCCTCTGCCATACCCAGACTGTTTGGAAACATGTTGATAAACTTCCAAATGTCTATTTTACAATCCAGATGTGCTAGCCTTGGCTGTAAACCCTCATCTGAAGAACAGGTGTGCTATAATGTTTCTAGCAGTGGCCCCAAAGCCAGCTGGAGGCTTGAGCTGAGCAGAGGCCAAGGGGCTGGTGCCATATAGGATATGGATACTGGGGCAGGGACAGGTGAGGCACAGAGCTGTGGGTCAGCCGTAGTTCATGGCAACCCAGAGTCAGACCGTGAGGGAAGAAAGGGGCAAGCCAGAATATCCCTCAGCTCCCAGCCTCCATTTAGCAGCACTGGAGCCATCTCAGAAGAAGCTGTCCTGGTTGTACGGGCGACATGGATGCGCCCGGGGGGTGCATCAGCCTTGGTCAGATCTGTCCTGGTGAGGAAGCACAGAGCTAGAGCTGGCCACCAGCCTCTGTGGTATTTTCTGTGGTTTGTCTCAACCCCTCCAGCAGCTCTGTGGTCTGGGAGGCACTGCAGGTCGCAGCAGCTTCCCACCGGCTTTGCCCAGGGAACTGAGATGGGGCAACTGCTTCCCTGGGCCAAACTTCCCATGTGCCTTTGGCCTGAAAAGCAGGCATCCCCCCTGGGCTGGGGAAGGTGTCCTGCTGCTGGCCCTGGATCAGGCTCCCAAAAGCTGTGCTGGGGAGAAGTGCAGTCCCAGTGGGAGGACCAGTGGCAGCAGTGAGCTGTCAGAGAGGGGGGCACCAGCCCTCTGGGGTAGGGGGGACAGCTAGCCCTGTGGATGCAGGGGGTGCAGGAAGCCTGTGGATGGTGGGGATGAGGCAGGGCTGATACCACACCACCTTAGCTACACATGGTGCATGCAGGCTCAGAGGTGACAGCCAGGCTGATGGTCTATCTCCCTACACCTCAAGCTCCTCAGCTTGCTTTCACACAGGATTTTGGCTCCACTGGTACTGCTGGGTGATTCGTGTAGCCTAAAGGCTTTGTCAGTGATGCTCACACCCTCCAGAGCCACCACAGAGCCAGCCAAGCTTGCAGGGGAGCAGAGCCTGACCAAAAGCAACAAGGTAGGCAGCACGTGCCGTAGGGGCAGCTGCCTTTGCTGGAAGCAGACAGTAAGGCAGGGGTAACTCGGGCCAGGGGCAGCACTGAGGAAAGCCGGGATCCATATCAGTCCTAACCGCTCACGGAACAAGAGCCCAAAGTGGCATTGAGAGGGGCCCCCACAAACAGCACTTTCTCCTGCACCTGGGGTGGCCCTGGCCATGCTCTGTGCCGAGCCAGGAGCCTTCAGCAACCTTTTGTCCCTTCTGGCGGGCATAAGGCAGACTGGTGCTGTTGCTTCATTTTCATCTCTTCTGCACAAGCACTCCTGGCTTGTGCAAGTGCCTTTGCTGCTCCGTACCCCTGCCTGCCTTCCTCCTGCTCACCTGCAGCAGGAGCTGCCTGTAGACCCACCTAGCTTCACACAGCCTCGGAGCAGGCAGTTCTGGCCTGATGCTGCTGCTGTGGGGACATTCCCCAGGGACATTGGGAGCTTCCCACCTCCTTCAGCCCTGCGACCCTCCGAGACATGCTTCGCTTGGCTCAGGGATGCGTGGGGCCAGGCTCCAAGAGGGAGGAAGGAGAGAGGGTCTCTCCCACCTTAGCAGTGCCAGCTGCCATCTCAGCCACCACCCCTGCCATCGGGGCAGCCACCCAGGCTGCTGGCGCTGCTGCGTGGCTGAGCTGTGCGAGGTTGCCTTGCCTGCTCAGCGGGGCTGAGAGAGAGGGGAAGGGGAGAGGGAGGGAAGGCAGAGGCATGGCCTGAAAGTGCGTGCCAGAGCTCAGCACGCATGGGGCAGGAGCAATCATCGGCACAGAGGGCAGGTTTGCATTGTCCCTGTTTCTCCCTGAGCTCCAAACCCAGTTCTGGGAGAGGCAGGAAAATTGCAAGTGCCATCTCTGTAATCCTGCTATAGATTTTTTTTTTTTTTTTTTTTGTTCTGCACTTGGCGTGGTCCCTGCCCTGGAGGGAAGTGGATGCTTTCCCATCCCAAGCTCTTTGCTCTTCTCAGAAGATGACCTGATGTGGTGTGGCATGGAAAGGGGCTTTGCTCATGTTCTCTGCAGTTGCTCTGCATTTATTTCCTTGTTAAACTTATTCTTCATTATTCTTTTTCCTGTAAGAGTCTGGGCCCTTTCTTAAGGCTGTGTGCCATGCCTGTTTGTAGAGTGGGTGACAGCAGAGTCAGTGTGGCAACTGGTGAGGGAGACTTCTGGAGCTGTGATGTCATGGGAGAGCTGGATTCCCAGCCTATGAAGTCATAGCTGGGAAATTTGGGTACTCAGCCTAATCCCAATAATTACCCAATGGGACTGTAAAGTGTCAATGAACTGGTCTATTGCTCGACTTCAGTCCTAACACACGCCACCTAATAATTGCCACTTCTTGCAGTTCCCTAAGATTCACTCATTAATAAGCTATTAAACATCCACTTGAAATCACTGCATTGTAATGAGCTGAGATCACTGCTCATGCAGCCATTCCAGCGCCCAAATTGTTAGGAAAGCACCTAAAATCCTGCGATGGGGAGCAGGCCTGCAATTTCAGGATAGGAGAGTAACCAAACTAAAATACAGATATAATGTCAGCCCCACTGATCATTCCCATTTCAGGATCTATGTGGCCATCATCAGTTTTCCTTGGATATGCAAAGCTGATGGGCTGAAGGACTTCCAGTCAGAGTTCCCCATGCCCTGGGCAGCCAAGGTGGGGGTTTTAAGGGAAGAACAGCAACTTGAAGGAAATGAGTGTTGTTGCTTTTTAGGAAGATTGCTTTGGAATCAGAAGCAGGAATGAAACTGCTTTAATCCCAGTAGAAATCAAAATTTGATTTAGGTTTGGTTTTTTTCTGGTCTTTTTGTTGTTTAAAATAATACAAAGGAAATGCAGCTCTTTTGAGAAGTTCAGTGTGGGAGGAATTTCTCAGAGAGACCTTCTTCAGCACAGTCTGGGGATCGCCTGGTTTCTTTCGTCCTTGCTGCTGGGTCATCTTGCTTAGATCCCTTATCTTTTCTCCAGGTTGTGGGCTAGTTGGGAAGCACTGCCTCTGAAGTGGTACCAGAGACCAGGAAGGGAGACTTTCCACTGAGGAGAGCACCCCACGCTCCCTGCGTATCCTTAAGTCGTTGCTCCTGCTTCCCTGTTCCCTTTCAGTCTGTGACAAGCTGATGATGTTCGATGGCTGCCTCAGGAAAAGCCTTCTTGTGTTGACCCCAGTGGAAAAGGGAAGAGAAGAAAGGTGATGGAAATCCACACTACTGGGGCCCTTTCCACACTCAACACTGCCACAACCACGTGGGGAATATTCTCGCTTCATGGGTCACAGCCCTTGAAAATGGCAAGAGGTTCTGCTTCCTTCTTTCCTTTCCTTTCCTCCCTTTAGTGAGGACAGCTGACTAATGAGCACTCTGGTTGGAGCCTCACATCAGGTTGATGTCCTGACCAGGCTTGCTGCCACAGGGAATGTGTGATGGAATGGGTTTACTGGTCGGGGCAGCCTCCGTGCTCCTCGGGGATGCTCAGGCTTTCCTGGTTTCCAGGCCCCTTTCCCCGCCACGTGTGGTTCCAGCCGCAGGTATCGAAGAAGCAGAGAGGCCAGACCAGGCTCCTGGGGAGAGAGGAGATTGCAGTTGGATCATTGCAAACAGGACTTCATTAATTATAAATGGACAGCTTCCCCTGAGCTGCTGTAGCTCTGCATGAGTCACATTCTAGCTGAGGGTTGGTTTTTTGGGTTTTGTTTTTGGTGGGTTTTTTTCCCCCCTCTCCTGAAGGGTTGCTGAAGGGGCTTGAAAGAATGTGATGGATAAATAAGGAACCACTTGTGCTCTGCAGCCAACCCCACCAGAGCCTTTCTGCTGCAGTAGCCTACGGCAACCTCCTCACTGCCTCACTCTGCACCCCCATCCCTTGGGTTCTGCCATCTGGTCCTGTTCTCCAGGTTTCTTCTTCCTAGCGGCACGTTTTCGTCTCCTGCTGTAACCTCTTTTCCAGCATGTGCTCAGCCACAACCAAGGATTCCAGTTGTGGGACACCCACTTGGCTGGTCTGAGCCTCCTTCTTCCTTCTCAGAGATGGCCCTGGTTAAATCAAAGCAGAAGGAACAGTAAAACCAGCAAACTTTGGCTTTCGACAAGGAGCTGCTGGACAGTTTCCCTTCTGTTTTCTGTCAACAAACCGTGGCTTACATGGCTCTCGGCTGCCTGCTGGTGGCTTCCTCACATGGAGAGGCTGGGATGTACCCCAGGGCTCTGAGGGACACACCAAGAGTGGGTGGAGGTGGCTGGAGGGCCAGGCTGTGTGTCCGACTGGAGTGGCTTGTCTGTCCACTGGGAATGTCTCCTTCCCTGGGCGCTGTAAGCATGCATGTCCTGAGCTGTGTGTATGTCATGGCAAAGGCGAGGGGTGGGAATGCTGTCTGTGGAGGATTTGCTGGATGTGTTTGCAAATTCAGAAGCCGCTTTTCCTGCCTCTCTGATGCTTGTGGTTACAGAGGTCCCCTCCAGAGGTGTCTCTGCACTGCTGCCTCTATTATTTCTCCATCCAGCTCCCCAGGGCTGCCGTGTCCTCCCTCCTGGTGTGAGGTAGCTCTGTTCAGAGAAGCTTGACTTGCACCTCTAAAAGGCTGGCTCCACACCCTGATTTTTAAGCTGGTGGAGCTGGCCAACCTTCCCCTGCCCTTCAGCCCCGAGTAGGGGGGAGTGCTCCTTCTTCCTTTGTGGGAGCTGCCGGCAGCTCCTGAATCCGTGGAATGTGTCCCATCTGCAGCGTGTTAGGGTTCTGCTCACAGCGGAGGAAGCAGCACATGTGGGTTGTGAACCCTTCTAAAGAGGAAGAGAAAGGGGGCTAATTAATCTAAGGGATACAGTGCCAGGAGCCACATCTGGGGGCCAACTGGCCCTGGAAGCATGGCTCCCAGGTGCTACCCCCCAAGGGAGTCATGCAGAGCTGGTGTGGAGCAAGTGGGTAGGGGAATGAGAGCACTGAGGGGTCCTGCCACAGAGGGACCCCCATCAGTGCAGTCCTGAAGACCCCCTTACCTCCTTGTCCTTTGAGAGGGCTCAGGGAGATGTGACTCGTGCTCATCTCTCAGCCCACCTTGACCCTTCTGCCTCTGGCCCTGTGGCTTTGATCCTCAGCTGCCCAAGCACCCCTCATCTCTGCCGTAGCAGTGGCAGGTGAGAAGGGCTATGCCATCAGCATAGTCCACCTTTGCTGCTCTTCTCTGCAGGATCTGATAAGCCCTTTGCTTTCTGTGCTGGCCCCCAAGTCTGCCTCGTTCACCTTGGTGCTCTGGCTCTGGAAAGCATGGACTTAGAGAGGTACTGCAGCTGCAGCTGCCCTCAGCCTCTCCTCTGGTGCCATCTCTGCTGCCTAGAAGCTCGTGCAGTGAATTAAGGGGAAGTGAAGGCAGTGAAGGGGACTTCGAGCTGCCCACCTGCAGCTGGCCCCTTGCGGAGGAGCCCTGTGCTCCCTGCTGATGGAGGCCAGGCTGTCAAACCATGCTTACCAGCCTGCTGCCCCATCCTCTCTCTGCTGCTGATCTCCTCCTGGGCATGGGTTCGATCTGAGCAACCATCAGCCTGACTGTCCGCATTCTGCCTGTGCGAGTTCCTAAGAAATGAGGTATTTCATGTTTGCCTGCTGAGCCCCCACTGAGCGGCACGCGGAAGCCCAGCCTGAGCTATGACTCCCCATGTGCTGTGCTTCCCCTTTTCCAAAGGGTGTGTTTTCAGGGATGGCCAAATATGAAACGAGCCATAGGGCCGAGAGGCAGCGAGCCCATGCCTGAGCACCTGGACATCACCCACCTGCACTGGGAATGTGGTCGCTCCCCTCCCCAGGCGCCTGTGCCTGCAGCCCCTTGTGCCCTCAGCCAGCCCCGGCTCTGCCACAGCGCTTAACATGGGATCAAACGGCACCAGCATGTCCCAGCAGAGCACAGGAGTGTTTGCATGTGTGAGGCTGGAAGGAGCGCAGTGTCCAGCTGTGGGGAGGGTTACTGTAAACATGGAGTGAAGCTGATTTGAGAAGGGATGCCAGCTCCCTGGGCCAGGCTCCGCTACAGCCAGCTGCAAAGAGGTACTGGAGGGCCATCGATGGCTTCCTTGGGTTTGCACGTCTCGTTTGCCAGCTCTGTTAGTGAAGCACAAGCTCCTGCAGCCCTGCCACCGTCAGGGCTCCAAGTGCAGGCTCCTGTGGAGGTGTGGTCTCCTGGGGGTGCCGTGAGTCTCCATCTT
This sequence comes from Falco peregrinus, assembly GCF_023634155.1. Taxonomy (NCBI): domain Eukaryota; kingdom Metazoa; phylum Chordata; class Aves; order Falconiformes; family Falconidae; genus Falco; species Falco peregrinus. The sequence continues at coordinate 66,851,743 of NC_073721.1, forward strand.
CCCTGGGGTGACCCAGCACCTCCAGACAGGAGGAATCCACTTGCATCCCAAGTCAGTATGCTCCAGGGTTGCCTGCTCTAGATTTGAGCACTGCTTGGGCTCTTGGCTGCTTTGTTTATGGCTTTGTTTATGGCGTTGATAATTTTCTCGTGTCAGGTTTAGGCGCAAGCATTCTTTCCGCTGCTGCATAAGAAAGTAATTAGGTGAGGATGGAAAGGACATTCTTCTTCCTCGGAACAAAGAAATGAGCCATGGTTGTTATCGGGCACTCACTGCTCACAGCATCCAGGGCCATGCAAGCTCCTGGCCAAGCAGTGGCTCTGCCCTGGCAGGGTGGGCTGGTGAGCTGGTGGCGTCCCAGGAAGTGCCAAAGCACCCGCTGGTATTTCCTCTGACATCGCTGCCCTGTAAAGCCAGCTGCCAGCGCCAAGGTCAGAACCCGAATGCACTCAGCCCTATCGCTTCTGTTGCGCTTGCTCACCTGCCAAGTTACCTCGCCTCTCCCTCTCTTGCAGGACCCCAGCCAGAGGGGATGTGATCCATCTGGAACTCCGGTCCAGAGCCAGTGTGCTTTTGGGGGACTCATTCCCTGTGCTTCTACTCCTTTCCTGGCTTCTGTGCGCCCTGGAGGGCAGGCAGCAATGCCCTCATCCCGAGGAGGTGGGATGGCTGCGCTCCGAGAGGGCCTAAAAGTCAAGGGGCGATGGGAAGAAGGGAGCTGAAGCCACTGGTTTCAAGTGGGAGAGGCTTTAGGAGTGCAACTGCTGAAGGCCAGGGCGGAGGCAGGAGGTGCTGGGGGAGCTGGACATCTCTGCCACAAAGTCTTTGGGAAGCAGATGGCTTGGTGGGGGCTAGGGGAGGCAGCACCAGCAGTGGAAGAGGCTGGAGGAAAAGGAGCATCAGTGGGACTGGGTGCTGTAAGGGGCTGGGGGTGCAGTGGGCAGGGGGCAACAGCTGGTGCTGGTATGACCATTTCCCTTTTAAACCTGGTGAGTAAGCTGCAGCATCTGGCTGAAGGAGCCCCTACCCCATGGGCTGCTGAAAGACGTGAAGGGTACACCTAAAGCATCACTCAGTGCGCACGCAGAGTTCCTCATGTTCTCCTGCAGGCATCCAGACACAGCACTCAAGGTTGGGACATCAGGTGAGCTGCACCATTTGTCTGCCTGAGCTTGGCATGGGTTGGTAAGTGTTACTGGCCACAAGACCCTCTGCAGGGACACAGGCCCAGTGAGCATCTCCTTTCTGTGAGCACCTGCGTTGCCCTCTGCCTCCTTGTGTGCAGAGATGCAGTGAGAGGTCTTTACCCACCCACCAAGCTCATAGATCCTGCTGCTGTGGGCCAGAATGAGCCTACTCCAAATAGACAGAGCCTGCACTCCTCTGGGAGGACTTGCTCCCTGCCCGAGGTGGCCAAGGGCAGAAGAGAGCAGCAGAGATGTGGCAGAGGACAAGGCCAAGCTCATGTCTGTGGCTGAAATGGGATGTGTGCCCCTGCCTTCGCCCTCTTCCTACCCTTCCCTCAGCCTTTCTCAGTGCCTATAAAGTAGTCATTTGAAGTCATCCCTCAACTTCCAGGTGCCCACGCAGGGGGAGGGATGGACTTCTACTCTAAACTGGCTGGATATGTCTCCTGAAAGATCTCTCTTAGCTGAAGGGCCTGGGGCTTCTAGGTGGGTCCTTGTCTAGCCTGCACCTACACAAGGAAGAGCATAAAGCCCGGAGTTGGCTTGAGGGGATCTGAGAGCTGTGTAGTCAGGGCAGGATGGCAAATAAGGCTCTTCCCATTGCCGTGGCTTTCTCCTGTGAGATGCCATCAAGCGCAGCAAGAGGGCTAGCGGTGCTGATGCGGCTCCAGAAATCCCCGCTGCGGGGGGCAGCGGCGTATCCCCCCAGCCAGCACTTCCACTGCGGCGGCAGCCGGCGGCTCGCTGCGGGCCGAGCGCCGGGGGGGCTCCGGGGGCGCACGCCGACTGCCGGGCAGGCAGCGGCCGGGTCTCCCCGGCCAGGCAGGCAGGGGTTAAGGCTTCTCTGTTGTAGTTTGTTTCCCTTTGCCAAAGTGGGTGTTGCTGGAATGTCTCCTCTCCTAAGGAGGGGGGCCGAGCCGTGTCCTCTGGAGAGGGGGGATGTCAGCATCAAAAAGACACAAAAGGGGGAGGTTTCCAAAAATAAAACCCTCCATCCCCTCCAGGCGCTGCCAGTGCCAGAGGCAGGCGCGAAGGTGCTCGGAGCTGCCTGCGGAGCGCGGGAGCTCGCTGGCAGCCGGGCGAGCTTCCTCCTCCTCCTCCTCTCCCTCCTCCTGCGGGGGCCGCCCGGCAGCCCCGCGCCCCCGGCCCCGGTGGGCGGCGGGTCCCGGCGAGCCCCGGCGCGGGATGGGGCGCTGAGCGCGGGGCGAGAGCCGGCGGTGCCCGCGGCCCCGCACCATGCCCGCCGGGCGCTGAGCGCCCCGCGCCGCCCGTCCGCCCCCGCCGCCGGCTGACACCATGCGGGGCGCCGCCGCCAGCCTGCTCCCGCTCACCTTCGCCGTCCTCCTGGGCTTCGCCGGCTGCCGGCCGGACTCCGCGGCCAGGCTGGAGCCGGGCACCGGGGGCGCGGCGCGGCCTCGGGGCCGGGGGACTGCCCCGGCGGCGACGGGCACGGCGCAGCGCCTGTCCCCGGCGCCCGGACCCCCCCCGCCGGTACGGCCCCTCCCCGCCGCCCTCCACGTGGACCGCGGCTCCGCGGCCGCCGCGGGGAGCCCGAGCGGTGGCGAGGGCCGGCGGCAGCGTCCCGAGGGCGGGCTGCCAGCGCCCCGCGGCCAGGCGGGTGATGCCGGGCTCGGGGGGCAGAGGAGCCGGCCGGACGCCCCCCGCCAGCGGCAGGGCAGCGGGCTGAAAGCCCGGGTCGTGGCCCGGGCGAAGGAGCCAAGCGGCAGAGGGAGGATGGCAGGGTAAGTGCTGCGGCCGGGGGTGGGGACTCTGCTGGGGGTGCGTGGCCTGAGCCCCGGTGGTCCCGGCGCCGGGGAGCCCCGTGTGAAGGGGCCGGCTGCCCGTCCTGAGTCCCGTGCTGCGTCTCGCTGCATCCCACCTTTCCATCCTCACGAGAGCTGCCCCACTGCCTGTGCCGGGACAGATGCAGGGGTGATGCGTGGGGGGCTTGGGCCATGCTGCCCCTCGGCTGGCTCCAGCCCCGGGCTGTGGAGGGGAGCAGGACCCCCCTCGGTGCTCGTTCCTGTGCCGCGCATCTGTCCCGCACGTGTGGTGCACGATCCGTCGGGCGCATGTGTATCCGTGTGCGGGCGCGTGTGGGTGGGTGTGATGCTACGCTGCCGGCTGCCTGTCGCATGGGGATGTGTGGCTGACAAGCGTGTTGGATGTGATGCCCTTGCGCTGACCATCAGGACTTCGGCAAGTCGGGCCGCGGTGGGGTGTCGGTCTGCTGCTCTCTGGGGCTGCCCACTGCCATCCCGGGAAGTGTGTGGGATGGGGGCTGCCAGGGTAGGGAAGCGGGTTGGCCATCGTATGCGTGTGGAGAGGCTGGAGGTGCTCGCTTGGCTCTGCAGGATGGAGCCTGGTTGCTGCCGCTCTTGCTGCAGGTACCTGGCCTCTTGGCTCCTGCCTCCCGTAATGGGCCCCTTGTAAGCACTCCGCGCGGCAGCTTCCCATGGCTTCAGCTGGCTCAGCCGGGGGAGGCTTCCTATGACTTGCCTGGCAGGGCCGCTTCCAGCTCCAGTCTCTGGCTACGGCCCTGTGGAGGTGGAGGGGAGATCATATGGCAAGGCCAGCTGCTCTGCTGCGAGGGGAGCTGCGAGCGGGACGTTTGGCGCAGTGCTGATGTACCCTTGGGCCCTGGGGGCCCCCTCCTCTGCAGTTCCCTCTCTGCTCCCCCGTGGCTGATGCCCCTCATGATGAGCTGCTCGGCCAGCTGGGAAGGGCTACCGAAGCTGTCACGCAGGCAGTTTGGCCAAACCATGCGGCAGCATGTGTCTGCTTTCTGTGTAAGCCCTGCCAGGGGGATGCCGAGGGCCAGATCTGAACATGGGCTGAAATGTCTTCTGCTAACATCAGGTGCGGAGCTTCGCTACAGTACAAAAGGCGGCTCCATCTCTGATGTTTTTCTCTCCCTTATACGCTTCCTTGAAAAATTTCAAGAGATGTTCTCTGTGCCACTCTGTGTGCTTTACTTCAACAATCCGCAGAAGCACCAAACTTGCTCTACTTCCATTACGTTTGATCCCTAAAGTATTTATTGCTAATAGCTAGTCAATGGCAGGTAGGCACTGAGCAGATTTTGGCTTACCCAGTCCATTAGCCTTGGTTTGTCGGCCACCCAGAACAAGAGTCTTGGGAACAGTCAGTCCTGCTCAGTCAGGTTTGGGGTTTTTTGGGCTCAGAAAAATTTTGTAGTCGGAGTGTTGTCAGCATTGCTTTGGGGTCATGTGGCAATTCAGTTAGATTTGAGTCATCTGAGATGTAGCCTGTTTCTTTTCAATGACTACCCTGAACTGTCTCCACCAGGTTTTCAGGCTGCAGCTGCCTCTGGTGACAACAGCTGGCCCGCGCTGCTATGGGGAGCAGGTGGGCAGCCCCACGGTGCAAGCTATGCTCGAAAGAGTGCTGGACCTCTTTGCAAGTAGCCTGCTTTCATCCCTTAATCAAGGGTGTAAACGGGGATGGTTGATCCAGCACTCACACGCTGCTGACCTGTTACCAGCTAGATTTGGCTTCCTGGGGTATCAGAGGGTGCTGCTCCTCCAACTTAGGGGAAGGAAGAGCTGTGCCTTGGTGCTGTGCTCCCCACGCAGGCTGTGCTGTGCTGTCTGCCGCTGCTCTTCCCTGGAAGATGAGGGCTGGGGATGCGGGGCTTGCTCCCATCCCCAGGAACCTGAACTCTGGAAAGCGCATATAATGGTTTGTCATCAGTAGCTTTCCATCTCCTCTGGAGTCCAAATCGGCACTTTTTAAACTTCTCTATGACCTACTGTCTTTGGAGCTTATGAGAAAGTCTAGCTGAAATAATTGTCCGTGAGTAACCACATGGCGTTACTCCTCATGGAAAGCTAACTGCTGCTGCCTCCAGCCATTTGGTGAGACTCTGTCCTTCCACCTCATCCATCTTATTACGCCCCATGCTGCACCGGACACGTTTCCATCCAGGAAATTCAGGGCCCCTAAAAAACTTCATTTCATGATGTTTCATTTTTTTGCCAGGTGGGATATTTTCTGTTCTGCTATTTACACTGAACTCTTACTACTCTCTAGTATGACAACCTTCATTTTCCCTTACTCAGGTAGCTTTGCAGGCTGCACTAAACCCTGGTGCTATTTATTTATACAGTTACTTTGGCTTAAAATCTCAACTTCTGCGTGGGTTGCTTTTCCTGATTCTCCAGTCAGAGTTCTCTGCTGGTACCTCCAGGGGCCTTTCACAGTCCTATGGTTAAAAAACCCGTTTATTAGCACTATATCCTTTTCTGGATAATTATTTTCTCACTTTGTTTGATAGCGGAATACCCAAAATAGAGTTTCTTTCCTGGGGACCATTTGGATGTGTCTGCCACCCTGCTCGCAGCTGACCTTGTTGCAGGTGGGACCGCTCACACCCTTTCATGAGTGCGTCCAACTGCAAGCCTTGCAACAACCGGATTTTAGTATTTGCTCCTGGAGGTTCGTTGTGAGGCGACTCCTGACACCACAGCAAATACTGCAAAAAACGACCATTTTCTAATACTGAGTGAGGAAATCAATCCAGCCCAAAAGCATCTCTGCTTTGCTGTGCTCTGCTTAACTTGCCTGTTTCCCCAGCCAGGAAAGATTTTCCTTGTGAGTGTGATGGGGTAAGGAGCTCCCAAGCCCTGCCGCGTGCCAGCTATGGTTTTACTCGCGTGCTGGATGCATCCCTGATTTGGGCTGTCCAGTCCTGCTGGGAGGATGCTGTAGGGATCTCCCTCCACCTCTGTGTCTCCCAGGATGTGACCCACCTCATTCCTCTGCCCCGTGGCTGGAAGGGTGGGTCCCGGTGATCATCCTCAGGTGATGTACACAACATCAGGAAGGTGGGTAAATGGGGGAGTGGTTTGGGGAAGTCTCCGCTTCTGGTGCCTGGGTGGACAATTTTCAGGGGCGTGTGAGGCTCCCCAGGTAACAGGCTGGGAGTCCCATACTCTCTCCTTCTCCCTCCCGCTTTCTAATTATGCATTCGGCACCCCAGTTCTTTGCTTAATTGCTGTTGTAGACACCATCTGTGGCTATATAGTCCTGCTTTACCCAGGCTTCGTAGGACATAGGTTCTGGCTGCAGTGTGTGTATAGGACTTCTCAGGAGTGGAAGCAGTTAATGCTGATGTGGACTTGGCAGAAAATTTTCAGTGGTTCATCGATGCCAGCAGCCTTTTGCTAATGTTCTTCATTGGGTCTGACTGCAAATATTTCATATGTAGTTGGATGAAGTTCACTGTCCTGCAGTAGAAAGGCAGACCTGATGATCTAATGGTCCCCCTGGCCTTCTGTGAGGGTGCTGTAAGTGACCTGAATGGAGTCAGTGTATCTGGCAACACTGCCGCATGAAGTTGGAAGATGATGCATGGGTTGCTGTTAAAATAAGTGGTGAAAAAAAAATGGTTGTACTGAATGCTTCAGAAATAGTATGTGATCATCGCTGGGGCTGTGCACATGCTGAAACTATGTGAAGCCATGATCTTACTACTGTTTTCTTGTTTTCCATCCCCCTAGTGCTTGTTACAGTTGCTTGGCTCTGGTTTTGGATAACACTTGCAGACTCGAAAATCGTGCAGATTGTTCTCATCTTGGGTACCACTTTGCACAGCGGGGGCCTGATCCTGAAGGTGGCCTCTGGCCGCTGTAACAAAGCAGGTGGTGAAGGACTGGCTTGCTGCAGCTCCTTTGCTCAGCTGCAGGTGGTACAGGCACACCCAGTCAGGGCCATGAACGGTACATCGGGATGTAGGGAGGCTTCACGGCGCTGGCTTCAGCTCTGCAAGGAGTGTCAGGGAGATGTCTGTCCCAGCAAAGGAACAGGCCAGTGAGTACTGCCTGACACCTCCTGCGCACCAAGCTCTCACGACCTGCTGGGGACTATACCTGGGCACGGATGGTGCGTGCTAGCTGTGGAGTGAGGTGCAAGATTGGTTTGCTGTTGCTTACTGCCCGTGCTGTTTGGAGACCTCAGGGCATACCTGGCACTTGAAACAGGGGCTGAGATGTGGATCCAGTGCCTCACCCTGCATTTTGTCAGAAAGGCAAACCTGAAGGCCCATGCCTGCACTAGTGAGCTATACCTTAGGGCTTTCTCTGGCACTGTGGCTATTCAGCTGGCTGAGCTGTTCAGCCCCCTTTCTCTCCAAAAGGGGAAACTGGCTGTTGGAAATGGTCTCTCTCTGCGCTGGTCTGAGCTGGGCTGGGAACTATTTTGGAAGGTGCTAAGTGGCCCATGAGCTTCATAGCAGTCCAGTGCTACAGGCAATCAAGTCCCAGCACCTGGGAACTTCCTCAGCAATGTTTGTTTCATTTCCTAGGAAAGAGGGTGTGCTAGCTGACCTGGCCCTTGGGAAGGTAAATACGTTAATTAACCCATTCCACTTGTAAGGAGACAGAGATAGGAAAGACAGACAGTTTGCCCAAGGCTTGTTCTGGCATGAGTGGCAGCGCTGGGAACAGGGCATCCCCGTGCAGCATGACATAGTGTGAGTGTTCAGTGTGACTTCAGCTTGGGAGACCTGTGTGAGGACTTGTCTTCTGCTCTGCTCTGATCTGGGGCTGTGTTGAGCTTCTTTCCACCAGGAAGAGCTGCTGACCCCTCTATGTGCCCACCCAACCTTTGGTCCCTCTGCACCCCAGGCTGCCTAGGATGAGGGCAAGGGTCCTGTTCCCCTCTCCCTGCTGCTGTGCTGCCAGTCTCGAGAGCTAGGTAAGCAGGAGGCAGCCTGGGTGCTCAGCCTTGCACAGCTGCTGACTGCTTCGAAGTTACGAGCATGGCTTTGGCTTGGTGCATCATGGCACCCAGCAGGTCCCCTTGCTGGGAAGCTCTGCCTGCTGCCTTGGAAAGCCCTGTGTGATGGGAGGTGGCCACTGGCTGTCTGGTGTGTACAGGTAGCTCCCCAGCAGCCACCCCTGGGATGGTGACACCAGACCTGTAGGGACCCTGCTGCTTGTTTTGTTCTCCACAAGTGGCACTGGATGGAGAGCCCCAGGGCTGGATGTGCCCCACAGGTGGCTCACACCTGAGCTGCGTTTTTGCCTGAAGCGTTGGTGATGGCACTGCAGCAGGACAGATGCAATTGCAGGCTGCCGCTCTCTGGGGCACTGTCCCTCCGTGCTGTAAAGGTGCCATGCTCCTTAAAACTCCTGAGATTAGTTCTGAATTCTTTGTAAGGAAGTGAAAGCCACATGGTGTTTGAGACATGTAAATGTCAACTAAAGGCTTTAAGTAGAACCACATGTGCTCAGGACTGGGTCCTACGCGGCAAAGCCCCCATAGCTCTTTTCCCACTTCTGATGCTCTTGCTTACCTGAGACCCCATGCTCGGTGAGGTCCTGCTTACTGGGCTTTCATCAGGAAACAGTTGTGGTCCTTCTCTGCCTTCCACTCCTACCTACATGTTGCTCCTCCCAAGTGCTCATGCCCAGTTCTGGGGGTCCTCCCTGCCTCCATCTCTGCCCACCCTCTCATCCAGAAGGTTATGGAAGGAAGAGACATTCCCATCCAGGCACTCCCTCTGCCCCTGCCTCTGAGGGCACCCCTGCCAAGCTGCTCCCCTCTGCCCATGCTGGGCTGTCCTCGTTCAAGAAGCATCGCCCTGGTGCTGGCATCTCCCTTCACCTGGGGGTTGGCAACTCATGCCTGGAGCTGGCAGTGACACAGAGTGACTCTGTAAATGAGAGGTTTGTGCCAAACCCAACAGGGTTTTCATGCCTTCAGGAGTGATCCTATCCAGGCTTGGGCCCCTCTCTCTTTTAGTCTCATACCTTTCTTCCCATAACCTCTGGCTTGCTGTTGGCATTGAGAGCAGCTAGCAGCATGCTCCCTCCAGCATGCATGTGAAAGATGTAGATAAAATTTGAAGTTTAATCCCATGAAGAACTAATAGCGTGATTCAAGGCCAAAACAGCTTCTCTGGAGAAGGCAGTTATTTTGCCTTACAAGAAACAACCTCTGATTATGGGAGTAAGTTGAGGTGGGAAAGGGCAAGGGCTTTGCTCTTTGAACAGACTGGCTGAATATGATTTGCAAGGTGTGTTTCAGCCATGCCGAGGAAAGAATGGGAGCTGAGACAGTCTAAGCAAAGATGCTTATGCTGCTGCTTGGAGTGGAGTCCCTCAGCAGACCTTAATTACTTAAAGACCTATTCCAGCTCAGTGGTTTTCTCTCTTTACTGATCTGGACATCTTTGAAAAGTTTAAGGTCTTTGGTGGGCTCTTACGCAGTAAGTGAAGGAAAGTTTGCTTTCCTTGGATAGTTTCTGGGGATGTATTATAGAAGAGACCCATAGATCTCTTTGGGCTGATGGACAAAAAGCTGGAAATTGCTGCTGTAGCCCAGCCAGAGCAAATGTGAGTGGATGCAAGAATTACTTTGGCTTGTTCTGTTTGCAGGAAGTCACTCTGAGGGATTTTAAGTGCTTTCTCCCTATAAAAATCTACCCAGGTTAATAAAATGTTGATCCTGAAGGCTGGATAATGCTTTAGGAATGATGTGGCTTCTCAGACCACTTCCCCTTCCCACATGGAGAGATTGTATCTCTGCAGGCAGCTTCATTCACGAACACCAGAATAATCCTTGGCAAACTTGCTACACACCATCTTTGGCTCTCCTAAAACGTGAGCCCCACAGCTTGAGCTCTGGCATTTATGGAGTCTCATCTCATGCCATGTGGATTCAGAAGTCACAAGGATGCTGGTTCAGAGCAGGATCGTCTTCTGACCCTGCTGTGCTCATGTTAAAGTCAATCCAGAAGACAAATGTGCATGTTTCCATGGTTCCTGTAAATTCTGTCAGCAGCTCTGTCTGCCTTGTCCAGCGTTAGAAATAAACCATACTCCCCACTTGGTTTCCAGAGGCTTTCCAGAGTGTTCAGGCTGCCTGTTTCTAACTTATTATCTTCTGATGACTGTACTCTCCCATCTACTTAGAAATGTGAAAGTTACATATTCCCAAAACCTTCCCTCCATGACGAGTAAAGATGCTTGGAGAGCAACCTGCAACTTGTTATTCCTTCTTGTTAGAGACATATAAATATGAGGTGTGACCAGAGGAAGGTTTAGCTTAGCTGCCTGCTTGGGCATTGCAGAGCCCCTCTTGGAGGCACAGCACTGTCTCCAATAGCTATATGTTGGCAGTGATCGCCACCTGAAAACACGTAATATGGGAGAGGTGAGGAGGACGTCATTTATGTAAAGGCAGTCAAAAAGTTGCTGCAGCAAAATGCTGGAATTAACAGCCATGGAAATTATTTGAGCATCCTGGAATTAGTGTAGCACTGTGCGTGTTGGGTAGACACAAATTTTACAGCATCGGAGAGTCCCCAGCCCTGGGGTCGCTGCACCAGAGGCAGGTAACGACCGTGGGACTGGAGTGTTCGCAAAGGGAGAGCAAGTTGGCGAGCGGCCGGTGCGGCTGCTGGCGTGCCATCCCTCCTGGGGTAGGGCTGTGCAATGAACAGCAACAGGCGGCAGCAGTTAGGTGGAGAGTGAAGCGTTGTCTTCGGCCAGAGCAGCTCGGGACATTTGCGGAGGCGAGATGCTATGACCAGGGTTGGAATTGGGCCAAACTTACACCCCAATACCACAAAGTGCCATGAGATCTTTAGGAATTGCAGGCTGCCGGCTTCCAGTTGCCCTCAGGAGGAAAATGGTTCCTCTGAGTGCGGTGCCAGGAACCCAGCCTAATGACAGTTCAAAAGGGAGATACTCCCTGAGGGATCGCTCACACTGCAGCATTCACATCGTCCTTAGGGTTTTCTTTTCCAAGCACTTAAACAACTCAGCCCTTGTCCCATTGGTTTTGATCTCAGCTGCTGGTCCATCTGGAAGGAAATATCAGATGCTGCAGGAAATAATTTTACGGGTGACTCAGAGGTGCTGGCTGCAGAAAGATCTCGGCTTCCCCTTCTCTTAACCACACTGCTTTGTCTCTCTGCTTAGGCCAAATGTCTGCGGCAGACAGTGTTGCCCAGGATGGACCACGGCTCCCGGCACAAACCGCTGCATCAAACGTGAGTATGACAGTCTCAGCTGGTGCAGGTCTTGCAGTGCACCCCTAAAAAGCGCTCAAGTATTGCTGTGATCCCGCACACATCCCTTGCACCACGGCAGGAGATGGACTGCGGGGTCCCCAGGGACAGGGCTGCAGCCTCCCCATGGGGTGCTGGGCTGTGGGTCAGCAGTCGTCACCTGCTGGCAAAGTCTGAGCATGCTGAATAATTATGGCTTTACTTTATTATCATTATTAGTGTCCATCCCAAGCAGGGTCTTGTTGAGGCAGGGCATTGCAACGGCATGTTTGCGGGTGAGTTTCGAGCCCTGGGGTCTCATCGTCTTGCTTGGAGCAAAAGGCAGGTCTGTGAAAATCCCAGGAGGTGGGAACAAGCGGAATAGGGCTGTGCTCATGTGGGTGAGTGTGGCTCATGCTGAGGGGGAAATCAGGGCTGCAAGTTATGAAAGTGCTATTAAGGAAAGCAATTAACGGGCTTGGCACAGCGGCTGGGACAGGTGGGGCTGGAGCATGGTGCAGCATGTGGGATGTGTACAATGGCAGGGGGCTGTGGGGAGCTCCTGCAGTGCAGAAACTGCGCAGCCAGGGCCCTCCTGCCTGCCCACGGAGGGGTTAATAAGGGATCTGCTCCTTCAGACAGCTTTGCGACAGCCCTGGGGACTGAGATCATTTTGGGCTCCCTGACACAGCACTGGAAAGGAAGGGGTTTGGGCAGGCACCAGTGTGACACACGCCAAGGGCAGCTGCACTGTCATCTCCATCCCCAAGTGCTCCAAAACCACAGCCCTGTCCTTAAAACCATACCTGCCTTTAAACATCGGGGTTACACCGCCCAGCCCACCCGTGGGCATTCCGGGGGCGGCTGCTTGCCCCGTGCACCTGCCCGGTCGCAGCCCGGGATGCTCGGAGGGCAGGGAGCGTGCAGGCTATCCGGGTGGGAATGCCCTGCCCAGAATAGCCGAGAGCATCTGCCTTCACTCGAGTGGCAGCAGCTGCCCAGATGTTCAGCGGGGAAAGAGGCTCAGCTTTGTTTGCCGCAGGATCTCCCAGTGCTTTGGCCGTGCTGGGATAATTGCATTAGCGATCGCTGTTCGGGAGCAAGGGGCCAAGGGCTGACTCACCTCCCTTCGCCCGCTCCCCCCTGCCGACAGAAGCCAAACGGTAGAGAGCGTGCTGTGCTGCCAGACAGCGTTCGTAAACAGCGCGGGGCCAGCCATGGCAGCATCTTTCTCTCATTAGGGGTTTTCATAGGAGTGGTAGATCTGGGCTCGCAGCCGCGCAGGCTGCCTAGCCGTGGCTCAGGTGCTGGGCTTTGCTCCCAAGGGTTCATTAAAAGGACGCTGTCAACATGGTCAGGCCTGACAGTGTCCCCCCGACAGGGGATGGTAAATCTCCTGCAGGACTTAGACGGAGGCTGGGGACGTGTAGCCATGGTTTCATACCCAGCTACCTCCCTTGCCTGGCTTTTCTGCTGGAGTTGAAGCTGCTGCAGACGTTTGGCTGTTTAAAGCTGCCAAGGCAAGCTGGCCCATCCCAGTTAGTTTCAGCACCATAACGCTGTTTAGTGCCTGATCCCATGGTCTTTGATATGAGGCGTATCAGGGCAGTTAGTGGGGTAGAAATGCAGCCAGAGGGAGCCTCTTAGCGTGATGAAGCAGGGAAGAAGCTGGCATTTGGATCTCGAGCAGGACCTTGGTTTTCATGGATTTGAGCCTGGGTACAGGAGAGAGGCCAAATTGTTGCTGTAATCTACTTCCCATCACCTACCGAGCGTGGTGATTTCTTCCATCCATGCTTTTCCAGGACTGTCCTCTTGCAACATCTCTGCATATGACTGAAATCAAGCCATGGACAGGTGTCTCTAGCCTTTTCGTCTGTTCCAGCTTCTAGGACTTAAGTGCAGTGAGGACCTGGGGAGTTTTCAGAGAGTCAGTGACTGGGAAGATGAAAAGAAGAAATCCGTCTATTTGGGACAATGACGTTTCCTGGGAAAATGGGAGTGAGCTAAGGGAGTTTAGGAGGAAGACCTTGCCTGCTTGCAGTGGGCTTGGTTTCTACCCACATGCTACCTGGTCATCACACCAAACTGCGTACAGGGGATCCTGTGGGGCTCTGGAGGTCTTCCCACAGGAGGGGACATTAGGGATAAGGAGCTACATCTGAACTTGGGCCCAAGAAGTGCATCCAACCTCCTGCGTGTTTACCTTCATCCTGGGGTGGCAGGCCTTTATGTCCTGGGTTTGGTGGAGAAGAAATACGTATACACAGGCTGGCCAGAAGCCCCCTTGCACTGCCCATATTTCGGGGGCTGCAAGGGGCTGCAGTGTGATAACTTAGCTTATATATATATATATATATAAAATATATAACTGCCTATTGGCTCATCATCCTTCCCCTCTGCTTAAGAGCAAGGGAATCCTCTTGCTCAGCCTCCTGATGTTAGTTTGTCAACCTCCACTTTCACCAGCATTATTCACTACGGTTCTTTGCTGCTTCCCAAGATAGCAGCCTGGGCTGGGCTGGTAATGCAGGGTGAGCTTTTTTTCTGACATGGATATTTTAAAGTTTAAAAGAAACACTTTTAATCAGCATGTTGGGAAGGGCTAAATAAATTCATGCACTTTCTAATCTCATACAGATGGTCTTGCGGTTAAGATACTGGATGAAGGCACAGGGATTCCAGGATGAGTCGCTGACTCTGCTGTGGTCTCACAGTGTGGCTTCAGACAGTCACATTAGCACCTGGGGCTTTTCCACATCTGCAAAATGGAGATGACATTCACATGCTCTCTCCTTTTGTCTTTCCTCTGTGCATTGACTGTAGGGTTTTTTGAGTCCAGACTGTTTTCTATTGAAGTTCTGCTTTCCTTCTCTGTTATTCCCGCATTGCTGTTGATCTCCCTGCCTGTTAGCCTGCACGGATCTCTCACTTGTGTTTAATTATCCATCCCTTTTGGGTGTGCTAACACAGTCAAAGCTTTAAGTTAGAACTGAGATTACATATCGCTCCGCACCAATAAACAAACTTTTCCATGAGAAAGTGGAGTAAATCACCCCAGTGGTACAAGTCCTTCAGCATCTTCCCAGTTTTCCTGTCAATACCTAGCTGGATGGACAGGTTCCCCCTCATTTAAATGGAACTGAGCAGGAGCTGCTTACACTGAAGATCTACATCACTGCCCTAGACCAAGAGCACATGCAGGGCAGCGGGGACACAGTAACTGGATGTCACCATGCAGTGTCATTGCTCAGTCCTGGGCTGGATGAGCCTGCAAAGTGATGGGAGGCTGGACTTGGTGGCCTTCCCCTCTGACAGCCCTGCCTGCCTGGGCTAGGTGAGTGGTCACAGTCATGCCACCGTCATCCCTGCAGCATGACCTTGCAGGGAAGACTCGCCTCATGCACTGAAGACTAGACAGTACCAAACGTGATCTGTGAGGGCACTGCCAGATGCTTTTGAACAAACTAGCATTGCTACTAACTACTTCAAATAGTGTTCCATATCTTATCCTTTTATGAAGAGTTTTGAGATGACCCTTTTTGCTTTCCCTAAACCCAAGCTCCTGGAGCAGGTGATTACATGAGACTATAGTTAGAAGAAGACAGTGGCTGTCTTCCTAACAGAAACTGTTCATAACCCCCACAGCTGGGAAGTGATGTCTCAGAGTAGCCCCTGGGCTCAGAAAGCAAAAAGAAAGGTTCCAAATGTATATATATATATTTAACCATCTTGTTTCTTCTGGTAACGCTATGGTTTTTGGGGGTCTGACTTGTGCTTTCACACACTTGGCACTGGCAGTACTTCCACGAACGATCTGCTCTCCCCACATCGCATAGCTGGACTAGGTGAAAACCAGTGACTTTTTAAAGCTCTTTCAAGCTCTTCCTGAAACTGCAAAGGCAACTGGGAGGGGGATTAATCCTAGAGCTGGAATACTTCAGCTAGAGCTGTTCCCCACCCATCCTGCATGGAGGGACCAGAAGACTAATCCCATTCCCTTCCTCTTCTCTGTATCAGCTGCCTTAGGGGCTTTTTAGAATGACTGGTCACTTATCGCTGCTTTCCTGCTGAAGAGCACAGTCTAACGTGACTACAAACATAGCTGGTGGGTGAGGCTGTGAGAACTGCTGTGGTCCCAGGTCTCAGCATCATGGCTCTGCAGTATTTCAGCACGTGAAGCGGTTGTTTTCAATGGCAGCCTTCCTGGTCTGGTGGTGTGTGTTAAAACAGGCATTGATTAAGAGATAACGGTAGGGACTGGCAGTCTATTTAAATCACAGCTGAGTTTTGTATTATAAATCACATCAACTTTTGGAGTGCCAGACTTCCCAGAGACGGTTAATTCCTGCCTGACTAGGACCCTGTCTCTGTTCCAGGGTCTGCAGTGGTGGCTGATTTATTTTACTGGGGGATTTCATCAAAACCTCTGGCTTTAACCTATACAGCCATACGTGACTTGGGTTTTCCCTTTACTTGAGATCTCCCTCTCTTCCTGAGTGTTAACATAGTAATAAAGGTCAAATGAAGCATCCCAACCAACATATCCCTGATCTAGTTAGGAAAAGGCTGATGGCAGTCCAGTTTTGGGGTGAGGGAAGGGTTGTGCGGGCTATGCTGCTGTGGAAGGACCTCAGAGTCTGCACAAGGACTTCTTGTCCTGCTTGGTGACAGCAGGATGACGTGTTGATGGCACTCGAGGAGAAAACTCTCTGTATGTTTGTTGCCCAGAAGCAGCGTTTCTCACAGGCGTGCTTGGATCTCATGGGGACGGAGAGCCCAGCCAGAGAGGGAAGGATGTGCTCGTGAAAGCCCAGCAGCTGTATGCAAAGGTGGTGGGATGTTAGATGCTCTGCAGCCTCCCTGGGGCAGTCCTGGGGAACGGGCCCTCAGCAGGAGCGGTGGCTGCATGTTTCAACCCATCCACAGGGTTCCCACGTGGCTGGAGGTTAATGTCCACCTTGTGTTGTACAATGAGGTTTCATTACCTTTCAGCCAGCTGGCCCTTTCCTGCTTTGAAGGACGACACTGTTTTCTGGTGCCTTTTCAATTACTCTTGCTCAGAACAACAAGCCTGGTCCTACCAGAGCGAGCTGTGGTTTCCTGGCTCTCGCTGGCTGGGTTATAAACCCAATTTGGCATCTGTTGACTTGGGAAGTGTTAGGGTCCGGCATATAATTAATAGCACTTTCCTCCTAGGGTGCAAACTGAAGCTGATGTGCTGTAATTAGGAACACACACAGGCTCAGAGGGTGATTTGGGCATAAAGTTAATGAACTGTAAGTCCCCATAGCTGCACCCATCACTGCAGAGGAATTTGAGAGCAGAGACTCCAAAATCATCTGTAGAGGGAGAGCTGGAAAGCTCTGCAGGGGACAGACAGGGGGGGGACCATGCAAATCAGACCCCAAAATGGACTAAAGGTAACAGGCAATCCTTTGCTTTGGGATTGAGGTCCTATTCAAGCCCAGAGCGCTATGGGCAGTGCTGGAGGCCATATGCTCTCTGCAGACCATGCTGCTCATTTCTGAGCTTTCTGAAGTGAGTGTTGTTGGGGAAGAGCTCTGCAGCGGGGAAAAGTGGGAACAGAAACAAGTCTCTGGTGGTCACCTTGCATTAGGGACCCACAGCAGCAGTAACACCGAGACTTTGAAGGTCACCTGTCTGCAGAGAGGAGATGGGACCGCTCCAGTTGTGCTGCCCCAGCTGGGTGCCACCACCATGGGACTAAGCTTCGTGTCCACTAACCACCTTTCTGTGTCTCCACAGCTGTTTGCGACCCACCGTGCCAGAACAAGGGCTCCTGCAGCCGCCCCCAGGTCTGTACCTGTCGCTCGGGCTTCCAGGGTTCCCGGTGTGAAGAAGTCGTTCCCGAGCAGGAGTACCACCCGCCTGGTGCTGCTGCTGCCTTCCAGACCCCAACAAGCTCCCTGCGGAGGAGGACCAGCATGGCAGGGCGGGATGCCTCCCTGCGAGGGGCTCAGGTGCCTGTCCTGCGGCACGTCCCAGCTGTGTAAGTCAAACCTGGTTCCCGACAGGATGCTCCCCCAAACCCACAGGCAGCTAATGCCATGCTCAGTCAGGCCACAGCCTCTGCTTCATGAGACCAGGCGCCTTGGCTCCCGGTGGAGGCTTCTCCCTGGGCTCTGGGAGCTTGTAAGCGGGTCAGGTCCTGCTGTCCCTCCAAGGGACTCAGTTTGTCCCCAGCACTGTGCCATGGTCCCTAGGCACATGCAGGAACAGGACAACCTAGTGATGGTCCTGTGGGGAAGGAGGACTGGGAAGCTCAGCAGTTTGCCCTTGTCCAGCTGTTGAACAGCCTTTGTGGTAGCAGCAGGGTGGATGGAGGAGCGGGTGTTAAACTTCTTTCCCAAGAAGATGTGTTTAGTGCAGTATGTCCGTGTAGTACCCACAGAAGAGTACATAGATCTGAGGTGTGCTATTAAGTGCTGGTATGAGCAAAGCGATGATACTCAGAGATGTCTGCTGGCAGACTCTAGTTGTTACTGAGCCATTTGTTCCATATTTTTGTGTCACCTTGCTGTGGTATTGGCCATTTTAGTACCCAGCCAGGTGCCTGCTTATTGGGTACGGAAGCAAAGATGCAGCTGTTGGAGCTCACAGAGGCTCCGTGAGTACATGTTAAACTCAGGGTGACAGCTGTGGCATCATCTGGTCCTTTTGGATGAGGAAAAGCTTATGGCTTCAGCCAACCTGCCTCAGGTCGGTGCTGAGGTGCTCTTGTACTCAAGGTGCAACTCCTCCACACTTTGTGTTTTGCAAAGCCCCACCGGGGTTTTTCTGCTGAAGGAGGTGGTGAAGGTGGGAAGGGTGGCTTTCCCGGGCAAGCACCGCTACTGTGCTGGCAGCTTGATGGGGATAGAGATGAGAATGATGCTTGCTGCTTTACAACAACCTACACATGTTATTTTTCTTAAAAATCACCTCTGCTTTCCTGTAAAGGTCCATGGATGCAGGAGCGAAGTGGCAGGCTGCACCACCCCTAAAAGTCCATGTCTTTCTTGCTGCTACTCACTCAGTTGCTGGGCCAGGTAGACTGGCTTTGTTGGTAGGCACCACAGCAGACAATTTGCATGTGGCTTCCAGCAGAAGTCCCTCAGTCATAGTCAGTAAGTCATTACAGGGGAAAAAAAAATGTTAGGTGTCTAACCAGGAGGTAACTTCAGTTTCTTCTTTTCTCCTCAGAGCTGTTTTGAATTTTTCTGACAGCATCACTTTGAACTGCCTGAGAGGGCAGTTCAGCCTTTGTTTTTCTGTACTCCTGCAAGTTGCTTTTAACGTGCCTGTTGCACCTAAAGTAGCTGTTGCCTTTCTGCCTCTTCTGAAGCAGAGGCAATGCATGGGCTGGAGACATTTCTAGACACTTACTCTCAGCCATCTACAATTTTGGAGGGGTTCAGATGACTGACGAGGAATTGACTGACACGAAGCAGTTCACTGAAGCCAGCATATCTTGATGCCCAAATGAAAGACTATCTGATGGGAACCAAATTCAGGCAAGGCAGAGGTGATGCTGGCAGGGAGAGGTGGCTGAGCCTCTGTCATTGCTGCCCGGAGAGAGGCTTGGTGCCTGAGCGAACATGCAGCCCTTGCATGTGCCTGCAATCCTGGTCATTGCTGACGAGTTTCCCCGCAGCAATGCCACCTCTCTGTGTGGAGGGACTGGAGGGGAGGGAGAGCAGTGCCCTTGGAGATACAGCACCTGTTGAAGGCTTTCCCAGTAAGGAACATGACCTCAGGCTCTGCACAGAGGACAGGGGGCTGTGCAGGCACTGGCAGAGCATTCCTGTCCAGAGAGTCAGACACAGCGTCTAGCGATCGCTGAGCTGGGATTGCTGAATGCCCAGCTGCCTGCTGTACCTTAAACCCTCTGGCACTGTCCCAGGGAAATAGGACTCCATTAAGGACCATGCCGTGCCCTTCCTCCTTCTCTCCCCATGGAGGCCATAGGATGTCACCTTATCCCATGTTTCAATGAGAGCATTTGATGTTTGTCCTTTGCAATAGCTGCAGGTAGAACCCTGGGACGTGTCGACCCCTGACTGCCTTCTGGAGCCATCCTCAGATTTGCCGAGACCGCTGTGCATGTCTCCAGGAGTGAGCTCTCACTGCCCCTCTGGGTGCTGTGCTGCGGGGTGCTGCCTTTCCTGCCCAGGCAATGCTTTGCAGGCAGGTCTGGGGCTGCCTGCACCCTGGCACTGGTCTGCATTGAAATGCCTCACTTTAGCCCCTGGACATTTTCCCGTACAATTCAGTTGCTTGGGTTTTGCCCACAGACCATATAACATATGGCGTGCAACTGGCATGACCTAAAAGTCTTGCTGCTGTTAGATGGGTTGTTTCCAAAATACTGTTGAGTGGCCGCTTCAGCCTGCCAACTTCTGGGCTAGCTGTGGAGCCTGCTGGAGTGAGCATCCTCAGCCGGAGGTGTGCTCTTGCTGCCTTTGCACCTGGGCGTGCCTTCCCGCTGCTTCCCTTGCACTGGTGTTAGTCTTCGTTTGGCCCCCCGGGTAAGTTGGCTCGGTTTAATAAACCAGCAAAAAAATTAACACAGCAAAATGAAGGATAATTTTTTTACCCTTCACTTCAGTGGGCTAAATTGGCTTTTTGAAAGGTGGTGAGGACCAGGAAAATTGGCTGGAATCACGAGGCTCGTGGTGGAGGGAAGGAAAGGAGCGGGCTCCCTTTTGGGGGGAAGCCTCTTATTAGGTTGGTCATTTGTCTAATGAAGCCATACGCTCAGACTTGTCTGAACTTGGAGCCTGCCTCTTGCAGTTACAACATCATCTCTTTCTGTGCTACCGCTAAAGTACTCTCTGTGCTTCTGCATCGGGCTTTCTCTGTACAGCTGGGCTGTAGCAGCAAAAGCAAGGAGCAGATTTGTCTTCCCAGAGCTACGTAGGTCTTGCTTATACTTGCAAGTATGAGGATCTGTTTAGGCAATGCAACCTCAGGGTCACCTTCACTGGAGTTCAGTTTGCTGCCAAATCTGAGAGGAACACCTTGGGCTTTCCAGTCCTTGGTCTTCTCCTGGATAAGGATGGGTTGTGCTGGTGAGACACTGACTTTTTCTAGTCAGCCCACCACGATCTCACAGCGGCTGGCTTGCTTGTCTGATTTGTCAGTAAGGAAGAGGTAGAAGAAATTCTTGGTGGCTCGGTGGACAGAGGACATTGGGTGGTTCCAGGTCAGTGGTTGTGAGAAGACTATGAGATCCAGGACAAACAACCAGTCCCTGATTTCCCTGCACATTCGCATTGCTAACAAGGAGGAGTTGCACAAGAGCGGGAGCTTATAGACCTCTAAACCTCATCTTGCTGTGCCAAGACAGGAAATCAGTTCTCACATGAGTGAATTTGCTTTCTCCTTTTGTTTACTTGTGTGTATATTGGCTTTATTTGTGTTTGTTTGTACGGAGGTAGCAATCAGGAGCTCTGAAGTCATGCACTACAACAGTGCTGTATTAGATGCTGTATAAACATGCAACAAAACCCATGAATCCTCCCTGGAGATCTGCTCTCTAAGCAGAGATGCCTTTGGTCTCAAAGTGTTTTGAACTGAGTCTTCACAGAGAGTTAGGAGAGCAGCCTCCCAGGTTATTCAGGAATTGCCCGGTCCAAAATATCCCCCACTTGCCTGAGTGATGGGTCTGCTTTAGAATTATTTATCTGCAGCTAGATGGACTTACTTATAATGACTGCCCTTTCACCATGGAGAGTAGCCTGGTCTGGGGGTAGGAAGTCTTTAGAAGTCTGGATGAGCCTATAAAGCCTTGGTGAAGGGCATGACCAGGCAGCTGCCTGTTTTCATGGCCCCATCTCTGGTACATATGCTCAGGCTCTCCAGAGCTCACGCCTGGAAACAGAAGCAGCGATGCCTTCTGTGGTTTCCCTGCCAGGAGAGCCCGGGAAGAGCAACTGTGACAGCAGGAGATAAGTTACTGTCTTCTGCCCTCTGCCTTGGTGAGAAGTAGCAGCTTCTTGACCAAGGGTTGTACCAGTCATACACAACTGGTTGTACGGGCTGATTTGTATTTGCAGCTGGTGGATGTGAAGGTTAGCAAATGGAAATGTGGGCATTCCCAGTGTAGCTGTCACAGATGCTTTTCCAGGCATGCAGGCAGTCCTGGGAAGATGTGGACGTGGACATCAGCCTGAGTGTAGTGCTAGGCACAGATATCTGTAGTGCTGCAATGTTACACGTAGTCATCAATGGCTCTGTTTGGAGAGGTACTGGGGAAGAATTACTGCATCCTTGGCTTGCCTATATGGTGCACACTATCTCTTCTTCCTGGGACTAAAGAAAAAAACTTGCCCAGCCTTACCTGAGCTCAGCACTTTCCCAGGGGTAGACATGGCTAGGAGAAGGGCAGCTCCAGGTTTACTTTGCTGACACCAGAGCTGGTGACGCTCCAGCCCTCATCCCTTCAAATACAGGCTGAGCAATGAGTACCACTTCCCGAGCCCCTTCAGCAGGCCATGGCGCAGCAGAGGTTTCAACTCGGGTGTCTGAGGGAGCCTGCGGGGACTTGTTAGCTGCTGCAGAAGCCGGGAGGCCCTCATGCTGTGCTGCTTGGAACAGGGAGTGCTCTGGAGAGCAGAATCCTGGGGGTGTTAGAGGCCCTCCCAGCATGGACTAGCTGCAAATCCTCCCTCTTCTTGATCTCAGCCTGAATCTCTGCCCGGAGAAGCAAAGCCCCGACAACGGATGATTGTGCGGGTGGAGCTGCACCTCAGCCCAGAAGCCGAGCTAAATGAAAACAGCTTTGTTTTCCTAAGGCTGGAGTATCAGCAGAATTCCTGTTTATTTAGCAGGGAGTGGAAAGGGCTTGCACCCCTGCCCTTCACCGTCAGGATGGACAGCCTCTGACCCCAGGCAGCATGTGAGGAGGGTTCTGCTGCTGCCACCTGAGCAGGTCCCTCCTGCAGGAGTGCCAGGCATAAACCTGCAACCAGCGTCTATGCAAGGGAGCCGTGCTGCCCAGATGGGATGTGTGCACTGGATGGGGGCAGCCTGGGGAGCAAGGCATCCTTCCTCTTCACAGAAAAGAAGAGATGACTGGGACCTGCAAAGCATTTTCCCAGCATCCCAGGCAAGGGAAAAGGACATAGCTGTGGTATAAGGTGCTGAGACACTGTGAAGGCAGCTTAATGTGGCTAAGCTCTTGAGGGCAGGGAGCTTCCTCTGAGAGGGCTCTGTTTAGGCGGGGCAGTTGCTGGGAGTTGCCTGGTGTTTTCGGGATGGAAAAGGAAGAAGGCTGAGTTGTGACATGCCCACCCCACTGACTCCTATCTCAGAGCCTCCTCTCCAGCACCCTGGAGGAAACATCTCCTCCCTTCCTGATGAGAGGAAGGGCTATATGCAGCCCTCAAGGAGTTGTGGCAAGCACTCCTGGCCTGGGGACACTGGGAACCTCATGCCAGCAGGGAGGTTCTGCCAAAATCGCTATTCTCTCTCCTGGAAGCAAAGGATGAGGAACAGCAGAAAGCAAGCAGAAGGCAGGATCTTGGGTGTGCAGCAGAGGTTGCTGGATGAAGTATATTTCTTCCCTTTTGAATATTGGCTGAAACCAGCTCCTGTTCTGATGTCAGCCAAG
The DNA here is from genome assembly GCF_023634155.1 of Falco peregrinus. Classification (NCBI taxonomy): domain Eukaryota; kingdom Metazoa; phylum Chordata; class Aves; order Falconiformes; family Falconidae; genus Falco; species Falco peregrinus. The sequence goes on from NC_073721.1 coordinate 66,874,565, forward strand.
TATCTAGCATGGTCCTTTGCAGAGGAGAGCAGGGCCCATGGCTGGATGTAAACCTCTCCACCCTCGGGTGGCCATACAAAACATGGTGTTGAGAACTGTGGCTTAGCAAAATCAGCTTGATTAGCTTGTTGTCATTGAGGACTAGCAGATAAAATGAAAGTTCATTGCAAGATCACTTGCTTTTTAAAGATGCTGCTCCAAACAGAGACAGATTTGTCTGAATTGTTAAAGCAGGATCTGGGGCCTCTTGTCTTGCCAGCTTTGAACTTTCCACATTTATGAGAAAAAGGCGAGCTTTCTTACTGGCTTACTTGGGTTGCTGCCAAATGTCCGGGACTGTTTGCCCACAATATATGTAGTACTAGAGGGAGGTCTATACTAGCCACATACTTCCTGAACACACCTCTGTACACTTCTGCTGGCTTTACATTTATGAGGGGTACAATTTATTGATACCCAAACAGCAGAGAAACTAAAAGCTGACCCTGGCTGAGAAGCTCCCCTCGTGTAGGTGCATCCTCATGGCACGGGCTGTGCCAGGTTTCCTACTTTGCTTGGGATGGGTCCAGCCCAGGAGATCCATAGTGTGTGATGTTGAATTCCTTGGGTAAAACACTGGTACCAGCCTTGCCTTCTGCCACTGCGGTATCTATATGCCCATTACTTGAATGACATATTTTCCTAGTGCAGATAAGCCCTAACTGCAGCTTTCTACCTTTGACAATATATTTTTCACAGGATGGCCAAGCGTTTACATTCCTTGATCCAGAGCGAACTTTGAGTAGATATCCAAGACCTTGTTAAAAAATTGAAACTAAAAAGCTGGTGCCAGTCTGTGTGAGAATATGTGAGAAGAAATTCCACTCAGGGCAATGAGATCGCCATAAGCTCTAGATCTCGGCCCCCCTCCTGCCTTGACATAGTTGAAAGCCCTTGGCAAGCTGGCTGGGAAGCCTAAAGGAAACACTCAAGCTACCCAAGAGGAGCATAAATGTAATTTTTCTTATATAAAAATACTTCTATTTTTAAATTACATGATACACCTTCTCTAGCCTGGCACCAGCTACAGTTGCTCTACTTTCTAGTGTTTTAAAGCTGTCAGCACCATTCTGGTTTATGTGTTTTATGTATTTACTTTCTAGGGGGTTGCGTACGCTTCAGAGCAGCAGGAGGATAGCTGGCTTTTCAGGCTCCTTTTAAAACTCCAAATATGGGCTTTATATTAGGCCTGTTCATCTGCACCTCCTTGGGAGCCATTCCTATAGCTTAATTCAGGCTCTAGGCTTTGCGAGAAAACGGTCAAATGCACTTTTCCTTCTAACTGAAAGAAAAGTCCTGCTACTGTCAGCTTAGCTTGAGAGTACATGCAAGAGAGCAGGGTGCAGGGCAAATGCATTGTATGTGTGGTGGGTGAGGTAGTACAGAAAATCCAGTTTATAGCCTATTTTATATACTATACATATAGCATTTGGGACCTTTATGACAATACCATTTATAAAGCAGTTGTATAAAAAAGAAAGATGTTAGAAGAGCGCTAACACCACACGATCAAATGCTGGAGAGCTTTTCCCCAATGCCTGAATTAGGATTGTCATCCAGCTTGCTTTTAGCTCCCTTGTGCACATGAATTACGCTGCACTTTCCCATACCTGACTGTGTGCTGCCTTATTTGGTTTAAGCTGGTACTTAAGCAAAATCAAAGCTGTTCTCTTTGGTTTCAAGTGCTTTCCACAAATCACCAAGTGCTGGCAGGACACAAGGGGTGAATTGAAGTTGATCTGGTACAAGGAGCGGTTGAAATGCAGGTGTAGAATTCTCCATGTAAAATATGCTCGCTTTCTTCTTTAGTCAGAAGCATCCTGAGAAATGCTTCCCTGAGCGCTTGGTGCTGGATGGGATTGGTATCCAGTTCTCCGCACCACCTCATTATTGTCTCACTTGCGTGGGGACTCTCTTCGGGGACATACAGAACCTAAACATATAGGCAGGCATTAAGAAGAGATTCAGACTGGAAAAATATTATCTGTTACAGCTGAAGGAAAAAAATTCTCCATGGGAGGAAGAAATATGGAAGAAGGAGAGGCTGAGATTTTGCAGAGTAGGATTGAACAGCAAATTAGGCAGCAGAGAGTAATGCGTTGCGGCTGCATGCTGGAGGCCGGTGGTGCTTAGGACTTTGGAGGCAAAAGCCCTGAGTCTCATGGGTTTTTTTCCTGTGTACCCTGGGGTCCTGCACTGAGTCAAGGTATTCTTTGTCGCTAGAAAAGATCTTGACAAATTGGAAGGAATTCTGAGAACTACAAAAGGAGGGAGGGAGGGAGCTGAGGGGAATGGTTAACAGACCCACATCTGCAAAACTGAGCCAAACGCTGGCCTTGGAGGATGGGGAGCATACTTGGAGGCTGAGGCTATCTAGAGGGGGCAGGTAGGGTGTATTAGGTTGCCTGTGGCCTTGGCAGGGTGGCCATGCTAACTTTTCAGCTACGAGGCTTTCTATGACAGCGAAGTGCCAAACTTTTCCAGGGATGTAATGACAGGTTGATAACGACACTGGAGCTTTGCCTTCTCCATCGCTTTGGAGCTGTGCTGCTGAGGAGCTGGAGCCCTGGCACTGCCAAGGCAGGCGCAGCCCTTCTGCCTGCTCCAGATCCCTTCCCACTGGGGATGCCATAAAGCCTGCTCCTTCCTGCTGGTCCTTGGTGTGGCTACTGAAGGCCACGAGGGAGAGGTGTGAGAGCAGATTTGTGGTCACAGTACTCTGGAAGCACTGGCTTTGCTACCAGGCATCATGCACACGTGGCCAGGAGCACTCCTGGTCCCCAGCCAGGCTCTGACTGGTGAGCAACTGGAGAGATGGAGCCAGTGCAGAACAGTACAGAATAAAAATCACCAGGATGGTCGTTCCCTGGCAGGGCTAAGACTTCAAGAGTGGGCGGCAAAGTGTCACATCCCAGCACAGCTCTCATGGCTGGAGGGCTTCAGGTGAGGGAATCCTATGTGTGGCTGGGGATGGAGAGATGTGAGGGGACCTAACTACATTGAGCTAATAGATCCGAAGGCCAGGGTGTCCTGATGGCTGTTCAACCATTGTTTTAGCTTAAAATATGTCTCAGATCTGCAGCGTTCCCAGGGTGAGTGGGAGGCTTCCCGGCACCTCCTGCTGCAGGTGGAAAACCTCCGCTTCTCCAGATGAGAGGACTACACACATCTCTTCTCCACCCTGTTGCTCTCATGCCCTCTGTGTGTGTGTGCAGCCACCAGCTCTTCACCCCCCTCACACGCCTGCGATGAGAGGCTTTGCCTGCCCTCTCCATGTCCCGTGTAACGCAGGGGGCAGGCAGCTGGCTCCCCTCGCTCCCCGGGGTACGTGTGGGCACGAGGATGAATAGGATAAAGTGTTTCTTAGGGCTTTGAAGCTGGCAGCCCAGTGGAGGGGGTGAGTGTTTCTAGTCAACAAGATGGAAATGAAACTCAAGTGCTTGTTTGCTCCCTGCTGTAGGGGGGAGGCGAGTGACCTCCCCGCAGCTGGCGGGCAGCTTTTCTCTGGCTGATGTCTCTGCAGCAGGTTTCATTAGATGGAGCCTGGTCCTCAGCTTGCAGCTGTTGTGTCTTGTGGAGACAGAGGGCCTTTTGGGCTGGAGACCTCAGTGTGCTTGTGGGCACAAGGGCAGGTTGATTTGTTGCCCTCTCCTCTTGCATGCCTCTGCTCTAAACACAGCTCCCTCCCTTGCCAGGCAGGACCCTGCTGCTCACTGTGCTGGAGAGCACAGGGAGGAGCAGAGGGGCAGTGAGGGCATTGCTGTGGCCAGTGCTGGTGGCTGAATCCTCTGTGGGGTGGTCACGTCGCACAGCAGACAACTCAACTCTCCAACTGTGCCAGCATCTTACGCCCAGTTTTGTAATGGTGCAAAAGCTGTGGCTGTGGGGTGATGCCTGCAGTAAGATGGTGCCACTGATGGAGACCTTCATCTGATGGCAGTTGTTAGGACAATCCTGGATGGGTCTCTTCTCACCATGGTGTGAGAGCAGCTATGCGACTGCCTCTGGCAGCAGTGCTGTGCCTGTTGATCACGGTGCCGAACACCAGCTGCTGCAGGCAGGCAGGGGAGCCAACTGGAGCAGCTTTCTCGCTGTTTCAGCCCGAAGGAGTGTGCGGCTGAGCTGAGGAGAGCAGGGCTGCACAGCCGCCCGTCTCGCCTGCCACTCACCGCACACGCCGCGGGCCAGCCTGGGTGGTTCTGCCAGAGGGGTGGTAGCTCGCCTGGCCTCCCTCCCTGCTTTAGTCTATGGAGTGTGCAAGGTTTGGCCCAGACGTGGCATTTGTAATCAAGTAGCCTGGCCTGGTTCCTCTGCTGGCTCCACTTGAAACTCAAGAGTGGTTGCAGGCTGCATTTTGATTTTTCTGGGAGGCATTGGCCCGCACTTCAGCTCCGGAGACGGGAAGATTGCAAACAGCTCTTCATCATGCTTGGTATTTGGAAATCACAGTTCTGGTGATTTTATGGGTCAGCGCTAAGGTCTGATGGATCCAACCAGGGGTGCGATCTGCCACTCCTAGTGACAGCCTGGTGCCGTGCCCTTGCTCAGGGCATGTTCCTGCAGCCTTGCTGGGCCAGGCAGATGCTGTTCCCATGCTTGGAGAGCTGGACTTCTTCCAGGGAGTCAGTTGCTCACTCCCTAATACATGAGAGCAAAGAAAAGCACTCACAAAGTGGTGGGTGGCATGTGTGGCACGTGTGGCAGGGGAAGGGCATTTAATGTCAGCAGAGAGCAGTGTGGAGATGTGTGAGCAGCCACTTTGGCTAAGGAGAAAATTAGACCCCCAGAGACTGGTTAAAAAGAACCTGTTAGCTGTCTGTGTGCTTAGAGAGGTTCACTTATGTGGTGTCTGGCAACTCCTGAGCAGATAAAAATAGAATTCACAACCCATCTCCTTCTCCCTATGTGTTCTCATGCACTACATGGTGGGCTGGGAGCTGGCTCGGGTGGCCCTAGAGCACTGGCACTGCTCTGGGGGCCAGAGGAAGGAAGATGCCAGGGTGACGGTGGTGGAGAGACTGAACTTGGTAGCATGGGACAGACACCTGGTGACTTCACTGTCTCACAGACTTGCACATCTGTTGCTGCGATTTGTAGTGAGAGATCCAGAGAGATATCAGCCAGCTACTGGCACATATATCAAGCAGAGCAGGGAGCTGGAGTTGCCACTGCAAGGTGGCACAAGAGACAGCCCAGAACGAGAGCCATGTGGGCTCTGGGGGAGCCCCTTGCTAGCCATGGTGAGGGATAGTGGTGGCATCCAGCTGCTGGAATGACATGGCTCCTGGGCTCGTGCCAGCAGCATTGAGTGTGCATGTGGGGCAGGGAGTCTGACATGTGTTCCTGCCTGTGCAAGCCCCGCTTTAACAGTGCTCTTTGTGCCCAAGGCAAAGGGTGTTGTCATTGGCATGTCTGTCCACAGGAGCTCTGGAGGCATCCCAGGGGAGGGAGGATTTCCATGACTTCCTGCTTGCCTGATGACCTGACTGTGTGTGAGTTGTGCCTGTGGCACTACAAGGTGTCAGGTGAACATTCCAGGGGACACCTTGGCAACTGAGATCTGTTGTGGTAAGCAGTAGGGTTGCCACTGGCTTGCATGTCCCCATGAGGGTCCATACGCCTGTGTCTGGTGTCCCATCTGGTATGAGATCTGGTTGCAGGTAACTGTGAATCGGGCACGAAGGTGCCTGGATGGTCATTGCTGTGGCCTTCATGGTACACAGGTCCTGCGTGGCTCAGCCAGGAAGGTCTCCTGCCTGGGCGAGGCTGGTGGCAGCTTCTCCTGGGCAGGAGACCTTCCTTTGCCTTCCACCAAACCCTGGGGAACAGGGGGCATCGGATGCCGGTGTCTCCCTCACTTGTATGGGGGGTACCGGGGCTGAAGGCAGCCGCAGGAGAGATGGTGGGAAGCCTGAAGCGGGCAGGTTTCAGAGCTATCTCTGCTGCTCCTGGGGAGGATAATAAACTGAGCCAGGATTTATGGACATAATGTGGGTGGGCTTGAAGTCAGGTGTCTTGTATGGTGTGGTTTCCCCACTCCTCCCTGAGCCCTAACAGAGCTGTCTTCCTTGTCAGCATGTTTGTGAGCTAATTGATAATAAACTTGAGTGGTCTCTAAGCAATGCCTCTCCTGTGCTCTGGGGCCTGCAGGCTGAGCCATGAATCCCATCTGCCTGCTGGGGAACCTGTTTGGAGTCCAAGAAATGGGAAGTTTCTGGTCTGTGGTCAATTTGCTGCTTTCCAAGGCTGGCTGCTTCTCTCTCCCCCTGTAGACACAGACGCTGGTGTTGAGGCTGCCCATTCTTCTGCGATGCTTTAGTGGAAAATCAGCAACTGCCGAGCATTACAAAGGGGGAAGTGAATCACTGATTTTGGTCCCTGTGGCCCCAAGCAGGGAGGGCGTCTAGCCAAAGGGACAGGCGGATGGACAAGACAGACACCGAGTATATTGTTCGACATTTTAAAACCAGAGGAGAACTCGCCTGTTGTCCTGGCAGGTTATCAGGGGCTGAGCATGACTCAGCCCCCGTCCTGGCTGAGCCCTCTCGCCTTGGAGCCGTGTGTGCAGGCTTCGGGCTGGAGGAGCTGGGGTGGGCTTACCAGTGCCACAGCGGTTTGCCTCCGGGGGACCCTGGTCCCAGCCCCGCAGGCACATGCTGCCTCGCTGGGTGGTTAGAGGCAGCAGCTACATCCCAGGCAGCAGGCTGGTTGTGTCTGGAGAGATGGAGCTTGCTAAGCTCCGGCCCTGGGGTGGGCATTTCTGGACCCTGGGAAGATGGTTTCTTCTCTGAGGTCTGCTTATCTGCAGCTTTGCTTCGGCTAGCGCTGCCCCACTCCGTTGTTGCCCTCCTGGGAATTGCTGTATGGTCTCTGACATCTCTCCCTGGTGCTTAGCAAGGTGTGGGTTTGTTTCCAGCTGGGAGGGTGACTTTCCAATCCCCATCTGGCCAGTCCTTGCCTTGTCTGGGGTTAACACCCCTCCCCGCTGACTGCCCCGTCCAGGATTCACGTTCTCCGCAGCGCCTCGGGCCGCCCACCCCACCATGGTCAGTCAGGCTTTGGCTGGGGAGAGGGCGAGGCAGGCTGGATGAAAAACCAGTAATACCCCTGTGGCACTTGGCTCTGCGTTTCCTTTACGCAAACGCGGAAAAAACACCATTTCCCAGCTCACGAGCGATCTGGCCAAAGTCAACAGTTGGATGCAGAGCAGCCGATAGAAACTAAATCCAGGAAAGACTGAGGTGTTGCTGCTGGGGAGAGGGAAGTGCTTTGAAGACTTTGCCACCTTTGCCTCCAGTCCCAGGGAGGACGGCTGGCCTCAGGTCACTAAGAGAAGCCACAGCTGTGTACCCACCTGGATTCCCTGTGGTTTTTGCTTACCCAGAGAACCACGGTCACCAAAAGAGTTCAGAGGTTTGAAAAATGCTTTCCATATACAGTGAGTCAGAAAAACTGTATTGTCTTCCGGAGCCTGTGGTCTCAGTGACTTTGTTATTGTGATTCTGTGTACTTAGTCTTGAAATGGCAGGCTTTTTTAAAAAAATGGATGATTCAGAAAACAGTGGTCCTCATGTTGACCTGTGTGGTTGCCAGGAGCCTGCTAGCTCGGTCTTCTGCTTGCTGTCCTCAGTGGGGTGAGAGATACCTCTCATCTCCTCTGGGCAGGGAACAGGCATCTTGCAAGTTCATCTGGGGGAATACAACATTTTTGTAACTGTCTCAGTGGTGCCCAGTGACAGGACAAGGGGCAACGGGCACAAACTGCAGCACAGGTGGCTCCACCTGAATATGAGGAAAACTTCCTTGCTTTGAGGGTGACCAAGCCCTGGGACAGGCTGCCCAGAGAGGCTGTGGGGTCTCCTCTGGAGGTGTTCAAAACCCACCTGGATGTGACTCTGTGCAGCCTGCTCTGGGTACACCTGCTTTAGCAGCGGGTTAGACTAGATGATCTCCAGAATTCCCTTCCGATCCTGACCGTTCCGTGATTCTGTGTTTCCTCTAGCCTGCTGTCCCTAAAGCAAATACAGTGCAGAGTGCAACTGATAACAAAACCTATTTAAAACAGAGCCTTTATACACAGACAAAGGTGCAGTGGCAGGTGTGCAGATCCCTTGCTGGATGTCATACAGGTGTTATTTGGATCCTGCAGGAATGTGTAGCACTAGAATGTAAGGAACCAGGTCTCCCTCAGTTCTCCTAACTTCTGTCATGTGTCCTCAGGAGCTTATGGGGAGTTCAGGTCCTTGACCTGCATCTCAGAAGAGAGCAGCTACGAGTGCTTTATTGAGTAGTTTTGAACGGCTGCAGGTGTGGGTCAGCCTGCTTGCACAGCTGCCTTCCAGCCCAAATCTTTTTAAATTTTAATTAATGCCTAATACCTATAGGAGTGAAACTTTCCACATGCTGGTGACTGAGGTCTCTCAGCCAGTGACCTTTCAGCTGTCAGCCCGCTAGAGATCAGCAGGAGCACACACATTCATGCACCTGGAAGGAGATCACTTTTCCCTCTACCTTCCCTCCTTGACCTGTGTTTTCCCCTGGACCGCTGCTGCTGTTAGCTGGACACCACAGAGGTGGGTGCCCCAGGACAGCTCAGAAGGAGAGGTGTCCTAGGAGTCTGCACACTGTTTCTGCCCCACAGGCTGTGCCTGACACGGAGAAAGCTGTCAGCAGCTCTGACAGATGAAGAGCAGGGAAACCAGCTGCTTGGCAGGCGGTCGCCCGTAAAGGAAGAGACCACTGCCTCTTTGCAGAGATCTGTGCTGGCCATGTGCCTGGCTGGAAGAGTGGAAGTGAGTAATACCATGCTGAGGGAGGCTGTAAGACTGAATGAATGTGAAGCCCTGGGACTATTAAGTGTCTCAGAACATAGTGCTTGAGGTGTCAACCTCCTCTGCCTCCTCCCCGAGCAGGTGGAGGCATGGGGAGTGGTAGCACAAGCTCCCCACTCTGCTGGTTTGGAGCTGCCCCGTCTGTTTCCCATCCTCGCTGTTACCCCTAGGACAGCCACACCAGTCAGAGAACTTGTGCTAATGCGGATCCCTGGGAACTGGACAAGCTCCAGACAAATATAAAGATCCACCAAATGGTATGGGATTGCTAATGCCTTCTGGCCAGGTCTGTACTGATGTGGTGCGCTCAGGTTCGTTTCCCAAGACCCTTCAAGCAAGCCAGTCCCCATATGCCCGGCGTGGACTGACTGTGAAGGTTTGGAGAGGAAAAGCTCTGGTTTGCATTCCCTGACCATAAGCCAGCTGCTTGGCGTGACTTGGAGATGGATTGGGACTGACAAACTGAGATGGAAAGATGCCTTTTGCCATTGATTTCTGTGGCCCGGGGTTGGATGGTGTTACTCAACACAGTCCACAAATCCCAGAGCTCATCCGCCTAGAATAGAACCAAATAAACAAATTAATTCAAAGCAAATCTGCTTCCCCCTGCTGTGACACACACTAGAAAGCTTTGCCAACAGGATCCCAGTAGGATGGCTTTTCCTCAAGTGTTGCAATCTATGGAGTAATGTTCTTCCTCCATTTTTCCTTTGGGAAGTTGGCACTGCCCCTCATAGCAAGCACACATAATCCACTTTTCTTTGTAACTGAAATGCTAATGATTGTTTTATTTAAAGCTGTTTATATGTTGGGTTTTTTTGAAACAAAATCTGATGATCCTGGGAATGACAGGAGTTGTCCCTAAAGCCAAAGGGTGGAATTCCTTCAGGCAGGCAATGGGTAGCCTCCAGCCGAGCCCTGATACTTGCACGTAGCATGCTGCCATCCTCAAGGATAGATACGATGTACTTTCAAGCACAAGAGCTGCTATTTCCCTGTCTTATGCCACCAGTCACTTCCACCCAGTGACTCTTCAGAACTCGGGGCTGAAGTTGCCTTCAAGTGACCAGCACTAGGACAGTGAGCATTGCTGGACTGGGGAACTCTCACTTTTTTCCCTTGGGGTGCTTCCATCTATGCAGTAAAAGGCCTTGGAACCCCAGCCACGTTGGGGTCTGTCAGCAGGCATCAAAGAACAAATGTGCCTGAGCTTCCAGGGTTTCATAGCTCTCACCTAGCCTCCCTAGAGCTCCACACGGCTTTTCCTTTGTCACTAACAAAACCAGCAGTAGCGCACCAGGCAACAAAGCAGTAGGCAACAGGCACCAGAAGTTCCTTCACTGGCAGCAGGGCTGAATTAGTAGCTCAGAAATGTGTGAGCAGGTCATGCCTGACCCCCATGGCCATCAGGGGTAGGTGGTACTCCTGCAGAATCTCAGGAGACCTTCTGAAAGAGGCTGGCAGGGACTGAGGTAGGACTGAAACAAAGTTCACTTTTCTGCAATTATTCTGGTTAGCTTTGCAGATTACTGAAAAACAAGCAATGTTTGCTGCCCTCGTCTCAGTTTAGAGCTTGATTTTAACAAGACAACGAACACTTTTATCAGCAGGCATCTGTGCTCTTTGGCCAATCCCACTTGCTCAGTCTCCATCCCTGAATGACCAGACTCCAAACAGCATACGAACCTCCAGCCTGCCAAGCTGGGTGTCTGCCCAGCAGCAGGGGTTACCTGTGCTGCTGCTTCTCAGAACTCCCACTCGTGCCCCCTCCCAGCAGCTCAGCCCTCATTTTCAGGGTTTTCCTTCATTAGAAACAATTAGGTAATGCATGTCCAGACCGGGGACCTCTGTCTCTGAAATAAAACTGTTCATTCTTGGATTCCTACAGCTCAAGGCCAGAAATGATCAATAGATCAATACATAACCTGAAATTGCCTTCAGGACAGCACAGATTATGCATCTTTATCTAGTTATATTTGCCCTGTTCCAGTGATGTCTCATCGCCCAGCAGTATGCTTTCCTCTCCTGAAGCAATGATATGGGGAGCTGGGGAATCCACTGCTGGGGTGTTTTTTGCAGAAGGAAAACAGCTACGGTGCTGCGTGTGGGTGTGAATTCTAGTAGGGAATCATTTGGCTTTGGTTTGCAGATGTTGTTATATGACTTGCCTTTCTCGGTTAGATTACAAGGCTCTTTACACCCAGCATTTTGTTCCTGTGGAGAAACCTGTGCCCTGTAATCAGAGCACCTCTTCATCTTCTTTTTGCTAAATTGAAGAGATGGAATACTTTAGGTTTCTTGCAGAAAGGCATTTTCACCAACCCTCAAATTACTTTTGTCATGTTTTTTCCCATATCCTCTCCGGTTTTTCAACAACCCTTAGAAGATGTGACATACTTAGTTCAGATCAGCACTAGATGTGATATTTTAGCATATATACACCCTGCTGAGATGAGGATGTGTAGGGAGGCAAAAATACCTCCCTGTTCCTGCAGTGTTTCACTGCCCTTATATCAGGGCATTGAATTGACAGTTCATATTTAATAGCTTGTCATTACCCCCCAAAATCGTTTCAGAATTGCTGTTTGCCAGGATTGCCTCCTTCTATCTGCAGCTGCTGCCTGCATTCCTTCTTCCTTGAAGTGCAATTCTGCATTTGGCTCTATTAAAATCCCATATTGCTTGGATGGATTTGCCCTCCGCAGTGATCCAAACTTCTCTGTGCGATTGCTCTGTTCTCATCACGATACACCACATTGCAAATTTTTGTGTCAGCAGCACACATTATCAATGTCGTTTGTATGTTTATTTCAAAATGAAAATATTTATTTCCAGATGAAATCCTTGAATCTTGCCAGGCCTCGTACGGATCACCCTGGAACCCATCTAACTCCCTCCCCGGTGACAACTGCTTCTTGTGTTCTGTCACACAGCCAGTTTGTTATTCATTTCACATGTGCCTGATTGACATCGTACTGCCCTGTTTATTTTTTTATCGGAATAGCATGTCTCTCAGCCTGCCGGTGTGCATGCATGTATGTAATTCTATTGAATTATGAAAACGGACTCCTTTGACAAGTGGTTCTCCATAGACCCCACTGACTAGACCTCACTTCTGTGTGCCTTTCCTTTAGTTCCCAATTAATTGACCCGTGTGTCATCTTTTCCATTCCGTTGTTCAGAGCTGATTTTGGGCTCACTGGCTTACAGCTACCTTGTGTGTTGTGCTTGACCTCTTTGAATACCGGCACAGCATTAGATCCCTTTCCATCTCCCCAGATTTTACTGTTATTCCAAGCTATCCAAGCCAGGAATGTCAGTGAGCCAGAGCTGCTGTAGCCAACTCTCGTTGGATCATCCAATCCTGTTGGGTTTAGAAATCTGTGTTCCCTGTAGACACTGTAACACCTCCGCTGTGCCCACTGTGACAGGGAAGTTTATAAAAACCATAAAATGGGATGGACCTCTCTGGGCACTTTGGTGGGACAGGGCTAGCCTCTTTGCCCCAGCCATTCCGTCAGAGATGGAAGTGTTGGATAGGGTATGCAGAAGACCTGTTGGTGTAGTTTGGTTTCAGAGGCATCCAAGGCTGGGACTTTCAAAGAAACTCAAGGGGTGTACAGGCAGCCAACCTATTTTGGCCCATGGTGTAGTAAAGCCTTTTTCCTTGAGTGAGGAAGACATTTGCTGGTAAGTGCAAAGCATCTTCTTGGAGGTTTAGTGCTGCCAGTCAGTGAAAGGGAATGGGAGCAAGTGCAATGGAGCACAATGTGCTCTTCTGATGGTTTGATTCAAAGAGCTCTGCCTAGCAGTCTACATGGCTTTATGAAAGAGTGTAAGAAGTGTGATCCTGTGAGCTGTTTTCCCCAGAAAACACCAAAAGCCATAAAAGCAGTTACTGCAGAAAATTGTACTCTGCACTTACAGGGCTGAGTTCTTCGTCATTCTCTCATTTGTGACTCTCATGGGCCAAGTTTTGTTTATTTGCTTGGCCTGACTTCTCTTCTGAGTGCCTCACTGGTTCTTCAGTGTTCATTTGGGACTGGGAAGGCAGGCCCTGAGAAAGATCCCACCGCAAGAACAAGTGTATTTGGAGCTGCTTGTGTTTGCTGGAGAAGGGATGTGGTGGGGCAAGGAGCAGCCCTTGAGTGTGATGGGCAGGTGGAGGTTCTTCAAGGCAGCCCGAGTGTCCCTGTGGTGGGGCAGCCTGATGTGTCAGTACAGGGAGGGTATCTTGGTGAGTACTATGCTCTGCCAGGTTCAGGGCATGGGGCATGGTCCTTAGAGTGAAATGGTGCCATTGTGATGACCGTAAGCAGGTGAGGAGTGGGGCCCTGCTCAGGCAGGCAGAGGGCTGTGTCCAGCTGGTGGCTCAGGCAGTGAAGGCTGATGCAGGGTATCCTGGTGGATAGGCACTGTGGGTCAGCACAGTTACTTGTGAGGAGTATCAGTTCATTTTTTCTCTTCCACAGGACTCAGAGCAGAATTGGCTCTCCTGTCTCCCCCCAGCACACAGGGCTGTCACGGACTGTCCGGCGCTACCCAGCCAGCAATGGCCAACTCACCTCTAATGCACTTCCCAGCGGGAATGGACATGAGCAGAGCAGCTCTGGGCCACACATGGTTTCTCAGGAGCATACCTTGTCTGCAAGGGGTAAGACCTCCAGGGCTGTTTTGGGGCTTCTTCTTGGGGTGCCATGGCAAAGGGCAATGATGTGACTGGGGATCTTCGAAAAACCCTGGACTCCCAGGACTGTGCCACTGGGTGGGATGGAAAGGGCGGGTCAGCGTGGGCATTGCTGGGATTAGTGAAGAAAGAGACCCTACCGAAGGAGGACAGATCAGTGGAGCAAAATGCTGGCAGCAGGGGAGAGGATCTAGAGGGATGTGGCAGATGCCTCCCAGAGGTGTTGAACATCACCCCAGCATGCTGCCCTGAAGGAGGATTGCCTCAGTCTGTAGGGACAGTGTTTCCCAGCTTCCTCCTCGGTCTGAGCAGCCCTCGAGGTCAGATTGTGCAACCAGTGTCTAGTTGTTCCCTTTGGCTGCTCCCTTGGCGCCTTCTGACATGAGCGGGGATCAGGCCAGGCTGCTGGGACGTGCAGTTGCTGATCCTCAGTGCCTCCCCAGCTAGGACAGATGCAAGTTGTCTTCTGCAGCTTGGCTCCCCCTGAAGCTGCGAGTCCCCAAGGAGGCACCATGTGGCATCTCAGCCCTTATGAGTAGGGCTTTGAGCCTGACTGAAGCTGTAATCTCAAAGTGGGGGTTGAAATGAGGAGAAGAGAGGCTGAGCACAGCAAGGGGGCTGTCTTGGTGGGCCGGGGTGGAAGGCTTTGGTGTCGAGCCAGCTGGTTCATGGTTACACAATAGTTCTACCTGTTGTCCATTTTCCACAAGCCCCCAAGAGCTCTGAGTGTGATTTCCCCCCGTATCTAATGTGAGGGTGGTGGGGGACCAGCAGGGGACTGCAGGTAACTGTAGGAGGTCAGGGGGTGCTTGTAGGGAGACACTGGTTTTCTCAAGCCCTGATGTCCTCTTTGATGGATACCAGCGTGTCTGTTCTTGTGGAAAGCCTTCCAGTGGTTTAAGGGCAGCCAGTCTCCCGGCTACTGATGTGGCTGGAGAAGAAATATTGTCTAAAGCAGAAAAACGCCCTTTATACTGGAGTTAGTGTGTGTTCACAGCGAGTTATGCCACTCTGACTGGGCAGGCAGAGCACGCTGCTTGCTGTTTTTCATGTGTTGACAAACCTTTACCAATGCTGGTGCAGAGGACAGGCTGGAGCAAGCAAGGGGCAAGGAGAGGCACTACCCCGGGGAGGGACACGGACCCCTCCTTGCTCTGGGAATGCTTCAGAGCTTGACCTGTGAATTACTGGCCCCCTGGCCTGGAGATGCTGCTTCCACTTTGCACTATCCTTGTTTTTTCATAGGGGCCAACCTGACAGAGAAGATTAGGAAGATAAAAATTGTCTTCACACCCACCATCTGCAAACAGACGTGCCGGAGCGGACGCTGCTACAACAGCTGCGAGAAAGGAGACACCACCACTCTCTACAGCCAAGGGGGGCATGACCACGATCCCAAGTCCGGCTTCCGCATCTGTGAGCACCCTGAGGCCCCCAGCCCACCTTCCCGCCTGCTCCCTCACTCTCCTCCTTCTGCCTTTCCTGCCTTTACAGACTGATGGCTTGGGCTCCTGTAGGGATGGGAGGAGATGGCCTCTCTCAGTGCCTTGGAAGACATCTCCTGGGGTCTTTGGGGCTTACTCCATCTCTGTCTCTGGGGGAGGAAGACAGACCGTGCCTCATTGCTCTTTCCTGGGCAAGCAACTTCTGTTTCCATCCCACCCCAGGTAGAGGGGACGCGTGTGTTTGAGTCAGGCCTGCGGCCAAGCCTCACCACCCCCTCCTTCTCAGAGCCAGCTCACTGCTTTCATTGGCATCCAGTCTTGGGGCTGACTTTCATCACCTAATTTCCTCCTGTTCTCTTCTTTCACTCACGTGGCAGCCAGGAGAGCTGGCTGCAGGTTGCACGCTGTTCTTATAAACAGGGCTGCTGAAACCTCTGCTCTCCTTTCAGAGCTTCTGGGATTGCTCCTCAGGTCACTGGGATACCGAGCTTTGGGTTGGGCACGTCCTCTTGGAGCCGGTTGGTGGGAGCAGCCTGCAGGACCTGGTGGGACTTGTCCTCTGAAAGCCTCTGTAACTCTCAAATTCTTCTAATGCTGAGAGAGTGCAAAGTCTGGCTATTGTGGACACTGACTGATGGAGGGTTCATGGGAATTTCTGCCTAGATCCCAGTCCAAAGATGCATCTCCTGCCCCCAAAACTGGTTGCTGGGCTTGAGCAAATGAACTTGGAGCAGAGTGGGAGCTCATCCCCTGGTATGAACCTAACAAGCCATCCAGGGATGTGCAGCAACAGCGTCTCATCTCACACTGAAATGAGTCAGGATGATCTGTCAGGGAATCCCGTGCCTTGCCCAACTGTTGCTTACACTGAGAGACGCTCTGGGTTGCTCCAAGCATCTGATGAGGCCAGAAAAGACGTGACTTCGGTTTCATCTGTGGATGCTTTTTCGGAGCCTGGGCAGATGAATTGCTCCTGGTTCTTTTGTCCCACTCCACACTTCTCCCACTTGAGCTGCTGGCAGGGCCAAGGCTGGCCAGGAGACAGGCTCTGAGGACGTGGCTCTCTGCCCGTTCTCTCCTTCTGCCTCTCCCATCCCCGCTGAGTTCCCTTCTGGGCTGGGAGTACAAACCCTGCCAAGCGGGGAGGGGGCGATGCAGAAGAGAAGGAATTGTGCTGACTCAGCCACATGCAGCTGCCATAGCTCCCGCCCCACTCTGAGGGATCCTGCTGTGCCAGCAACACCACCTTGGCCCTGGGGGGCTGCCCTGCAGGGCGTGGGACCCCCAGGCTGGCTGTGGACCCAGAGCCCACGGGAGGGCTCATCATCTTCAACCCATGACTCCGGTCCTGAGCAGAGCTTGGGGAAAATGGTGGTGCACAGCAGGGACCTCAGGCTGCCTCCAGGCTGCAAGTGCTGACCGTAGCCCAGTGCTGGGCCTGGTCCTTGGGCCACAGGGCTACTGCTGGCCCAGATCCAGGTGCCTGGGCTCCCACGGCCGCCCCTTTGGCTAGAGCCAGCGTCTCAGCTTCTCTGCTAAGCAAACCTCTCTTTGCCTTGCAGACTTCTGCCAGATCCCCTGCCTGAACGGTGGGCGCTGCGTGGGCCGGGATGAGTGCTGGTGCCCCTCCAACTCCACAGGGAAGTTTTGCCACCTGCCGGCTCCCTCTCTGGAAAAGAAGCAAGGAGGGAGAGCCCCCAAGACCCCGGCCAGCAGCTCCATGAAGCACTCCACCTACACCCTGCCCTTGTCCAACCAGCTGGGTGAGCGTGGCCGGCAGCTCCCGACCCCACATTTTCCTCCTGCTTGGGTGCTCCTCAGATCTTCATTAAGAGACCCGAGGAGGCCACTACGTCCTTATGCTTGCCTTTTCAGGCCAGGTGGTTAGAAAAGTGGTTCCTCTGGTTTCTGAAGGGCTCAGGTTGCTGGGGAAAGTTTTTGATGGGTTTGTCCTGGTTCTGGACTAAGTATTTTCCCTTAGATGCAGTTTTCCTCTAGATTTGCTCCTGGAGTTAGTCTACCCCTCCTCCCTTGTGACTTTGTGGATGACAACGATGCTCCTCGGGTGCCAAATTGCTGCCAGATTGTCACAACTGTGGTATAAATTAATCTTTCAGCTTCCCTAAACCCTTCCCTGGTGAATGTCCATATCAACCACCCTCCAGAAGCCACCGTGCAGATTCACCAGGTGGCCAGGGTACGGGGTGATGCAGAGGTGTCGGAGGAGAACAGCGTGGAGGCGGTCCTGGTGCCTCAGCTGGCCGCCGTGCCCTGGTACACCTATGCCAATGGGAATGGCAACAGCATCGCCACAGAGGGTGGCCAGCAGCAGCAGCGAGCCCCAGGGTTGCTGGGGAGGTGCTTTCGGGAGGCTCTCCATGGGCAGGTAAGGGGTCACCTGTGTGTAGATACCTTTCTTCTTCTGGGGTACACATGCAGTGGCTTATGGGCCAGGGAGTGTGGCCTTTCATTGTGTGAAGCTGTTCAGCATCAGCATGGGCATGGGCATCACCCAGGTGCCATGGGCATCACCCAAGTGCCATGGGCATGGGCATCACCCAGGCGCCATGGGCATCACTCAGGTGCCACGGGCATGGACATCACCCAGGTGCCGTGGGCACGGGCAGCAGTGTGTTAGTACTTGGGGGAAAAATCCCTTTTTTTGGCCCAACAGGGAGACCTCGCTGCCTTGCCCTGACCAGGCTGTGCCCTGGAGCAGTGCAGCTCAGACTTGATGGCTTTCACACACAGTCTCATTTGAAAAGGGTGCCCTATTTATAGCAACATTTACAGCCACGCTCTGCGATTATTGTAGGAAGCGTATAAAACATAGGAAAATTCCTTTCCCTCTCAGACGATAAATGAAAGTCTGATTTCCATGGAACGACGCCTTCCTGGGCAGCTCGGTTGGGGCTTGGGAAGCAAACGCACGTGAGGGGCTTTCTCATTCCTGTCCCACAGTCATCGTAATTTCTTATTTTGTCTTTCCCCATATGTTTCTCTTGCGTCACTGGAAAAGCATTGGAGGTTTTTGGCACCCACTGGAACACCTGTGAGCTCCCTTGGAGCAGCTTGTGCTGAGCGAGAACCCCTGGCTGGGCAGCCTGGGACTGAGTCCCCTCCCCACCGCTCCCCAGCCCTTTCTGGGGGGCTGATCCCGGTTCCCATCCCGTCCTTCAGTCACTCCCATCCAAGCCGTTTCTAGCGGGATAAGTTCTCAGCTATTCCCTAGTGCAAAAATAAATGAGATCAACCCCTGGGGCTGGAAAAGCCCCGCTTCTATGTGGGGAGACAGCATCCTTTGACCCTGGGAAGGGATGATGATGCACGGAGATGCTCGTGGATGCCCAGACAGGCTGTGGGAGATGCTTTGGTAGGGGCGAAGTGGGTGGCAGGGGGTACCCTTGGTGTGCTTGCACCTCACACAGCTGGGGTGATGCCGTGCCCGGGAAAGCGAGGAGCCCGGCGGGGAGCACTTGCCTCTCCCCGCTCAGCCGCCGCCGAGCCGATCGGTATGTGAGCGCTGGGCAGGCGGCCACGCGTGCCTGGACTGGGGCCAGCTCTGGCCTGTGGGCTGCAGCAGCTCCGCTCTAATGGGGAAGCCTGTAATCCAGAGGGCCTTGCCAGGGGGGGCGAGGGGGCCGGGAAAGAGAGACTCATTAAGCAGAGGAAAGTGCCTGACCGCAAGCTCCCCGCCGGGCTGGAGTGGTGCACCCATTTTGCTGGCTAATCAGCCAGCCACGGGGCTGATCCCAGGGCTTTGCTGGGTGATATCATCTCTGGTTCATCTCCTGCTCTGTTTGATGTCCCCTTCCCCCTCCGAGGGGTGCAGTCGAGGGAGCCTCATGTTTTTCTGTCTGCACAACTGTTGACTGTCTTAATCTGCGTCTCTGGTCCCACCACATCCCAGTGGGGAGCTGTGCCAAGGGGGCCGTGCCAGCCTCTGACCCCAAACCATCATCCCCAGTGCTGGCTCTGCCACAGCCGTGCCAGCTGGCCGCAGTGCCGGCCATGCATCCCCTCCCCATGCCACAGAAGCCTCACCCTCTGCTCCTCTCTCCACAGTGCACCAACCCCCTGCCAGGGCTGACCAAGCTGGAGGACTGCTGCGGCAGCGTGGGGCTCTTCTGGGGTGCAGACCACTGCCTGGCCTGCCCGCCCCGGCCAGGTGAGTACCGCCACTGCCCAGCATGGCGTGAGGGATGGCCCGCACACTTGGCAAGCCAAAGTGTGGCTGAGGAGACATGGAGCAGAGCAGCCGACCCCCTGCTGTGTGACTCTCCTTTGCCCAAAGCCCCTGTGGACAGGTCACGCAGCCCTGCTGCAGCCCATGCACCGACAAGCAGCATCCTGCTTTGGTGCTGGGTGCAGGCTCAGCGCTTTCTGCCTAAGCTGCCACTGTGAAACCGCAGTGCGGCCGGTGGCTCCCAGCGTGCTAGCCCCACTTGCAGGGAAAAGTGGTAAAAGAGAGCCGTGGTTTTAGGAGGTGCAGTCCTAGAGCGGTGGCGGAGGCTGCAGACTCGGCCCTATAGAGTTACGGGCTTGCTCTGGGCCCGACACGGGCTTGGCAGGGTCTCTGGAAATAACACTACATCAAACAATTGGCAGGAGTGCACCCGGGGTCCGTTCCAGGGGCACGGGCGTCCAGCTCCGTTTCTGCTGTGCTTGGGAGCTGCACAGACTGATCCAGCAGGAGACGGGGATTCCTCTGCCGCTTTGCTCGGGGTGCTCTGTGATGGGCACGGCCCCTTGCACTGCGGCCCCATGCCGTGTTGTGGTGGAGAGGCTGTGCTGAGGGCCTCCTGGCTGGGGGGAGGCAGCCTCGCAGTCACGGTGGCTCTGGCAGCTGGTGCTGGCCGAGTCTGGTGCAGGGCAAGGTGCCCATGTCCAACACAACGCGGGCAGGGGGCTGCTCACCTCTCTGCTGCCTGCCTGCCCCCTTTTGTCACTGCCTGGCTGCTCTTTCACTTGCTTTTGGACCCCATGGTCCAGGAGATTTTGACCCCTGAGGAGAGTGGAGATGTCCAAGGCGGCAGGTTTTGTGCAAGAAGTGTGGTGTCGATGCCTTCTAGCTCTGCCCAGAGGCTGCCCCGCTTGCTCCCACACATGTTCCCAAGAGCTGTTTGCATCTCGTTATCCTCCCTCAATTCAGTTCCTCCTCAGCCAGGGGTAAGGCTGGCTGGAGCCAAATTCCTCACAATCACAGACGAGGTTGTCAGCATCCTGGAACCCAGCGCAGATCTGGGGAGCTTTGATTGCTGTCATTTTCCTGCTCTGCATGGCTCTGCTGTGGCCCCAGGCCACACTGCTCCTTGCTTGCCCTTATCCACATGCCAGCCCCAAGGGAGCCTTGGGCACATGTGGTATGGGGGTGACCATGGGGTCTCCAGGTTCAGCACAAACAAGGAAATGCCCCACACAGGTCTCAGCCCCCGCCTGTTCATCCCCAACCTTTGCATCCCCAGTCATGGCTTTTTCTTCCCCACCCTGCAGCAGTCTCCCTGTTTCTCACCTTGTCTCTGTGCTCCCCCCACTAGGAAGCAGGGGGGCTGCTTAACACTTTGGTTAGGCTACAGATGGCTGCAAAACCTCTGCACCTCCTTTCTCTTTCTCTGTACCAGGATGCTAGGTATCACTCAATGGCTAGAGCTGCAGCAGTCATTTGCTCTGCTGGACTTAGATCTTCAGGCTTCACAATGTGTCTCTATCACAGGCTTCCAAGACATGAAAATAAGCATTAAATACTCCCGTGTGGTCCTTGCAATCAGCCAGCCAGTAGAGCATATGCACTTAAGAAATGCCTCCTAGCTGCCAGCAGGTCCCATTTCCACAGCTCAGCATGTCCTGTGTCCCAGCAGCAGCTGAAACTCAAGTGAGGTTGTCACTGCTGGTCTTCATTGAGTGGACATATGCTTGTCTGGCTTTTTTTCAGATTAATTCCATGGAGATATGAAAAACGTATCCCCATGGATCTTCTGTCTTCCTGTGCCACAAGAAAATCCCATTCTCAGTCCCTCTGGCTTTGGGCAATAAAGGTCCCCTTTGGAGACCAAATGGCTCTTGTTGATTTTGGCAGGAATTCAGGCTAGTTGAAGGGGCCGTTTTCATTCTCTTTAATCGTGTACAAGTATCTTCCTCCTTTGGCTATCTCTGATTGACTGCCCTGTAACCAGCCCCACATGCTGGAGACCACACAGTGCAAGTGAAAGGAGCTGTAAAGGAGACACTTGATGGAGGCAGCCTAAGAGAGCCCGGCTGTTGCGGAGTAAGAAGCCCAGATGGCTGGCATGCTTTCCTCTGGCACGCTGTTTTCACGCACTAAAGATCTCACCCCAGAATAGAGTAAGGGAAACAGTCCTTTCTCCATGATCTTACTGCTCTAATGGAGCCATTGAGCACTGTGACCCCTCATCACCCTGTGCCACCTCTGCCAGGGCTTCCAGGTCCATGCCTGTCCAATGTGAAGGCATCCCTCCACGTTGTTCCTGCCTGTAGACCACATCCCACACTCACATTCCTTCTGTCTCCTGGTCTTGCTGGCTTGTGTTGCACTCACTTAGAGTCACTGGGCTGTAGTTCAGTGAACTGGTGTCTCGTGCACAGAGATAACATGTCCAGTGGATGTTTCCAGCTTTCTTCTTGGCACTGTGGTCTTCGGAGAGAACTTCTCCTTGCACTCGTGTGTCCCGGGGAGGCGTGCACCCGAGTAGACTTGACAGTGCTGGGAGTTTAATTCCAGCAACCAGAGACAGAAATGGCAGAAGCTAGTTCAGTGTAAACACTTACAAATGTACAGAAGTGCAGCCAGGCAAGAGCTAGACAAATGGAGAACTTGTTTGGATTGACTGTCTGCCCGAGACACTGATTGTTAGTAGAGTCTGGATATGTCCGGATGTCTCCATCGACTGCAGCTTTCATGTTTGGGACGTGTTTGTGTGCGGAAAGACATCAGAGAAGAAGAAGAATCGGAGGCAGGCATCTGTCCGAGAAAACCTGCCATGACCAATCCCTGCTACTATTTGTGTTTTGCCCAGCGTCAGAAAAGCCAAGGCACTCGAATGCTTTCTCTGCATCCTGAGACCATGTTAAAAGCTGAGTTCAGAATTAAGGTAAGGTGGGTGTTGACCTGGCCAGGACTCTCTGTAGTGGGTGTTACATTAGTCTCAGAGGCTTCCTTAGGCTCTGCTCAGGCTTTTGGCTGTCTGGTTTGCTGCTGGGAGGGTGTATATTGTTAAGCCCCTTCAGAGAACCGGGCATGGATATGGGTGTTTGAGCAGGGTACAGCAGAAGTCATTGGGAGTTTGCTGATGCTGATGTGAGAGCTGAAGATGGGACGCTACGATATGTCAGAGACAGCTCCGGGAGAAGGGGAGAGCTGAGACCTTGCTCTGTGAGCTGTTGGGATGAAGGCTGTCACCAAATCACGGAGAGATGACCCAGAGACAGGGCCCTGGACAGTGGCAGGACACCTGTATGCTGTTGTGTGGCTGCAGTCCTTCAGCTCCAGACAGAGACGGCTGGTTGAAATGTGCTGCACTGCAAGATAGGATAAATCAGGTGGAGACATCCAATGACCCTCCTGCACCTTTAGTACTCCGAGAATGCAGTGGAGCACTTACTGAGAGGCTAGAACAGAGAGGTAGGAGCATATGGGAGCTGGAAGGTAAAACCTGGAGAAGACTGATAGTGGGAAAAGGCAATTGGAGGCTGAGGAAGCAGCTGAAGTAAAGACACTTGGACATGGCTGGGAGGAAGCTCAAGGACCGGCAGGGTATTTGAGCAGTGATGGCGAGGCAGCTGTGCAGAAGGAATGTCCTGTCCTGTGGCAAGCTCAGGATGTGCAACTAGTAGCAGGCATACTGCTGAGCAGAGCTACTCCTGCTTACCTGCCAGATCAGATACTATTTGGGGTATACAGTGGTCTGTGAAGAGGAACATGCTGGAGTAAGTTCAAGAGATAGTCTGTGGAAACTAAACCCAACAAGACCCAAGCTGCAGGTCGACACAGACCCCAGGGCAAGTGTGGATTTGGACACTGGTTTCCCTGAAGCCTTGGTCCCCCTGAGGCCCATGGGGATAAAGGAAACTGGTAGCAGAGAGTCTGCCCAGAGGAGGTCATAGCCCTCCTCCTCCACCTCCTCCCTGTCCCTGAGATCACACACCATCTGCGACCAGCAGTGCTCCAGGAGAAGCCCATACTGGTGATGGACACCACCTCCAGTACTGCCCAGGAGCTACAAGTTTCACCTTACTATGTGGGTTTGGGGAAATTTCTGGGTGCAGCAGCAAACCTGCATCTTCCAGGCCCTGGTTTGTCAGTGCCCCCTGTCCCTTATTTCAGGCTGCAGTCAGCCTGAGCGTGGGCTGGGCTGCACACCCACCGTCTGTGCTCGCTGCAGATCTTCCTGGGCTGCTTTCTCTCATCCTGCCTATGGGTTTTAACTGCATTAAGAAACAAGTCTTTGAAGGCTATTGTTTTGTTTTTATTCCCACTCCCCGTGTTTTTTCAAGTTTTTTGTCCTAGAGAAAAGTCTGAATTTCACTGGAAAGTTGGATCTCGTAATGTCTGGCTTGGCGGCCGCAGCACTCCCCAAACAGACCTCCCACCGTGAGAGGGGTGGCAGCTCACCCATGGAGCCCTCGTCATCAGAAACACCGAGCGGCTCCTCAAGCCGTGCGCTGTGCCTGCAGGCATCGGAACAGCCACAGGAAGCCCCTTGAAAATCAACCCCCTGGTCTGCTCTTGTTGCGATTGAATTAGGGAGGATACAGGGGAAAAAAAACCCTGGAAATATGGGAAGGAGGTTATGGAGGGGGCTGGTTCTGCTGCCACTACACCATGTGCCACAGGGAGTCAGTCCAGGACGGTAAAGAAGGGCTGGAGGTGGGGAAAGTAACTGAAACCTCTGCAAGGTTGTGGCAGTACCACAGAGAGCAATGCTTGACTTGGGGAAGTGCTGCATTTTCAGGACCTCCTTGTTCTGTAGAGTGCTTGTTTTGCCCATCATTCATGTGCAGCGCTGCGGTCTAGGCACGCAGCAGCACAGTGTTGCAAAAGTGAGGGTTTTTTTAGGTGCGGTGGTATCTTGTCCCAGCTGGAAGCCACTGTGGGACAGAATGAGGTTCCCTCTGTCAAAATGACCCCAAGGGCCGACAGTAATTACCAGAGTCTTTTTCCTTCGAGCACCTTTTTCGCCTTGAAGCAGAGGGCTTAGTTTCATATGGCACATCAGCACGGGTGCATGCCCTCCCCACCCTGGCTACCACAGCCTTTGCTGGGGCACTGGAGAAAGGCTTGCTGGAACCTGCCTGCCACATACCACCCAGAGGAGAGGAGAGCAGTCATGAAAGATCTGGACTGAAGCATTTGTGTCCTTTCCCTCTTGTCTGTTCTGCCTGGGAACAGCTTATCCCCACAGCCCTGCCTACTTCTTGGTGTGGCATGTCCAATGTGTTTTGTCTCTGGAGGCTGCTGTGGGGTCTGAGCTGTTCTGGTTTTCTTCCAGCAAGTTCGGCAGCTGAGGTCCTCTCTGCAGTGGAGGCTGATCATACTAAACAGGCTGAGGTTTGACTGGGTCCACCACCCCCACCACTACAGATGCCACGAGACCAGGCACTCTGCCTCCTTTCACCTCCCACGTGCTGGCAAACCCAGGGCAAGCAGAGGCAGAGCAGCCACCCACCTGAATGCACGCTTTGTGCCCACTGCGGGCATGGGGAGATGCCTGGGGTCCAGCCAGGGTGGAGGTTCTACTGTGGAGCTCATCCAAAGCCTCCAGAAATGTCTGTGAGTCCTGAAAGTGGCAAAGGAGTTTGGCAAAGGTGTCTCAGAGGGATAATGGCCTTTGCGTGACAAATGGAAAGAGCTGAAAGAAACAGGCTAGCTTTCGGCAGCCAAGCATTTCCTCACTTCTCATCTGACTGCAGCCTTGCCTCTTCCCCTTTTAACAGTGATATTGGCTGGCCTAATGCAATGTATTATCTTATCCTACAAACCTTGGCTCGCCCTTGTGTTCAGGCCCTTGTGGCTACCACCACTAGAAGTCTTTTCTTTTCACTTCACCATCAGCCTGAGCTTCTTCATCTCATCTTCAGACAGTTTTTGGGGAGCCAGGACCCTTGGGTAAAGCCCCTTCTCCTAGGAAGTGATGGAAAACTAGTGTAGCTGCTTAAAGATCATCCTGCTAGGCTGCAAAATCCTTCTGCCTGATTTCTGTGCATTCATTATCCTTTTGATTCTGCTGTGCTCAAGTATTGCTCTGGCTGGGGCAGAGGTGCTGGTGGGAGTCCTGGGCCATGTGCTTTGTGCTCACCTTTCTGGGGCTGTGATCTTCCTGCTCCTTTCTGTGAGCCCCATCCCAGTGGGGACCCCTGGTGCCTGAGGAGCTTGCGGAAAGCAGCACTAGGGATGGGATGAAGCAGAACTGGAGGGAGCAATGAGGAGAGCCGAGGGGGGCTGCTAGTGTGCAGATACCTGGTGAGCACACTGCTTCGGCACAGCACCCTTGGGGCTGAAGTGCCCAGGAGGCGAGGCTCTGAAATCACACCCTTGAATCAGGAGCCAGAGCTTCCTGCCTTCAGCAAGCCTGAAATCCTTCTGCCTGACACGTGTAGCTCAGCTGCTCTATCCCCAGCTGCAGGCTCTGGGAGAACCCCTTCCTGGAGAGACTGTGGACAGACAGACAGACCCAGGAGGCTGGGACCCCTCTGGCTGTGGATGCTGACAGATTTCTGCCCTCTTCGATCATCAGATTGGCTTTTTCCCTTTGCTAGTTTCCAGAGGAATAGCCTCCAAAGCTGGTCTC
The DNA here is from genome assembly GCF_023634155.1 of Falco peregrinus. Classification (NCBI taxonomy): domain Eukaryota; kingdom Metazoa; phylum Chordata; class Aves; order Falconiformes; family Falconidae; genus Falco; species Falco peregrinus. Next base: position 66,900,372 of record NC_073721.1, read on the forward strand.
CCACTCCTACCAGCTGCATGGGAGAGGGGTGGATGCTGATCTCCTTTGCAGGAAAGTCAGGTGTCCTAGCCTGGCTTTTCAAGGGGTTTGGCCATCTTTGCTGTAGTTCAGCAATATCAGAGCTCATGGAAGGAAATGGTCCTCTCCTCAAGTAACCAAGTACAAAGCTGAGAGTTAATAGCTTACATCCTCCTGCAGCCACATGCTGTCTTCCCTCGAGGCCAGGTCCTGGCAAAAAGAGAGCAGCCTCCATCCAGGACTTCAGACACCGTCTTGGTTCCCCTTGGTACAGAGAGATCTGCTCACGTTACATTACAGTTATTCTTTCCAGGAAGCACGTGTTTCTTTGCAAAATGCAGGCGTTTGTCCGCAGCCTCACGAGTGATTTGCTGCAGTAAGGAGCTGCAGGTTTCTGCAGGCTGGAGTCATGTGAGTGCTGATGTGGCACGAGACCTGCTTACTCACCCCCCATCACTGGTATTTTCTGCTCTGCCCTCTCCTCAGCAGCATCTGGCAGAGGGATGCTCCAGGATCTGTTTCTCCACAAAGGCTTTTCACAGAGGGAGTGGGGCTCTGACACATATCGTCGCTGTTTGATCTCTGGCACGCTTGGCTCCCCATCGGAGGGCTCACACATAATGATGTTGCTTCATTTGAGTGTCTGTTACCATATCGTGCTGAGACTGAAGACGCTTCCAAGCACAGCTAATGCCTGTCGGCAGCCCCGAGCCCACAGACCACGGTCTAAGAAGACCTGGAATCCCACTGGGGCACTAAGCCTGAAGCCCATGAGCCAGAGGTTTTTCTTCCTTCCCAGAAGGCTGGAAATGTACCCAGCAATTCCCAGTATCACCAGCAACACCCTTACCCCTAACACGCAGACACTTGTAAGCACTTTCTGCTTACAATTCATAACCGAACTGTTGAAGAGGGTGAACAGATTTTTTTTGTCTCAGTCATTCATCCAGCCACTAAGGATCTCTCTGCACCTGGAAAACCTTGTAGCTTCATTTAATGTACCTGGGGAAGTCAAGCTTTCTGTTCTCCTCCCTGGTACAGGCTGGTGAACAACTTGTTCTCCTGTCTTTTATTTCCCAAGTGCCTTTATCCTAGGAGGCTGGTCTCTTGCCTTTCAAGATGTGTCTTAGAATGGCTTTAAACTGCTTTATGGAGTCCAAGTGTCCAGGACAAAGAGTAACAGACACGCCTGTTTTCTATCCCCAGCGTGCTGTTTGAGTTCTTAACCTCTGCAGACTCTTTCTGACCATCTCCTGCCACAAGGATGGTCTCAGTTTGTCCCTGGTTCTCGAACGCTGCAATGCATTGGGAATCTGCCAGATCCCCAGTGTGGCTATTGCCATGGAGGGCTTTCCATGTATGACACCAGGGTGTGAGCTACTGATGCCAGGCAGGAGGAATTCAAGTGGTGGGAATACAGCTGGACAGTCACTTCGCTGATACATGCACTTCTCGTTCCCAAGTGTACAGTCCAGAAAATAAAAAAGAAACCCCACCCTGGGAAAATCCCATCCCTAGGCAAAGCATCCTTCTTTCTACCCCACCCCACGCTTACTCACTTCCCAGCCTGTCACCTCCTGGATTCCTTTTCCCTTGCTCCAAAATACGATGCCTAGATTTGACCTCCTTGGAATTTATGGGTGCCATTATACTTGCTTTTAAAAAATTTGAAGAGGTTTAATTGTGCAGGTTATAGGGCATTTTGAAACCCACAAAACTATTTTAAGCACCAATTTGAAATTCTCTTTGATGAGAGTGATCAGGGCAGGAAATCACATGCAGTAAAAAAGAGGGGAACATGATAAACAGGCCCTGGGCTGTTATTGCAGCATCTTGTCAAGGACCTCTGTCATTCCTTTCACTCTGATCCCCCTTGTCACATGCCACTTGGCTATCCAAGCTGGCCTGGGAGCAGGTGACATAGTGATAGACATGAAGTGCAGGCAGCACCTCTGGGTCATCATGTTGGTACCTGCCAAGCAGCAGAAGACACTGCTTGGGAAATGTGGCTGCTCCCACCTTTCCCTCTTCCCTGGGAGTCATTGGAGACCCATCCAAGGGAGACCTGGCGACCCTTTCCCCTCTGCAAGAAGGGCAGAGACAAGATAGGATGCTGGTGGCTTGTTCTACTGCTGATGTCCTGCACTCTTTTCTTTCTTCCCAGCACACCCTGTGATTGAGAACGGGCAGGTGGAGTGTCCCCAGGGATATAAGAGGCTGAACCGGAGCCACTGCCAAGGTAAGGATGCTGCTTTCATATCTCTCTCTCCCTCCCACATCCACTCTCAGAGCTGTAGTTATCTACACAGGCGAAGTACAATTATCCTGCTCCCTGACGTAGATCTGCAAAGAACACACCTTATAAAAATCTCTGTGTTTTCACCAAGAATGAAAAAAAAACAGGTAACATGGACTACATGACTCAGCTCATAAGCATAGTCATCAGATGGTTGCATCAGCACAAGAAAACTCACCTGTGTAGCCCTACTGACCCAGTCAGGACATGTGCTGCTGCTCTGCTAAGTGTCAGCGCAAAAACACTTCTCCCATAGTCTGAAGCAACAGAAATTCTGTTGCCTGAAAACATTTGGGAAGGTTGTCAGCTTGTTCAGTTACAAGTGGGAAGGTGCCATAAGAGTGATTCCTTCTGTTCTGAGTGTGCCACTTGTCTGTGCTGACAGGCTGCCCTGTCTGCCCCACGCTACTGGGGTCTATCCATTGCTTACTCCCTCAGTCCCTCAGCTCCATATGAGGAAGGTACCAACTCTCCACTTTTCTCTCCGGTTCATGTTTATTTGCCATGTCTTGGACCCACACTGCTTGTGTTTTTCCGTGCTCTGGCTGAAGTGGAATTTTATGGTTCCCTCCTCATGATTCATGATAAGCTGAGAGGTGTCATCTCGAAGATGCAGCAGGGAGCCTGGGCCCCGTCCACGCAAATCCAGGGCTGGCAATCCAGTGACTCATCTCTTTTAGCTGGGACTTTCCACCATGCTTACTTAATTAATGATTCAACCTCCCCACACTGTCCTGAGGGAGAACTTTCAACAATGCAATGGCTTCTATTCTCCTTGGTGCTCAGATCTCATCCCTTAAGTGGCCACAGACAGCGCTATGGGTATGAGGAGCTACCCCGAGACATCGAATAGGAGTCAGAGGAGCAGAGCAGCTGGAGGGACTCATGTCAGCAAGCAGAGACCTGCAGTGCTTGCTCTGGATTTGTGTCCCCTCTGGAGCAGGGAGAGGCTCGGAAGAGCAGAGGGAGATGGCAACATGGAATTGGCTAGGAAGATGTTTTTGCACAGGAAAAAGCACGAACCAGAGAATTGTGCTTCTGCGTGCTCCTTCTTAAGCTGGGCTGGAGAAGTGCTGTTCTGCAGACGTTCTGCTGCCTCAGGGTGCTTTTCCCAGCTCTGCTGTCACAGCGGGATGTGTGTCAGGAAGCCCAGCACCTCACTTCAGGGTCCAGAGTGAGAAATTTAGCTGATAGACTGTGGGAGAGGCTACATGAGGTCTTCTCTTGCCAGCCCAGGTAGGAGGGGAGCCAAGGGGCTGGAGCAGGGCTGATGGTTCCTGAGGCCATTGGCTGTAGGAAAAGAACTGAGCTGGAAAGGAGCTGAGCTCTGGCTTTGCAGGCTGTTGTCAAAGCATGGGTGAGTGATGGGAGGAGGGCCCTGGCAGAAGCCCACTTTCCTCTCTTCTGTATGGACAGAAGGGGTTGTCTGCTGCCTTTCAGCAGGGGAATAAATGGCTCATCTCTGCAAGATGTACTTTTCTTTCCTTGCTGCATCCCATTGACGAGGAACAAGGCTGCAATGAGTCAGAGCAGACTGGCAGATCCAGCTACGGAACCTCCCGGTACTGCTGGGACCAGCAGGAAAGATGGCACTGGAAGTGATAAAGCGGTTGCTAGACATGAGGCAAAGGTTGTCTTGGAGGCTTAGTGGCAGGGAGGTGTGCGTGCACAGTGGTCACTGCGCAGGACACACACAAAGCAGCTGGGTGTCCATATATCCTTGGTCTCTATTGCTGGCTCGGGTCCTTTCTGCTCACCAAACACCAGGGAAAACCAGCCTGCAGCTTTCCACCACAGGCTGCCTGACCCAGCACGTCTGTTTCTGAGGAGCACCGGCAGGCTTGTGTGGGGTGGGAAAAAGCAGCTGAGACAGCGTATGGATCTTGGTTTGTGGTCCCTGAGGCTTTTTCTTGTGGGCTAGCCCCATCCCTGGCATGCTGCAGGGGGTAGGAGCACGTGGCCCCAAGCACACCTGCCTGCTTCTGTTCCCCATGGGGATTTCCACTGCGGGGGGCTCCTCTGCTGCCAGTGAATAGAAGGGGTTGGACTGAGGCTGGGACATAGCCCTGTTTTAAATTAAGCTCATAAAACACAGCCCTTGGTGCTTGTTTGTTTTGTGTTTTCGTTACTCTAATCCCTTCAATCCCTTTGCTTATGCGAAGGCCAAACAATTCCTCCAGTTGGTGTGTTGGAATGACACAGTGCTCTGACCATGCCGGGGAGTGACAGCGATGAGCCCCGAGGCTCCTCCAGAGAGCCCAGACCTCTGAGGGGGGTTCCCAGCACATTTCGGGGTGGCCACTGGCTGCTCTCATGAACTCTGACCTGTGCTTGGTACGGAGCAGGAAACATTGCGCAGCCAAATCCTGTTCCTCCCCAGCTTGCTGCACATCCCAATAGCGTTGGTACTTCCAACTGGCTGAACATCATGACCTGGTCTTGATGGCTTCTGTGTGCCTCAACCATCTATCTGTGGGGCAGCTGGTGGGGTGAGCAGGGGGAGTTTATGAGCACAGGACTAGGGAGGACCTCTCGGGTCACGAAGCCTGAACTCCAGCTGTCATAGCTGGCTCTATGACACCACCAAGCATTGATGCTTCAGCTCTGAAGAATAAGATACTGCTGGGAAAGCCCTTCCTGAGCCTAGCTGCTCTCAGTCAGGCTCTTCGAGTATCTCCATTCTTCCAATTGTCTCAGAAGCCTGCCTCTTCACTCCTTCCATCTTGAGACAGTCTCTAGAGCACCACTGGGTGCTGTCAGGGCACCTGAGGTCTTACTAGGGCCTCATACGCTAGCATTGGGATTGACTTGTGTCTTTGGAAAGTGTCTGGCATGTGCTGCCTAGCATCGTGTTGGCATTTCTTGGTCTTGGCAGCTTGCAGCTGTCCTGTGAGCAGTGAGTGTGCCCAGTGCCTCTCACTGCCTGTTCCCACCTCTTGTAGTATACGTTTCTGTGATTCGTCCCAGGGTGGTACTGAGGTTCATCCCTCTCCTGCCACTCTGTGCTTCCATCCAGCTCTTCCTGCACTGCTGGTGCCTCCTGACACTGCACATTCATCAGCACACTGACCTTTCTAGGCCAGGCTCTTTAGTGAAGATACAAAGCTACATCAATCCATGAGGAGGGCTTCCTCCTCGCTCACCACCAGGAAAGCTCCCCCTATGAACTTTTGCCAGTTTCTGTCTTCTCCAGCTTAGCTCATTGTTCCTACGTGGTGCTGTAGGAAAGGCTTTACCACAGGCCAGACGGGTGAGCCTGGCAGTGTTTCCCTGGGATAAGCCCAGCTCGCTTCCTGAAGGCTGTATCTGATGCGTGCTCCGTCAGGGGCAGAGCAGAGCCTGAGGCAGGGCTTGAGCTTGGCAACTTCCCGCTTGCTCAACCTGTTGCTAGAAGATGACACTAAAGCGGTGAGCCACAGCCTGGCCCACCATCCCTCCACCTCCAGGAGCATCCGTCACCGCCCTCCCTGCAAGCTGGCACTGAGTGTCTCAGCAAGGATCCTCCATGGATGACAGCCCCATAGAAGAAGTACCAGGGACTGGGTGAAAGGACAGGACCTGCAAACAACAACCGTGATGGCTGTAAGAGTGATGCTGTCGGGGTGGCTCATCATAGGGGCCACATCTGTTTTCCATGAGGATCACAAAGCAGAGCAGTCATTCACAAGCCATCCCTGCAGCTGCAGCAATCAAGCTCTGCATCACAGATGTGAAACTGCTGTCACTGTGGAGGTCCCCACCACACTGCTTGGTGCGGAAGCTGCTTTGAACACCAGCCTGGCTGAGACCACCTTGGTCTGCAGCACCTGCATGGGAGGCACTAGGTAGGGGGCTCAGATCACCCTCAGCTTCCTCACATCTCACCAGGCTCTCTCCTGTCCACAGATATCAATGAGTGCTTGATGCAGGGCCTGTGCAAAGATGCCGAGTGTGTGAACACCCGTGGCAGCTTCCGCTGCACCTGCAAGCCTGGCACCATGCTGGACCCGTCCCGTAGCCATTGCATCTGTAAGTGCTCCAGGGAACCCCTCAGTTTGGGAAGGGGCCTGAGCAGGACCCCACGTGCTGTCCCACACTTGTGTGCAGGATGGGTCCCCTTCTTCTCCATGGACATCTCACGGCCACTGCGGAGCTGGAGGGGGTGTGCCTGTGGAGCAGCATCAGAGGATGCAGCCTCCTGGGTTGCAAGAGCTCCCACAGGAGATGGATTGGCTTGGGGCTGGCTCTGCTGGGGGCATGGCCTGATGGCTGGAGCCCAGGGGTGTTCTGGGGAGAGGATGGGGCAGCCCTCGGGACAGGACAGGGGTCACAGACAGAAAAAGGCCAGATGGGGAGAGACCAAGTGTCCCCATTCCCTCTTTGGAGAGGATGGAACTTGGCCTCCAGCACTGACCCTGCTGTTGTGTTTCAGCGGACAAAGCGGTGTCAATGGAGCAGGGGCTGTGTTACCGCTCAGCAGCTGGAGGCGTGTGCTCCTTCCCCCTCTCCCACCACATCACCCAGCAGATCTGCTGCTGCAGCCGTGTCGGCAAGGGCTGGGGGAAGAACTGCGAGGAGTGTCCCCTGCCCGGCTCAGGTGAGATGTGCCCACTTCAGCTTCGCCTGATCTGGTTGGACTGGGGTTTGGGCTTGTCGGAACTTGCTGTCAAGCAGATGGACGCAGGATGATCCAGAGCTGAGCAGTGCAAATGCTGGCCTGTGAGATGGGTATAGCAGCCCAGGAAGCAGACCTGGGTAATACTGGGAAGACAGAGAAATCCCTGATGGAAATCACTCTATACCAGAGGGAAAGCACAGCCATGTCTGTGCCTGGCTTCGCTTGACAACCCTTTTGTCTCTCATACGCTTTCTGCTGGGATGAAAGCCAGGTGAGGATGTTTGGCATATCTCAGCATGAGGTAGCATGGAAGGGAAAGCACTGAAATCCTCAGGGCTGGGAAAAATCTTCAGATGGTTTGTGCAGAGCATCTTGAGTGATGTGTAAAGCACTCAGTGCTGAGGTACCAGGGATTTGGTTTATCTGCTGCCTCGCTCAGCTCGGACCTTCCTGCAGCATGATCTCTTCCTAGCAGTACTGACCCAGGGGAGAGATTTAGTTTATCGCGTGTGGGAGTACCATCCAGTGCCTGCTAAAACCCACCCTGCCCTGTAAGCAGATTCCTTCTGCTCAAAGCATCCACCCACTGCAGCCCAGATGTGTTTCTATAAGATTTAACCCTTAGAAATTTCCAGAAAATGATAGGATGGGTGAAACTGATATCTGCATTCGCATACATGCCTGTCCATCTTCACTCCTTTCTTCCACTTGTTCCACCATCACATCTGGGTGCGGTAAGACAGGTGACACCTGCACCAGTCTCTTCCTTCCAACCTCTGCCCTCTAAAGCTTTGATTTGATTTTCCCTTGCAGAAGCTTTCAAGGAGATTTGCCCAGCAGGACATGGCTACACCTACTCCAGCTCTGATATCCGCCTGTCGATGAGGAAGGCAGAGGCAGAAGAGCTGCCCTTCAGCTTGGAAGAGCACGGGGAGAGCAGCAACTGGTCATTGGACTGGGCAGCAAGGAGACAGCAACTGCAGGACAGCCTGCGTGGGAGCATCCTGGAAGCATTCCCCCACCCTGGCATCTCAGCAGGAGAGGGTAGTGTGGGGTCTACTGCTTCAGGACGCTCCATCTGGGCCCCTAGCAAGGGTGGGCAAATTTCCAGGTCCTGCCATGCCCCCATGGATGGACTTCTGGTTGATAAGGGCTTTCTACATCTGTATGAATACACAAGGTGTTCTTCAGCCCTACTCTTGTTCCTGGGGCATGAGACACCACGTCTTCAAGCCTTTGGAGAAGAATTTGAGTGTTTCAGGCTCCTGCAACCGCGTCCTTGCAGTTGGTGCTGGCTGGCCAGGCTGCTGCCACTGGGACCTCAGGTCTGCGTGGCAGCCCTGGCACTGCAGACCTTGGGCTTTTGGCCAGCCCAGCTGGAGGGAAGTGTGACCAACTGCTTGTGCCAGCACCTGCTGGAGCAGAAGCTCCTGGGGTCTGTGCAGTGCCAGGAAAGGAATCTGGGCACGTTGGCTTTGGGAACAAGCTCTTGTGAAGGAGCGTGAGGGACTGAGCAGCAGTGTCTTAGAGGTGGGGTGAAGTTAGGGCAGCCAAGGTTTGAGGAGGATGCCTACCTGCCTTGTCTCTACTCACCATGCACTGTTTTACTTTCCAGATGACATTTCTTCTGCTGCGCAGGTGAGTAAGGTTTGTCTTGTGACACCTGGGTGCATCCATGGTGGGAAGTGGGATGTCATACAAATAGGTGATGGGAGGTGTGAAATGTGGTCAGAGAGAGCACTGAAGGGACAAAGTAGCTTCAGTTGGAGGGAACAGCATACAAACTGCAAACCCTATCAGCCTGGTTGAGTTGCCATGGCTGAAGGACTGTGCCATGTGCCCACTCAGTCCATGCTAAGAGGCCATGAGCTCAAACCAACAAGAGCTGAGGGCTCTGCTGCACTAGTTCATGGTCAGAGTTGTCTCCAGCTGGTGTTCACCGGGGCTGGGGTAGCACCTGAGGCTGAGGGTGCAGCTGGCTGAGGAGTGGGTGCTCACTCCCTGCTCTCAGCCTGGCTTGGCTGTAGGGCTGATGGGCAGCAGGGGAAGGGGAACTGCTGCAGTCAGCTTGGGGAGTGCTCCTCTCACAGAGCCCGGGGTTGTGATCAAGCCGAGCTTACAGGCAGGTCTCCCCATGCTGGTGTGGTTGCAGCAGAAACTCTAGTGGAGCAGTCAGGGTGGGTGTCTCCGACACTGGCTGTGTGAATGCACCCTGTCTGATGGGAGCAGCCTGGGGGCTGATGTTCTGCCAGGCTTTCCAAGGACTGGGTTTCTTTATTATGAATCTCACCTGAAAAATGTGTCTCTTGATCCCTGCTGTCAGTAGAGGTTTGGCTATACCTCACCTGAGCATCTCTGTGCCCCCTTGCTATAGTAGCCCAGCCCTCAGAATGTACTTGCAGCCCCTCTGAGAGAGGGGCAGCAATGCCATCATCACTGCTTCATAGACGTGAAGTGACTTGGCCAAGCGCACTTGAGAAATCTCAAGACGGGGCAGAAATTTGAACCAAAGCTTCCAAATTTGAAGCAGAGCTAGTCTGGGACTCATGTTGCTCAACTGCCTGTTTTCTTCATCCACTGAGGAAAGATCCTTGGAGCAGAGACCCAAGTTGTGATCCAACATCTCCTTTGGCAGCCATAGGTTTGCCAGGAGGGGATGCTGAGAAAGAGCATCTAGCACCAAGCACCCTTCTAGTAGGTAGCACTCTTGAGTCAGGTCAAAGTGGTGGCTGCCCTCAGCCCTCCAAAGCTGCCAGTGACTGGGGCAGGATTTACTGTGCCCTTCCTGGCCACCTTGTGGAGATGCCTCCTGCCCAGTAGCCGTGCCCTGGGTCTCACCTGCACGGTGTGCTGGCATGGCCCCTCTGCGGGCAGCCCCCCGGGCACAGCCAGGAGCTGTGTTTTGCTCAGGATGATGTGGTCAGGACAGAGTGGCCCTACCAAATGTACCCAGCCGTGGCAGCTTCTGCTCCCAGGACAGTGCCTTGGGGAGCAAGAGGAGCCAGGAGGTGGGTGGGAAAATGTCTCGGGGATGCTGCATCCCAGCTACATGCACATGGATAGAGGCAGTCCTGTTTCTGTCCCTCAGGGCGCTGCTGATACCACCGCAGAGCCTGCCACGCGCAGAGGTGAGCGCCTGGCTGGCGGGAGGGCAGGGACATCATGGGGAAGAGGAGGGGGCAGTGAGGATGGAGGAGGCAGCCCTAGCGCTGGGCAGGACGGGCTCCTGGCTGGGCTGGCTGTGGGGTGGCACGGGGGACACCCCACCACGCTGGGGTGGCTGATGTGGGGCTGTAGGGATGCGGGGAGGTGGTGGATCTCCAGAAAGGTGGAGGAGGCTGTGTTGAATCACAAGATGATGAGGTTGCTGCAGCCACCCTGTGGCCCCTTCCCATGTGCTTTCTCAGGGCTGCAGTTGTGGGGACACCCAGCGTAGGTAAACTCTGGGCAGGCACCTCTAGCTGAGATCATGGGCTGGATCTCATCTCTCTTCTTCCTTAACAGAGGAAGAGCAGTCCTGGCATGGTCCTCCCCAGTCTGGCCCCACCACCACCTGGGATGCTGCTGCTCCAACAGAGATGCCAGCACAGAGCTCAGGTGTGTCTCCACCGCTCTCAGGGATTTCTCTCCTCTCTCTGCCTGGCACTATGGGGATATTACGCCCTAAGCTCTTTCCAGGGGCTCTCCCCCTTCCCCAGCCCGCTTGTCTTCCCACATGCCCCCACTGATTTTCCAAATACAAGTCCCCACCCCACCGCCCTGGGGTGTTATCCCCGCCTGGTCCTGGCTGCTGCCAGCCAGGGAAAGTCGCCTGGCCGTGGGGAGGCACGAGGGCGATCCCACACGCGGGGAGCAGTGTTTGGCTTTCCGGGTCCTTCCCTGCCTGCAGCTCACTTGCCCAGCAACAGTGGCTGCCAGGCGAGGGGGATCACGCGCCCGCTCCGGTGGCTTTGGCCCCGTTTTCCCCCGCAGCGGAGCTGACTCATCGGGAAGGGGGAGCGCAAGGGGAGGCATGTGGCTCCCAGGGCGGCTTGTTTACTGTGCTGGAAACAAGGGCCCTGTTGTTCCAGGGTTGCTTAAGTGTCTGGGAGCGTGGCCCCTGCCCTCCGCCGGGGGCTGGAGCACCTTGGGGAGCAGGCCTGGCCGAGGTACCTTGCTAAGGAATGTCTCTTCCTCAATAGTCTTTTGTTTGGGGTTGGGCTGACCCCCCCTCACCTCTGGCCAGCTCAGTGCCGAGGGGTGTGCAGTGCCCTGCTGCCTACCCACTGCTGCCTGCACCCCACTTAGCAGGGCGGTGGGTGGTGGACCCCTGCTGTCACCCTAAAAGGAGCCCCCTCACAGGTGCCTGGCTCTACTGCCAGCCCCACACCTTGGAGGAGGCTTCCTTACCACCCTTTTGTGGGGCTGGGGCTCAGCTGAGCCATGCAGGGGACAGGGGCTTCCCAGCTAGGCTCAGGCTGGAGGAGGTGGCAGGGTCTGCCGGGTCCTCCCTGCAGCCCTATGGGTGCAGGCTGCCTGAAGACGTGGAGGAGCAGGCTCAGCATTGCTCTCCAGGAAGGGAAAAGCAGCCTCCCTGGCATGGTGCTGGGGACAGAGGGCAGACACTTGACCCCGTGCACCGTTTTGGTGCTGCCCCCAAACCCATGCTCTCTCCTCCCAGGGGTCAGCGGCTGCGCCTCTTCACCCCTCTCCTGCGGAGCCGGCACTTGCGTGCTCACCCCAGAAGGATACAGCTGCTTGTGCCACTCCGGCTACACGTTGAACCCCAGCCGACTTCACTGCATCGGTAGTTGGCATCTCCTCTGCCTTCCGGGCCTCAGTGGACCATTTGGTCCTTCAGGCTCCTGGGAGAAGGTTCTCTGGCAGCTCTGCTGAGCCCCTGCCCACCTGCTGCACCACGGGGCTGGCAGGGGGCTGGCAGGCAGCTGCGGGTGGTGACTGCCTGTCTTCCTTCCTTGCCTGGGCACAGATGACGATGAGTGCCTGAAAGATCCTTGTGCTGGAAAAGGTCGCTGCATCAACAACGTGGGCTCATATTTATGCCTCTGCTACTCTGGGTACATCCTGGCTGTCTCAGAGGGCAAGCAGAGCTGTGAGGGTAAGTGGTGTCCACCTGGCACAGGGCTGTCACCTCCCCAGGGTCTCCCCAGCCTCTTGCCCTCTCATGCACGTGCACACACACGTGTGCTCATGCACACAGTGCACACGCACCTGCACACACACACATACACCTGTACACCCTCCTTCCCTGCAGACCTGCCCATGGACAGCCTGATCTATGGGGATCACCCCCTCTTGCTCACTGAGGGGCAGAACCTTGCCCATGGTGAGCTGGGCAGGAGCCCGTGATGCCAGCCCTGATCACTGCTTCACAGCATGACGCTGGAGGGGGAAGACTTCCAGACTGTCTCTCTATTTGTTGCCAGATCGAGATGAATGTGAGCAGCCTTCTACCTGCCGAGGACAGCGGTGCATCAACACCCCTGGCTCCTACCGCTGCGAGTGCAAGGAAGGCTTTGCCATGGGCCCCAGAGGACAGTGTGAAGGTGAAGCTTGCTGCTCCCTCTTCCCCTGCCCCTCCAGCACACCCTGTGCAGGGCTGAACACCTTTCCTCACTGCTCCATGTCTCCTCCTGGAAGGGAGGAAGGACCCCCACGGTTGTCTGCCCTGTGCCCTCCCTGAGGATGGCATGTCCTCTCCTCTGCCTGCAGGAGGGACAACCTTTCCTGGGCAGAGAGAGCGGAGTTCTCCCAAGACCCTCTCCCACCTTCCCAGGGAGATGTCCCATGACCGTGACAGCTTCCCATTCTGGGAGGAGATGCCCGTCCATTTTCACGCTGCCTTGACTCTATCCCCAGCCCCTCATGCTGGCAAGTGGACCGCAGGGACAGCAGGCTGCAGAGACCCAGGCCACCTGCCCCCACAGCATCCCATTCACATGGCATGACCTGGGCCATCCAACCTTGTGAACTTACAATGTGCCCAATCAAAGATCCCCCTTTCTCAGTAGCTCATCCCCAGCAGAGAGTGGGAAACTATTTTAGGAAGCAGTATGGAAACAGGGCATGCACAGAATGCTGCTCCCCCCCCCATGGCCTCCGGAAAGCACTTGCCTTAAGGACTTCCTGAGCTGGAGGCTGCATCCTAATCATAGTTATGAAAGTCCCTGATGAAACAGCCCTGCAGAGATCTTCTCTGATCCCTGTCTCTGTCTATGCACATTCCTGGCCTTGGCAACATCCTGCAGCAGTGAGTTTCGCTGCCGGATTGTGTCAGCCCTTAGATGTGGGTGTAGGATCCTAACTGATAAGTGGAACTATAAGAAGTGTTGCCCAAGCCCTGGCAAACTCGTCTTACCTTCTCTTGGTCATTGCTGTCCCCTGGAGGGGGAGATTCTGAGGATCCAGCTGGAGGAGACATCCTGAAGAAGGCTGCACTCTTCACGTTTGGGAGCCTGAAAGGAGTGTGTTTCTTGGCAGATGTCAACGAGTGTGTGGATCCCAGCCCTTGCCGCAGCGGGAAGTGTGTCAATACGCTGGGATCCTACAAGTGTGTCAGCTGTGGAGATGGCTACCGGCCCAGGAATGGGAGATGTATTGGTGAGGAGCTTGGGCTGTCCCTGGGAAGCACCCTCACTCCTCGTGGCAGTGCTCCCTGCAAGCCTCAAAAGGAGCAGGGGCACAGGCAGCGCCCCTCTCCCGCAGGCAGCCAGCCTGCATGGCCAGGGCACAGCACCCTGGGGCGTGGGTGGCAGGGATGGCCTTGAGCATCCTCCTGTGCCATGTTGCCCTTTGCTGTGTCACACAGATGTCGACGAATGCCTTGTGGAGGGGACTTGTGCTCATGGACGGTGTGTCAACCTGGATGGCTCCTTCCGCTGCTCCTGCCACCGGGGCTACGAGGTGGCACCTGACGGAAAGAGTTGCCAAGGTACAGGGGAGCTGTGGGTCCAGACCATCTGCGGTGTCACACACCCAGTCCAGAGGTTTCCCTAAGCTCTTCCTGAGCGCTTGGCTCAGCCTGAGTCCTGGTCACCATGTTGGCTGGTTCTCTCAACACACCTGCCCCCCTTCATGGTTACTCCACATCCTTCCCATTCATCCCGCTCTGCCTTGTGTGCTTATGCAGACATCAATGAGTGCACGGCCCAGGCTGCGTGTCCCTCTGGACTCTGCCTCAACACCGAAGGCTCCTACTCCTGCATGGCTTGTGATGCTGGCTACACCGTCTCCAGAGATGGCAGCACGTGTGAAGGTATCCCTTTCCCAGGGACAGAGGAGCGGGTGCTGGAGGGAATGAGGGAAGAGATTTCTGGGTTATTGGTGGGGCCTGGGGACTTCTTTGGCATCAGAATCCTTCTCCAGCTCTTTAGCTCTGTGATCAGCAGAGAGCATGGGGGGCTGCAAGCAGATGCCACCTAGAGCATCAGGGAAGTGATCTTCCTCATGCAGAAAAGGGACGGGGGGGAAGGACTCATTGACGAGACTCCAGGACTAATGATGACCTGGGGAATGCTGACAAAGGCCAGAAGAATACAGGAGGCCTGGAAACATGGGGAGAGAGGAGCTGTGTGTGGTTCAGTTCAGAACTGTGTGCCCCAAATGTAGGTCCTCAACAGAGGGAGAAACCTTGAGTCCACAGCCAGTGGAAAGACTGTAGGCACCCAGGTTTCATCATTTTTCCCCAACCTCTAAGGTGACTAGGACATGTTTAAAAAGGAAAGCTTAGTTCAAGGGCTCTGCTGTGCCAGGTATGCACGGCAGAGAGTTAACACCAGCGTCGATCTGCGTCGGTTGCGTTGCTGAGACACGAGAGTGTTCTGTCCCAGCCTGACAGCCCAACTGCCCCAGTGCAGGCAGGGGAACTCCCTCCTTGGTGGCTGTCCCCAGGAGACATCCCAGGCTTGAGATGGCTGGATGCAAATTCTCTGTTTGGGGTAAGGGGAGACAGCAGAGCTGGCAAAGATATTTGTTTAAAGATTGGCTGTGTGCTGTGAATTTCTCTCTGGAGCACTGCAGGGCTCTGCAGCCTGCATATAGCTGGCAAACAGAAGAACTTGCCTTTGATGTGACTCTCAGAAGACCCCCCTGCATGGGGGCCTCCAACGGGGGAGGAGAGGGAGGTCTTCCTCCCTCTATTCTCCTCTGTTTTGGTGACTGAGAAAGCCAGTGTGAAATGAGCTTATTTTCCATCTGATTTTTGGGTGCAGGGAAAGAACCATGGTTTGATCCTTTCCATCTCCCTCCCCCCTTCCCAGGGATTCACATGAGCCCTTCCTCAGCCACCTTGGCCAAGCTGTGTCACAAGGGCACCTTATCAGGGTTTGATACTGTTTGGGTCACACTGACCTGACGGCAGGATGGCACGTTGTTCCCTGCCTTGGCTGATGGCCTTGTCTGTGGATCTGGGTTTCATATTTTAAAAAAAAGGATAAGGGTTTCGTGATAGTTTTGTGATAAATAAACTAGGTTATGGTTCATCTCCAGAGGGATTCAAGAATATTGCTACTTGCAACCCTTTGAGACTGAACAGCTTGGAATCCTGCCCTGAGGCATGAGGGGGGCAATGCTTGTTGATGCCTATAGCTTGCTCAGTCCGCAGGAACCGTCATTCTCAGGGCTTTAGCTCCTGGCAGGGGAGTAGAGCAGAACCTTCTCCACTAGGATGTCCTCTGCTGCCTGCACACCAGCCCATCCTTCTGATTAGCAGCGTCCTCCAATGTTTCCTCCTATTTCATGGGCCTGCAGGCAACAGCCGTCTGCTGGCATCCTGCAGCCCTCTTTTAGAGGGAAGGTACCCCTCTCTCATCTGCTGTGAGCAAAATCCTTGGAGTTCCAGCAGGCTCTGGCCAGGGCCTGGGGGCAGTTGGGTGGGAGAGAGATTGTGGGGAGCTCTGCAGCTGGGTAAGGGCTGATGTAGACCCCCAGCCAGCTTTGCCAGGAGAAGGACATCGTAGGCAAGTCTGGCATATAGGAAAGCAGAGCTGCAGAAGGTACGGCTGGTGCTGGGTTACTTTCCTGATGTTTGCTCTTGTGCAGTTGGCTGAAGAGAGGGTTTGTCAGCAACCGTCTCTGCGCTGGCCTCTTGGTGGTTGCAGTACCCAGTGCAGAGCTCTGCTGGAGGTAGACACTGGAGTCAGCAGTACCCCTGCGTTCACAGAATCACAGAACGGTTGAGGTTGGCAGGGACCTCTGGAGATCATCTTGTCCAACACCCCTGCCCAAGCAGGGCCACCTAGAGCTGGTTGCCCAGGACCATGTCCAGATGGCTTTTGAATATCTCCAAGGAGGGAGACTTCACAACCTCTTTTGGGCAACCTGTGCCAGTGCTCAGTCACCCTCACAGTAAAAATGCGATTCCTGATGTTCAGATGGGACCGCCTGTGTTTCAGTTTGTGCCCATTGCCTCTGGTCCTGTCACTGGGCACCACTGACACGGTGCTGGGATCCAGTTTATCCTGGTCCCTATGATGGAGGGGAGTGAAGGGCCTAGGCTGACTCCTCACACCCCAGTAGCAGAGAGTCTCTGCCCCCATCTCACTGTGACAGGATGGTCTGGGAGGGCAGCTCAAACCCACCTTGCAGGCCAACAGCTGGGTGATGGCTTTTCTGGGTGGGGATGTTCTCTGATGGTGGGGGTCTTCTCCGGTAGCGGTAAGAGCCTCACTCTGTGCTGTGCCCTTCTGCTTGGCAGATATGGATGAGTGTGAGGACCCTGCTGTTCAATGCCTAGGGGGAGAGTGCAGGAACACCCTGGGCTCCTACAAGTGCCACTGCCAGGCTGGCTTCGAGCTTATCAACGGCACCATGTGCCAAGGTACGAACCCCGTCCCTGCAGCCCTGTGGGTCCAGGACGTACAGCCTCCCTATGGATCCCCCTTTTTTCTTAGCATGGAGGATGCCACTGCCATTGCAGGCGATCACCATGCATGGCATAGCCATAAGGCTGTAGCCAAATGCAGGATCACCGTGGACAGGGAAGATCTCTGTCTCCATGGCGAGAAAAACAGGGTCCAGGAGCCCTGTGAGGGCTGCCTGTAAGAGACTGGAGAGAGGGAATCTCTGTGGCTTTGGTGAAGGATGTCTCCCAGGGCTGGGTGCATGGCCCTGACTCTGCTCCTTCTGCAGATGTGAATGAGTGCCTTAACAGCGAGGTCTGCAGCCCAAATGGTGAGTGTCTCAACAGTCATGGATCCTACTTCTGCATTTGTGCTCCTGGCTTCTCCAACGCAGCTGGTGGAGTCAGCTGCCAAGGTGAGCTGGAAGACGGCGGGGATATACCTTGGGTCCTGCCCTCTGTCCCTCTGTTCCCTCCTCTGCTGTGAGATCCAGGTTGACGATTTTGGCCTTATTTTGCAGATGTGGATGAATGCACAGACAAGTCCCGGTGCTCGCAAGGCCAGTGCCTGAACACAGAAGGCTCCTATCGGTGTCTGTGTGAAAATGGGTTCAAACACTCCCAGGAAACTGATGACTGCGTGGGTGAGAGCTCATCATTGGGGAGATAAGCCCCCCAGGATCTGGGGGGATGGATGCGGCCAGGACAGGGGGGAGGGCATTTCTGCTCCCAGCACCCAAAGTTGCTAGTGACTTGTAAGGAGCACTAGCAATGGCTCAGGCTCAGGGCCTCTGCCCAGCTGAACTTGACCCAGCTGCTACAGTGAGCATCAGTTGCTACACTGCCGATCTTCATTCCCTTGCCCTCCTCCCTGCAGATGTGGATGAGTGTAAAGAATATGGGGATGCTATCTGTGGCACGTGGCGGTGCCAGAACAGCCTGGGCTCCTACCGCTGTATCATGGGCTGCCAGCCCGGCTTCCACTGGACCCCCTTGGGTGACTGCATTGGTGAGTACAGCCCCGGGTGTCCCTGCCCCTCCTCCTGGCAGGGACAGGGTGGCTGTGGGATGTCTCTGCCAGGGATGGGGGGGAGAAGGAGGAGGAGGAGGAAATGTGCGGCTGGTGGAGAGGCAGATAATGCTGAGAGTTTGTTTTCTTGGCTGAGTTACTTGCTTGTGTCTAGACTTCTCTCTTCCTGGCATCTGGAACAGACACCACATTGTGCTGCTTTCTGCTCGTGAAGAGTCCTCGGCAGGTTACAGCTATTCCAAGCTTGGAGCTGGACCACAGCTCCCTGTAAGCTGTGCTTGCTGGGGCTGCTGCCTGTGCCAGTCACCTGCCTGGCAGGGCTGGGTGAGCAGAAAGGCTGCTGGTAGCACTGTGTGCTAGGCTGGGAAGTCCGGGTTTGGAGTTCAGGCTCCAGCAAAGAAGAAAGATTAAAGGGGTGTCTGCAGTTTTTGAGGCTCCCCCAGCTCAGGGAAGGCTGCAGGAGCGAGGAGCTGCTGCCAGCTACTGGGCTCTAGCCTGCGTCAGGACTCAGACTTAGCATATGGAGTTGCTCCTGGCCTGTGGACTGGGGGCATGCAGCTGCTCCAGGGAAATCCCTCCTGTGCAGCAGTAGGAGGGGAACGGGATGCAGCCAGCAGGGCTGTAAACTTGCCCTCTGTAGGCAGAGGACCCACTTGTGACTGTCCAACCCCACTGGGCTGGGCCAAAGCACGGATTACTCCCTGGCACTATAGCAGCTGGAGAAGGACCAGGTCAGTAAGAACAGGGCAGGAGGGTATCACCCAAGATCTGTCTGCACGTGCCCCACACACTTCAGTTACACTCTTGTATCCCCTGCCAATGTAAGCCTGTAGCCTCTGTGTCCCTTTACACCTCTGCAGGGTCCTATGCTACTCTCAGTCACCCCTGCCAGCCACCTCCCTTGCTTCCCATCCATTTCCCATTCCCACCCTGCTCCTGTCCACCCACATGGCCTCTTTGCAGCTCTGGATGTTGAAGGACCACGCTCATAGCAGGGGAGCGAGTGGGGCAGCCAGACCCAGTCTCTCACATCAAGGGAATGCCTGCCCCATCCCCAGGTGTTGGCATCAGAGCAGAAAGGCCTGGGCAGGTGAGGTCAATTGGGAGAGGTGGGGTCTGGCACAATTCCTGCTCTCCATTCTGCTGCAGACATAGATGAGTGCGCCAACGAGACGTTGTGTGGGAGCCATGGCTTTTGCGAGAACTCAGACGGCTCCTTCCGCTGCCTCTGCGACCGTGGCTATGAGAGCTCGCCCTCCGGGCACTACTGTGTTGGTGAGTCTCCTGTGATCACTCTACCAGTCAGTGTGGGAGAGCTATCGGTGGATGCCAGGCTGGTGTCCCTGCTGCGTGATGCCTCCTGGAGCATGGATGGGGACTGCATTCATGCATGGAGAATCCCAGACATGAACAGGGCAGCTCATGGAGGCAAACCCCCTCCCCTTAGCACAGAAGGTCCTTAGGACTGCAAAGGAGCAGGACTTTACGAAAAAGTGAGCGGCTCCCAGTGAATATGGAGCCCTTCTCTGTGCAGGTGGAAAGGAGGTGCTTGGGGGCTGGAGGCATTGAAGGTGCTAGAGAGGTACTGCAATGGGTGCCTGGAGAGAGCAGGCAGGGTGTAATGTAAGGAAAAACGTATTCACTGCGAAGACAGGCAGGCAGTGGAACAGATGGATGCCCAAGATGGCTGTGCAGTTGCCATCCTTGGAGGTTTTAAAGACCAAATAGGACAAAGCCCTGAGCAGCCTGGTGGGATTCCATACCTGACCCTGCTTTGAGCAGGAAGTTGGACCAGAGACCTCCAGTGGTCCTCCAGACCTGGATGATCCTGTGATCCAGTGACTCACTGCAAGCTGGAGTTCAGGCTCCTTGTATCCACTGAGAGCAGGGCAGGAGGCTCTTGCCAGACTTGTGTTGAGCCATGGTGTGAACACAGCTCTCTGCTTGTCCTTAGCAGCTTCCATCTCCCCGCTGAAGGGTGATCCCATGCTGCAGACCACGCGCAGGCTACCCATGTGGAGGCAAGGCTCCTGCTGCCCACCACTGCCCCTTGCTTTGCAGATGTGAATGAGTGCGAGCTGATGGTCGCCGTGTGTGGGACTGCGCTTTGCGAGAACGTGGAGGGATCCTTCCTGTGCCTCTGCCCCAGTGACCACGAGGAGTATGACACAGAGGCAGGACGGTGCCAGCCACGAGCAGCCATGGGTGAGTAGGTAGCTAGGACCAAAGCATGGGTGGCAGCCAGAGCAGGAGTGAGATAAAACTGAGGGGCTGCCAGGGCTGCATGAGCCCACGCAGGCACGGGCAACTTTCATCTGGGGAGAGCTGAGGAGCCTGAAAGTGGGCAGCTGGGAAGGCCATGCTGCCGGTGATGGGTGTGCTCTGGGACCTCCCAGGCATGGGATGCTGTGTTGGGGTGCCAGCAACCCCATTCCACCCCTGCTCTGCTGTCTTCTAGAGGGCTCCGAGACACGCGCAGCCCACCTCTCTGACAGTGCAGAGCGCAAGCAATGTTACTACCACATCAGCGATGTTCGCCTGTGTGACAGTGTCCTGGCCAAGAACATCACCAAGGAGGAATGCTGCTGTACTGTGGGGGCAGCCTGGGGTGACAACTGTGAGACTTACCCCTGCCCCATCCCAGGCACAGGTAGGACTGCGGCCCCCACCACACCAGGCAAGGCCAGTGCTCTGCCCACGAGCTCCGCCTTGGCTGCACTAACAAGCTGTTTCTTTTGTTCCCATCTCACCTTGGCATTTGCCTCCTGGCCAGTGGAGTACCAGGAGATCTGTCCTCTTGGGAAGGGCTATATTCCCCAGGAAGACCCACTCTCAGGAAAAGTCTCTTTCACAGGTACTAGCACCATTTTCTCTCATTTCTTCCAGGGGCAAGAGGGAGGGAACTGTGCAAAGTCCTGCGTGGAGAAGCATCCACAGAAATTTCTCCCCAGGGCTGCGGTTGTGGGATGCTAACATCCTGCAGCTGCTTTCCTCCATCCAGAGAAATCCCAGATTGCCAGTATCACCAAGCTGGAAGTGCCCTTCCTCCAGTCCTGCCTTACTACTAGCAGTGATTCTTTTTTGGTGCACATCTCCCACGCCCATTTTGAACCAGGGATGGGGTCTGTCCAGTAAGACACAACCCTCCTAGTTAATGACCGGATCTCCCAGTGGCCAGCTGGCTCCGTCTTCCGCACTTCACCTCCAGGGGGTTGTGTTGTTGACCTTCCAGAAGCACACATGAATTTCTTATTTGTGAAAATATCTGTTCCCCGTCATTCCCCCTCTTGCTCTGCCTGTGGGTGCTTCCTGCTCTGCTCCCAGGCTTAGGACTGGTGAGAGAGGCACGGGGCTCGGTCAGGGACCTGCCAGTGATCCAGGCCAAGGTGCCGTGCTGGCTTTCTGCAGGAACAGCACCCAGCCCACCTTGCTTCTATGGCTCTGCTCCCTGAGATGCTCTCTCCCTCCCTCCATCTCTCTTTCAGACATGGACGAGTGTGAGATATTTGGCTCTGAGTTCTGCCGCAATGGACAGTGTTTGAACACAGTGCCGGGCTACAAGTGCTTCTGCCGTACAGGCTACTACTATGACTCCAGCAAGCTTGAGTGTGTTGGTAAGATGGCCTCAAAGACCAGCACCCCACTGTGAATGGAGGGACAGCTGTGCTCCTGCACCCAGAGGTGTCCCTGCTGCCCACGCTACAGGGCTAGGTCTGGGCAACAGGCTTCCTGGGACCCTCCTGGGGAATGAGAGAGGAGGTGGCAGGAGCACCCAAGGGTGTTTGGGCAGGGAAAGGGTCACGTTGTGCACATCTGCCAGCCTGAAACGTTGCTCTGTCCTTGTGCATGGGCAGACCAGGACGAGTGCCAGAATGAAGTGTACTGCATCAACGGCGAGTGTCTGAACACGGATGGCTCCTACCACTGCTTCTGCAGCCTCCCGCTCGTGCTGGATGCCACCGGCAACCGGTGTGTGAACCTCTCCAGCAGGGCAGGTGAGCCTGAGCCCCCGCCACAGCACACCTGAGCCCTGCACATCCTGCCCCGTGGCGGGGTCCCCTGGGAGGGAGCAGTGGGTGAGAGCTTTGTGTCAGGCTGGGGTGTGCCAGCACCAGCACAGTGTGCCGCCAGGGCAGGGGGCACAGGAGCTGGGCTGCACAGCTGTCCCTGTCAGAACAAGGTGGGGCAGCACTCTTCAGGATGATTTTCCTGATATCCTTTGCTTGTGTCTCTCACAGATGCCTTGGAGGAGTACGAAATCCACCTGGATGTCTGCTGGCAGACTGTAGCTGACTACATCTGCCAAGACCTGCTGCACGGCGAGCAGACCACATACACCGAGTGCTGCTGCCGGCTCGGCGAAGCCTGGGGCCAGAACTGCGCACTCTGCCCACACAGGTCCTCTGGTGAGCAGCGTGGCGTGGGCAAGCATCCCCTGGCAGGAGTGGGAACGGGCCGGGCTGAGCTGCTGCTGACCATGTTGTGCAGGGTTGGCTGCGTACAGCTGCAGCGAGGGCTCCTCGTGTTTTCTGCATTGCTGAAACCAGCCCAAGGAGTGGGTGAACCCCAACCTCTCCAGGGCTGAGCTGCACCAGTGGGTAGGATGCACCTGAAACTGGTTCGCAATGAGTCCAAGGTGTTTGAGGGGAACCGTTGCTCTGTGCATCCCACTGCTCCTGATTAGCTTAGGGGAGGTGAGGCGGTGGCAGCCCAGGGTTGGAGCACACTGGGAACTGGAGTTCTGGCAGCTCAAGGACTTGCTGGTCTTCTCAAAGACAAGGTCCTGTCAGCAAACTATAGAGCTGCAGCTTTGGGGGCATTGAACACAGGCCTGGCTCTACTGGCCCAGTGTGGATTCACGCTCTCCAGCAGCAGCAGACCTACGTCTCTCAAGCCAGGCTGCTCTGACCCTTCCTTTTCTCTCACCGCTTGCAGCTGATTTTGCTTTCCTGTGTAATGGGGCCGGTGAAGACAGTGAGAGAGGAGCTGAGCTCCGAGAAAGACCTAGGTATGAGTATGGACCGGGCTTGGAAGACCCCCACTATGGCCTTCCCAGCCCAGATATAGGCCCCTACTACAACTACCTGGAGTCTGAGTATGGAAACCCTGATTCTGGTTTCCCTCGGAGGGAACCCAGCGGCGAGTTTCGTGGCAGCCCTCTCCACCATGGCCCAGGACGGTCCCCCCCCCGCTACCTGCCCAGCCAAACTGGTGAGTACTGGGAGACACAGAGAGGTGCCTTCCCACCCAGCCTGTGTCCATGGGGACTGCCTGGCAGCTCCCACCCTGGCCAGGGTGCTCTGGGCTCGGAGCAAGCTCTTCTCTTGGCTGCTCTGAGTCTGTCCTGGCCCTGCCAGCACCATCGCGCCGCGTGCCTGATGTCCCCTCAGCGGCGGGGTGCAGAGTCGCCCTCCTCTGACACCACCTTGGCCGCCCCACAGGCCTCTACGAGGGCTTCGAGGGGCTGCAGGCTGAGGAGTGCGGGATCCTCAACGGCTGCGAGAACGGGCGCTGCGTGCGCGTCCGGGAGGGCTACACCTGTGACTGCTTCGACGGCTTCCAGCTGGACATGACCCGCATGGCCTGCGTGGGTGAGTGGGGCGGTGCGGGATGCCGGGAGCGGTGCGGGATGCCCGGGGCGGTGCGGGATGCCGGGGGCCCCGCTGCCCTTGGCGGCTGCTGCTCTCTGGCGGTGCCGGCCGGCACAGCTGCCGGGGAGTCCTCGCTCTCCCCGGTGCTTCCTTCCCATAGAGCTGCGAGGAGCTTCCAGGAGGTTCGCTTTCTTCGGGCAGCTTAGATCAGGGCATCTCTGGGCATCCCGGATCGCTCCCTTCTTCGCATAACACCATGAACATCACCAGCTACCGCTACTCTATCCCTGATTAATTTCCTCTACATTCACCACTGCCCTGGTGAAATTCCTCACTTTCCACCCTGCCCTATGAGACACGGTCTCTAAAGCTTCACTCTGCAATTCCCCTACATCCCTGTGCCATGTCTCCATCCTTTTTGCAGTGCAGCTCCCCAAGCCAGCTGAGGCCCAGGCCCCGGGCACTCAACAAAGCAGATGAAGACCCTCTTTTTCCTTAGGCATGGCACTTATTCCAGACGCCAGCACGCTTACTACACAACACAATCATGCAGCTTCTTCATGCAGAACCCATGGTCTCTGCCTCTCCAGATGCTGCTGGGCAGAATGACTGCCTGAGCTGGTAGTCCCCCTTCTGCATCTGTGCGCTGTGTTTCCCTTTCCTTGGCCACAGTGTTGTGCATTTACTTCCAGCGAATTTTGTCTGGTTGATTTTGGCCCACTCCTCTGCTTGAACAGAATGAGCCTGAACTCTGCAAAGTGCTTGCAGCCTGGCATCACACATGTACATTTCGTAAGCACAGGGATTCTTCCTTCATCCACCTTAATGACAACATTTGGATTGAGTAGGAGTCAGGACAGACCTTTGCAGGCTATGCTTTAAATGGCTTTTATTGTAACACCCAGGTATTACTAATTATCTTTGGAGTGCGGCTTTGCCGCCTGTTGTGCAATCGCCACAGTTTCATCTAGACTGTATTCTGTCAGTCTCCTTGAGTGTGTCATGTGAGAGCATGTTGAAATCCTCACAGTGGCCAAGGCACATCATATCCACCGCTGCTCCTTTATCTGACAGACCAGTTATCAGGTCAGTGAAGGGAACCAGAATGGCTTAACGTAATCAGGCCTTAACAGATCTGCGCCAGCTATTTAATGACCCTGATGTACTTTGGAAGGTTATGACCTAATCACACACCAACCTGGTCTGCTTAAGGGAATGGGGGTAAGCAGTCTGTAATTCTGGATTTTCCCTTCTCTGTTTTTGAAGATAGTTACCAGATTTACCCTTTCTGGGTTCTCTGAAACATCCTTTATCCTCCATCTTGGATAGAACTGCCAACAGTTCAGGGACTGCAGGAGCATTAAACAAGCATTAAACAATGAGTTGCAGCAAGCCTTTAGCAATATGAATGTAACTGCTTTATCTATCCAATTGCTGAACCTCCCCATCACAGTACGGCCTTTCCTCGTTTAAACACTTCAAACATGGTCTGTGTGACCATGAGCATTTTTATGATGGCTGGAACAAAGCCTGCCCTGCTCCAGCCAGCTTGGCTGGCTTTTCTTTCTTCCACCGATAAGGACAAGACCAACATTCCCCATTGTTTCCTGCTAACATATTTATGGAGCCTTTGCTTGTTGCCTTTTGTGTCCTGAACTAGCTAGCACTCATTCTACGCTGGAGTCTGGCTCCGTTTTTTTTCCCTTCAGTTCTCCTGCTTGGTGCTTAGGCATCCCCATGTGTTTATCTTGCTGACTTCAGGCCTTTGGAACACTCCTGCGGCTGTGGCAGTGCTTCCCCTCTTGCCTCCATGTTGGGACAGCTTGCCCTTGTCCCACAGGATGAGCTGCCTGCCCCCACCACTGCGGGACCGGGCAGTCTCCAGGGCTTGGTGCACGCCGCTAGTGCTACTCTGCTGCTTCGGGCTTTTGGGTGCCTCTGGACTAAAGTAGCCTTGTTTTACTTCTCCAGACCAGCCTGCTTTTCAGGCTGTGGAGCACCATCTCCCTTGATGTGCTCCCTAACATCTCCTTGGGCTTCTGAGCAAGCCCATCCCGTCCATGGCAATGTTCTGGCCCTGAGGTTTAGCCCAAGTCCGCAGTGCCCATTAAACTATTGCTTTGCCTGTGTACAAAGGCTGCCTTGTTCCTCAAGCTCTCCCATCTCTCGTTTCCCCTCTCCGTCTTCCTCCCGTGACTGCTGTGCTTCCTCCCATCTCACCTGGAGGTTTTGCTTTCAGCCTCCTTCACTGGGTTTGCAGTTCCCTTTCTTTGCCAGATGCCCTCCCAGCCCCATGTGCTAGGGGTAACCCGAGGTCCCCGAAGTGGCAGAACCCTTTAGTCCTCCCAAGGTCTATCGGCCACGGCCGAGGCCTTCATGCTCTCTCAGGAGGTTGGCTGAACCCACCGGCTGCTCCCCGCTCCCCGATGATTTGTGGGAGTGAGGCTGGAGCTAGTGGTCAGAGGGCTTAGACCTGCCTTGGCAGGTGAAGATTTGGGATTTGGGCTCTGGAGGTCCTGTGAGTGCAGGCAAGGGCTCTGGGGTGCGCAGGGATGCGCTGCCCAGCTGGTGGCCCCACTACAGGTTGGGGTAGCCCAGTACATTTAGTACATTCAGCAGAGCAGACCTGTCTCAGTGGGGAAGCTGCTGTGGGGCTCACGTGCACTCTCTAGCCCAGCCGCAAGCCAGCCCAGTGAGCTCTTTGGCACAGTTTGCAGGTTAATAAAACAAACCCGTGTTTGCACAGCACAAGGTTCCTCTGTTCTGGTCCTGAAGGTGATAATCAGCCTCTCAGGGCCGCCATCATCTGCCTCCTCGGCCTTGTCGGATCGGGAAAGGGTATTTTCCAAGGCTGGAGGCGGCCTTTCTCCCAGATCTTACACTAGCACAACTTATTAGCAGAATGCTGCTAACCCAGGGGTATCACCAGCTGCAGAGCTGGGGGGGGCCTTGTCTGGTGTGCATTGCTGGGCAGAGGCGGGGGGGTCCTGTGCTGGGGGATTGCAAGTGTCAGGGATGTCACCCTTGAGGCCTGAGGAGGCTCTGCGGATGTGCTGAGGGGCATGGGAGACTGGTGGGGATCATGGTGAGCATCCTGGAGGTGCTGGGGTGGGGAGCATGAGGCACCTGGGGGGGAGGGCTGGGGGGTGGCAGGGGCACAAGGAGATGTTGGCTATGGGCTGGGACCGCTCACTGTGCCACCAGCTCACCCCAGTCCTCTTCCTTGCAGACATCAATGAGTGTGAGGAGGTGGGCAACCCTGAGCCCCTGTGCCAGGGTGGCACCTGCGAGAACACAGAAGGCTCCTACCGCTGCCACTGCTCACCGGGCTACGTGGCCCTGGCCCAGCCCCACCACTGCGTGCCCCAGACAGCCCAGAGTCCAGCAGCAGCGTAGCTCTAGGGGAGCAGGGGTGAGGGTGCTCTGCTCTGGCACACAGCTCTGGCCCCCAGGACCTGGGCACACAGAGACAGGCCCCCCGGGGCTGTGGGTGCTTTGAGGCTCTTTGCTCCTTCCCCTCCCAAACACACAACTTCCCCGCCACCTCTCTCCACAGGCCAGGGCTGAGCTCCCAGGCTCTGCACCCCATCCACCCTGCCAGCCCCTGCTCCTGCCACAGCAGAGCCCACCCTGGCCCCCATCGCATCGCCCCATGCCACGGAGGCTCACAGGACCCCTTCTCCTGCCACACAGCCCCTGCCTCCCCCCTCGCCCTGCCAAAAAAGGGGGTTCATCTCTCTGCCACTGCTGCACTGACCTAGCAATAAGCCTCACCCACACTGTGGGTGCTGGCCCCGCTCCTCATGAAGCATCCAGCCCCCAGGCCAGAGCTGTGAGGGGGGTTCAACCCCAGCTTTCTAAAGCTGCTGCCTAACCTTGGGGGTGGGGGAGCCGCCGGAGGGGTCGCAGGGTCAGCTGTCCCTGCAGCCAGCCCAGGCACCCCCCCTTAGCCCCGCACTTTGCCTTTGGCTGGGCAGGGGGAGGAGGGGGCACCGTCCAGCTTCCTTTCTGTAAAGTTGTTGGTGACTTTTTTTTTTTTTTTTTTTTTTAACCAAGTCTGCTGGAAACTTCTCTCATGTTGTTAAATAAAACATTTATTTTGGGCCCCTGTGGCTCAAGACACTGGGGCTGGTCAGAACTGTGCTTGTCTTGCCCCTGCCAAGGGATACCAGAGCCACATCCTCCCTGTGGGTCCAGACTGGCAAGGCCACTCCTCTCTCCTAAGCCAATTCTTACCCCTCTCATACTGGCACACAGCCTCCTCCTGCTCCTGAGCCAGAGCAGAGACTCTTGCCAGGCTGAACGCTTGCTTATCTCCCCAGCCCAGTGCCAGCCACAGGAGCCAACTCCAGCCCCCACAGCCAGCACAGCGGTTGTGGCTGCTCACACCCTGCCTCTTCACACAAGGGGGCTGCAGGTGAAGCGTGAGAGCATGTAGGTTTCTGCAGTTGGCAAAAGCCCCCGGGCAGGTTTGGAAGCTGCTTTTCCAGCCTCAGAGCCCTTGATAGAAAGGGCTTTACCTATGCTGCAGCAAGCCACGTGCTACACCACCACCTCCTCAGCAAGCCTTTGCGCAACTTCAGGCTAGCACAGGACCAGCAAGGCAGGAGCACAGCCAGACATTGTCAGCGGGACACCCTGGCAGCCAGTAGCAGAGATGTCTGCCTGCACACCGGTCACCCACGCTCAGGCCAGCGTACCACCTCCATCCCTGCCTTCAGCTGAGAAATAAGACCAGCCCAACCCCAACTAGAAGAAGCCCGGCCACTCTGCTTTTCCTCCTGCTCCTCTGCACTCACTGAAGACAACACAGGAAGATTTTGTCTAGCCTTTATTAAAAGGAAAGTTATAAAAAGAGGTTCAGGAGCTCCCAGCAGCTCTGAGTTAGTAGTAGTGCAAACCATTGGTTAAAGTAAGAATCATCCCTGCAAAGATGTCGAATGCCATTTGGCTTTGCATCCACAAAAAAGAAGTTTTCCCAGCTGCAGCCCTACCAGCTCACGCACGGGCCCAGGACAGAGCAGGCTGCCATGCCAGCTCAGGGAAAGTCTCCTGCCCTCTCCTTCAGCTGCATGGATGGGAAACGCAGGTCCCACGGGCATCCCGGTCATGACGGAGCAGAAGTGCAGGAGGGTGGATGCCGCCGGCATTCTAGAAGAGGCACTGAAGGGTTACCAAATAGCAGCTCAGACACTAGCCAGGTTCATCGAAGAAAAAATCCTTTCTGAGGACAGACAGCTCCATTTCAAACAACTGAAGTGCCTCTGCAGAGCAGCTGGAGGATGATGCGCAGTCACTCCTGCAGCAGACACTGCTCCCCCTTGAGCCGCTGTGATAACACCCCAGGGGGCTCTAAACGGGGTAAAAGCCCTCTGCCTGCAGCTGACCTTGCAGGAACACAGTACTGGCTGCTCAGAGGCTGCAGAGCTCTGAAGGAAGCAGTAAGAAATGCTTATTATATAAAAGAATTTGGCCTGCGTTTTCTTCTGGCTTTCCCCTCCCCAAGCCCTGCTAATGGCAGGGCTCCTCAGCTGGTGATCTGTACTGGTATCTTCCAGCAGAACAACATCTGGTCCTGGTCATCCACCAGCTCCCACTTCACAATCAGCTTAATCTGAAAGAGAGAGAAGAGCAGAAGGAAATGAGAGTGTTCAAGAAACATTAAGGCAAGGACGTGGGGAGGAGGGTTACCACTTGTGTGGAGCACAGAGGTCCTGGGAGCTCTGCACAAAGAGGACAGAGCTGGGGCACTGCCCCCACTGCAGTAGGGAGGGCCACGTTCACGTGGTGATACTCCAGCAGTATCTTATGTGGACAGAGGTTCAGTTGTGTGACACAGAAGACCTCCACGCACTGCACTCAGATCCCCACTCTCCAAGTAAGCAGAGAGTGGAAACGCCCTGCAGACTCCCAGCTGTACTCTGGAGCTCAGCACCCCTAGTTTGGGAGCGTCTGGCTGCATGCAGCAGGCTCTGCAGGGGAGCATAGTACAGGAGGACACTTGGGCAACTGAAGCCACTTCTCAGCAGCTCAAGGCAGGCTGCTTCCTCTGCTGGGTCTGTCCTGAAGTGGGAACTTGAAACAAGAGTCATGCTTATGGCAGAAGTGCCACCAGATAGTCTAAGGAATCTTCTAACCCCTTCCTCACCACCACAGGACAAGATGCCCTTCCCTAAAGGCAGGTGGTGGGACTGCCCCTGGAAGGGTGACAGCTCTGAGGAGTAGACCAGCTGCTTGCTTACTTACACTGGGGTACTCGCTCTTCACAGGGAGTTTGTTCAGGTAGCTGTAGGAATGGCCCTTCTGAATGGGGCACTGGATCCCAGACTTGCATCCATCAGGCTCAGGAATGGGAAAGGGTATATCCACATGCAGCATCTCGCCGTACACCCTCGCTTTGCTGCCCTGGCTCTCGATCTCTGCAGAACACGGGGAAGTACGAGTGTGGCATGGGATCAGCAAACACACTTCTACCTCGCACCCCTCCCCTCCACATACCCTGGGGGCTGCAAGAACATACATCGAAGGGACGCTCGTCCTCCCTGGCCACTTCTTGCCACCCAGACCCCTCTCCAGCCACCCCTCCCCGCTCCTCTCCAGGCAGCGGGCTAGAGAGGCGACCACCCGCCCCGGCCCCCGCGCTGGGGAAGCGATGCTTACTGCTGGCGAAGGTGACGTTGATGCTGTAGGATGTCCCTTTGTGGAGCAGGCAGGGCTGCGTGGGGCAGGGGCTCACGTTCACCTCTTGGATGCTGCCGTCTTTGGAACCTGCAAGGCAGAACCGGGCTTACCGGGCTTTCTCCGCCTGCGGACACCCCCCACAGGTCCCGGGGCCGGCCGGCGCCACTCACCGCAGTCGACGAAGCGAAGGGGCTCGGCCAGGGCGGCGGCGGCCAGCGTCAGGAGCAGGGCGAGCGGGGACAGCACCATGGCGGCAGCGGCGGCGGCTCCCGTTGCTGCGCGGTGTCACATGAGCGCGGCCGCCCCGCCCCGCCCGCCGGTCAGCGGCACCTCCCCGGGGCGGCACCGGCACCTCCCGCTGGCTGCCGCGGGGCCCGGCCCTCCTCCCGGGGCGGCACCGGCACCTCCCGCTGGCTGCCGCGGGGCCCGGCCCTCCTCCCGGGGCGGCACCGGCACCTCCCGCTGGCTGCCGCGGGGCCCGGCCCTCCTCCCGGGGCGGCACCGGCACCTCCCGCTGGCTGCCGCGGGGCCCGGCCGCCCGCCCCGGGGCGGAGCGCAGCGCAGCGGCGGCTGGGGGCAAAGCAGCAGCCGGGCTTAACTCCGGGAGGGGGGTGGGGGTCGCGCTGGGTTCCAGCGCTTGGGCGGGCGGGGACCCCCCAGCAGCGCTGTGCCCGGCGTTCGGCGCTCGCCTCCAGCCAGCGCCGTGGGCAGGGGGGTCCCACTGCAGCTACTGGGGGGGCCGAGGGGAACAGAAATCAAGAGGCTGGCGGAGCAGAGCAGCCTGCGGCCATAGGCGATACTTAGCGCGTACCCCGTGTTCCGCACTCCAAAGCTGGCTGCATAACCCGGGGTTACATCCACTACGTGCCTGGGGTGGCTGCTGCCTTGCACAGAGCACGTACCCCTCGGTCCCGCCTGCCAAACCTGTGGAACGCCACAGGCTCCCAGCTTTGCGCTGTAAAGCGCTGGACCCAAGCAGTTTTTCACCAGTTGCACATGGCAGCAAGCGTCATGACCTTAGCAGGGTCATGTCACGAGCAGCCAGAGGCACATGAGTGCTGATGCGGTAGGGACGTGGCAAAGCTGGCACAGCTTCCCGGCCTCGGCCCCCTGTCCCGGTAAGGTGGCTGCCTACTCAGCGTCAGCTGCCCTGCCAAGTGACTCAGGGTCAACCCCCCCACGCCTGGCTCCAGCTCTCCTCGAAGGCTGTCGCACCAGAAGCCACCGAAGCGTTAGCAGGACTAGCTCTCGTGCATCCCTGCTGAGCGGTTTAGCTCGGAAGAAGAGGGATCCCCTCCTCCCCCCTCGAAAACGGAGCAAGTCTTCCTTTTTTTCTTTTCTTTTAAGATTCTGAATAAGCATTCAAGACCAGCTTGCAGCAGCTCTATCAAAAAAAACCCCAACAAACAACAAACCCCGAAAGACCCTGCTGGGGCTAAGCCACATATTTAAAGCCCATCTAGCACACTTCATAACCAATCCAGATAGTGTCTTTTCCTTGCACGTGGGAACTCGTGCCCTTAGAAGGGCTTTCCTTCTCCCTATCCTTCACATCTTACAGAGCTAACAAAGCCACCTATCTGACCGCCGGGAATAGAAGCGCAGTCGGGTCAGAGCAACACCATAAACTACCGTCACACATTCACAGGATAAGCAGTGTCATGCTTGGGAGCAAATTCCACAACGCATTAAATCGGGATGCCTCCCTGTGAAACGGCTCATCAGATATCTTTGTTTCACAG
Organism: Falco peregrinus; assembly: GCF_023634155.1. Lineage (NCBI taxonomy): Eukaryota > Metazoa > Chordata > Aves > Falconiformes > Falconidae > Falco > Falco peregrinus. The sequence goes on from NC_073721.1 coordinate 66,932,165, forward strand.
ATGCTTTTGTACGGTGGCAGCAGCTACATACACACAAGTCTACATGTATTTCAAAGGGTTTGAACTAAAAATCATTGAATCTAGGATCAGAATTAACGTGTCTGTACCCCCCAAGAACTGGATTAATGAAAAGCCTAATAAGTATAAGTCTGTAAAACTACAGTCAAGGCCTTTACACAAAAAAGCAGCAGAAACCTTCTGCCCAAGGCTTTTAGCTGATATCACACATTACCATCATGCCAGTTTTGCAATAACAGCTTTAAAGCTTAGATTACCCAGGGCAGCACAAGCATCGTAGGCCAAACAGACCTTGCTTTTAGGCACATGCCCCCTTTGACATCTGATACAAGATGTGGGCCTCCAGGTCACCTTGGATCCCAACATTTCACCAAAATACTTCAGAAAGACTCAGTTTAGTCTGGCCTCCTTATTTTGCAGACAGAACTCCTCCCAGATTACCAACATCATGGGGAGCTTGTGCTGCGGTGCAGAAACCCTGGGAGAAAAGGCTAAGGAAGCCAACAGATAAGTTCTTTCCAGCAAGACTAATACTCAAGTTCTTCATTTCAGTAATCCAACCAACTCCATTACATGAGGTAAAAGTCTCAGGTTCTGCTTCATAGGTTAGCTACACCTGATGAATCCAAATCCCTCTAACAGCATTGCACTTGCGACACGGTAAACAGATGCACCTGCAGGCACTACAGCAGCTGTGAATACAGGAGTCAGGTTCTCAAGAAAATCCACATACAGAGACTAATCGATTTTACTGTTCTTTCAGCCAGAACATGCTGCTCTTGCTACAGATCATCAGAATTCACATTGAAATGCATCACAAAGCCACTCTCGCATTCAACACCATGCCAGAGGTTTTATTATCACCAGTTTCTGAAGCACTACAACAAGCTCAATTTTTCACCAAAACAGATGCAAGATGATTTAAGCGCACACATTGCAGAGGAGAATAAAGCAAAATAGCTAGAGAATTCAGCTCACAGACAAATCTCTTCAATACAGTAATGTGCTCAAAGAGAGCTAGAGGAACTCCCCAGACCCAGATATTGCAGACCAGAATAAGATGGGGAAAACGGAACATAACAAAACCTAGAAACAGATTACGTCAGGCTGTCAGGGACAACCAACAAAATCCCAGCAAAGGGAAGAAGAAAACCTAGACCGTGACTCTGGATGAGAGAAAAACACCACTACATCACATAGCTGGCAGAAGGAAAAAACAGCCAGCGTTAAGAAAGAGGAGCAAAGAAATAGCTGTTCTCCTTAGGTACACTCACCTCTCCTAGCTGCTCAAAAAATTTGCCTGCACCACTTGAGTCACTCAGTGTAGTGGATTATTAATTAGATGAAATTAAGTCTGAGAGGCCAGCTGGCCTCTTTCTCATTCTTTCAATCTGCAGCGACCATCTGAGCAACATGTGAAGTGCCTTGAGGGTACTTGTCACACTTCTGACACTTAACACTGGTAAAAATGAAGGCAGTTAGAAAGGAAGAGTGTCTGTTTTTTGGGGCTGATATCCGTTCTCCAAAAAGCGTTCACAGTGAATGCAGCCACAACATGGAGAAATACAGGGGGATCAGTCTAATACACCTGCAGCAGAGAGAAGGAAAGCTGGCACGATACAGAAAGCAGGCGTGATCCTCTGCCTTTTCTCCCAGAAGTTCTCGATTCACTTCTCCAAAGTTGGCTGCTTTTGGGATGCCACATTGATAGTAACTGGAGAAACACCCCAGTATGTTTTTTTAAAACATTGTGTTCCGATGCACCTGATGAGGATTCAAGTGTTGCAGGTACCTGGATTAACACCAGCCCTCCCGGGATCCGCCTATGATACCTTCCTGGCTTTAATCTAACAGTGCTAGAGTTAACCCAAGAGCAAGCAAAAGTAAACAGCTCAAACCAGTCTTCATCTACATGTGAGGGTGGGACAAATAAGCAAAAGCACGTGGCTGCAAAAGCATTGCCTTGCTTGGAGCAGGACAGTGAGAAAGCAGACTGTCCCAGGGTCTCCTGATGTTAATTCACCTCCTCCTGCTGGGATGACCGGTTTTCCTTCACCATCCCACTGTGTGACTCTCCTCAAGCCTGGCCAGGGGTAAGAAATGGGATTCCTCCCCCAGAAACACATGAGGAAGGAGGAGATAAAGACTCTTTTAACCGGGGATGCACCTGTGAGCAACCAGCTAGACCACTGTCACATGCTGGGTGAGGAGGAAGAGGTGAAACCACTGAGGGAAACGTGTCTCAGGCGGCTGTCGGGAATGTATGGGGGGGCCACGGGCCTGCTGGTGCCGTGGGGCCCTGCTGTGGTGGGGAGGCGAGAAGATGGCAGGAGGCTGAGGATGCACCTGCAGCACCAGGGCCATTAAGCACCCACCTAAAGGAAAACCGGCCTGTGCAGGGATTTCCGAGCTGCCCCCAGCCTGGTGAAGGAGAGCGCACCAGAAAAGCCAAGGTCAGGGAAAAGCCCTAAAGCCCCAAGCACCGTGGTTTCGCCTCTGCTTGCCTAACACCCCTACAACTGCACCTTGATCCCTCTCAGGGTCTCTGGGATAAACAATCCTCACAGCTAATTCCAGGACAAACACACGCGGCTGGAGGGCGCTGCGTTATTTGTTTTATTAATCTTTATTCTTTTATTGCCGTTTATTTCCCTCTGTGAGCATCGCTGCTCAGGAAAGCAAACACTCCCAAGGACGAACAGCGGGTTCGGTGGCTTTACCGAGCCAGAAGCCGAGCCGTGCCCGCGGAGGAACGCTGCCGGCGGTACCACCCCGGCCCGGGCGGGGCGGGCAGCGCGTTGCCTGGCAACCCCCCCCTCCCCCGCCCCGCTCAGCACTTCCGCCTCGGCGGGCGCCATGACGGCCCTCGCCGGAAGCGGCGGCGGCGGCCAGCCAATGGGCGGCCGGGGCGGGGCGCTGAAGCGGGCGTCGAGGGCAATATGGCGGCGCCGGGGGCGCTAGGGCGCCGGTGGCTGCTAGCGCTGGGAGGCCGGACGAGGTACCGCTCCGGGGTGGTAGTGGGCCCGCTTGGTCCCCTTGGCCCCTCGGAGGGGCTGTCGAGCGGCAGGGGGTGGCGGCCTTGCGCAGGGTCGCGCCGGCTGTTACCGGTGGTGTGGCGGGGCTCCCTCTGAGGCTTCCTCCTTTCCTCCCTTCTCCCTGAGGCAGCTGGTGTCCTGCTCCGCTGTGCCGAAGGCGAGAGCTACCGAGGTCCCCGCCGGCTCCTGCGTGTGCAGTTGGCCGCTCGCTGCGGTGGGCGTCATCCTTCTCCCAGCCGGGCCCGACGGAGAGTGACCCCAGCGAGGGGCAGGTCTTCCTCAGTGAGAGCTGTGTGAAGGTAGGGACCCCAGGAGGCAGCTCGGGTGCCTCTGGGAGGGATTTCCAAACTGCCTGACTTGCCCTGGGTATGTAGGCAAGGCATTTGAGAGTTTGCCCATTTGTTCAGCAGGTCTTTTAATCCCCTTTTTTGCAGCGGCTGCTGGAGATCATAGAAGGCTCAGAGTTTCTCAGGCTGCAGGTGGAAGGAGGTGGCTGCTCTGGATTCCAGTACAAGTTTTCCTTAGACACAGTTATCAATCCTGATGATAGGTAAGGACAAAGGTGTGTAGTACTGATCAGGTGTGACTGTTCTTTGCAAAGATGACAGGAAGGGTGTGCGTGATGTGATAGTATCTTGCATTGAAGGGAAGAAGCTTGTGAGGTAAGGAAAGTGCTCTGTTGGGTCTGCAGCACAGCTAATGGTTAAATATGCTGCTTTTTCTGCAGGGTATTTGAACAAGGTGGTGCGCGTGTGGTCGTGGATGTGGACAGCTTGGCCTTTGTGAAGGGTTCTATGGTGGACTACAGCCAGGAGCTGATTCGCAGCTCCTTCCAGGTGGTGAGCAACCCCCAGGCAGAGAAGGGTTGCTCATGTGGGACTTCCTTCTCCGTCAAATTCTGACTGGACTTCCCATGGATGGACACTGTCTGCAGATGCTTCTTGGTAGTCTTCAGAGGGTTTTTGCTTGTTCTTTTCCCAGCTACATCCTCTTGTCTGCCTTACCCTATAACACAGCTGTCACGTGACTCCAGCTGTGTGTGTGTCTGCACTGAGCCTAACTCCAAGACTTGTTGGCATTCCCATCAGAAACATGAAGTAGCTGTGAGCACACATGGGAGCATCTTCAGTGCTTTGTGAACTACTGGCCAGGTTGTGCTGACTCACCAACCCTGTCCTGAGTGTGGAACCACTTAACTGGTTGTCTCTGCAAGAGTTTGCTGTATATATGTGTGTGTTTATTGAAAGTTCTTACTAAAAGTCTTTGATTGTTATTGCTTGTGCATTCCCATGTGGGTAGAATCTGGGTTCTTTCAGGCTGCCATTTCTTATTCCTTGTCTTCCAGGTAAATGGGACTTGGAGTGTTTCTCCCATATACCTTCCAGTGTTGCTGGCTCTCTGCTCCCCAGCTCAGTGGGCTTTTCTTGAGACTTCACTGTTCTCTTACCTAGCAGGCTTCTCTTGGTCCCAGGAACCTGCAGTATTTTTGCTGTTGGTCCTTGGGATGAAAGCTTTTACTTGTTCAGAGTAAGTGAAGCTAAAAAATTGAGGTAGAAGAATTAGTAGTTTGTCTTTTACATTTAAAAAAAAAAATAAAAGCTTGTGTATCTATATATAAATAAAAGACACAGCCCTCCATCCCCCCGTGCTATTTTAGGCTGTTCCTAAACCTGACTTGGAATCGCAGGTCATACAAACCCTTGGACTTTGTGGTGTCTGCTGCTTTCCCAGCGGGAAGGGAAGTTCAGGTTACGCAGGCAGAGAAGGATCTGGAGTATTAGTTAAGGGTGGTCGTCAAATCCTTTTGTCTTAGTTGTCTGATTTTCTGTTTTCCATAACTTCCTTCACCATTTAATCCCTGTCTAACTTGTGGTTGGTTTGATGAAAGAATAAGATAGCTCCTTTCCTTTCTGAAACTGCCATGGAATAGGACATCTAGAAGTTTCCAGAAAAATATCCTTTTGATTAGTTGTTTCCTGTAGTTTTTTATCTGCCACTAGATGTCTTTTAAATCAAAATGACTCACCTGCTTCTGGGTGAAAGGAGAGATGGGGAAGCTATTTTTGTTCCCTCTTGTATTTTAATCTGATCATAACCAAATTGTCTAAGACAGTCTTTCACGTGAGTGTGTGGATACTGCATGACTCTGGTCTCAAGGAAACTGCTTATGGCAAACCATGAGCCTCTTAACACTCCATGCTACAGGCATTTCTGTTCTTAAGCTTCCCAGGTGCCTTTCTAATCAGCAGTGACTACGTACAGCACTGATTTGCCTGTTGATTTCCAGCACTTAGAGTTGATAGCTAGTTTCACTTTCATCTGTAGATGTTATGGGAGTTCATATGTGATCTGCTCTGACTTTGCCACATGGGGGAAAATCGATGGGATTTGGAGCAGCAGCTCTTTTGATTTAGCCCTTTCCATTTCTGTTTCCTGCAGTCAACAAGTTCTACCTAGTTATGTCGCTGTTGAAGGGAGCTGAATGGAGGACTGTCCTGTTTTGTAAAAGGGGGTAAAAGTATGTGATTAAAAGACTTGTCTAAACCCCTGCAGGATGTTTTGGCCCTGCCCTTACGCTCCCAGATCCTGAAGGTGATGTCAGCCAGAACTGTGTAAAAGTGTAAGGCCTAAAAGTTTTGTAGGTAGAAGACATTAGATAAACTTGATTTCTTTCAGCTGGGGTAACTGAGCAATGAAAGTTGGTGGGAGGAATTGCTTTCTGAATCGGGAATTGCAGATCCACTTCACAGTCTGACCTTGGTCAAGTCTCTTGGGATCTTTTACAGGAAATAAAAGTGCAGCAGTAGTGGTGGGGCGGTAGCAAGCTAGCAGCTACCAAGGTGGTTTTTTTTCCACCCTCAACTAAAGCCTGCTTTGAGCCCCTGTAAGCATGCAGCCTTTGTCTTGGCTTACTGTTCTTACTAAATGTAAACGTGCCATGCCTGTTCAACCTAGCCAGGTTCCACCTGCCTTCACTCACTCAGCATTGATGAAGTAAATCAAGCAAGTGCTGTCCATGTGGAGCGCCACCTTTTTCGGAATATGTATGTCTCTCTCCCAGGGCCTGTATCTATCTATGGGATGTGGCTGGTTGTGGCAGTACTGCTCTAACTGCACTAGGTGGACCCCTTACTCCTTGGGAGTTGCTGCGCTGGACACAAGTCTCTATCTGGGGTGAAGTTGGATCTGCTTTATATAGGACCTAGGCAAGAGCAAAAGTTTCTTGGCAGCTGCCTGTTTTGGAGGCAGGCTGGCGCTGAGTTCTGGTATTGCAGCAGTGTGGTCTCTAGATCAGAGAAAGTGCTGGAAGCTGGAGAGGTTCCAGCTGCACATGTTGCTCTTGGCCTCCTGGTCCTGTTTCCTGGGAGCAGCTGTAATCCACTGGCCAAAGCTACTAGTCTTCCAGTTCCCAGTAGGGAATGGGTGCAAAGAGATGTCTGTCCTTTAACAGTCCTCCTGATTCTTAAAAAAAAAAAAAAGAAATCCTGTCAGCATATTAGAAATTGAAAACTGTCCATGTTAGGAAGTCAGCAAAGGGGGTCGTGTAGCAGAGGGGGTTGAAGGCTGACGTTGGTGAATTTTGGCTGTGTAGGCAGAAAAGGCTAGATCCTGACTCATATGGAAGAAAAGGGGAAAATAACCTGTCAAGGTTTGTACGCTGAATAGCCTTAGGGGGCAAAGATGGCATCACACTGTAAACTGTGGGGCAAGACCAGTGATGCTTAGAGAAGGGTGCAGAGGACTAGGCAGGGGATTCGGTTCTGCCTGGGCTGCAAGGGGACTGTAGTGTGGGGGAGAGGTAGGAGCCCTTATACCGAGCCACCAGGAAAAAGCAGGAGTACAGAGCTGGAGGTGCTGCTTTTGCTTCATGGCAAATGAGAAACTGCAGTGGAAAATCTTTCTCTGCTCCCACATGAAGAAGGAGGATTCTCTCAGTTCACCCACCTGACAAGGAATGAATGATCAAAAAAGATATTTATGGAAACTTACGTTAAGATGAAACTTCAAGGGAAAAGGGCACAATCATCAGTGTCACTGACAGGCGGGTAGAAGAGGATGGAATAGAAATCCTCACTTTGGTGAGGGCATGTTGGGGCTCTGCAGGGACCTGTTAGTAGACGACCAGCGCATCCTCAGCCTGTGACTCTGGCTCCGTTCGTCAAATTAGGTATCTGCCATCACCTGTTAACTGTGGGTCCCTCTTCCAAGCTTCAAGCCAGGCAGTGGTAGAGAAATGGCAGATTTTTGTCATGCCCCTTTTCTTATGGCTTAGGAATATGCATGAGAATGCTGTGCTCACCTTGGTGGGCTTCTGTGTGGTATTACTCGCTACAAAGAGCGGTTGGGATGAGCGGCTCCTATGAGACCGAGGGCCAGCCTAGGTTGGATGTTTGAGGAACAACTGGCCCTCTCACCCCCAAATCTTCATCTTCAAAATTTCACTAAGCTCAGTTCCTCTCCCTTGTGAAATCCTGCATCTGTACAGGTGTTGGGTCAGTCAGGAAGACAGCTAGGGGTGAGGAGCCAGTACCCCCAGATGACACCTGGGGGTTGGGCTTCTGCTTCCCCTACACAGTAGTGTTATTTGCTGCTGCTTTGGGGCTTGCCTGAATCCAGCACCTGAGGGAGGAACCACTGAGCAGCAGAGAGGGCAATAACAGGAAGGCAGAAGTGCACACAAGGCGGCTTCTCTTGCCTGTGTGCCACACCGTAAAGGCAAATGCTTTTGTATCAAGGCTGTTCTTCAGCCTTGCAAGTGTTTTGAACATCTGCTGGCAGCCAGATGTAAAAGAACAGAGTGGTATAAACCCCACTGTTCACACTGGTAGCTGGGCCTGCCTGGAGGAGTTTACCGAATTCGGAGCAATTGTATTTTGTACTGAATACAGGGCATGCTGTATTTCAAGGGTGAGCTGCTAGTGGGGACCGAACCACTCACGGTCTCCACTAGCAAACGCAGCAGTTGGGTTTGTTAACAGAGAATGTGATAGGATGTGCATCATTTTGGTGCTTTGTTCTCTTTGCCTGTTTTCATGCCCAGCCGAAGCTTTCACCATGCTCCTCTGGAACAGGCCATAGCTGCCAGAGACACTGGCAGCAGAGAAAGGTATAACCCTGCATAATGGTGTGTTTAATACGACTGTCAGCCAACCTGGAAAAAGAACCATGATTCAAGGAGACTGAATATTGATGAGAATAAACTGCAGCCACCTGTATTGTATCAAACTCTTCCATTTGGGTAATCTTTTTATGACTTTTTTTTTTTTAGAGGATGAATCCTTGAATCAAGCGCCGTAGGGGCTAGGTATAGGATTAATGGTGCAGTTTGGATCTTGCTGGGTTCTGAAGAATATGTTAGCTCTGCATGGTTTCCAGGATTAAGCTGCAACTGGCTTTGATCTGTGCAGATACCTGCCCAGGAAACAGCTCAGTAGATCATGGACTTGGGGTGAGTTTAGCATCCAGCTGTGGACAGAAATGCCATGGTGAGGCAGCTGAAGCTGTTCATGACAGCAAGATGGGCCATTACTCCAAGGCTGTGATTCCTCGCCCTGTGGGGAGCAGTTTGTGTGCAGTGCTTCCTGCCTCTGGCCTTCCCAGCACTTGTATGGCTCTTAATATTTCCTGCTTGGGCAATAAGAGTTTATGGCCCTAGTCTTTGTGGTTGATTAGAGCCCAAGTTTGTGCCCCTGTTTTAATCAGTGCTCATTTACCTTTGGCATCCTTCAGAGGAACAGAATGGTATGTCTTTCAGTTGCCATGGAAACAGCGAGACTAAATGCACATTTCCATGGCAACCTGCCATTATCTTCAGCTCTATCTGTGGGTCTCATTTTCTGACCATGGGGGTGGGGTGGTGAAAATGGAACTTCATCTCTTAAAAAAAAAAAAAAGGGAAAAGAAAGATACTACCACCACCATCATCGCCACCCCCTTTCCTCCTCTGGCTCAGGCTTGGGGCTGAGAGGCCCATGACTACTGCCACCATCCCATGCGCTGGGGCTCCGAGGTATTGTCTTCAGCTCCTTCTCTCCTTTACCCTTCTAAAAATAGAGACGTTCAGAACAATTTGATGAAAATGTTCCAGCACTTCTCTGAGCTCTTTGTTTCCTCAGCTAACGCTCCCAGAAAAGGCCCTTGAAGTTAATTGAACTTTCCAGTGGGTTCCAAAGGTCAACGTGCCTGAGCTCCTTTTGGTTTGAAGGGCTAAGGGTTAATTATGGAGTCTAAGACTCTGAGGAGAAGTTTTTGTTTGCTGGGACTGGAGGCACCAGGGCACATCATATTAACCTCAGGAGTGAGGGACCTGCTTGCAAGGGGGGCAGCACAGACTGTTCCAGGTCACACCCCTCAGAGAGTTGGGGGTCATAGGCGATGCTTATTTGGTTTGTGTGCATCTTGGGGAGATGCAGGGCAGAGAAACCAGGTGTTTGCTGTGTGATGGGTCTTGCAGCCCCCCAGCCAGAAGTGGTCTTGGCCACTGCTAGCATCTCTGCCTCCCCCAGCCACTAAGTCAAGAAACTGACAGAATCTGTACTTTGAGCAATTGCACACAGCTGTTCCTTAAGCCTGTGTTCATTATTCTTTTTCTAGCTGGCTTGACCTTTAGCTAATTCCTCTTATTCATGGTCTAATCTTGGTTACTGAGGAAAAAAGCTTGCGTCTTGAACTGTTCTAGCCTGATGCAATAAAGTCATCCATGGAGAGGATGTGGTAGAGCTCTCCCTCCACATCTGCCCCACCAGCCTTTTTCAGGTGCTGAAGCAGAAGGTGATAAAGCTCTGGCTGCTCAGGAGTGAGCATGGAGACAGATGGGGTCCACAGAACAGGTGAGGCAGTTGCTGCTCAAGCACAACTCTTTTCCTTGCTGTAGGCTCCCACAGTGCTGATTGCACGTGACAAAGAGCTGCCACAGTCAGCCTGGGTTTGTATTGTCTCGTCAAGGAGAGACCAAAGATCAGAGAGCCCTGTACATTGCTGAACTTGCAGGATTTCACCCTGGAAGAATTACTGCCTGGACATACTGCCAGCGTTTGGTTGGGAGCTACTGCTTGGAAGGTTCTGAGACGTGGGGATTGCTAGCAAACTCAGTCGTAGCCCTGCTGCCATGGCTCACAGAGCTGCACAGCCAGAGTGGTGTTAAGCTCTTCCCCTCTTGTCCGTAGCAGCTGAGCAGGCGCTGACCGAGGGAGCCACACGGCCTCTCGTTCAGCTTCTCCTTGGCATACAGTGTCCGTTCTTCTCACCAGCATCCTGCACAGTGTCCAGGCGAGGGTGGCCGTACTCTGGCCGGTGCATCTGGTGGGCTGCATGGCAGTCTTCCCTTCGCCTCCCTGCATACCCACGCATGCCTGCCTCAAACTTCAGACCGGGAAGATTCACGTTAAATATAGAAACTTTTGAGGGAAGAGCTAATAGCATTTGGAAAAGAGAATTCAGTAGCTGCCTTTGGTGACAAAGAAATAATGGGGCGATGCTATTGTTAGCAGAACTTTATCTACCAGCTCCTGCAAAAGCTTAATGGGGAGCAGGGAAGCAGTGGGACTGTGTGGCAGATCCCTTGGCCTCTTAATAAAATGCTTCCCCCTGCTGCCACTGTCCTACGTTCCCAGATAACAGGCACAGGACAGAAATAGGACTGCTATGGTGAAAGAAGTTACTTAATCCTCTTTGGGCTAAGTAAAATATATCAGCAAAGAGCCAATTCACAGGGCAGAGCTGAATTACACAGGAGAAAATTGTGTCTGCAAATCAAATGGAGCTCCAGCACTGTGAGAGAGCAAAGACAAAACAGGCTGGCATGGGAGAAGGGGGAATAGCCCAGAGAGATGCTCGGGGAGGGAAGGCAACAGGAGGTATTTGCTGAGCCTCCCCCAGCTCCACTGCAGCAGCATGAGTTTGTGAGTGGATACGGCTGTCAGAAGGTGGGAGGGTGCTTACAGCTGTCCAGGTATTGTTAAGAGGCAGAAGAATCTGGTGAGACCTGGGAACCTCTGAGAAGACAAGAACTGGTGAAGGGGGTGGGGTATAGCTGATGTAGAAAAGAGTAAACAGGATGGAGGAACAAAGAGTAGGCAGCTAGACCAAGGGGAGGCAGGAGCTGAGCTGAGTACGTGCCTGTGCCTGCTGGGTGGCCGCCCACCCGAGATTCCGCCGTGGTGTTGCCAGATCCACAAAGACACTGACCTGCTCTGCTTTGTGCTGGCTGAACCTTGGGTGGCAACAGCCTGCGAGGAAGGATCCTCAGCAAACTGGAAGTGCCAAAGCTTCAGAGATAAAACCAGACCTGCCACAGGACTGGGAAGTTACCTGCTTTTCAAGGGCTGGGCCCTGCTGGTGTGGAGAAAAGGGAGCAGGTCTGAAAAGCAAGGGTGTGCAGGGAGCCCCGGTCAGTTGTTGGACACACAGGCTAGTTCTCCAAATGAGTAAACGCTCATGTTATAAAGAGTTGAGTAACAGACCTCTGCTGCTTGAGGATGCCCTCTTCTACAATGCGCTGGGCATTGCGGGTTCGTGTCCTCTTGATCCATGCTGGATGTGATCATTTTACAGGGTAGATGAGAGCACTAGAAGTGTCAGGTTAGGAGGACTTCCTAAAAACTGGGGTAAGCTTGAGTGGGGGGAAAGGGATGTCCTAGATCGCTTGGGGCTGGCCCAGAGATTAAGTTGTTCAGCAAAAGGACAGCTTATTGAAAGAGTTGTTTTTCTCAAGACAAAATGAGGGCACACCTTGTACAGCGTATGCTATGCTGGACACAGAGGTCTCAGTCACAGCCTGAGCTCCTCACCTAATGCTCAGGTGTGAAGGGCTCGATAGACATGACCCTGCAAGCTTCTTCTGGCCCAGGGGAACCTGATCGCTTCCTCCCAGGGATGCTGATTTGTGTCCCTTCCTTTGGAGTCTGTGCTTCCTTTGCCCCCTCCCCTCCTGCTCATGTTTTCCAGATGCATTCGATTTATACATACTCGTTCCCTTCCTCACAGGAATGAGTTTGGTGCGTGTCAGTTGTGTGAAAGAAAAATTGATAGAGCAGGCTGCCGAGCAAAGCAGCTGGGATCTTTCTTAGGAGAGCTGCAGTCGTTAATTATAGGAGTCTAACTAAACCCTGGCTCAGGCAAGAAGCATTTTCTAGATCTCCTTCCTTTCTTTTGTACCTTCCTGCACAGGTTGTCACTTCAAAGGCAGGATTCGGGGACAAGTCAAAACGACACCCACCTTTTTGAATAAAAATGGGATGCCGAGTGCCAGGGAGCAGTTCCCGTTCTGGCTCCCTCCTCTCCCAAACTGATGTGAGGGGCACTGCACCTCTCCCCAGCGAGGGCTGCAGACAGCACTTGTCTGTCCCTTGGGCTTTCTCCTGCTTCTTCCCTGCCTCGGGCGGCGCAGTGAGTCAGCTCCTGCCTTACTAAAGCCTCTCCTGGGTTTGATCTGAGCACCAGCTTCCTCTCCCTGGCTCAGGTCTGTGCATCCTGGCCGGTACCTTGGCATGGCAGGTTCCCCAGGGGTCCATTTTATTAAAGTCACTGCAGAGCTGGGTATTTCAGTCCCGAGCAGCTTCACATGTGCATCGCAGACAGAGCCAGCAGCACTGGAAAGGATTTTCTCTGTATGAGTTTACCCCCGGCAAAAGACAGTGGGAGAAGAGAGGGAGGAAACACAGCCTGGATGTCCTTAAAAGCCTGATACTGCCTGTGCATGTGCCCCTCTGATATGTTTCTGGCTGATGATCCCAATACAGGCCGTGCTACTGCCCTGTTTCCGAGACTGCCTACACAGATAACCTCGTCTTAACATCACCGACTTGCTCACAACCTTTGCTCGTGTCACCTCATGATCTGTAATACTGAGATAAGAGTGCTTGCCACAGCAGGAGGCTGCCTGCATTAACAGCTAAAAGATACTAAGAGGAAAGAGGGCTACGAACATGCTTAGGGTAGATAAAGCCGATTTGGTCTCTTTACAGAAGAAAGTTGTTATGTGTTTTCCTCAAAGTTTCACAGGGCTGCCAGGAGATGTGTGCCTAGCCAAGGGAGGTACTGTCATCAGAAGCTGATTTTGGTGCCCCAGATGGATGCTCGTGGCCTTATGCTGGGGCTTGGGCAGGGAGAGAAAGGAAGGGGGGCACTGGCTTGCTAATTAAGAGACTTTCTGCTGCTTTTCTGCTACTCAGAGGGGGAGGCAGGACCTGTGCCTGATGTGAGCCTCTCGCCTGTGCTGGGGCCTTTCTTAAAAGCTGCTAAACCTTAAAAAAAAAAAAAAAAAAAAAAAAAAAAGAAAGAAAAAAAAATCTGCAAACACTTTGATAGTCCTCACAGGAAAGTGAAACAGAAGAGCCTTTGAGCTGCACGTATAAGAAAAACCTCTGTACATTGCTGTGGGAAGAAAGGCTGGCAGAGCCGAAATTTGGCAACTGTCCCCAGCTGGTGAGGGAGGTGCTTTTCTGCTGTGAGCTCCTGCCATGACTGATGCAGAGACAGAGAGTAAAAGCGCAGGTTCCTCTGTAGGCAACAATTAGCACCTCAAAACCATCAGGGTGCCAGTGGGATGGGGAGGGTGAGCCAGTGATTGTCCTCTGCCTCCCTACAGGGGCTTGGTCCTGGGCTCACCCTGGCAGAGGCGCCCAGCCTCTCCATGTCACACCTCCTTCTGCAGGACACCTTCCTGCTGCGGAGGCCTCCTGGCCAGGCAGCATCTCCCTGCTCCGCATTCCCATGGGTTTCCATAGCAATCGGTGGTGTCAGCTGCACGAGGAAGCCAATGGAGGGAAATGAAGGTTTCTCCCTATCCTGGGCCAGCGTGGGGTGAGATGAGAAAGGAGCATCCTGATGGAGGTAACAGCACTTGGGCTGCCCCAGTTTACTCCTGCCAGGCCAGGGCATGAAGATGCAATGGGAGTGTGTAGACCCCAGGGAACTTGCAGGGCAGGTTTTGGGGGACTGCATGCACCCCAGAGCCAGCCCCACACACCCTCTGCCCTGCCAGGGGGCTACCGATACCAAATGAATGCCATCCTTTTTTTTTTTTGTGGATTTTGTGTCCTTTCCTTTTGCAGCCTCCATCTCTTTTCCCCCCCAGCCCGCTCTGTTTTTCCCCCTTCAGTGCATTGTCAGTCAATGAAGTCAGAAATTAATCTTTGGATTTCATGGAAAATACGTTGCGGAGCTGGAGAGGCTCAGGCAGCCTTGAAAACAGCATTTTTATTCCCAGGATGGGGGAACGGGGCACTGGAGTAAAACTCCAGGGAGGGCGAGAGAGGCAATGGAGGGGAGTATGGGTATCAAAGGCCGTTCCCAGCAGGAATAGAAGAGTCCTGGGAGAGCTCCCTGTACCCTCGGCACCATGGGAAAAGTGGATTTCATCATCTGCTAACCATTCCTCTCCTGCCCCAGACAGGAGGAAGGGGGAGACCTGCCCATTGGAAGCAAAGGGAAAACTTGGGGGAGACTTTCAGAAAAAAAAATAAAAATGTCAATCCAAACCCCAAACATTTTGTACTATTGAGCATTTTAAAAAAAAAATTGAAACATAGGTCAGCTTTGAGATGGAACTGTCATGTTGAAAGAAAGCCAAGCTACTTCATTTAGAAAATGTCTAAACAAAATGTTTTGACATTTTCAGGAAAAAATTGTCCTATACATTTTCAGACAAAACTTGCTAACATGTGATTGAAAAGATTGGCATCCTGAAAACTATATTTTGAGGCAAGCTTGGCACATGCCAAATACGTTTCATCGCACTCCTGGGCACAGTCCAGGCACCCAAAGTGCAGCGGTGCCAGGCAGAGCCCGGAGAGCTGCCCAGGGATCGGAGCTGCCCAGGGAACGGAGCTGCCCAGGGATGGAGCTGCCCAGGGATGGAGCTGCCCAGGGATCAGAGCTGCCCAGGGACGGAGCTGCCCAGGGATGGAGCTGCCCAGGGAATGGAGCTGCCCAGGGATGGAGCTGCCCAGGGATGGAGCTTCCCAAGGATGGAGCTGCCCAGGGATGGAGCTGCCCAGGGATGGAGCTGCCCAGGGAACGGAGCTGCCCAGGGATGGAGCTGCCCAGGGATGGAGCTGCCCAGGGATGGAGCTGCCCAGGGAATGGAGCTGCCCAGTCATGGAGCTGCCCAGTGATGGAGCTGCCCAGGGAATGGAGCTGCCCAGGGATGGAGCTGCCCAGGGATGGAACTGCCCAGGGAACGGAGCTGCCCAGGGATGGAGCTGCCCAGGGAACGGAGCTGCCCAGGGATGGAGCTGCCCAGGGATGGAACTGCCCAGGGAACGGAGCTGCC
Organism: Falco peregrinus; assembly: GCF_023634155.1. NCBI lineage: Eukaryota > Metazoa > Chordata > Aves > Falconiformes > Falconidae > Falco > Falco peregrinus. Next base: position 66,947,492 of record NC_073721.1, read on the forward strand.
CAGGGATGGAGCTGCCCAGGGAACGGAGCTGCCCAGGGATGGAGCTGCCCAGGGATGGAACTGCCCAGGGAACGGAGCTGCCCAGGGATGGAGCTGCCCAGGGATGGAACTGCCCAGGGAACGGAGCTGCCCAGGGATGGGAGCTGCCCAGGGATGGAGCTGCCCAGGGATGGAGCTGCCCAGGGATGGAGCTGCCCAAGGATGGAGCTGCCCAGGGAATGGAGCTGCCCAGGGAACGGAGCTGCCCAGGGAATGGAGCTGCCCAGGGATGGAGCTGCCCGGGGAACGGAGCTGCCCAGGGATGGAGCTGCCCAGGGATGGAGCTGCCCGGGGAACGGAGCTGCCCAGGGATGGAGCTGCCCAGGGATGGAGCTGCCCAGGGATGGAGCTGCCCAGGGATGGAACTGCCCAGGGATGGAGCTGCCCAGGGATGGAACTGCCCAGGAATGCTCAGTGCAGGCTGGGCAGGTCCTGGCTGAGCCCAGGGCAGCTGCCTGTGGCTGCCTGAGGGTTTTGCCTGTCCTGGCTCCTGCCAGCACCTCTCTGCCTGCGGTGGGAAGGATGCCACAGGTATCCATGGGTTGAAGTGCCTGCTCCTGCCTTTGGTTCAAGCCACAGCTCTGCCTCAGGGATGAAAACTGGGCCCCTGATAATTTTTAGGATATGACAGCGGGGAAGGGAACTATAAATAAACCAGAGTCATTCTTCCATGGCTCGTGCAGCGTGGGAAAGAGAAACACAAAGGTTTCTGGCATAATCGTGTTCCTGAAAGGGGATTCTTGAAGAGCCTGAGTGCCTGATTTCCTGATCGGAGAGGAGCAAGCACAGAATACTGCGTCCCTGCCTGGCCTGTTGAGAAGTGAACACGCTTTTCAGCAGTGAGATTAGATGTCAAGAGGAAATTGCCATTTACAGTGCAGCACACCGCTGTACGCTGAGACCTCTGTGCCTGGCACCAGTTGCGGCACAGCTCTGGCCACCTACACCCCTGTCCCCAATTCCCACCCCGGGCTCCTGGCAGGTTAGAGAGGCTGAGGGCACATGTCACGGGGAGCTCACAACTGCCCACACCAGGCAGGGCTGGGCTTGTTTCAAGCTTAGTAAAGCAGACCTTTACAAGGTATGTCCTTGAGGTGGGAGGATGACCAAAGCTTGTGCCAGGCAGGACCCTCTGCATCATTTAATGGTTTAAACAGCTTAACGCTTGCCCATCTCAATAACCTGTTCTGGCATACTGGAAGACCTGAGAGTATCTGACCTATTTCCATGAATTCAGCATTTTTCTGTCTTCACCAGTTCAGCTCCAGCAGCCCAGAGAAGGGAGGGAGGGGCTTGGCAGAGGAAGGGTAAGGAGCATGCATCTGCAAAGGTAAGGGAGAAAAAAGCAAGCAGCAGATGTGACTCAAGCTGCCTGCAAATCCCCAGAGGGACCGGCGGACTGCTGAAAGCAGCTCTTCTGAAGCAGCTCACTCCTGGGAATGCATCGTCTCGCTGCAACAGGCTGCACACCAGCGCTCCCAAAACAGTGGCTTCGGGAAGGCAGTGGAAGCATGACGCGTGCCTTGAGGACCTCTCAGCCCTGACAGCTGCCAGGAACTTTTTCCTCAAGTCAAAGCAGGCTTCAGGGTGAACATCCTTCCCTTCTGGGGAGCTGAAATGTCCCCCAGGGCCTGGCTGCTCCAAACCAAGCCATATGTAGCAGCAAGATAGTGATAAAACTTAACTCCAGGGCACAGGTCTCTGTAGTTATTCTTGCTTTCATAGAAAATAGCCCAGAAATAAAGCCGGCTCCTGCCCACAGCCTGGGCCAAGACTCCTTGCAGCAGGTGGCAGCTGTGTAACCTGGAGCAGAGGGATGGAGAGGCAAGAGCAGCTGCGCTCACTGCCTGCCCGGCTCCTAGCACCGCTGCCTGCAAAGCCTTTTGGAAAAAAACGCTGTTTGTTCTGACATTTAGAATAGATTAAAAATCGTTACAGGCTCTTCTGGAACGTTTTAGAAGGTGAAGCTATTGATTTAAAAACTCAACATCAGTATTGTAAGAGAGGTGAAATCTCCCTGGCTTCCTCTGGTGAACATCAGCGCCTGGTCCTGGCTGATGGCAGGAGGATGTTTATCACCGTGCCAACCCTCCACCCCCGGTTCATCTCTGCCCCGAGCCTTGCACAGGGTTGTGTGAGGGGGCACTCAACTCCCCAAAAGCCTTTCGGTATGTGGAGGATGCTCAGTCTCTTCCATTTTGTGGATCCATCAGGGACTGGTGCTGGTTTTAGGCATTTCACGTGCCCAGAAACAGCACCACGTGAACCTGCTTGCTGCTTTTTGCCACCTGCTGCTGACTGTGTTGCCGATGCTCCTGGATCACAAGAACAGGCCACCTTACCTTAGCCAGACTGCTGCCCTTTCCTTCACCAGCATTGCCCACGATGCAGGATGCAGCCCTGCCAATGCCCCCCAGTTGCACAGTCCCAGCTTACTCTCTGACAGGCTGGAAACCAGTTTTATTTTGAAAATATTGAAAAATATGTGAAAAATATTTTTATTTGAAGCTTGCAGAAGCATGCCTGTAGATACTGGGCCCCAAGGAGGGGTGTCAAATGCCATAAGCTTAGGAATGAAGTTGTGAGGGCTGACGGCACTGCCTGCATGCCAAGTGTTCATGCCATCAGGGAACCAGTGGCCTGGTCCTCGGTGCCCCACATGGCTCCTCCTCCCCTGTCCCCTGGCTTTTGGCACACTGAAAACCCTGTGTTCAAGGAGCAGCTTCACACTCTCTGTTATTTATATCTCCTCCTGACTTCACCGCCCCAGCTTCAGGTGCCATTTCCCTCAGCACAGCGTAGCATCCAGCTCTGGCTCATCGTGCTGATGGCAATTAGTAACTTCACTGTTTTCCATTTAAACACAGGCAAAGGTCCTCCTCTAAGTGTCTCCTCTTCATACCTGCACACTGCTCCAGCTTTGGTTGCAGAGTTTGAGAACTGCCCACATTTTCCCCGTTTGAGCTTTGCTCTGTTGGCTGCCAGGACTGCTGGGACCTCATCTTTCCCCACCAGCCAACCTCTCTGGGGGCTGAGAGACACCCAGCCTACCCTGAGGAGTACGTGAACTCACTGGGTACCTCTGACTGCTGCTGATGACAGAGGTGCTCAGGTGCTCAAGAACATGTTGTGCCTGCTGTGACATGAGTTTGTGTCCTGACCCATCTGCAAGAGCTGGCTGTGCTGTGACACAGCCCGTTTCACATGGCCCTGTGGCAGCCAGACAGCCAGAATGCAGGGGGACTGGTGGGGACGTTGGTCCTGAGGGATTTAGGCAGTACCTCTAGCGAAGACCTTTTGTTGTGCCGAGATGAGGCACCAAAGACATCACAGCAGTGCTACACCTGGCACAGGGTGACAGCCAAGCTGTTGCCAGCTTAAACAGACCCATGTGCCATGGTGGCTTCAGCTTGACTCTGATTTCCCTTAGCAGTCTGGGTGTTTTGCATTTGTGACGAAGGAGCAGAGGCAGAGAGGTGCCAGGTACTGCCAGCGCAGGCAGCAAGGGCTCAGGACCCCCTGCCCTCCGGGTGCTGAGTGGGAGGATGAGCATCTCACACCGTCCCAAGTCCCCTGGCTGTGCTCACTGCCAGATGCCTGCCAGCTGTGCTTGTGCACTGCAAGGGGCTCTCTGGGGGCACAACACCTTCCCGGCTGAGCCCCCAGCCTGCTGGGAGCCAGCAGTTCCCCCCTGCAGTGACAGGAATGAAGGGAACCACAGCAGCGCTCAGCCCCTCAAACATCTTCCCCCTGTCAGCAGAACTGAAATGAAATTGTCTCTGCTGCTGGCTCCGGAGCGAGCGCCTATCTCTTGGCCCCTAATCAGGGCAGATATGAAATTTCTTATCTAAGTAAAATGGTGCTGCACTTCAATCCATCCAATTATTTTTTCCAATAAGTGTGAGGGGTCTGGCAGGGCCGGCTGTGGGAACTCAGTCAGCAGCATGCTGGCAGTGGGGGGGACCTTCACCCTGGTGGGCACCTCAGCCCAGCACCCCACAGAGGACCAGTCAAAATCATGTGAAAACACGTGTTCTCCCAGCCAGCATGACCCAGAAAGGGGCCTGGGGTGGGATGCTCTGGGGGTCAGGCTGGCAGGCAGGATCTTTGCAGCTTGCTGTCCCCCAGGGCCATGTCCAGAAATGCCACCCACATGGCCGCGGACTGGTCCCCCCTCTTTGGCCCAGAGTGGGGGCACTGTAGGCTGTGGGCACTCTGTTCCACACTCACAAAGCTGAGATTATAGGTTCTCCATCAAACATCAGTCTGTCCAGAGGACACCCATCCACCTCTGAGGGGGTGCCTGTGCTCAGCCCCAGAGCCTGGGGACCACCTGTAGCAAGCACTTAGCCGAGACTCTGGGAGCCAACCCAACAGAGACAGCAAAAGCCAACAGCAATGAAGCAGATTTTCCATCCTGGGTCAGAACTGAGCTTGATGCCTGGATCACCCACCTCCAGCACTTCTCCATTCCCAGCAAGGCAGCTCTCCACCTCCCCTCTTCCTCATCCCTTAGAAGTCAGCAATGGTGTGGGTAAGTGTGAGGGAGGATCAGAAAAGCTGGCCTGGCCGAATGCGGCGTTGATGTGTGGGTATCTGGAAGCTCCAGGTGGGGATGGGCGCACAGAGGCAAGGGAAGTGGCAGAGGAAGAGGAAGAAAGATGGGATCAGAAGGTGGGAGAAGGGACACAGGAGTCCTGCAGAACGGAGGAAAGGGAGATGAGCCGGAGGAAGAGCTTTTGAAGGAGAAGTGACAGGGCAAGGCAGCAGAAGAGTGATAAAAATGAGACAAACAGAGTCCTCCCAGAAGAGTCCTCCCTGCACCATCCTGCTTGCAGCCATGCTGAGGAGCAGCCCTGGCATCAACTTACCGGGTGCTGCGATGGCTGCAGCCCCTCACTGTTAGCCCTCTAACTGTCCCTGCACCCCAAGGCACAGGCCGGGAGGGGGGAAGGCCTCCTTTCCTTGGCACTCCTCTGCGGGCTGGGCAAGCTCCTTGGAGGGGTACCCAGAGCCTGGCCTCCTACAGCAGTGGGGCTAAATACAGGGTTGGGGACAGCAACATCAGCCACCAGGGACGTGGGTGCTCCTTAGGTGCTCAGCGCAGCCCCAGCCTGGTTTTGCTTCCCTTCCCCTCACCCCCCGTTGCTCACTCACTGCCACACTTCCCCGGCATCCCCCTGTTCCCCCAAATCCCCTGCACCACTCCCTCAGCCAGGGCTCCCCCATCCCAATGGCTCTGACAAAGTCACTCCTGGGCCCTGGGCCCCAGCTCCTCTAGCCCTTACCGGGTCACCTCCCAGGGCCGGTGTGCCATGCAGCGCCCTGCACATCCCAGGCAGCAGGCAAAGGGGACCAGTCCTCCCTGCAGTCTCCTGGATCCTTCCCAGCACCTTGCTGGACCAAAACAGTTCAAACAGCAACTGCAGCCCCCGTGCTGGGCTGGGGGAGCAGGCAGCAGCCTCAGCTTGTGCTGGTAAACTCTGTGTTTCCAAGGAGGTGATGGTGGAGACTGCAGCAGGCTGGAAACCAGGGACAACCCCTGTGACAGCAGCTCCTACAGTGAGCACCTTCGCAGACCACCACCCCAGCAGCAGCAGAAGGATGTTCAGAAGAAGAGACATGAATGGCCCCTGCTAGCTCTGCTCCCCTTCCCAAGCCATCGGACTCTCTGTCACCTTCACCACGTCCACGTAGTTGCCTGAGAAGATGAGCAGCCAAAACACCGGAACGTAGAAGCTGAGCCTCAGCTTCATGAGATGACAGCTAAATTTTTAATGATGACACTAGAAAGTGCAAAATAATTCAATGCAATTCAGCAGTTAACATGCATATAGTCACCGGTTAATTGGGAAACCGTTTACAGGCAGGAATTTGCAAACTTTATCTGTTTTTTATTAGCAGGGGCAGAAAGAGAAGCCTGTTCATTTCAGGCATCTCTATCTAAGTGATAGAAAAGGCGGCTGACCCTTTTTTTTCTCTAATTTTCTGAATCCTTGACTTGGAGTGAAACACGGAGTCTTTCCTTTCTGACTGAAATTGTATGAAAAATTCTGGGGTAAACCCCAGCATCTTTACCCTCTGAAATAGGCAGGAGGGTAGGAACCCGGACCAGTGGCTCTGGCAGGATGTTCAGCACTACCCTTGAGCCAGCCCCCACAGGGAAACCTCAATTTAATACCTGTTGCACCCGAGGACCAGGAGAGCGAGCAGCAGCAGACCACCCTGAAAAGGCAGCCTGATTCCTGGGAAAAGCACAGCTGGGCGATACAGACTTTCTCTGTGGTGACGCTGGTTCCCACCATTTTCTAAAAGGTTTTCTCTATTTAAATGTTAGCTGCAAAGTGGATTTGCTCTTGAATCCCCTGAATGAGCAGCAGGGAAATTAATACAATAAAAATGTAGCTATGCAGAGCAGTTCTCCGCTGACCTCTCAGCCTTCCTCTGATGGTAGGCTTTGAGTCTGAGTGGGATTAATTGGGTTTCCTTCCCCATTAAAGGGGTCAGCTCCTGCTCACCCCCTGCCCGCCTGTGGCAGAGCTGAGCTTACGCCGTGTCCTGCCTGACGCTGCCAACACTCCTGGATGGAAACAATGGGCTGCAGAATATCTGATTTGGGGGAACAGGCAACTCGTCATTTTCTGTGATGAAATTTCAGCCAGGGTGCTCATTCAGACCCAGGGCTATGCATCATCCCTCGTCTTTTAATACTTCTGGACACTTCACCAAAGCACCTCACAGGGATGAAGAATTTTGTGGGAGTAGGGAATGAGGTGCTGAAACGTGTCTTTAATATCCGGCCATGGCTGCCTGAGTCATGAGAGGGGCTTCAGCAATTTTTTCTCCCCTCTTTTTTGTTTTTCATTACTTTGCAACACATTATTAAAGCAAAACCACCCATGAACGAAAGGGAGTGATTCAATACCTTGAAACCTTAGGCCAGTTCCCCTGGTGGAAGAGCACTTTAAGTGCTAAGGAAATATCCCATGCACTGGCTTCATTTCAGGCAGAACCCCCATACATACATTATCAAAAGTAACCAAACAGCTATGAACTGGCTTGGCCTATGGAAAACAGACAAAATGATAGAGACAGCCCCTTCCCCTGGGAGACCAACCCCTAAAAAGAGCTAAAACAGCTGCACGCTTCCAAAGCGGCTCTTTTTCGCACACAGTGCTTGCTGGTAAAGGTCCTCCTGACATGACATTTCAAACAATTGCATTTTAGACCAGCCCGGCTGAAGAGTACACAAGGGAGGCATCACTCCAGGTTTCGCTCTAAATAATGCATGTGGGTTACTTTGCAAAATAACTGCAGATGACCTCCCGTTTGTCAGCCTGGCAGCACCGCGTGTGTGATGGCCCCTCAGCTGCTGCTGGTGGGGCCATCCTCATCCAAAGGAATCGAGGCCACAGTGTAAGAGCGTCCGCATCGTCAGGGAAAATGGCGTGCCAAGAATTGTTGTCCTAAATTAAAAAAAAGGTTTAAAAAGAAAGATTTAGCTTTAATAAAAAAAAAAAAAAAAAAAAGGATGTGACCTCTGGCTAGTAGCCACTTCGAGGTACTGCCCAGATTAGGGAGCCCATGGATCTGATGCTCCATGCCCAGTCCTCTCCTGCTGTGCTTAGAGGTGATGCAAGCCAAATACATGGCTTTCCAAAAAATAGGGTGCAGACACGTGGTGGACAGACACCCCACACTGACTACCTTTACCCCTCACCAAGCAAAAAAGTCTTTGGTGAAGCGTCCAGGGCTTCCTCCCGCCTGCGGCAGTGCCCAGCAGCCAGCTCGGAGATGCTCACCCTCCAGCAGCGATGCTGCGGAGCTGGGACTCTGTCCTGTGCTGGGCGGCGGGGGAGGGGGGATGATTCCTGATTCCCCCCAGGCTCCGTTTTCATGAGCAGGAGCTGCACTCCTCCTGCTGCTTACAGGCAAACAGGGGTTTGGGGAAACACTAACCACTGGCTTGTCACTTTGACAGCAATGTTTTCTTGATGGCCCGTCAACTGCTGATAACAGCAGTGTCCTCACGCTTAGGAGCACAAGTCCCAGCATAATAAATCCCACGCTCTTGTCTAAGGGCGAGTGGCGGAGAGAGACGAAATTGGGTCATTGCTGCTGCAGATTTATCGGCAAAGTTGGGGGTGCATTCAGCAGAAAGCTGGTGGCTTGTGAAGACCCTAATCCCACTACTTTGACGGGCCTCACAAACAGTTTCATGGCACTGATGAGCTGCTGGGCTGGGGCAGCGAGGTGTGCAAATCTCTGACGGCAAAGAGCAGAGAGGAAACAACAAACATCAGTGTCCTCTAATGGAAGTGCACAGGAGGGACTGTTGCTCCTGTTACCAGGTTGGGTGGTCAAAAAGCACTGGGTTTGGTGCCGACCATGCCAGAAAGCATGGAAAGCAGATCCAGGTAATGCTTCTGCATGCCTCAAGGAAATAGTCTCAGGAAAGGATGGATCCTGCACTGGCAGTAAAGGCAGAATAGGGAAAGCAGGGGAAGAGTGCACAGAGCCAGCGGGGAATTGGTGCAGCAAAGAGCAACCTGGTCATATACATTTTCACAGCATTGGGAGCTTCCCAAGGATTCAGGATAATTCTGCTTTTGGAAAGGCAATGATCAGAAGTGGCTTTCCGAGTCTGTTGTGTCCTACCTGATGAACCCCTTCGCCTATTAAGGCTGTTTCACCAGTGTACAAGGGAAATCAGTGAGTGAGAAGGTGCCCATGGATACAGAACTTAATTTTCTGAAAATGGCTGAGGTTGGATTTTCAGGACTGAGAGACAATTAGTCCAACCGGCCCTGGAGCTCCACCACCAATCCTAATCAAGTCGTCTGTTGCCGCTGCAGAACCCAGATGCAAAAATCTCTGAGCTAGTGTGCCCTACTTTAATCCACCCCCAGCTTCAGACACCCCTCTTTCTACTACACTGGTCCACCCCAGGCTGGAAAGGGTTAAATAAAAAAGTTTTATATGACAGACATGTCCTTTTCTACTTGCCAAAGCATGTTTCAGAGGAACCCAGAGACCTCACAGTCTCTGATAGTCTATACGGACTTTGAATCTTATGGGCTCTGATCTATAATAAGGGCTCTGAATCAGAGAGCCATTCCCGCTGTGTATGGAGGCTATTTCTGCTCCTTATAATTGTTTCCTGTGCCCCATGATGTCCATCACTGAGTTCACATCAAAATTTGTTTTGATAGTCAGAAGCCAGCCAGGGAAAAATGCAGCATCCCAGGAAGAGAAGTGGGGCTGAATAGCTCTAGCTTTGGGTGTCCCACCTTGAAGGCAAAGAATGGGTTGGATTATAGCTTCATACACTCTGCATGCTTGTACCAAAGGAAAAAAAAAAAAAAAAAAAGATGGTGTAAGAGCTGGAGAGACTTTGGAGAGACTGTAAATCCAGGAGAATAACCCTTCTTTTCTATATTGGCGCTCTCTACTTCTCTGCAAGTGGCCAGGATTTCAGCAGCACAGAGCTGTGCTGAGCCTAGGAATGAGAGCCCAGGGAGCCAGCAGCATGAGCCTGTGCTGTGGTGGTGTTGTCCTTGATGTTTAAAGCTTTGAGCAAAAGTCTGGAAAAGTACAAATGTGTTAATAAACCACTAGAGCCTGTCAGATATGAAATAAGGATCCTGAAAGCCTGGGTGCAGCCAGATCCCATGTGAAGAGCTGTAGCTTTTGGTTTCACAAGCACAAGTATCAATTTATCAACTTTTTATAGAGAATTTGATCCGTGTGAATGAAGGCACTGAGCCTCCAAGCTCCAGTTTGCTCTCCTTCCAGAAATGCAAGTTGTTTCGGAATACACTCTCTTTTCACAGGGATTCCTGAAATTAAAAAAAAAAAAAGGCTTGGAAGTCTTCCACTCTTTCATTCCTCCCCACCAAGACCAGGACAAGGCTGACCAAGATTATACCACATGGTACAGCCAGCAACAACCTGCTTTTTTGAGTTGGCCCATTAAACCATGGCAGTGTCCATCCTTGACAGGGTCACCTCACGCCTGGGCCACTGCCATGAAGATGACCTGCTATATGCATGTCACACTGCACCTTTGCAGAGATCTGTGTGTGCTTTCCAGAGAAGAAAGAAACCGGAGGACTGGTCTATGTGCTCCTGAGAGCCAACACAACAGTGACCACTTGCTTTGTGGGTCTCAGTGGTGGCCAGATGCTCCGCGGTGTTGCAGGGGGAGTGGCGGGGAGACATTGAAATGAGGAGTGGGTGGTGACCTCCTGGACCAGCTCAAGAAGTTTCCTTTCCATCCACTGAAGGCACTCACTGGGAAGTGTGTCTGACTCAGCCAAAAAGACCTCAGTTAGTAGCACCCAACTTGGAAACTGTTATGAAGATGAATGGTACACGTCACATCAAATCAGCACCTTAGCAGCTAGTAGCGGCTTAGCAGAAAGATTTGTTCAAACAATGAAGCAAGCCCTGTGTTCTTCAGAAGGAAGAGCATCTGTTCGTGAACGCTCGACTAATTTCTCATTATCTTATCGAAACAGCTTATACCACTGGAAACGCATCTCCAGCACGGCTAATGTTCAGCCAACAGTCGGCTACCTGCTTTGATTTACTGAGATCATCAAGAATGACACATGCGATTTAGGCACAGACGCAGGTATTTCAAGAGGAGAGACAGATAAAAAACATTTGAAAAGGAGAGACAAGTAGAAAGCACTCCTTTAAAGTGAGGACAAACAGAATGAGCCGGAGCAGAGCTGGTGGCTCTGTAGGGCCTGACCTGGAGCCATGGAAAAGTGAGATACTGGGATGAGTTTGTCCAGGGGTCGCTTGGATCAACTTCCAATAAACCTACCTGCTCCCTGGGGTCTGGGTAAGGTGAAGGTGGGTGTTTCTGTGTGGGGCTATGTGGGCTATGCCTGTCTCTCATGGCCTTTGCCATGCCATGATCATACCCATCACCATGTTCACCTGCTCCGTCAGCTTCCCAGCCATCAGGCTTCTCCCCCCAGCCTCCCCTGGTGTACTGGTCCAGGCTCTGCCTGCCCTCCCCACTAGTCTCCCCTGCCACCTCCACAGCAGGTTGGAGGCAGAGGAATGTCAAACTTTGGGCTGAATTTTACATTGCAGACTCCAGATCTGCAGTGAAAAGGTTTGCTACCGCTCCCAGCGGGAGACTCAAGCTCAACTATGGCTGGTCCCTGGGGCCAGACCCCTTCAGTGATATTTTCCTTCAAAGCATGAAGGGGGGGGACTCTGCTTGTGTCCCTCTTACTCATGACAGAGCCCAGTGATTTGTTTCAGCTTCTCCATCTGTGTCACAGAGATAAAGCGATTTGCCTATCACTGCAGAGCACTTGGTGATGGCTGGGTGGAAAGCACTCCGAGAGCCAGCCCTCACCTTGCTCCAGCTGTAACATCACGGCTCCCAGAAGGAGCTTAGCTGGGGGAGCTGGCCCTTTCTGCCATCCTTCATCACTTTTGCATCTGCTGACACGACGCGGATGCTCCCCGGGCAGGCTGGTGCTCCGCTGCTCTGGCTGCAGGAGAGCTGGAAAAATGAAATATGCCTGGGGTGTGCGGGGAGGGGGGAAGGGGCAGGGAGGGAACTGGCGCCTGCTATTTCCACATCTTGGGTCTTTCATCATCATTACAGTTGTAAATGACAGTACACAATTTACTGAGAGATAGGAGTAAGGAGGAAGCAGAGGGGAGAGGCTGGAAGAAGAAAGCGAGAAGAGGTAGAGAGCAAGAAGTAAAAGAAACATGGGCGCAGCTGAGGGAAATACAACAAACACAAGGAAGAACAGTGCTAGAGTTTGGGAACGACAGAGGGTCAAGGGAGGGGTGGAGAGAAGCAGGCTCCGGCAGGGCAACAGGGGAGACAGGCGAATGGTTCTCTGGGAATTTGCTCGAAGAGGCAGAAGCTGGCTGCTTCCCTGGTGCTCAGGAGTACTGATGGATTATTGATCAAGGGAACCTAACATATTTCATCCAGCAATATTTTATGGCTGGGAAACCAGCTGATGTTTGGGAGGAGAGGGAGCGGCGGCTGTTGGCAGCCTGCTTCTGGCTTCAGGCGGCAGTGGTGCTCGTAGGGTTAAATCTGGGTTGCAGAATAGAGAGAGGGAACAGGGATTTAGCAGTCATCCAGCCTGATGGGACAGCTTTTAGAAATAAAAATAAAGGAATTAACAGATGCAGAGAAACACAAGGGACAGAAAAATAATTTGTCTAACATGTGGCAGAGCTGGGCTTCTCACAGAGGTCTAGAAACCACCTAAAGCTGCAGCCTGTGAAAAATGCACTCATACTTATTTGATGAAGAATTTCTTTTTTTTATTTATACAAACCTTATGAAGACACATATGAAATCACAGCATCCGCAAATACAGGCAGAGAATCTCAGATGCCTGCACTGAAATGAAAGTGACCTGACAGACAGACCCAAAGCACTTGATTAACATTTTGAGAAAATACTTTGGTATCTGGGGTTCAGCTCCCTGATTGAGGTGCTTCATTAGCTATTCGGCCAAGTGTCTCTAATCCCATGATGGGATCCCAGCCCTTGGACCGGAGAAGTGCCCGGCTCTCCTGCTGCAGCACGATACGGTCCTCACAGAGTTCACCTGGCCAGCTTCTTCCATTTCATTTCTCTCTCTTCCAGCCTCTGAGCCATTTCATCTCTTCAGCAACCCTCAGGATTTTTATCCCAGCCGCTAATGTCAGGTCTGGGAGCGCTGGCTCTCCCTGCCAGCTACCTGCTTGCTGCCAGACGGGGCTGGTCTCCTGGCAGGTAATGGCAAACCCTTGGGCAACTTCTCGGGGTGTTTTCTCCATGGCTCGGTGAGTGTGGGTTTTGAAGCCCAAAGCACCGTCAGATGCCAGATGCCAAGTCACAAGCAGCCTGTGGGGCTTTGCACAAGTGTGCAATGAAGCGCAGGCTGCGGCAGGGATGGAGGGTCTCGTTGGGTGAAGCACAGAACCAGGTCTGGTTTTCTTCAGGAATATGGTGGCCTCTGGGTGACTTGGGGCACCTCGGGGACCCTCCTGCTGCACAAGCAGAGCTGCACATGGCTGCTTAGTGCGCTGTCTGAAGCCAGGCAGCACGCTGGAGGAGGGTGGGCAGCAGCCACCCAGGATGGCTACCGTGTTTGCCTACCACCCTCATCCTCCTTTCACACAGGCTGGATCCAGCCTCCGGGATGCTTCTAGCCTGGAGGGGTCTTGGGAAGCCGAGCACGAGCCAGATGCTGCAGTATCCCAGTGTCAGGGTTACATCTGGGATCCTTGGGAGGGATACCTGTGGCAGCCCCCACAGCTGGTAAGGAGCTGGGGTAGCTCTCACATGCATAGAATGTTTTCTCTTTTGCACCCCCAGCCTCTGAAAGCAGGGAAGGGTGGGTGGTCACCACTGGACCCCTGGCTGAGTGGAGCTGTTGGTCTTCTACCCCGGCGCAGGACAGCCAGTCGTCACTCCCTGCTGATGGCTGTGCTCCTCTGAGGCTTTTCTGGGGAGGGCCTTTGGGGGACAGCAGATGGACATGAAACAGGCTGGGATGGTGAAGATGAGCCCTGTGGGGTCATGGGGACCAGGCTGCCCTGTGACCGCAGCGCGGCTGTGGGCTGAGCTGCTGGGGATGGCAGGAGGGGGAAGCACCCACAGGCAGGAGTGAGCCCCTGTCTGCGTGGGTACGTGAAGGATGCTGAAGGAAGGAGAGAGGGTGAAGCAGGGGGAAGGGTGTTAGCTGGGCACTTTGGAGCAGCGTAGCTCCATGCTGCCTCCTTTGCCTCCCCCTCTTTGCCTCAGCACTGGGACCCTTGGAAAAGTCAAGGTGCTACCAAAGAGAAGTCATGCGGAGCTGGAGGGGGCCCCGCCAGCTCCACAGCCTTTCACATCCTGGGAGCTCATGTTCCCAGTGGGCTCCAGCACCAGGTTATCCCACTCCTTGGACCTGTCCTTAAATTGGTGACATTCCTCAGCCTCTACAATGAGGCACTTCTCCTGACTGGGTACCTTCACGCTTGCTTTTTATACAACTCTTAATTAATTTCAGGGTTTGCCCCTTGTAGAGCCTGGATTAAACAGAATTTTAATGAACATTAAAGAGTAATACATTTAATTGAAAGATAGCCTCCGTCTGAGGTGAAATCTTGGCTCCACAGGAGTCAGTGAGAAGCTTGCCAATAACTCGCTTGAGCCAGGATTGTACCCATTAGTGTTCAGGGCAATTTCAGGGCTCTAGCTTTTTTACAGGTTTAAAAAGAAAATGCCACAATTTGTTGTAATAACTCAGCTCCCTTTAATGAGCAAATTAAAGGAAGTCGGTGCAGAGCAGGAGGGAAAAATGGGATTGTGAGAATGCTAAAAACCTACCGTACCAGCAGGTTGACATTCTCCCCGTGATGCTCCTTTCCCTGCGACCCAAGCTTTGAAGCCTGTGTGGGCACCTTCATTCCACCTCCATCCCTCGCCCTGCACACCCAGCCCATGTCCAGCACTTACCAATCTGTTGTGCCTGGCTTTTCTAGGGTCTGGCTTGCTCTGCTGCACGGCCAACTCTCACTCTAACCCAGTTGCTGGTCAAAGTCATGTCCTGACAGCCCCTGCCCTGCAGCCCCCAACCGTGCTCTTCTATCTCTGCCTCCTTCAGCCTATGCCAAATGGCACCTGCTTCTGTCACCATGATGTGACATCAATGGCTTTCCCTCTGTTGGCTACTTCTTGAATCAGGTTTAAACTTCTCATCTTCACCTCCCGGACTTTATCCTTCCTCCCTCTTCTGTTTAGCTCCTGATTGCCCTTCCTGACCACTTTAGCTCTGAGCTCTCCTGAAGGCACTCCTCCTGCGGCTGGCCTGGTGCCGTTGTGTGCAGCATCCCAGACTTGCACCCCACATTTCCCTCCTTCCTGTCCATGCAATACCTGCTGCCAGCATACTGCCTGTCACTGGCATCTTGGTGCGTTAGAAAATGGTCTTTACTGAAGTCCCTATCTCAGCCAGGTGAGTGACAAGGATAATGCCAGACCTTCTTGCTCTATAGCAGCACTGCTGAAGCAGCAGAGTAGGCTAAGGTGAGGACAGAGGTTTGACAAGATTTGGCAGGCAGCTCCTGTGTGGATGGTGGACAGGACTTCAGGACATCCACAATAAACATTGGTGAAGGCTTTAAGGTCTAGTGAGGCCAAGTCAGTCAATCCAGTGCTTTAAATGCAGCAGAAGTGACAACGATATGATCATTGCAGCTCCAGCCAGCAAGCCAGCACGCTGCTGCTTCCAGAACAACCTGCAAGGCACGACGGAGAAGCCCCGTGGAGAAGGAATTACAGTAATTGAACCAAATGGCCATGCGGGTGTTTACTGCTCTCACAAGGTCATCGATGGGTGCAGTAAATCAGGGTAAAGCCTGTGCAAATTGCACAACCAGGGGAAAACAAACAGAATGCTCTTTGGTACCCCACCTCCCTGGGTTCCAGGGCTGGCAGAGCTGCTGCAGGACCCCCATGCTTTGAAAGCACGCCGGTGTGGTGTGATAACTAGCTGTGAAGACCCTGGTCAGAGTGAATTTTCAAAGCTGGCCCATCACCCTGCAGCAGAAGCTTGTTTTTAAAAATATTTGACCTTTGGATAGCTGAGAAATGTTGCAGTTGGGAACAACATCCAGCCACATGTCCTGGACATGTCGTTATGAGACTGGGGTACCTCAATCCGGAAGCTACATGGTCATTTTGGTCTTCAGGCCTTACCTGCTCAGGCCCAGAGCTGTGGCCCTGAGCCCACAGGGCTGCCTGTGAGGGTCCCTCCCGGTCGGTGCAGGGAGGTGGAGGAAAAGGGCAGACAGGCGGGCAGGCCCCTTCAGGCCAGCCGTGATGCTATTTGTGCTGATGGATTTAACATGCTGTGTTAGAAATGCATCAATGGCTTTTGGAGAGCCAGAGGGGTTTGTAAAACATTTTTATTTTATATTCTTACCTTTTAAAAATGTGCTTCTGAGTTTGCATCTTTAACCGTCTCACAGATAACAGTATCTTGTCAATTGATTATGGCACAGTCCCTCCAAACTATTACCATTTATGTCATAGCCTGGCACACTCAACACTTTGAAATACTTTCCTGTTTATAAATGATCTTTAGTCTGAGGTTGAGGCAGTTATTGGTACAGCTAAATCTATAACCCTGAAAACGGACCCAAATAAAAAATAAGCAGCTGCACAGACTTCATGCACAGTTGGCTGTTACAGCTGAGCATCCACAAGAAAACAAATATATTGGCTACTTCTCCTTAGATTAAAGCTCCCCACTACAGCCTGCTTGCTTGTGAAAGTACCTCGGAGCTGGTCTGAGCCAGCGTGGTACCAAAATGGTTGCAGATGCTGTCCTTGTCACAGGTCCAGCTTGGGAGTTGTCCTGGGGTTACAGAAGCGAAGCTGAATGGGCAATTTATACCACCACTGTCTCCCTCTGAACCCTGCTGCTATTGTATTTTTGCCTCTAACTCCAGGCAATCTCACCTCCCAAGGTTTGTAAGGCTCTTGCTCCTGTTAATCTAGCCCCTACAAGGTATTTCAGCAGCTGATGTGAATGATTATTGGCCTACCATGGATTTCAGATGGTGCATCAGTACCACCCATGGTAGCGCTTGCACTTCAGCAGGGAGAGCACTGTCCTTGTCCTGCTGCAACGATCGAGAGGGAGCTTCTGTTTTAAGCACTTTTCTTTTGGTAGTTCATCCTTTCCCATACAAATACTACCCTTTGGGATGCATTTTCTCTTGCTTCCTTCGGCCCGTAGGTGGTATGTTTTGTAAAGGTTGATAAAAATCTGGCTGGCTGGTGTGTATTATTCAGATTGGAGGGGGGTAAAGTGATTTTAGCACACAGATATCCTCCAGATTGTGGGGTTTTTTCTCTTCCTGCAGTTCGATACAGTAACTCCAGCATATCCCTTGGCTACTCTGCTCGCACCCAAGGTCCAGCGTTGTCGTTGTGCTGGAGGAAAATTTGGTTATGAAGAGTGGTTTTAAGCTGATGGCACAAGCTTTAGCAGGGCCCAGAGCCTGGAGGAGTCATTGCCCTGAGAACATGAGACTCCATGGATGTCCATAGGAAGTTGCTCTTTTGCTATAGGCACTTCTGCTGCTGCTCTGCACCAGGGCTTCCCACCCGTCCCATGGACCAAGCTCTCCAGAGCCTTATCGCAAGGCAGGTCTGAGCAGGAGGGCTGTCTCCCAGCCATGCAGAAGTGTTTGCACAACGTCTTGTGGTACCCAGCCTGCTCATTGCAATCCTCCACGGAGGGCTCCAGCCCGGAATGGGTGCAGTAGCTCTACCAGCACTGAAACAGGGCAACCATGGCCAACAAGTGACATTACATGTGCCTCAAAGCCCGTGGTGGTCCTCTGGGAAGCCGACTTATGCTACCACCAAAACACAGCTGTGGCATAGGAGCCTGTGCATCCCTGGCTCGTATCCCAGAGCTGCATCTCTCCCATTTTTCCCTATGACAGGTTGCTTCTGGTGGTCTCCTCACCTTCACCTCCTCTTTTCTGGCAATTTCCTCTCACCACTCATCAATTTTTGATGTAATCTGAGCATTTTGTCATCAGAGCAGAGGCAATATTCCACAAGCACTGCCTTGGCTGGGCTCACCGCACTCCAGACCCACCCCAGCAGAAGGAAACCAAACCCCAAAATTGCCTCACTGAGCTCACAGGGCAGCAGCAAGGCTTTGATGCTAGAGGAGGCTGGCCTGGCTGGGGGAGGTGGCATCATCCCAGAGCCTTGCCACCTCCCCTGGCCAGGTACAATGGCCTGAGCCCACAAAAGCTGCAGCTGCTGCCCTCAAAAAGCTGAGGTTGTCCTCAATTAGCTGCCACTAATTCATTCCCTGACTCCCCCTGCATTTCTCCCTCCCTGACCCATCCATCCTTGTATTGCATCTCTTGCCCACCATTACCCCTCCACCTCTGTCACCCCAAATTCTTCCAGCTTCCAGCCCCGTTTCGCAGGGCGAGGGGTCACTGCTAGCTCCGGCTCCTGGCAAGCACGGGCAAACCAAGAGGCTTGGTGGGACACAGGCTGCTGTGGTTGATGCCGCTGGGGTGGCTTGGGCTGCAGGAGGTGACATCCGTGGCTTGCTAGAGGGGATTTACTCAGATCAAAAGATTTGTTGGGAGGAGGGTGCTGAGGGGGCCATAGGGTTATTGACAAGGAAACCAAGGTCCTTCTGTGGAGAGACAAAAAATGGAAATTTTGACCTTGTATGAAGATCAGAAATGGGCTGCAGAGCCCTGCTTGACATTAATGAGCCAAGAGCAGAAGAAAGGCCTCTCTGGAGGTGCCTGCCCTCAATTTATCCATTTTCTTCCTATTAAAACCATGGCGCTCCCTGGGGACGGCAGCTCCAAAGACCATCTCATTTTGTCATTTGAATGAAGTGTTTGATCTGAGAATTATTATTATTATTATTATTATTATTATTATTTAATATTTGATGGCTGATAATGGCACTCAGCCAGAGCATACGGACAAGATGAGTCCCCAGCCCAAGGCTTTAGGACCACAATTCCAGCTTCCAGTTAGTCACAGGACACCAGAATGCTGCTCTTAATGAAAAGCGATGTGACGCATATGTGGTATGAGTCATTATAATGTTAACTACTGTTACTTCAAGCCCAGACATCGCCAGGATCGCTTTCCTCCCTGAAGATGATTCATGTGCCTCTTGCATGACAGTTCAGTCATTTTTTTGCTTATTCAAGTGAATTTCAATATTTTTTAAGTGTTTAGGGGGCAAAGTCCTTCTGCTTGCTGAGCTGAATTTCCTTAAAATGTTCACAACCTGCTTCCCAGAGGCTTGATACCAGGAAGGAGGAAAAAAGGAGAAGCCCCAAGATCTGCAGGTCTGTGCACGGGGGTTTGTGATGGGAGTGAAGATCTGCTCCCCACCCCAGCGGTGAAGCACCCCACGCACCCAGCTGCCCGAGAGACAAGCACGAGCTCTTGGGAGAGGGCAGGGGGATGCTGGAGGGTCTGCAGGAGACTGCGGGATCCTGCAGACAGGGATGCAGTCCACCCCTGCCCCTCCTCAGAGCCAGCAAGGGCCTGGGCACAAACAGGGAAGGTCGCTGTTGTTTTCACGCAGCTGCACCTCGGTATGTTCTCCCAAACCCTGCCGCCTGCCTTTCACTGGGGCTTCGGCAGCCTTGGAGAGGTTCGTTTCCAGAGACTTTGCCTCCTGCCAATAGCTGAGCCAGGAGGTCCCCAGGGATCAGTCTGCCAGCCTCTACAGAGGCTTTATTCAGCCATCAGTCAGCATAGGACCTGCATTCCAGCAGGTGACTGCCACCGCAGGTAGTTGCTGGGGTTGGACTTAAACCCCCCGCAGTTGCAGCGCGGCACAGAGGAGCCTGAGAGCCCCCAGCAGCTTTGGCTGCCCCTGTGGGCACAGGCTGGGGCACAGCCTCACTCAACACGGGCCTTTTTTGGCAGAGCAGGACTCTGAAAAATGACAGAACGGGGAAAAAAAAGTAGATGAACCTTTGAGGAAGCGAAGCATCACAGATCAGGCCCTTGTGGGATTACAGGACTGAATCCTGTTGGCTCAAAGGCAGCTGTGGGACATGAGGAGTTCGCTCACCATTATCTCCTCTCAAAACATGGCTCGGTCCTGCTATTTTCTCCTTGCCCTCCAAGGCCCAGGGGACCAGTGGCTGCAGCCTGTACCAGCAGCAGACCAGCCCTGGTAGCAGGAAGGCTGAATCATGTCCGTCAGCCATTGACCTCACTTCCATCCTGACCGGAGCTGGGCAAGGTTTGCCAGACCAGCACGTGTCACAGACTTCTGTTCTTGGGAAGAGCTGTCTCAGAGTGAAGCCTTCAGTTTATGCCCTAAATCCAACATAATAGGATGTAGAAGTGCACAGACAGGTCTCAAACACTCTTCCCTGGCCCAGACACATCCACACTTTTTACAGCTGAAGCTCACTGAGCTTTTTTGGTATCAGCCACAGGAGAACAGGTTTGGGGTTGTGTGGCTTTTCCCCTTGATTTTCTTCATAACTCAGAGTTTCACTTTTAATGGCAATCTCAGCTCTGCCGTTCAATGACACCATCTGCATGGTTGCAGAACCACAGTGCAGCAGGCTGGAAGGACCGTACCAAGGTCAGCCATGGCAGACAGGTAGTCCCACCAGCTCAGCTTTGTTTTTTTAAAAAGACTGTTTTCTTTCATGGCTGGATTCTCCATAAGGCTCTGGCTGCGGGTGAAAGCAGACAAAGCATATGGACCAGCTATTCTGGGTTTAGAGCTTGCTTTGCTTTGCCAGAGCGATGCAAAGCAGCTAGACAGCACACAGGGTTCCCTTCCTCATTCCACTCATCCTCCAGATGTCCGCTACATCTCCTACATAACGTGCACACACCCGTGCCGTACACACCACCTCCTTCTCCCTCCTTGCCCCCCTTCACATCCTTGCACATCCTGCACTGCTCCCCTGCCCTCCCAGCCTACACCTTGGCTGGCTCTGGTCCAGGAGCACCAACTCCATTTGAGATTCATGGAGGTCTCTTGCCCTCACAAGGACTTGCCCTTTTCCATAATGATCTCCATGTCCTGGCGTCCCAAGTGGGACAGGCATCCAAACGACTGTCCAGGAGGATGGGAGTGTTTCCTAGAGGAGCTGGAGATGCTGCCACATACCTCAGGCATCCAACAAGGCTCCCTAGCCGAACCGAGGAAAAGGGCCCACTGGGTGGCTATTCACAGCGTGTCAATCGAGAGCTTAATTACCGCAGAATTCAGGTGCTTTAGATAGCTTTCCAAAGGCACCTGCCTTGCCCCATCCATCATCTGCTGAAGTGCCCAGCAGCCTGAATACTGCTCCAGCACCGCTGGCAAGGGGTAGGGAGAATTCCACTTTGGCATGGCTGCATGAGATGCTGTCAGGGCCATGGGCGACGTGGGGCAAGGGATGGGTGAGAAGGGACTTCCCCCGTGGATTCTTCTGCACTGAAGCATTTTGGTCTTCAGCCCCCTCAGAAGCCAATGTTTACTGAGAGGGAGGAAAACGACAGTAATCCCAGAAGGAAACTATTCAAATATATTGCAGACATGGGCTTCTTGGGAGCTTTAACTACATGGGAAGTTGGAGACGTCTGTGTTATCAGGTGTTAAACATATCAGAGGCAGGACAAAATCTGATGCTGGGTGCTGGCTATGTTTTGTAAGGCACCTGCAGCTTATGCCTTGCTTACTGATGCCTCCTAAATGGCCAGATTTTCTTGTAAATGCTTAAAAACTTCACTCTGCACTCCGGGGCTTGGCGCTTCACTTTTACAGAAGACTTTAGGGGGGTTTAACTGTATTTCTCACTATAAATGATCTGATTCTGTCTGCTAATTGAAAAACTTCAACTTATCTGTAACAGCTGAGTCACTACCAACACGCTACTGTAATATTTTTGTTATTTTCTGTATCCCTCTATCAAAGCAATCTGACAGCATGTTGGTTTTTTTCCTCACCACTGTACATTAACCAGATGGTTTTCACTCTATTGTCCACAGATACACCCACATCTTTTTTTTTTTTCCTTCATGCTTCCAGTTAATTTAGAAATCACTAGTGATTATGAAGTGTTGAAGCTGTTCCTTCCAATATGCTTTACCTTCTCCTTGTCCACGCTTAATTTCTTCTCCCATCACGCTGCCCAATTAATTAGCTTTGGCTGATCCCTGTGAAGCTTTTCTCTCCTCTCTAGATTTCACTAATCTTATCATTTTTAATAGCTGCAAATACAACTTTAATCTGTTCAGTGGTCCCCCAGTCATCCTAAACAAGTACTTCAAATCCCCCCACTTATTTTGCCGGCGTAAGGGACATCGGGTGCCTCTGATGAGCAGGTCCTGCCTGATGTCCTCTGGTGCCACTTGATGCAGCCAGCCGAATGGCAAAGTCCAGTTGCCTCAAATATGATTTGTTTCCCTTTCGTCGTGTCTCCACTCTCTGTCTCTGCTACTCTGAGTATGCTCTGCAGCTGAGTCCCTCACCTTTGCAGATGCCTTCCAGTTATTGGGGGTTTTAGTAGTTTCTGTCCCTTTCTGGCGCGAAATCTTTCATCTCAGCTCTCTGCTTGAGACTGTTTGGCAGGAGTTCAGGCTTTCAGTCTCTAGTGATCTGGGGTGGTTTTTTTTGGCTGTCAATAAAGTAATGTTACCAAATTTGTCGTGGCATATTTATCTGTTGCTATGTCTGTAGTTAGATGAAGCATGTGAAGCTCAGGACGCATTGGCAGGGAGGCTTTAATGTTTGAGAGAACATAATCAAAAACAAAACCCCACCTTCCCATGCGAGGCAGCCCTGAAACACAAGCACAGCCTTTTCCTTGCATACTTTATGTCTATGGCAACATTTTTCCTAATTATGTTTTGAGGAGGGACATCATTTAGCTGGTGTAACAAGTCCAGTGTGATACTGCGTCAGCTAATATTTCATGTAATGAGATCTCATTTCCTTCTGCTGGATGGGCTTTTGCCAGAGGTCTCCCTCGCAGCTGAGAGCAAAGGGCCATTTTGATACCATTTTCCTTTCACTTGTGCCAGCAGATGCACAAATATGACAAGGAGTTTCAGTGGAACAGGAGGCCCATGCATTTTGCTGCACTCCCTTTGGACTCTGTCCCTTTTCCTTCTCTAGGCAGGAAAGTTTCCAACCCGCAGTTTTTCCTCAGTGGCCCCAAGGTGGTTTATCTCTGACAAACTCTTCTAGGTCACACAGCCCTTGTGCCTCATGTCACCTCCCAGAGACACTGCCCTTCTCTAATCTGGACTGAGTGGCTGTAGTTACAAAAGCAAAGCCCCAAACCACATCACTTAGGCTGGTTTTTGCCATCCCTCCATAAGCAGTAGCATGCACGTATAATATCTGTGCATGCATGCATTTCTTAGAGCCACTGGAGGTCTGAGAGACTTTGGTTTAGGATGCTAATGTTGCCTTATCACCATTAAAGCAGGAGAAACAGCACTGCAGCTCTGCTGCTAAGCACTATATCTGTATAAGTTGGCAAGGGCTAATCCCCTGCCCCGCTGGGCAATCGCAGAGCCTGCATGTTAATCTAGCGATGTGTGCAGCCCCGGTGAAGGACAGAGCAGCCACCCCAGGCTGACGGAAGCAGGTGGTGGGGACCGCGCAGGGGCAGCTGTGGCAGAGGTGACTGTGCACGCCATGGTGTCAGTGCTGCCTCCATCAGCCATCCTCCCTGCTCGCCCACTCACCTTCTGCAAGGTGCCTTGGCACCTCAGCACGAGGTGAAGCTCTCTGGGCCTTGCCAAGCCGTGGATGAAGATGATTCATCCAGCAACTGAGTTTTTTTCTCAGGGTCCTCCATGGCACAGAGAGAAGGGGTTTCAAGCCCGCATTTCTCTTCCCTTCACCTCCACAGCCCCTCCAGCCTTGCCAAAAGGCTGTCTGTGATGAGGCCCAATTGGTTTGCCTTTAATTAGTGCACGCTGGCTGGACAGGGCTGCGCGGGCTCTGATAACTGAGGCAAACAACAGGACCCAGAAAGTGGGCAGCCGGCGGTGGGCTGAGCTCCAGCCCACCACACGCCCACAGGCTCCAGGGACGCAAGCAGGACTCTTAAAGGGACTTTCAGCAGGGGAAGGTGATTGCCATCAAACCTCCTTGTCCCGGGCTATGCAATGGCAAGTCCTGCTGCCTCCCCTGCTTCCTCACAGAGCTGCAGCTCACCCCACGCCGATGGGGACTGGGGACCAGGGCTCTCCTTGCAGAGAGCCCGGTGTCCTGGGGTGTGCGCAACTGGGGCTTTGCTTGACACTCACTGGGAGTCTGCCTGAGTGGGAGTCACTGAAGCTGGAGAGGCCACTACAAGCCACCTGCTCCATGCCCAGGCCATTTCTAAAGGATGCCTCTAACCCAGACCGACAGAGCGTGGATGATGGAGATGCCAAACCTCCTTTGCTGCATCCCAAGCCCTTTCCTGACTGTCCCACTCCCCAGGAACATGGGGATGGACTATTCCCTTCTCAGGCTATGCTGGCTGGGTCTGGCCAACAGGGACGCCTTTTCCCTGGGGATCACTCTGTTCACAGCGGCAGTTTTGTGCTCCGGCTCACATCCTGGAAGACAGCCTGCCAGCTGAGGCCACCAGCCTGGGCAGGGGGGAGCATTTTGGGCTCACATCCTTCCCAGACCTGCTGAGGGATGCTGACAATGGGACACACAGATTGCCCCCAAGAATGGAAAGCTGGCCTCCTGCCTCTGGTTCTTTGGGGAATGCAGGCTCTTTGGTCCTGTCGTTAGCCCATGTAAACCTGCCCCTTTGGTTTTGCAAAAGGATCTCACTGCTGCTACTAGAAAGACTCGCATCTCTTTTGGGGCTGGAGCAGAGGGGAGGCTGCCCTGCCACCTCCTCCCCTAGCCCCAGCCCCAGCCCCTCTGGAAACGGGACCCTAGGATCTGCCTGCTCTAGCGCACAACCCATCACCCATCAGCTCAGCACCTGGAAGAAGCTGGGAGGTGTTGGGGACAAGCCTGGACCTCCAGAAAGGCACGTTGTGCTGAGAAGCCACGGTGTGGTCCCGAGGGGACCCTGGCACGGGCTGCGAGGGGTGCCTGCCAGTAGTGTGGGTGGTGGGCACGGGTGGCCATGGGTCACACCTGGGTCTGCCCAGTGCAGTAGCAGCACTGGGGATGGGTGATGGCAGGCAGCTCTCCGCCCATGCTCCAGCGGGTCTGGACCGGGTTTCATGCCCGGCTGGACCGGGCTTCAGCCGTGTGTGTATCTGCCAGCAGTTGTCCCGGTGCTCCTGCTGTGGGGGCAGGCGCTGAGGGGTCACTGGGGGGGATTAGGAGCAAGCTGGGGGACAGAGCAGGGCTCGGGGAGCTGCGGGGGCAGAGGGAGCAGCACGGTCTCCCCGGGACATTGACTGCGATGGCGGGGGGGGGGGGGGCGTGCAGGAAGGGGGGGGGAGGGGCTGCGGCGTCGGCTCTGGCTGCGCTGGTGCAAATCAGGATTAACTCCGGATTAACTAAGCGGAGTGATACTCAGGTGTGCGTGAGGCAAATCAACATCCCACCCGGGTCCTTACGGAGCAGGGCAGAAAAACACCTGGCTGAGCCAGCAAAGGAGCCGCCTGCTCCGGGGGTGCAGCCCCCAGGCCGGGCTGCCTGACACCCCCCCCAGCACCGGCAGGGAGGAATGTCGTTTATCCTTCCCCTTTAAACTCCGCTGGCCGGCGCGGGGTGTCCCCTGGCTGGGGCAGGGTTGTACCCTGGGCAGCGCAGCCGGAGCAGACGTTCCTGCCGCGGCGCCTGCAGCAGCAGGAGGCGAAACCGCGCCGGGAGCCGCTGGGCGGCGGGGCCCGGCTCCCATCGGCGACCCCCGGGCAGCCGGTTGGCGGTGCCGCCGCCGGCGTGCGGCAGCCAGCGCGGAGTCCCCGGGCACGGCGGTGAAGTACGGCCCTGCCGCAGCTAGAGGGCTCCGCCGCCGCCGCTCGGGGCCCGCCGCGCTGCCGCACACCCCGGCACCGGCTGGGGCTCCGCCGCGCCGCTCCCCGCCGGCCCCCGGCCCGGCCCCCCCGCCGCAGGGGCCGCCGCCCGCCCCGGGCACCCCGCCGCCGGCCGTGGGCATGCCCGCCGCCGCCGCTCCGCTCCTGCCGCCGCCGCCGCAAGTTGGCGGCTGAGCCCTGCCCGGCACGCAGGTAAGGACCCGCGCACCCAGCTCGGGCGGCGGTCCGGGGGGGCGGGCGTTGGTCCCCAGGCTGCTCGCATCGGGGGGCAGCGGGTCCCCTGGGAAAGGCAGCCCGGCTCGAGCTGGCCACCCCGGGGGGGGGTGGGTGGCGGTCGGAAAATGCGTGGGCGGCTGTAAAGACGGAAGGCTGCGACCTGGAGCGAGCGGGACAACGCTACCTTATTAGAGGCTGGGCGGTGGGCGAAATGTAGGGTTTTCGGCAAAAGTTTTGGAGGCCGGGTATGGTAGAGGAACTGCAATGGCACCTTGGAGCCGGCCAGCCATCGGGGGTCCCTCCCCGGCAGCCGCTGGCTGAACTTCGGGGGTTGTTTTCCTTCTGCTGCGGGGCTTCAGCAGCCGACGGGGCCACCCCGCTGCCGCCCACCCCGGCTGCGCATCCCTGGGATGCGGCGGGGCAGGGGAACAGCCCGGGGACCTCGGTCCAGAGGGCTCTTGCCCGTGAATTGTGCCAGCGAAACGACTGCCCTGAGCAGCACCGTCCCCCCGTAGCCCTGCGGACACCCTCCCGGCTTGCGTCTGCGGGAAGAGCCGCTGCTCCTTCAGGAGTTTCAAAGGGAAGCGCTTTCCATCTCTGCCCAGTGCCTGTTTATAATTCCTTCTCTGAAGCTGCTGCAGGTTTCACAAAAGCCGTGCTGCTCTCCCCGGAGCCACTCTACTGGGCTGCCTGCTTTGCTTCTGGGGAAAAAAGAATAAAAATTAAAAATTCCCTTTTCAGGAGCTCGGGATTTACCACCAGTAAAAAACCTTTTTCCCAGGAGGAAGGCAGCTTTATGTAAATGCCAGGGATAACTGGAGGAGCAGGGTCTGAGCCTGCATGCAACGCAGAAGGAGGAAAAAAAAAAAAGCCTTGGTCTCTGGGGGATAATAACTGGTTACTTTGTAGACTGTTAGGAGAAAGAATTGCCCAAGCTAAAATGTAGTGACTGCATTTCTCCGGCAAAAGTTTCTTGTGTCGTGAAAATGGCTGGCAGAGCTAAAGCTTCGGGGAGCTGGATCTACTTCGCTTTGGCTCCCTGAACCACCATCAGAAGCAGGTAATAAACACTATTATTAAAGAATGAGTAATTTGCTGCAGCTCCGGCATGGTGAATTTGTACAGCAGATACCTGCTCTTGCGTGGAACCCAACCCCTCCCTGCCCTCAGCCCAGCCTGCAGACTTCACTGTCGCTTGCGGAGAGAACCAGGCGCTCAGCAAAAACTTGCCCATTGAAATCCCCCTGTGCCACCTGCAAGCACGGTGGAGCAAGCCCCGGCACGGCCAGTCCTGCCTGGTCCGGCAGCCTGTGGCCGAGCAGCCTGCAGGCTGTAGGCATGACCCCCCAGCACGGGCATGGTCACTTCAGGCCTTCGTGGTTCAGCTGCCACCTTCACGGCCCCTCTGCATGGGATGGGATGTGCTTACAGCTTCCCAGGAGCATCCTCAACCTCGAACGGTAGCCCAAAGCTCTGCTCTTCCTGCCCACCACGCTCCCTGCTGGGTGCCCCCAGTGCCATCCTGTCCCCGTCCCCATCAGTGTTAGACCCCAGCCACTGATACACCATGCCCCTTCCCCAATTCTCTCCTACCCCTTCATCACCTTCCCTCCCATTTAATATCCATGCTTGGAATTGTTTTCCAGCTCCCTTGCAAGCACGGTCTCTGAATCAAGCAGGTTTGGGCTCTTTTCTGCCTATTTTCTAAAGCCCTGTGCCCCAGCCTGGGACTGCCAGGCACCGCTTGCAGGATGCGGCTCTACTGCCGCTTTTAGGGGTAATTTCAGGCAAGGTTTTCAGCCAGTATTTCTCTGTCTGTAGAATCAGAGATGGGCAAATGACTGACTTTTCTGGCTGAAGGGCACAAAGCATTAGAGAAGGGGGAGGGGGAACAGTTCATTATAGATTTCCTCCAAATTGTCTTTCTGTTACTGCTTCTCTGTCAAGTAAAAAAGGCAGCAAATCAGCCCAAATGCTTTCCTCAGCCTGGAAGGGAAGGCGTCACTGATTCCCAGCATTTCTCAGGTGCATCACTTAAACTAGATTCCTTCTGGAGTGAAACGCTTTTAGGTATCTTTTGAAAACTAGAGCTGGTCACAGGATTTGTCCCCCTAAGCTCTTTGTTTGGAAACTCAACTGTTGGCGTGAAAAATTGGCCTGCATGTGTGCATCAGTTCAGAGGTGCAATGATTCCACATGTGGCAGCCACACCGGTGCTGCTCCTGAGCTGCATGGAGGTTTCTCTGCAAATGCTCCTGGCTTCCCAGGGCCTCCAAGGTGGCAGGGTACTGGAGTTCATCCCTGTGCTGCAGAGACACACTGTGAGGGAAGCAGCGTGAGTGGGATGTCCTCGCTCAGCCTGTGTGGGACCACCAGTGCTGCTGACCCAGAGAAAAGCCACCTCCTACAGCATGCTATGACTCCGGGCGGGTGCAAGCAGCAGCCTGAACCCTGTCCCAGGAAGGGTGATCTAACTCCAGTGGTGACGTGGGCAAGGAAAAGAAACAGACCAGGCAGAGAGAGAAAGTATCCACACAGCCAAGGCAGGAGCAGCCCAGAAGGCCCCTCAGCAAGGCATGGTTGGGACTTGACAGGGCCATGGTAAAGAAAATTTTGTAGTGTTGTTTTGTAGCATCTCTTTCCATACCATATAGAAGATACTTTAGCATCATCCTCTGCACACTCCTATCTGCTCTGGACTGCAGGGCAGACAAGAGCTGTGAGACGCCTGGGGGCAGCTGCTGCCTTTCCTCTCATCATATTCCTGAAGACAGAATAAATATCTCCTGTAGCTCCCGCCAGCGGGAACTGCCCCTCCTTACATGCAGGGCGCACATCTCCACACAAAGATTCAATTTCTTTGGCAATAACAAATATGAAAGAGAGGCTCAACATTTGATTTGGATTGAACCTATTGACCTGGGTAATAATTTAACACCTTGAAGTTTGTCTGGGTCTGCAGCCACTGGCTGGAGTGGGAAGAGAGCAATCCACTTATTAGCTAGACCAAGGAGATCACCTTGCTGCTGATAAATACAGGCTGTGTTTGGAAACTTAGGGTTTGGAAAAGTAAGCTCGAAAGGTGTCATCTCCACAGCATAACTTCATTTTTAAAGAGAGAGCAGATCATTGGCAAATGAATTAAACATCTGAACTGTAGAGGAGCCCTGTGAATCCCCAGGAGAATTGGGCCACAGTAAGCAAAGTGGAAATAGCCCTGAGCTGAAAGCAGGCAGATCGTGGATAAAATAAACAGGATGGTGGGGAAAGGAGGGGTGCTGGCATGCGCTAGCCTTCAGGGTGGTTATGAATCATTTGAGTACGGATATGTTTTAAGCAGAGACAAATGAGCAGTCCTTAACAGCCGCTTTACATTGCCAGCTTCGATTGATAGGAGGGGGATTTGCAGAGATGTGAGGATAGAGTTAGGTGCCGCAGCTAAGCTGCTCTGTCAGCAAGCCACAGCTGCGAAGGGGGGGGACATCTCTCTGTCCCCCCAAAGCCTGCTGCATGCTATGTCCCTGTCCCCCTCTTGGGTCTCTCACCTGGAAGAAAGCCAGGTCCTATCTGCCAGATCACTTCTGTGCTGGGTGACAGGCTGTGGCAGGGACAGCATCCCCAGGGCATGGACCCCAGGGACAGCCCTGGGGCAGGCGGGGCTGGAGAGCTGAGGGGCGCAGGGCTGGTCCTGGAGGGGAGCACAAGGCACAGGTGTGCTCCAGCACAGGGTATCGCTGCTCCCTGAGGATGATGCTCCCCCTTTGCCACAGGACCAGGCAGCCCAGAGTGGTCTGTGGGGAGGGAGCTGCGGGAAGGATGGGATACAGGGTCCTGGGGCAGCAGTAGACATGAAAGGGACTTCACAGGCAGAAGAGCCTTGAAGTGGAAATGATGGGACTGGATCAAAGGGTATGGATGAAATGGGGCAAGCCAGAAAAAGAAAGTGGACCCATCTAGGATACCCACTGTGTCCAGTTCAATACTGGGTATAAAAGGAGACAGAGAAAACCTGATGTGAAACTGAGGGCTGTAACTGTTAGCGCAGGACAATGAGCCATGAGCAAAATTTCAATCCACAAGCAGGAGCTTCTGTGCATCTTCCAGCAGCAGTGAGAATGTCCTGGTAATAAACACGTTGTCTTGGTGGACCTCTGTGAGGACTCCTGTGGGATACTTGGTGTCCCTTCGGGCACCCCAGGCAGGGAGCCTGGTCTCAGCAAAGGATGGGGCTGCCTCTGTGCTGGAAGAGTTTTGCTTCCCTGAGGTCAGTGAGCTTGGCTCCCAGTAGCTCTACAGGAATGGATGTTTCTAAGTAGGAGTTTGACGTTGAGGGTAAGGTGCCAATGCCCCTCTCTCCAGACAGCAGCCCTAGGATATTTCCTTAGGGTGGTCCTGAGCTGAGGAGGAGAAGACTGAAGCCTAGACCCAATCTGAGCTCACATTTCTCCAGGCCAGTGATTTGGATGCTGCAGCAAGCAGGGAAACTCACTCTTCCCTGACCCTGGGCTGGCATTTTGTGGCTGAGATGAGCAGTCAGAGCCTGACAGCCTCCCAAGCCGCCCAAGGTGGCTGATGCCTCAAAGGGCTGGAGATGCTGAGTGACAGCCTCACAGCCTCCCCATGTGGGAGCCATCACCCTGATCTCCACTGCCTCTGAACAACCCTGCTCAGTCCCCAAACTGGAATGTGAAGAAGCCTCCAGCTAGAGTTATCAATCATATCAATTTGGTTGGCATCTTGTGCCCCTTCAAAGCCCCTCACGGGGGCTTGTTGTTGAGGGTACTGCAGGGTTGAAGGCTGCAAATCCAGCAGGAGCACCCCAAGGCTGAGAGGGATGCTCCAGCATGGCTGGTGGCACCTCCAGAACTTGTCCATCCCTGGTTCTGTCCTGGCCCACTTCCATGGCACAACGCTGCCAGCCTCTCTGCAGGCCACCCTCTCTGCTCTGCTCAGGGGGTTGCCCCATGGCCACTCCGCTGCCCTCCAGCACTGGGAAGCCCCAAGGAGCAGCCCCCCCGTGTTGCCCCCTCTCCCCCCTGACCCCACAGACCCAGGAGACCCACACCCAGGACGGCCTGCAGAAACTTCTGCCAGCCACCTGATTTATTTGTTTGCACCTCCAGCTAAAAAAAGGATGCTGAGAGAGTCCAAACCTGCTAATTACACACCTAGCCACCCACACAGCCATGTGGTTTATTACCATCACACTTCCACGCTCCCTCTTTCCCCCCCTCACCAGCTCGCTGTGCTCTTCCCTGCTCCCCCTTGCCTGGGGGGCACGGAGGGGGCATCCCACCAGGACACATCCCGTGGCCGCATCCGCGCTCAGCTCCAGGCGGCCGGGGGGTGCTGAGGCGGTGTAGCCGTGCCCGAGGACGTGGAGGCGCTGGGCCCGGGGGCTTTGCCTGCAGGCACCGGCCTGGCCCCACCGTGCCGCTGGGGCGGGGGGCGGCGGCCGGGACCCCCGCGCTGCGCGGCCCCGGGGCGGTGCGGCGGCCCGAGCGGGCGGCGCTGCGTGGAGCGCCTGGGACATCTAGCGGCCACCTCTCCAAGTGCCGGGCACTGCTTGGGGGCTGGCTGCGGGGCTGGGGGGGCTCGCCCGGCGGTGGGCAACACGCCGGCAGCCTGCCACAGGCGCCCCGCCGGCCCCGGTGCCACAGCGGCAGGGCACAGGCTGCTAGCGAGCCCCCCCCGGGACGAGGCTGGGTGTCAGCAGCGTGTCTTTCCGGGGTTTGGGGGCGATGGAGCTCACGCTGCTCCCCTGCTGATGCTCATGGCACCTGGGGCTGGGGACAGGGCGGTGCGGGTAGCCACAGCCCTGCACAGCCCCTGGCACGGCTCCTCCGGAAGCAGCCCGGCTCTTCCTCGCTAGCCCCGGGCATGGATTTGCTGGTGCGTACCATTAGGAGCAATGCCTTAGCTCTGAGCACAGCTGGGTCGAAACAGTGCTGCAGAGAAACATTTTTATCCTGGAGAATAAAGACTCGATTTCCACCTGGAAATTGCCCAATTTGACTTGCGAACCTTGAAAAGCAGCCCATCGCATCCCAATTCTCAGAGCAATTTAGTCTCTGTTGGAGCCTGGAGCCCATTGCCGAGGCACTGGCTCTCTACCTGTCAGGAGATCAGAACAAGCACTTTATTCACTCCATTCCAGCTCTATCAAACTAGCTGCATGAAAGTTGTGAATTAGATGCTCTACGTCAAAAAAGCCTCAGCTATCTTCCCTCTAATCTATGTCCACGGGCTCTGTGTCACCCTCTCCGTTCCCTCCTGGTCCTCACCAACGCTTTCCTCTCCGGCAGCTCCACACAGTTTCTTTCTTCTCCATCCCGGTGGCCATGGCCCAGCTCTCTGCCTGGCTCAGACATTGTTTTGCTCTACTCGCCCCATGCCTCTGGCCCACCATTTCCCTTCCCACTGCTGCCCCCGCTGTGCTCCTGGGGGCTGAGAGAGGGCTTGGTCCACCCCTGCCAGGCACATTGTCCATGAGCCCTCACAGCCCTTCCTTCATCCTCATATTCCCTCTCCAAATTGCCAATTCCCTGTGGTGATTCTTGCCTTTGCTTCTCAGAGCCTTTGCAAGCTGGTTTTCTCTTGGGCAGAATTGCAAGCTTGGATGCTCAGAGGCAGAGGTACTGTGCCCTGACAGGGCTTGGACCTCTGCCTAGAAGCCCCAAAGCACCTCCTGAGAGCTTCCAGGAGGGCCTGGGCTCTGAGAAGGGTGCTAGACACATCTGCTTTTTTCTGCTCCATCAGGAGTGGACCCACCTCTGCCCTGGGGCTATGGCAGCTGTACCTGGCCATGCTGCTGCTTCCCATCAGCTGGGTCAGGAATGCCTGTTCACACTGTCCCCAGCCCTCGGACCAGCTGGGGCATGGCAGCGCAGCAGGGCACAGCTCCCTGAAGGCACTGTCCTGAAGGAGAAGGCCTTTGGCCAGGATGGGCTAACCTTCTCGCGCGGGAGTCTGGGGACATGCAACGCAGTCACAACCTGCTAATGAGCCTGGAAAGCAAGGCAGAGTGTTTGCTTGACAGGACAATTAAATAATGATTGATTTCTGGAACAGCTACTTTATTCATCATTAATTGGGCTTATCATAGCCAGCATCTGTGCCCAGGGTCTCTCTGAGGGCTGTGCTGCTGCCAGCAGGGGTGGCCAGCAACCTCAGCACCTCTCCTGTTGCGGGAGAACACTCCAGGTGGTCCCAAGGGGACCTGGACTGCCCCAGTGAATGTGGCGTGGAGGTGAGATCCATGAAGCACAAAGCTAAATTTGCTACCTCTTTCTTTTCGTGCCTTGTTTTGGCTCCTTTTATCCAGTACTTAGCTGGAGAAGCTGGGAGTACACAATGCAGTTGTGCATTTCCCACTCTGCTGGGGACCGCTGCGCCCAGCCTGGGGAGCGTGGGGGCCCTGCCCCACCGAGAGGGTAGGGGAGTGGCAGTGCAATGGGGAAGGCAGTTCCGTAGGGAGCTAGCAGCCCTTAGTCTCCATGGTAGGGCTGCAGCAACAGCCCAGCTCAGTCAGGGCACAGGAGCCTGCCTCCTCCCAGGTGAGCCCCCCCCCCCGGGCTCAGTGCACATACACTTGTACGTGCGCATCCTCCCCGTGCACCTAACAGCATCTCGCCACCATTACCTGCTGCCAGTACTGCCCAGTCTGGCCCTGTGGGGCTGATGGATGTGCATGCTATCCAGTCATGCTGGTAATGAGGATGGAGAATGACCACTCTTCACCAATTCAGTTTCTTTTACAGCTTCTTTGCTTTCACCTGCTGACTTCATTCCTCTTCACCCAGGCCTGGTTATTACCAGGTTTACTTTATTAAGTCCCTGTGTGGCTGAATTCACTGCAGGATCCAGATAATCCAAATGAGGTTTGGGAGTGATAGCAGGGCTGGTTTGGCTCTGTCCTTCCCTGCGCCTGTGCACACGGTGCTGGTCCTGACCCTCCCTGCCATTCCCTCTCTTACATCGTCTCTAGAGGTTTGATAGCCCTCATCTCCACCTGCAAACCCAGACTGTTTGCTGTACACAAGCACGCGTGCTGGGGCACACAGGCACCGTCTCTATGCGATGCTGGGATCTTGGTGACTAAGGAGTGGGAAGCATCTCTGACCCCTCCAGCATGGGGACTCTTCACAACAGCAATCAGAGGAGGAAGTTTCAGCCTGGCTGCTTTCCAGCGGGGCCGAGCATGCATGCTGCTGTAGCATGCTGTGACGCTGACCCTTGGCATCCCCTCCCCACTGCTGACAAATGCCAGGACTAGATGCTAGGGCTGCAGTCGGGGGTCTCTTTGCCTATTTAGGAGAAGCGCAGTGAGATTCCTCCTGCACTTTTCCCCTGCAGCCCTGTTAGTGCCCCATCCTGCTCCCAGGGAGAGTATTGTCCCTGACTCCTGCGAGCGAAAGACAGCAAGAAAAAGAGAGTTTAGTACAGATAAATCTTTTATAATCCCAGAGGGTGCAAGACTAGCATGGACTGAAATCTTCTAGCTGTAGCCCTGCCCTGTCCATGCTTTGTGCGGTGCAGCAGCCCCCTTAGAGCCTTGCTCTAGGGACAGCCCCAGGGCAGTTTGAAGGGCCAGAGAGGTTTGGACTTTCCCTGCTCCCTTGGGGCAAAGACTTCAGCCCTGCCCAAACCAAATTCACAGACTTCCCCGAGCTCCAGCAGCGTTTTCCTACTGTTTCTTTTCCTACCCATAGTTCTTCTTCCAAGGTATGTTCACCCTGGGATATTTGCTACCTGCAAACCCTCCCTGTCTCTTCCCCCCAGCTCCAGGCCAGCCCAGCTTCCCTCCCAACAGCCAGCCCCTTCAGGATGCCCACAGTCAGCCGGGTCCGTGTCCAGCAGCAGTCTAGCTGCACAGATGCACTCTCTCAGTCTGTGATACCTGGCACCTCCCAGGCTGCCTTTCAGGTTTCCAGTTCCTCGTGGCTCCTTTCCCTTCTTCCCTCCTGCCATGCTCTGAGTGTTTCCCAGCGTTTGCTGCTGTGAACGTACGGCTCTGCCGCACAGCTCTGCCCCTCCACTAACCCCTGCTGAAGACCTGAAGTGAGCAGAGCAGCAACCCCCGCACAGACAGCGCCCGCTGCCCGGCACGGCAGCCTGCCCGCAGCCCATCTGTGGCATTTCTCAGTGTGTTTGGAGCCAGCTCCTTCCAGCAGCTCCCAGCAAGATCCCATCCCTCCCTACCCTAGGCTGCTGCCAGAAACATTTCTTGAGATGAGGGGTGAATGACCTACCAAAACCGTCAGCTTTCTCTTGCTAGAGCTGGGCTTCTGCTCCTGCTTGGGCTGCTGCTCTCAAATGACACTCAGTAAGTGGTGTCTTCTTACTGTTTCATTAAAACCCAAGATATTTTATTGGGAATCTAATTTGTGTGTGGAGGTAAGCAAAGAGGAGGTTTGTGCTTTCCTTGCCTGAAAACTGGGATGAAGCTTTGAGCTTCTCTGGGTCTGTGCAGGAAATAAAACCGTCTGTGCTGCAAATATGCATCTCCCTTAAATATTTTGAAAATACTTCATGGCCATCTGCTGCATGAGCCATTACAGGTTTTATTAGTAAGGTGGGAGACTGCAGAAAGCAGAGAATGGTTTTGGGGAGGGAGAAGTGGAGGGCATTCACCAAAATGTGCAGAATTTTAGCAGCATGAGAGTGCTTTTGGATGGCTCCATTTTCCTGAGCAGCTTTTCAAAATGTGACAACCATTGCCAGTACGAAGCCCATCGAAAGGGCCATTTAAAACTGGGTATGGCGCTCAGACCTGTGTGGTACGGCAGAGTTTGGCCAAGGGTATGGGACCACTTGGGCTTTTCACTCTCTGTAGTCTTCAGCTTCAAATTCTTTGTTTATATTTCCTGCTTGAGGACAGATTTAAAGCCATGGTGACGTGCTTTCTATCAGAAAGCCTAGTGCACCTCCGGGAACCCTATAGCAGGTGGAAGCATGTCTGCTACACAGCATCCTGCAGAGGAGGCAGTGACAGAAGCCTCTAAGGAGGGCAGGAACATTTGGGGTTGCAAGGCAATAAGGTGGTACAGTCTGGGAGCTCGGAATGTGCTAGAGAGCGGCTGTAAAACACAGAGCTCTGGTACTGAAGAGCGTAGTAATTGTTTCTCTCTCCTGGGGAATGCTGATATTTCACCACACATTTTCTTTGTGCCAAGGTGTGTTGGGAAGCCAAAATAGCAAATGTTCCTCTGAAGAAAAGGGGATGAAATATTTCATCTCAGGAATTTTAATGCCAAAAAAAAAAAAAAAAAAAAAAAAAAGCAGCACGAGGTTTCAGCAGTCTGAAATGGAGGAAGGGAGAAGGGGCTTGAATTTCCCTGAGGAAGAAACCCATGTTGACATTTGGAGCTGAGGATCCCATTTGAACTCAGCATTTTCTGAAGCTGGTGGCCCAGGGCCAGGGCTTCACGGCCGCCGCTGTACCCAGGGGTGAAGCTGGTTTAAACAGGGCTCTGATGTGATGGGTCATTTACTTAAACTGTCAAACCCCACGGGGTTTCCACTTTAACCTCCACATCCCTCCATGTTGCTCCACACGGCTGGCTGAGCATCCAGCCCTCCCCACCCCAGTCTAAACACCACCTCCAGGTCCTCACAGCAGCCTCCTGCCTTCCCTCGATGGCTTGCTGCTCTCGCCCCAGCTCAGCCTTGGAAGAATCCTAGAAAACCTCCCGGGTACCTGAAAGCCAGTTAGGTGCACATGTAGCGCCTGGAGGGCTGTAATTTCACCGTGTGACCCTCTGCTTTGGGAAGTCAGGGAGGACCCTCCAGTGGCTGTCAGCCTCTGATCTACTTCTGTGCTGTCTGTTAGGCTTTGTCGCAACACGCGTTATGAACCAGCAGAAAAGATGCAGTAGGTCCTTTCCTGTCAGGCTGCACATGGCCGTCTCAAGATGCATTATAGATACAGTAAATCCTCATCTTAATCCAGCCTGAATCAGATGATCTTGTTGCAGGGCTGCATCCTTATCTTACTACCAGCTGGGGAGAGATGAAGAGATGCTCAGTTTGCCGAGATAGCGTTCAAGCTGTGGAGAGGTGGGGAGGGCTCTTTTTTCCTCCAGCATTGCCACATCTTTCTGTTCCCACTAGCCTCATCTTGACATCAGCTCTGCATGGGCGAGAGGCTTTTCTGCTCCCTTGCCTTGCTGAAATAACAGCCTCCTCCCTCCCACTCTATCTGCTCCCACAGGATCGCTCCCCCCTCCGCTGCCAGCAGCATGGAGAGCGTGCGTGAGCTCCAAAACCCGCTCTTGGCCAAGGCCAACGGGCACCTTCGCAGCAGCTATTCTTACCACCAGCATCAAAGCCAGGACTACCCCAGTCATCACTGCCAAGGGAAACTGTATTCCTACATCTTCCAAAACACTGGTGGTGCCAGGACTCACCAGCTGCTGGATGCCAGTTCCCTGCAGCTGGCTGTTGAAGCCTTGTATGGCCCCAGTTTTATCCTCATGAAGGATGAGGCTGCTCTCAAGGCCAAAGACAGCAAGATGGAAAGCTGCGAGACCACTTTTACGGAAAGCAAAGAGGCTCCATCTGAAGGTCCCGACGGGCAGGAGGCACAAGGGTCCTGCCTGGTAGAAAGCGACATCCGCATCCAAACTGTGTCCTACGAGGTGGAGGAAGAGGAGCTCCAGGAGTACGAGGTGAGCTTTGCCAGGTGGGATGGCACCAGACTCCTCCTCTGGCCATTGGCGCGAATTCTTGGTCGTTTATTCTCCCTTCTTTCCCCAGATCTTCCCCCCACAAACCCTACCATGTCCTACCTCACCAGCATCTCCCTGTGCACCCAGTATTTCTTCTTCCTCCTTGTCACTTCTGTTCCCTTTTCCTCACTGCAGACCTTAGAAGGAGGTCAGCTTCCCTGAGGGCAGCCTGGCTACACGCCTGCTGGGAGTGAAGGGGAGGTGGGGCCATCTCTGCAGGACCCCTGGGGTATGGGGACCCTTTGACAAGGGCAGCCTGCTGCCGCGGTGGCACTCGAGCTAAGGGGAAATAGCAATCCTTGCATAACAGCAAAATTCACATGCCTGATGGCAGCAGCTGAGAGAAAGCTTTATATATACAGGATGAATCCTGCGAAGGAGGAATGAGAGCTGACAAAGCAGCCTCACGCTGTGCTCTGTGCCCCACCACAGCTGGAACAGCGGTGCAGAGGCTGGGAACATCACCCAGCACCTTGAGAAGTGGGAGCAGGTCCCAGGAGCCCGCTGGAGCTGATGTCTGATGACCCAGCACGGCTCTGCTGCATTCGGTGCCGCCGGTGTGACCTTCTCAGATGGCAGCAGGGGTGTCCTCACCTCTGTGTGCCTTCCCTACCGAGACACATCCCTTCCAGGCTGCCCTGCGGCTGGCCGAGCGGTGCCGCAAGGCAGGAGGGCTGACCACAGCCGCTCTGAGCAATGCGCTCGCTAAGGGGATGGGACACCTTGCCCCTGTGATGGAGCCTCCAATTCAACTGCTTTCCCTCACTTGCTAAATTAGTTTAGCAGGATATCGATCTCCTAGTCCCTAATGGGGATAAGGCACTTTGTTTAAGTTTGTTTAAGCTGACAAACAGCCAGTTCTGCCAAAGCTGAAGATATGTCAGTTTAAGACTATCTATCTCCCAGGGAAATCCCAGACCCCCAGCAAGCGAGCTCAGCATTTGCTCTGGCAGGGAGCCGAGAATCCACTCTGCTCCTGAATTTGCTGACCTACATTTTTCTTATCAAACTGGGCTGAGGAGGCGAAAATATTTTTGAAATTCACTCCTTGAATTTGCAGGTGGGAAATGTATAAGAATATATGAGGGGGCCAGATGCTGGGAGGAGAGGGGCTGAGACGCGGCCTGCAGGGCAGCACGGGGAGGCGGGCATGTGCTGAATCCATCTGGTTTTGCAGAGCGACTCCTCCAGTGACAGCGACAGTGAGGACCATTTCCTGATGCTTCCCCCCCGGGACCACCTGGGCTTGGCCCTTTTCTCCATGCTGTGCTGCTTCTGGCCCCTGGGGATTGCTGCCTTCTACTTCTCCCAAGGGGTAAGAGATCCCTTTGCTTGCCTGCGTGCACTGAGTGCCGGAGCAAGAGCCCCGCAAGCCACAGCAGCCCTGGAGGGGACGGGACACCTTTCTGGCTCTAGGGCTCATCGCTGTGCCATGTCCAGATCCCTGAGAGCTAAGGCAAAGAGACCTCCTGGCTCCTGGATGTCTCCGCAACTGCTGTGGGGTTGCAAGCCCTCCAGTTCTTGCGTGGGTTGCTGGAGGTCAGGCTTTTCCTTTGGATCTTTCGGGTGTTATTTAGGGAACTGGGACTCCCCTTGGCCCCCTGTCCAGGTTCTCACCCTCCAGCCAGGCTTGGAAAAATGCCATTTTCCCACCTGCCCTCCCAATTCGCCAGTAGTGCAGAGGTCCTGCACCATGACCCAGCCGCTCATGCCCTGGGAGTCAGGCTGCTCTGGAGACCGGACACAAAGAGGAGCCTGGTGGCCGCATCGCACTGCAGCTCCTCTCTTGGCACTTGTTTCTGACGTGTGTTGGCTAAGCTGTGTGAGTCAATGCCAGGCTGGCAGAGGCTGGAGAGGGCGATGACCTTCGGGTTGCACCTCCTCAGAGGAGCTGCTGCCTTCTTGAGGGCTTAGTGCAGAGCCTGGGCTCACTTACATTACTGTTGACCCAGAATAATTCATGCAGAGCCAGGGGATTTACTCTAAGTTTGCATAGATGCTGCTGTACCAAGAATAGATGGGGGGGAGGCATTAAGAAGTTGAATCAAGAGGATAGAAACAGAAATGGAAAAGTATATAACATGAGTACCTGGCACAGAGGCGGTGAGAAGCAGGGAAAGCTTTAAATGATTAAGACCCCAAGGAGTGACTGATTTTGCATTTTTCCACGTGGTGCAGGGTAGCACAGTGCACTTTCCACGTGATGATGTACTCGGTGCAATTTATATTTAGTTCCATTTGCTATAACTACCACCCGCTGAGGCAAGGACCATTTCTTTATTCCATGTCTGTGCACAGTGAGTGTCCTGATCTCCACATGGCAACTCGAACACAAATAGTAGGTAATACCAAGAGTAGCTCTGAGTGTGCTCTGAGCACTCAGGGAAGCTGGAAGATGCCAGCTCAAAGAGTCCACACCCACGTCTGTCTCTGTCGCTGACTCCATCAGCCCTTCTATGGCAAATAGGCTTCAACTGAAAACCTCAGGCAAGCAAGATCAAGTGGCAGCACAGCCGGACCAACAGGCCACGCTGCCTGGAGTCAGCTCCCTGAGACTAGGGTACTCGCTATACGTCTGTATAGGGTATACGGGTATCTAGTCGGTACCACACAGCCACCACCCCATGCACCGGCCATTTGCCTGGTCTTAGGAGGGTCCAGCCACCCGCTCACCACTCTGGCTGAGCACCCAGATGGCTGGGGCTTTCAGACAAACAGCCAAAGCCCGCGCTTCCCTTGGAGGCAAAATCCACAGGGAGATGTGTGTAGGTGGCACTGCTGTGTGAAGCCCTCCCAGACTGATGGGTGGTGCTTGGAGGCATGGTTTCGTGGTGGTGGACTTGGCAGTCCTGGGTCAACGGTTGGACTTGATGATCTTAAAGTCCTTTTCCAGCCTAAATGACTTTATGATTCTGTGTCTTGCTGTCTGTCCTCAGCCTTCATGGGAAGGGGGGCTGACTCAGCAGTGAAATGACTGCAAGCAGGCTAAAAAGCCAGGTCGGTACAGCTGTGAGCAATGAGCGTTTCTTCTCCTTCCAGACTAGCAAGGCTGTCTCCAAAGGAGATTTCCACCTGGCCAGTTCAGCTTCGCGCCGAGCTCTCTTCCTCGCTGCGCTCTCCATAACCATCGGCACAGGAGTGTACGTTGGGGTGGTGGTAGCACTGATCGCTTATCTCTCCAAAGGGGGCCACGTATAGCTGCCACCTGCACGTCAGCGCCGTCCCTGGACACCAGCCCTCCTGGGATCGAGCTTTCCGGCGGAGCACAGGGCACCAGCACCTGCAAGGGTTGCTTGCACAGCAGGACCCCGGCCCGATGCCCCGCACAGGGTCTCTCCCCTTTCAGGCAAACAGCAGACCCCCATTCTCTGCGAGGCTGTGGGGTGCCACCATCTGACAACAGGGAATTGGGCACTGGCCTGGCTGCTGGGACCAGGAGGAGCACATTTGCCTGGTAGGAGACTTCCAGGAGAGACGCTGCGTACTGCTGCTGGGCTGGTGCCACCACTCCTGATCCAGGGCCATGGCTTCCCCTCCCAGCCCTGCAGCTGGGAGATCCACCACCGGTGCCCAGGCTTGGCTCACAAACGGGGCACACAGGAAGGAGAGGGGATATGGTGCCAGGGAATGACAGCTCTTTCTTCTGGGAAGCTGCATTCCTGGTGGGGTCTCCAGTCTCCCATGATGGGGAAAACATTCTCATTTCAGTGCCACAGGGCGGCAGCTGGCCCCTCAACCGCAGCGAAGCAGGAGGACACAGCATGAACATAACCAATAGGGCATGCTTTCCGCATCCCTCTGCAGACAGACCCCTGATCCTACTTGCTGGCCCATCCCAGATCAAAAACAAGAAGAAAGCCAGGCTGGTGGTTGTACTCCATCACTCCCATTGTTGGAACAAGCTGGCAAAGACAGCAAGGTTTTCTCTTCGTTAATAATGACTGTCATGATAATTGCGAGTTGAAGCCCCCATAAGGTTTGTGTCCCACAGTGCTGGGCCCTGAAAAGGCTTGTAATGGCAATTTCTACCCAAGAAGTGACCTGGGAGGGTGGGGGCCTGAAGGACTCCACTCTTGGCACTAGGTC
The DNA here is from genome assembly GCF_023634155.1 of Falco peregrinus. Taxonomy (NCBI): domain Eukaryota; kingdom Metazoa; phylum Chordata; class Aves; order Falconiformes; family Falconidae; genus Falco; species Falco peregrinus. The sequence goes on from NC_073721.1 coordinate 66,989,069, forward strand.
AGGACCCTGCACACAGAGAGGGGTGGAAGGAAAAGGCCAATCTGACACACGGAGCCTGGGGTGGGAGTGCTCTTTGTACGGGGGTGAGATCCAGAGAGGGGGAAGACTTGGAGAGAGCCTAGGACACAGGGAGTAACCCAACACATTTCTTCCCGTGCCTTGGAGAGGGTTATGTCTATCCATCCAAAAGCCTCTGCTGACGAGGAAATCCCATGCATCCCCACATACATCTTACTTTTGCTAATTTGTATATTGTCAGCAACACAGGTCCTTCAGAGGGGGGGGTGAAGGCAATGACTGCCCCAAAGCAGCCCCTGCTCCCCAGCATCCACCTCGACTCTCCCTCATCCTGGCCACGGCTCCCACGCTGCCTCCTTCCCCCATGTGCAGGGGGCTGCAGGCAGACTCTGGATTCCCATTGCCCCCTTCCCAGGGTTTCTGGGCGGGCTGCAGCAGGCTCTGCAAGAGACAGTAGCATGTTCTTCCAGCTGGGTGCCATTCAAATGTACATTTCATCCTAAAGAAGCATGTTAATGTCTGCGATTGCTGTTGTACTTGAGCCATAAAAAGAGAGAAGCACATCAGAGACCTGTTCAGAAGCCGGTCTGAAAGTTCCCATCGTGTTTTCTAACATGGAAGAGCTAATAAAAAAAAGCAGGAGGAAAGACTCCGTTTGTAAGGATGTGGAGCTGGGTAGCGGAGAGGTGAGCTTTGCAGGAGTGCTGAGCTCGCTTAAACCTGGAGGTGTTTATGCAGCTCCTGAAGGAAGTTATAATCCAGCTGGTGCCTGGGCAACAAGAGGGAGATGTACTGCGATGTAGAACAGAGCCAGCAGCTAGCACTGGGAGCGGGATGGTGATGTAGGCTTTTTGCCATGTGTGGATGGACAAGAATTAGCGGGGGAGAGAGAGACTGGAGCACTGAGTATGTTCAGGCTGCTCTCTGTGTAGTGGAAGCACAAAATAAAAGGCGCTCGAGGAGGGGCAGAAGAATACGAACATCAGGAGGGAATAAGCAGGTTTTGCTTCTGATGCTGGACAGAGAGAGATGGAATTTGCAGGGAAGGGCTGGGGTGTCCAGAAGAGATAAGGTGGCTTAGAGAGGAGAGGTGGGGGGCACCCTCACCCAGCAGCCGAGGCACGGGTTTCATTCCCCTCTCCTGCATGTGCTCAGCCTTCCTGGCCCTCCAAATAACCCCCAGGACAGGAGCGCTCTTTCAGGAGAGGGGATGTCTGTGTGTCCCCATGCAGCAGGGGCAACCAGACCCACCCCCACGCCCCAGCTCAGTGCCATCCCAGCTACAGCCCTCCCCATCTCTCCCCATCAAGCACCCCCAGCCAGGGGCAGGGCTGGGGGTCTTCCTGCCGATTCTGGTCCAGACAAAACCGGCAGGGCTGCTGGACCACAATCAGCAATAAGAAACTGTGTTTGCCTCTGAATCTGTAATTCTGCTGGCTGGTTCCCTCCAGGGGCTGCCGTAGGTGGGGGGCCAGCAGCCCCCAGCCCATTCTCCGTGGGCACCCCATCCCCCTGCACACCAACTCACCTCTTTGTCTTTTTTTAATTGGAGACACATAGGGGAGGACTGGGCTAAAGGGCCAACAGAATTAAAGTGTTCTCCGCTAATAGCCTGAATCTCTGATGATCTTGTCAAAGGGGGGGAGAAGGGGCTGTGCCAGCGCATCCCTAAGGGGGGCATTATGCAAATGGGGAAATTAGTTGGAAACAGCCTGAAGGGAAACATGTGGAAATTGAAATCCGAGGACCAGCATGGAGACTGCTGCTGAATAACTTATTATAGACTCACAGCATCTGCTGCAGCCGCCCGAGCAGAAGGGAAGGAAGCAAAAAGGCAACAAGGCACTGCAGTCGGGGAAAATGCAAGCTCCAGAAATTTGATTGAGCTTAACAAAAATAACGTTAAACTAAACCCTGCTAGTGGGAAGAGCTAACCCTTCACCCCCTCCCTCCTGTCCTACCAGAGGAGGGTTGTCTGTCCTACCCAGGACCCTCAGCTCCACAGCAGAGCTCTGTAATGGTCCTGATCCCACAGGGGATACCCAGAAAGAGGAGTAGCCTCAAGTTCTGGCCTGGCAACATGTCTATCCCAGAAAGGAGAAGGCAGAGTGGGGACCCCAGCAGGCTGCAGCTGTGGGAGGTGATGGGAAGGGCAGGGAGTGCAGAGACGGTCTGTGCCAGTGCGGGGTCAGGCATGGGGAGTGGGTGGAGTGGGGTTCCTGGTGGCTGGTGAGGGAAGATTTGGGGTTCTCTGAGCTGGGGGTGGAGGGGACCTGGTTAGTGATGTCCCACAAGGGTGTACACCGCAACCTGCTGTCCTTCCCCGCACCCTGGTTCTTTCTAAAACATAATCAGGAGAGATGCTGTAGAGTCCCATGGTGTATCAGAACAATCCTCCCCTTCTCCACTCATGAGTAATTCGCTATCCATAACTTGGACATCTATTTGCCACTGAGTTCCTTGCCAGCCAGCTGCCGTTGTCTGTCCCTGTGAACGCAGGTGCTATCCAGCACCCCCAGCACAGGCATGATCCTGCAACCCCATCCCATCGCCTCCTGCCCACTGCTCCCTGAATACCCCTGTTCTGGCCCTGTTGTCCCACCAGCACCCCCAGCCCTTGCCCTAAGCTGGTGACACCAAGAGACAGACAGAAAGTCACCAGGAAGCCCATCCCCTGCCCCTCTCCCCGCCTGGCGCAGACACACCTCTCGTCTCACATGCTGGGCAGCTCTTGGGTTGCGAGAAGTGTCATCACCAGGTGTCCCAGATGCCCTCCCTGCTGTGAGGACAAGATGTCAGGGACCAAGCCAGCCCCTGCATCTGGCTGAACATCCCCTCCATCCTTCTCCTGCCCTGGAGATGCTCCTCACTCAGCAAGGAGCTCAGAGCAGCACCGTCTGAGGTGTGCTGGGCTTTGGTTTCTTTTCCCAGCAGTGGAAAAAATGTCGTCTTCCAGCTTGGGCTCCTTTTGTAACCTCTGCAACATCAAGGTGAGCATTTCCTAGCGGGCCTTTGTCTTCAGAAGCAGCTAAGGACTGGGTGGACAGAGCCTGTGCCAAGGGCGGGGGTGGCCTTTGAATCCTGCCTTCTTCTGGGACGCAGCCAGGAAGAAAACTGCCAAGGAAAAAAGCATCAGCGCCTCAGCACAGATCTGAGCGACCGGCACATCTGATCCACTGCCTGCTTCCCCCAGCTCTGCTCCCACTGCTCGCCCCCCAGCAAGCACAGCAGCTGCTGAAACGGGGCCACTGGCTACAGATGGGGGCTGGGGAGGGAAGATCTGGGGTTCTCTGAGCTGGGGGTGGAGGGGAGTTGGTTAGTGATATCCCACAAGGGTCCCAGCATCTCTTCTCACTATAAGAGATGCTGGGATGGAGCCACGCTGGCTTTTGCTCCTCTCCCCACAGGGATGAGGCAAAAGGATGGATGAGAAGAGCAAAGGAGCTGGTGTGGTTTGTGGGGGACACAAGACCTCTACAGGACCCTGTCCCCAGCCAAAGGGATCCACTGGGGATACCGGTCCTCCCACAACCTCCCAGCCAACCTGCCCTTCCTCGGGGTTCAGCCCCAAGGTGGGTGATGTGGGAACCAGTGGGGCAGGACACAGGGTGTCCTTGCCGCTGCACTCCCAGCACCTGGCAGGACAAAACTGCTGCTGGTTCTCCAAGCAGTGCCCATCAGTGGGGCAGGATTGCAACTAGTGCTGGTGGGGCAGAAATGCCTCGATTCTCCCCCCATCTGCCTGGAGGCTGGCAAGAGACACAGGGAAATAAAAGTGAAGTAAATCTTTCACCTCACTGAATGGCACAGTCAGTGTTTTCCCTTCACAGCAATCCAGTAAGGAAACAGCTAATTATCTGAGACAGGGCAAATCTTCTATTCCTGTCAAAAAAAAAAAAAAATAAAAAAGCATTTAGCAGTGCATCTCTTTGCCTAGCTTATCCTTTCCCCTTTGCTCCCCAAAACCAGCTTGTAGTGGAGGGAGCACAGGGAGGCACAGCCTGTGGCAATACCACCTCTCCTGGGGCTGGTGGGAGAGGATTTTTGCAGAGAGAAGCCAATTAAGAGCCATCACTCAGGCATCAGCTGCTGCAAAATCAGGAGGCTCATTACCTCTCCTCTCCCTGCAGACGCCAGGTCCCTCTGCCACAGCCTTCGGTAGCCACACATGCAAGAAGGCAGCGGTGGGGCTGAGCTGTCCCCATGGGGCAGAGGACAAGTGGTGCGGGAGGGGACAGAGGTGGTGTCCTCAGGCATAGGGATGTTTGGGGACCACATCTGCAGATGCGCTGCTCCAGAGCTGACCTCAGTTTTGCTGCAGTTGGTGCGTGGGCTGGATCTCAGAGGCCAGGGCTTTGCAAGTGAACCTCAGCTGCCTGTAGAAGGTGTATCTGAAAAATGTGGTTTAAATATCCTCACAAGTCATATTTTGCGAGCTTTGGAGACTCAAGGCTAAGAAGTGCCAGAAGCACCTGACTTGCAAGCTCACAGGCCAGACAGGACCCGTGCCCCCCACGCCAAATGGGTGGGATCATCCCTCAGGCCAAGCTCCAAGGAGCAGGGGAGCTGGTGCTGCCTCTCCAGCAGGGTGGGGGCAGTGGTGGAAGAGCCTCTTTTCTCCCCCTACCGCGCCGCACTCCACACGGCTGGCATTTTTCCACCTCCTTTTCTCAGCAAACCAAGCAGCCACCCGGGCCTTTGGAAAGTGGCTCATGGCTGATTTCTGCTGGTGTTGAAAACACACTGCTTAGGTCCCACATGTGCAGGGGGCTCCTTTCTGCTGCCAGCCCTTGGCCCTGGTGCCACCAGGGTCTGCCCAGCTCCCCTTCCCCGCACTGTCACCTCTGCTGCCTCGGGGAGGCTGAGCCGCTGGGCTCCCTCCCTGCACAGCACGCCTTCCCCACCGCTGCTCCTCTCTGAAGCTCCCTGGTTTATCTGAGCTCTTCCAGATACTCACTTCCAAAAATGCCACCATGTCCTGCAACCTCTCTACTGCTGGACGTAGACAACGCATCCCTCCTGTCCCCCATTTCTGCTCGGGAGCTTTTCTGGCTGCAGAGCTGCGCTCAGCTCAATCCCATCCTCTGGGGCCTTTTGGAGACTTCCCAGCAGAAATCACCCCACTCCACAAGGGATCTTTCTTTACTTTTGGAGGCATGGCATTTAATTGGGTTTTAATCTGTTCAGTGCTTGCTGGCTTCATTTTTAAATCAGTCTTGCTGCTTAATCAAAATGTCAGGCAGGATCAAACCTGATGTCCTGCAGAAGTCGGAGTGTGGTGGGGGTGCTGCCTTCTCCTGGCCTGGGGAGCTGAGGGACAGCCCCATGGGCAAGGGAGCCCTCCCGCTGCACAGGCAGGCTCCCGCACAGTGGCAGAAGCGCTCGGAAGAGATAACTTCATCCTCAAGTATCTGGAAGTGTCTATCCCGCCGCAGCTCTCCTACCTCCCCCCAGTGCTGTGGTTACTGAAGCGATGGAGGAGGGATGGGAAGAGGGGCAAAGGAAGAAGCCGGGGAAGGAGAAATGAAATGCAAATAAATGCAATATCTGCCAAAATGCCATCCTCAAAGTAATATATCAAAGTCCAGGCACAAGCAGTAAACTCTTGACAGTACTAGGCTAGAAAGATGGAAGTTTTTCCTTCCTGAAGTGCTTTCATATCTATTTTCTTCAAAACTTTGGCATTTTCCAGATGTTGACTGTGCTAAATTAGCATTACACATCAGCTGACTTGTTTTCCAGGGGAGGAAAGGCAGGGAATGCTGTATCTGGACCTTGGCCAAAGCGCTGGGACTGAGCCACACTGACAGTTGTCAGGTGGGGGCTGGTTCAAGAAAGCTAAGATGGGTACTAAGAGGTTATTAATATTTCAGAGGATCTCTTGGGCTGGAGGGCAAAATCCTTGAGGATCCGTGTGAGGATTGATCTTCTATGTTTTTACTAGCAAGCTGGCATAGGAAGGAGGGGTGCCTTGTTCCCATTTGCTGAGACAAAATCCGGAGGGTTTTGAAATACAGAAGAAGAGTAAAGAAACTGGGCTACCTTGAAGGCAGGAGGGGTGGAGATGGGATGAAATGCAGGGAGATGTGATGAGGGGCTGCCAGAGCTCCTCGGCTGGCAGGGACCAGGGAAAGGCCTGAGCCGTTGCTCCAGCATGAAAAAGGCAGATCTGACATGAAGATCTACAGGGCAAATTGGTTCAGCAAAAATATTAATGAAGGACAAAGGCAGGGCAGCAGTGGGCCACAGCTGGATTCTGTGAGACATTTTCAGCCACCAGATGTGAGAGATGGGTTTAATGGGAAGGAGGCAGAGAGGGTGGTAGGAGAATGGGGAATGGGGACCTGGCCATGGCTGGTGTAACTAACCTGCTTGGGCAGAGGCAGATGGTTCCCCACCAGTACCCTGGGAGCACAGGAGGAGAAGGAGTCTCCTCTCAACAGCTTTGTTGGTTCAACAGCACTAGTTGTTTGTAGTCTGCACCTATGGAGGGAATTACACAGGGGACTGACCTAAAAGATCCCTTTTTTCCTTTTTCTCCTCATCTTCTTTTCTTCCCTCCCCAAACAGGTATTCTTGATAATTAATTGCTTTTAAGCTTGCCAGTTCAGGAGCAATTTTGAACGGCGACACTGACTTTTCTGTCCTCCTGCCACCACTACATGTCCGCCCTGATGCTCCCAGCAAAGCACAGGAGCTATCTTGCAAACCTCAACCCTTTCACTACCTTGATGCTTTTAAGACCAACACTATTGCTCTTTGCACCAACCAACCAGGTGCCTGTGCAAATTCTGGAGGCAAAGCGGTGCTTGAGCTAACACATACCAGCTAAGTGCCCCAAAGCTTTGCTTGGACATAATCGAATACTGACGTGGCACGCCATCTGGGCAGGCTCCGCTGTACTGTATTGCCCACCCCCTGCACCTGCAAACCCCCTCCCACAGACAGGAATGGGGTGTGTTAGTGGCAGAGCAGAGCTCTAAACTGCAGGTGGGCAGGGGGCTGCTCTGCATAGGCTTTGCAGCCCCCCAGCCTTTGCATTTCACTTACCTCTTAATTTCCATCTTTTCTGGAGTTGGTACTTTTAAGCATCCACACGTGAGGGAGTTTGGGTGGCACCTGAGCTAAACCTCACTCCACACATGCAAAGGGAGAGATACGTCGGCTGGTGCCCAGCAGTGCAGTGCAGAGCAGCTGAGGCCACCTCACATTCATCTCCCACCACCAGCTCAACATGAGAGCAGCATGACAGGTACAAATCAAGTGCTACAGTTTCCCCCCATTTAAAATCTGCTCAGTCACAAACAACATCAGTAAATAACGAGCATCCACCATTTAGGTGGTGCCAACTGGCAGAGACCCACCATGACCCTCCTGCCATCAAGGCGCAGGGAGGGAGGAACGTAAGGGCACTTCTGAAACCCCTCAGAGGGATGAGTATTATTTTCCTGCCATGCCTCACTCAGGCATCCAGGTAAGGGTAGAAAACCCATCGCACCTAGATCTCTTCACCAGGGGTCCTCAAAAATGTCTTGCAAGGAGGTGGAGCCCAAGGCTGGCACCCAGGAGGGATTCATCCTGCAACTGCACCCTGGCATGAGGCATGCAATGCTCCCAGCTTGGGGTGAGTCAGGTGATAGGAAGGAGAAGCCATCCCTCTGCCCTGCAGAGCACTGCGTACCTCCCACCACGGAGGCTCCCCCAGGCTCTCCTGATGCCCATCTGCCTTCAGCAGTGGCTAGCAGTCACCCACCATGCTGTGCCATGCCCATGGATACCCCAGCCACAGCCCTGCTGCCAGGCATGGTCTGCCCCAGCCTCAGGGACCACCCAAATGGGACCTGTGATAGCACCCACAGTCAGAAAATCCACCCTCCCTGCTCCTTAGCTCAGCCAAGGAAGGGAATGCTCCAAGGGTCTCCCATCCACCTTCACAGAAGCTGCTGCAGCCACCGCTGCTGCTGAAAGCAGCTACCTCCAGCCTCTGGCAGTCTGGAGACACAGGTAATCATTCTGGAGTAATTACCAGCTTACTCCCTCGGAGGAGTTTGCTGGTGAGAAGTCGCTGGCAGCTAATTGCTCCAATTACTCCCTGACACACAGACCCCGAGCATCCAGGGCTTTCTGCAGCAGCACACAGCACCGCTCCGCAGCTCCCTGCTCCCCACCTGGATCACCTGCTGCCCCCGACCCCCTCCTCCGGGACCACACAGAGTGCACCGGGGCGGATGGATGGTGGTGAGATCCCACCAGCACAACGGAGAAGGAGCCAAATGGTTTCCCAAGAGATGTCCCGCTGGCTCAGCACTGCTCCTCCAGGGCTGCCCCACCATGTGGCTCGTGCCCAAGAATACCACAGGACAACCCTCAGCACCCCCTTCTCCTGCAGGCTGTTGCCAAAGCAAGCTCAGCAGGGCTTCCTAGCATAGGTCCCCCCGCTCTGCCTAGGAGGCTTATGGGGAATGAAGCTAGACCATGTCAGGAGCAGGAGTGGGCTACAGCAGCCAAGAGAGATCTGACATGTTGAAGAAGGAAAAAAAAAGTTACTTGCAAGCAAGATTGGGGGCGGGGGAGGAGAATGGGACACCACAACACACATTATTGCATTTCAACTCTTCATGAGGTCTCCCACGATCCCAATGCCCCTGTAAAGACCTGAGGATGAGAAAGACTCAGCCCTGCTGTTAGACCCAGCCTCAGGGGCTGATCTCATAGGTGCGGGGCTCGAGAGGCTCTCCCCTCACACGCCTAGGGGTGCTGTGACTCCTGGCAGCTCCCTGTGATATAAGGGCAGTTATCATCACCCTCCTCAGCAGTAGCAGCCAGCTCCAGGCATCCTCCAGCTCAGTTCTGCTGGCAGACACAACAGGGGAGCTCACACACGAAGGAGACGAGGCTGTTTGGAGAGCTCTGGCAGAGCCTGGCCACACAGACCCCCCCCACAGCCCAGCACCCCAAGACACTGGCAGGGCAGAGGTGCCAACAGCTGGTTTCAGCCTTCCAGTGCAGCACCATCACTTCAGGGCAGCACCACTCACTGACACCTCAGATGTTGCCACCACTTCCCTGCTATCACACAGAGCTGTGCCCACTGCACCGTCCCCAGGTTTGCATCCCAACTGGGAGGCATGTCCTGACCTCTCACCGGGGAGAGCACAGCTCCTGCCAGGCCTCCAGAGCACCTCTGAGCAGATGGCTCCCCACCAGGTCCCAGAAAGTAGAAGAGGACCTGGTGTGCACAGGCTCTCCCTGCCCACAAGCCCATTTTAGAATGCAGACAGGGAAGAGAAAGCCTTGCCCAGAAATCACACAAGCAAGGGCAAGAAACAGCACAGGACTGGGAGTGGAAGAGTCTTTATTGCTTTGGCTTCTTACAAATGAGAGATATGTGCATCTAGGCTCGCTGCAAGGAGACATCCACGTTGCATTCAGCTTGCAGCATGGTGCAGGGGATGCAGGGACACTGGGCACACAACATTCCATCTCCCTGCCTTCTCCCAGCCACCAGGGAATAGAGACCCTAGGGAAGCAGGGCAGCTGCCAGCTGTGAGAGAGTAAAGGACTGTGTGAAATGTTATTGCTACAAGACCAGAAAGGTCAGGGACAGCTTCTCCAGAGCCTGCAAAGGACACCAGCTCCTAGCTTAGTGCTCCCAGGAGACTACAACAGGAACACAAACAAGTCCCCTCCTCTACCAGTCCCTGCTCCTTCTAGAGAAGATCAGGGCAGCCAGAGGCAGGTATTGGAAGCCAGAAAGCCAAGGTGGCATTGATGCTGACCCCGAGTGAAGCTTTTATTCTCCTTAGCTGGGAAGAACCCAGATCAAAAATGCTCCTCCTGTAAAGCTGAGCACTCCCCAAGACCCTCTTCATCCACAGCTGAGCCAGCACTGCTTGGCTTGCCAAGGGGACACTGGGCACCTCCACACTCATCCTGCACATCCACATTACTCATTCAAGCAAGTGCCAGGGGCAGAGACACCTTCACATCCTCTGTCTCAAGAGGCCCAGCAGCAAATCATGACACTGGCACAGTACTGCCTCCTCCCTGGCTCACCCTCCGAGCACAGAGAGGACAAACCCCCTGGCCCCTCTCCTCTGGGACAGCTCAGTGCCTTCTTCCACTCCACCCGTCTCTGGGAATGGGCACTGCAGGGACACTCCCATACCTGATTGAACCACACAGAAAAGAAAGCCAGAGACAAGGAACAAAAAACCAAACCAGAACAAAAGTTAGAGCAGGGCCCCAGCCAGGGCACACCACCGGAGAGCCAAAGGGCACATCAGCTGAGGAGCTGTGGCCAAGCCAGCTGGCAACTGGCACTCAGGCATCCACAAGCGTCAGCCCATCATGCAGGGCACGCTTCCACATGTAATAGGTGGAACGGGCCGTGAGTGGGAAGCGGGCACTGAACTCCTTGTAGGTAGGGAAGGTCTTCGACTCAAAGCGCTGCTGCAAGAACAGCTTGGCCTGTGCCTTGAACTGGGCAGTGGCAATCACATCCATTACAAACATCTGGCTGTTGGCTCTCTCCGACATGGCATAGCCTGAAATGGTGGTGTTGTATGGCATGGCTGGTACTGGCTTATCTAGGTGCTTGGCGGCTACCTCCATGTGGCACTGGGGCTTGAGGCCTGGCTCGGCTCTCAGAGGTGCCAGGGAAGCCACCCGGTTCAACAGCTGGCTGGAGCTGGTCCAGGGCAGGCGATGCTGCCCAATGGCCCGGCCACTGCCATTCCAAAACCAATAGGCTGTGGAGGAGAGAGATGGGTAGCGCAGGCGGTACTTGCAGAATGGCAGCCGCCATTGCTGGACCTGCCTCCTGGCCACATCTCGCAGCTGCTTTCTCCAGCACAGAGAGGGCTTGAGCTGCAGGAGACTCCTGGGTGCCGGCCGGTCTCCATTCAGCCTCTTCTTAACAGGCACACTGCTTGGCTTCAACTGCAGGAACGGCTTTCCTGTCACTAGAGGTTTCTGGTTATCCAAGGGAGATTGAGGGGGTTTGAAGTTGGGGTTCTCCTTGATTGCTTTTCTTCGCCAGTTGTAGTAAGTGGACCTGGAGATGCCAGGGAAGCTGCGCTTGAAGCACCTGTAAGGCACCAGAGTGTTCATGGAAATGCATTTCTCCAGGTAGGATTTGGCTCCTTGCATGAAGATTCCTGCTTGGATGGGGTCTAGGGAAGGACTTGGGGGTCTTAAGGGCCCCCGTGAATTTGCTGGCTCATACACATCAGCCTTTCTTGGGACATCCCTGTGAAGCTCCTGCAACCCGTGGGCCTCAGCCACAGCACAGGCATCACCATTGACCATGCTCTGCATCTCATGCTTCCAGGCATAGTATGTGGATCGGGAGATTTCTGGAAACATTTGTCGGAAGTGCTGGAGGGGGATTATGTTGCCCTCCTGAAAGCAGGACTGAAGGAAGTGTTTGGCTGCAAACCTGGCAGCTGCTTTCTGCCGGTGTTCACGAGACTGGCGCTTCCAGCGGTAGAAGGTGCTCTTGGTAATGCTGTACCGGTCACGCAGGTTGGAGTAGGTCAGCTGGGGGTCACTGTTCAGCAGCTCAAGGGTCTTCATGGGCTGGACAGGAGGCTCTGGCAAAGGCATTGTAGGTTCTAGCTCCTCCAGGCCAACCACGGCCACAAAGTACTGCGCTTTGAAGACCTGCCGGGAGAGCTGCTGCCCTGACCACATGATGTGGAGCGTGGAGGTTCGTGGGCCACATTTCCTGGGCCGGATGAGCCGGTTGAAGTAGGGCCGGATCTTCAAGTTGCTCATGGGGTAGATGGAGTAGATGTTACACTGCAGTACTGAGGCAAGAGCGTAGACATGCCACATGTTGGCAAAGGTGCCAGGAAAACAGGTAGCTTTGATATCAGCATCAAAGATGGCCTCCAGGATAGCCATGGGGAGGCTGGTCATCTCTGGGGTCTCCTCGGTGCAGAGGGAGTAGCGGGCAGCCTGCAGCATCACCTTGGAGTCAATCATGCCATTCAAGTAGTATTGCTTGTGCAGCAGCATCTCCACCACCGTACGCACCTGCAGCTCCAGGCTGAGGCCGGGGTTGCCCCAGAGCAGCACACTGGCAGCCTCAAAGAGGCGGTTCCCCTCACCTTTGCAAACCAGAGGCAGCATGTTACTTGGGGCATCCTCAGGATAGAGGCTCCTGGCTACCCGGTCAACCTCCAGCTCCTCTTGGAACTGCCTCCCGCAATAGCCAGGCAGGGAGAAAGATGACAGGGTCCTCTCTGCCTCCAGCGCAGCACTGGTGAGGCCCTCCAGACCAAAGCATTCAGTGGCTTCCTGCAGCTCCTGCAGCACAGACTGCACCAGCTGGTGCCGCTGGATCATCCTGAAGGATTGCAAAGAGAAAGAAGTCACTCGAGATGAAGGCAGCACACACACTAGGCTGCCAGGGGCCTGGCCTCCAGCTCTTCCCCAAAGGACAGGGCAGACGAAAAGGGTAAAGGAAAGGCCATGGCTCACCCCTCCACCCACACTCCCAAGGACAAAGGAGGAAACCTGGGTCCTCACAGGGCAGACCCGGGGCAGGGACATGGTCTCAGCTGGCTCTCCAGTGACCTCCTGTGGGCAGCACACATGGCACACGGCCTCCAGAGTCACTCATCTGGGTGAAACTGAGGAGTAACCGCATCCGTCGGGGCGGGAAGGCAGCTCACCTCCCAACCCTGCGCACCCGGCTTCGCACCCGACCTCATCCCTGCACCCCCCCTCGCACCCCCCCCCTCCCACCAGTGGCTCCATCCCTTTCGTTTCACCAGCCCGCTACCAGCGCCCAGAGGGAAGAGAGCCTCAAAGGGGAAACGTCTGTCACCTCTGCAGGAAGGGACCTGTGACAGAGCAACAGTGCCTGGAGGGACCTGGCTGAAGGTGTTACACCCAACAGAAGGGGCAAGGAGCTTGCCCCCTCCCCCCGAGCAGGGCACTGCAGCCGTACCCATTGCATGCACCGAAGCTGCTGCTGCAGAACCCGGCGGGAGCAGAGCCGGAGCCAGCCCAAGCCACAGTTACTGCTGCCTGAGCCGACACTAGATGTCACTTGCTGCTCAGCGAACACACAACGCCGGCCAAGGAGAAGCTGCAAAAGGGGGGCTTCTCCTAGACGAGCTACCAGGCAGGAGGCAGCCCAAGAGCACAGACGGAGCACAAGCACTGGATGGGTAGTTCAGAGGCTGCATGGAACCCTCTTCCCTGCCTAAGCCCATCCCAGTCCTGTCCTCCCTCTGCATGCCAGTTCCCACTCAGGCAATCCAAAGGGTCAAACCTGCATCCCCTCCTTTGTCAGCTTTTTAACACCTATGTGGCTCTGCCCCCACCACTCCAGGAGCTCTTGTAATGACTGTACAATCCTTATCCCACCATCCATCTCCACTAACGCAACCCTCCTCCACACCTTTTTTCTACCAGCCCGCTCAGGCCCCTCACCCCAGCCACTCTCTCCTGAACTAGTTTTCTCCCAGGGACCGCAACACTCCACTCAGCTAGGAAACCCAGTCACCTCCATTTTCTCCTAAGGCTCGTTCACATGCCACCCTCAACATGCAGGACATCACTTAGCAGTCTACTTAATCCACAACCCAGCCAGAGCCCGCCTTTCCCACAGCACTTCACAGGTATCGCTGTGCACGCACAGCTCTGCGGGGAGGTGGGGAAACTGCAGAGTCAGGCAGGAAAGGCAGAAGTGCCACAGTAAAGCAGATGCCCTGCCTGACCTCTCCCAGTTCTCAGCCCTGTGCCCTGCTACAGATAAGGTTATTATTACTGTAGCATCTACAGCCCCCAGCCGTGACCAAACAGCAAACGCAACGAGGTGCCATGGAATCACATGGCCGCATCCAGGCTACTTCACTGCAGGGAGCCTCCGTGTTGCCACTGCCACAGCTTGCCTTTAATCAGACCACAGCTAGCCACCAAATCAAGTCCCTTCCCTTGTTCCAAAGTCCTCCGTGGTCTCCTGCATGTTGGAGGCCAGGGCCCTCTTACAGCTGTTCCCACAGCTGTGGGGCATCAGGTATCAGAGACAATGAACACAGGAGAATGCACACAGCTGTGAAGCAGGGGAGATAAACTTGTCCTAAAAACCCAGCCCAAGCAAGTATTGGGCTGTCACATCAGGTCTGTACTGTTGTTCTCCTGGCAGTTTGTACAAGTTTATAGAAATTTTGACTAAGCCCATGCTGAACAACATGTGCTTGAGGAGCTGAAGCAAAGGCATCCCTCAGGAGAGCTGCAGGGCTGGCAGAGCCCAAGCCCTCCTTTTCTGTGGCCTGCCAAACCCTTTCAGGGCCAGCCACCTCCCCTTGCAGCCCCCGCAGCCTGGCTGAGCACTGGCCTGCCAGCAAAGCCGGGAAAGGCAAGTCAAGCTCTTCCCCTGGAGGGGGTGAGGCGTTGCCATAGACTAGGGAGCATCAGCAACAAACCTGGTCTTTATGGGCTGGTGGGCATTTCCCACCCCCTTACAGCCTGTGGGGAGAGGGAGGTCGGGAGGGAGAGCTGGAGGCACGGGACTTAACCCCACAGCCTCAATGTCACTGCCAGGTGTCCTGTTGCTCCTGGCTGCAGGACCTCGAAAGCAATTCTAACTGCAGCTGGAAGAGCAGAGATGAGCTCGTGGGGCAGGGTGGAGAGGGACTCGGGCAAGCCAGAAGCAGAAGCCCCCCAAGCTGGTGGCTTGGGTTCGCCGCCAGATCAAACCCAGCAGTTCTCAACACAGAGGAACGTTTATCCCCACACACCCCCAGCAAAGCCAGCTGAACACGACAGACAAGTGCTCCTTAAACTGCCTCAACACCAAGAGGTAACCAAGGGAGCTTTTTGCTGCTGATAAAGAAGCTTTTACCTAACCTGGCCACTTTTGCATTCTAACAGATAAGCAAACACTTGCAGATCGTGTTCCCTCACCTAAACTGATGGGCTGGTGGCATCCAGTAGTGCAAGTTCCCCCAGCCAGCCCCAAAAACGGCTCCAACCAGCAGGAATCCAGAAGACCTCAGCCCCTGGCTGCCCAGGGCCGCTGGTGCCTTGCGGAAGCAGGGTTGTCCACAAACCCCAGCCCGGCCAGGTTGGCTGGCTCGCTCCCCAGCCCCAGCCGCAGGCTCAGGCCACCCCAGCGGTGAAGGCTCCCATTTGCAAGGGGGAGGCTTGAACCACTGTAGCCGCGCAGCGGAAGCGGTAGCCTCCAGGAGAAACATCACCGCACGCGAAATCCCTGGGGCGTTCGGGTGGGTGAGCAGCGCTGGCAGCCGGAGGAGCCAGCCCCATCTGCCAGCGCCCACATCCCCACCGAAGCCCAGAAACGGGACAACGCTCTCCCGGGGAGAGAGGAGGCGCGGAGCCGCTCCCACCAGGCCGCAGCCCCGCAGCCCAGGCCGGCCACAGCCGCCCCTCGGCCCGGGGCACTGACCACCGGTGTGCGAGCGGCGCCTGACAGCCGCCTCCCGCCCCGTCCACCCGGGAGCGCGCCCCCGCCGCCGCCCCCGCCTCTCCTCCGACGCGGCGGGAGGCGGCTCCGTACGGCCGCCCCCGGGACCGGGGACTGCCCCGCGCCCCGGATGGGAGCACGGGAGACAAAGGGACGAACAGCCCCGGGGTGGGAGAAGAGGTGGCCGGTGCCCGGACAGCTGCCGAGCGGCGACCGAGGGCAGGGCGGGACGGGGCGCCCGGCCGCCGGGGGAAGGTGCCCGCCCGCAGCGGGACGGGCGGCGAGGGAGGGAGGGACGGCAGGGAGCCGCGGCCCCGACGGCACCCGGCGCGGCGCCGCACTCACCTGGCTCCGCGGGTCGGGTCGCGCCCCGCCCGCGCCCTGGGCCGCCCCGCACCTTTAAGGGCGGCGGCAGGAAGCGGCGCGGACCCGCCGCTGCCGCCGCCCCGGTGCCAGCCCCGCAGTGACCCTCGGGAGCGGGCGGCCGCGTGCGGCGCCGGGCCGAGCCGGGCCGGGCCGGGCCGCCCCTCCCCGCCTGCCCCCTCCCTCCCCTCCCCCGCCAGGAAGCGAGCCATCCCCGCGGCCCCGGCCCAGATGAAAGCGGAGCGGGCCGGGGGTCACTTCCAAAGCTAAAGTGATAATGGCCATTGTCCCGCCGCCGCCGCGCTTAAAGGGCCCGCCGCCCTGCCCCGGTGCTCCCCCGCCGCCCCACAGCATCCTCCTGCCCCACACCCCGCCCGGGCTTGCGGCCCCACAGCAGGCAACGGACTTGCTGAGGCGGCGGGTGGGAGCTGCGTGCCGGCGTGGGGCATCCCTCGTGTCCCTCGGGGAGCAGGCGGGTCGCGAGTGGGTGTCACTGCAGCCCACGGGTGGGTGTCTGCCCCCCTTCCCAGCTTCGCTGTGCCGAGGCCACACTCCTTCCTCCAGGAGATAGCTTCCCTGCCCTCTCCCCTCCCTAAGCGGTGCCCATCCTTCCCTGGCAGGGCCAGGCTGGCAGGCCCCCCGGGCTTTTAGGGCTGATGAAGCTCAGCTGCGCTGCCCTTCAAAACCTTCTCGTTTGCCTGCAGGAGGCACCCAACTGATGGCAGCCTTCTCCCTGCCCTCGGCTCTGGGCAGGCTTGCGTTCGCCTGCCCATGCCTGGGCCCTCCATGGAGCAGCCTTCCTCCCCGTTGTCTCTGCCCCTCTGCCTCCCCAGCCTAATCTCGGGGCCGAGGTCCCCCTCCTTAACTCCGGCTAGCACAATGGATTCATCCCATCCCTTGGGCATCACGTGAGGCTGTGCAAACAGCCTGCGCGCTAGGCAGCTCGCTTCGCTCCAGCATCGCTAAGCCGCCCATGCCAGCTCCACCCCATGTCCTCTTCACAAGCCCAAAACCCCTAGACCTTCCTCCAAGGACCTGCCTCGTCCCAACCTACATCACCCCACAACAGATCCCCATCTGCTCTTGGGTGTGAGGGCCAGATGTACTTTAACGACAGCTTGGTCAACATGGAAGAGTCAGGCTCTTCACCACCTGGTCTCGATGCTTCACGTTCCCCGTGTTGTGTAGCTCTGGTTGCAGGCAGTATCTGGTTTCACCTAACCAGCCTACCCCTGGGGACCAGCCTGAGACCTGCCGCAACCCCCCCACCCAGTGAGGCGCACAAAGTAACTCCCAATGTCAGAGGCAACAAGGGCTTGCTTGCCTGCTTGCCACCACCCGTGGAGAACCTCACTGTAGCAATTATTCCCTTGGCAACGCGAGGGCAGGGGCGCTCATGGAGCCACCACGTATGGGATTCTTGTGTGATTCAGGAAGAAAGTTAAACACCGACCTTTCAAACAGGGGACATGTGCCCAGCTCCCTCTCCTGCCGCCCTCCCTTCCACGCCAGTCTGGGAGCAAGCATCGCAGCACACATCCAGGCACACCTTCGCTGCCCTGCGTCCTACCTCCCCCAGAAGCACATACCCCAGAGCATTCTTTCCCACTTCTCTTGTCTTACATCTGAGCCCAGGAGCGCAGGAGGAGGCCTGGCGAGGAGGGTTTGACAGGAGGAATGGGCTCCCTGGAAGCTGTGGACTGGCTGCTTCTGAGTCAGCCCAGCCTCAACTAACAGCCACCACCCAAGCTGATACTGAACCGTGGCCTTCAGTGCTCACAGGGGTCACTCTCATCGGACACAGAAAAGCTATAGTGCAAGGAAGAGAGACCTAAACCGTCTCCTAGTTAATTTTTCGCTCCCTCAGGCCATCTTCATATCTCCAAAGCCAGCTCCACTCTCACTATCAGCCTGGCCAATCCTGGATCTTTTCCCCAGCAGGCCGGTGTTCATATCCACAGCTGCTGAGCTCCCCTTCCCATCCTTCATCCTTTTAACTTCTTTGGTTGCAAATGCAAAGCGGTGCTCACAGGGCAGCGAGACACTGGTAAATGCCGGAGTCAGCAGGGTCAGTGATTAACATAGGAGCTGGAAAACACACAAAGAGACAGCCTGGGCAGTTCTGTTATGCAGATGACTGCACACACCAGCTTCCAGCATATAAACAAGTAGTTAACATTTTTCTGTTCCTTGGAGGAGTTTGGTGGGGGACTGAAGTCCTGCCTGATTTGGTGCAGGATGCTACAGCATGACAGTAAGCCATGGAGACCTTTGTAGTTTAGGTCTGGCTGCCAGAAGCTTTTCTGCCTCTTGTGCTTTAACCTGCCTGCTGCAGCCCATCCTCTCTTGGACAAGGCCCAGAGAAAAGGTGCAGACGTCCAGCTGCGCTGGAAGGCAGGTTTTACTGCTTCAGGTTTGGGCATGGAGTCTTCTCCCAGGTCAAGAGCAACCTCCACGTTCAATAGATAAATTTCCAGTAAGGAAGGGTGTCCCAGGGACTTGGTGCTGGGTTCTTGTTCCTCTGGCTCAGTCACTGGAATGTGAAAATCCCAACAGTGCCGCATCTGGGGGCAATATTCAAACACTCAGCTATCCCTCCCAGCAGGAAAGCTCCCCAGTCCCACCTCCACTGCCACCTGGGGGACCTCCAGGAGCGGAGGGAGTCAGAGCACCCTACCCACAGCAGCACTGTCCATGGCTGGACCAGGGGAGATCATTCAGATAGGATGGGATATGGCTGAAACACCTCGGATAGCCAAATGCCATTTGGGGCAGGTCAGACTGTGGACTGGTTGCCAAAACCACGTCTGGAATTGGAACAGGTTGACCCAAACCATCCTATGATCCATCTATGATCTATAAATGGGCTAAATTGACATGTCCACCCCCTTAAAGACATTGCTGGTGCCCTGGCTTTTGTTTTTCCCATCTTTCTTCCTCCAGAGCACTGCAGAGTCTGAATCCAAGTGCTGTCATCCCTCTGGGGAGTCAGGGGAACTTGGACTGCTGAGGGGGTGGGAGAACTGAGAGCATGGGGGCTTCCAGGAGGGTCCTAAGTGTCTGCTGTCTTGGCTAGGTTTCTCCCCTGTGCCTGGCATTGCTGCACAAGGGAACAGCAACGAGCAGAGCTTGCAGTCTGAGTTAGCAACAGAAATAGGGTTGCTGCAGCTGCAGTCTGCCCACCAGTCTCGGGGGGAGGAAGGCCAAGTGGTTCTGGTGTGACTATGCCCAACAAGGACCTGGAAGACACAGAGTCTGCCCCAATTTCTGTAGTAACTTGTTCAAATAAAATGCAAAAGTCCTGTTTTGGGGTTCACATTGTCTAGTACTTCTCATTCCCAGCCCTGAAACCACCTCTGAGCCCACTGCCTCACGCCTGTGCTGGAGCCCTTCAAGGGCTTCCTTAGACAGACTGCGGGGCTCTGCGGAGAGGTCCTGTGGGGCACCCTCCTGTCTGTGCATGGCCCAGGACAGTGCTGAGCACCATCAGACAGACGGTTTCGTTCAGTTCTGCTCACATCACACTAAGAGGGAGAGTGACAAACTACAGGGAGTTTTCAGCCAGGAGCAATGGAGCTGGAGTGATTGAATTACAGGAGACAATATGAGGAGCAAAATCTGTTTAGTGGTGCTGAATCGAGAACGGGCAGGCAGAGACACTGAGTGCATCAACTTCAGTGAGTGAGAACGGTTAACAGGGGTGACTTCAGCTGTGTGACTGAGGACAGAGGAATGGCACAGAGGGCAGAAGAATGTGGCCTGAACTATAGGACAGCTTGGTGGCAAGGCCCAGCCAGGAATTTCGTCTCCCAAGGGAAGTGGGGAGCTGGCCTGGGCACTAGGTCCCATCCTGGACAAGGCTCACCCACACCCTGTCTCCCTCTTCCTCCGCAGGCACACAGAGCTCGGGGTCGTTCCCCTTCCTCCAGCACCCCTCAGTGCCGCCTCCTCCCCATCCTGTAGAGAACACTCAGGGTCCCCATTGCTGTTCTCCTCTCCCTCCCTGTGGGAGTAGAGGACATCGGTGCTGTCCCCTGAGAGCCACCCAGAGTACCCTGTCCCTCTCCTAATGGTGGCTGCCTCCCAGTTCACCTTCTGGGTGATGTTCAGGACTGAACAGTTCAATGCACCAGGAGCGCCCAGGACAGCCAGGTCTGCCTGCCCCCTGCCCTGGGGCAGCAGAGCCCTGACAGTAAGTCCCATCTCCAATTCTCCTCTGCTCAGCTTAGGGCTCTTCTCCCCTCTGGCTTCCATCCAGCTGGGCTCCCTCTCCCTTCCCGCTCTCTGAGATGGGAGGGAAGGTTTGAACTTGGTGTTGGCACTGTGCTCCTGCTCCCCGAGGCTCCCCAAGGCTCCTGGGCACACGGGAGGGAATGAAACATGAAGCACCAAGTGCAGTACCACAGTGCTGGGCGAGGACCGGGAGTCTTGGCCACATCCTGGGGTCCTGGCCATAGGTGGGAGGGGTGGGGGAAAGCCAGGAACCGCAGGAGATTCAAAGTCAAGATCAAAGCGTTTCCCTCTGAAGCCCTAACACTCTCCTTCCCTCCCACTTGCACATAAAAGCACTCTGCCCTCAGCAGGCTCTCTGCTGGGGAGGGTGGGTGGAAGAGGGGGCTGCTTTCCCCCTCGCTTTTCCTGTGTTACTAATAACTCTTCCCAGAGGTGAAATGGTGAAAATCCTTCCACCCCTCCTCCCCCATGCCTGCTTCTTGCCCAGATCCAAAGAGCCCGAAGCCATTTCAATGGCTGTGAGTTTGTGGCAGACCTGGCCTGCTTTGGGGTGTTACCAGCCGATGCCAGCACGGGGGAGACGCAGCAAGCAAAGCCTTTGAAATGTACAGTAGAAAGACACTGTTAGAGGCAAGGCACAAGGAAGGGGGATTGAAAAGAAAGCAGAACAGTTTGGCTCACAGGACAGGGAAAGGCTAATTAAGGCACAGAGCGTGGAGGAGGAAAAGGCAGAATCATTAAGATATCACAGCAGGGGCTGGTGGTGTGGCTCTGTAGAGGTTTAAGCCATGCTGAGCCTGGCCCCTGCTGTTCACCACCCCTCGGTTCTCTGTCCCCACCCTCTGCTGTGGGGTGACACAGGGGTGTGGGGAACTCTGTCAGTCAGTTCAAGTTGATGATCCAGCTGAAAATTAGTTGTTTAAGTTCATACCCTGACACGGACAGAGCTGAAACTCAGGATGGGAGTCTCCCTTACCCCTTCCTTACTAATGGTCAGAGAGGGGGCTGAAGCCTGCAGGTGATGCCAAACTGAAGAAGCTGCAAGCTCCAGGGAGGACGGGCACATATGAAGAGGCTGGAGACTGGAAACACGGGCAGGAAGTGGCGGATCCAGTTTTGGAAAGCCCAGGAAGGCGATACTCCTCTGGCAGTGCTCCATTACACAAGACTGCAGAAAGCTGGCAGCATTAAGACAGACCGGGATGGGAAACGTGAGGAAAAGCAAGCAGCAGAGTCAAGGCTGCAGCTTTGTGGGTTTTTTGGTGGTCATGACAGCTGCTGCTTGTTTCAGAGAGCACCCAGGGCCACTTACTCCCCTCAAAGGCACTGAAAGATGTGTTTGTCAGGCTGCTCCCTCCATCCCAGCTACAGGCCAGCAGGCAGAGAGGGGGGCACAGGGGAATGGCAGCACAGGGGCAGCAGGGACCGCCAGGAGGCAGGGGTTGGGAGGCCAGGGCTGCGGGAGGATCTGGACGGGGGCTTCCCCCATCAGTCCCAGGCAGGGGGAAAATGCATTGGACAGCAGGCAGGGGAGGGGGGGGATGGGATGTTTCACACCTAGCAAGCAGGAGCAGATGGGGCTGGGGTTAAACGCCACGAGGAGTTAACCTGCACTGCCACACGGAGCCCAGGGCTTAGCAAGCCATGCCTGGCTGTCCCTTCCCTGGATCCATGGCAGGCTGTTCAGTGATGGGTAAGCAATGCAGAGGGGGTTTCTCTTGGGTCTGTAGCTAGTCAGGGAGCTGAGATATGGCCCTGCAGTGTAAACAGAGCCATAAAACCCCGCTCAAGTTGTGATTCCCCAGTCCTTTCCCAAGCCCTGCCCCCAGGCACGCTCTGAAATGGCCATGGTGTTTGCTGGGGGAGAAACGTGAGAAGTAGAGCCGGAGTGCTGTAAAAGATGTAAATGTTTCTGTGCCGAGAGCAGCTCTGAGTGTCTAGGGCAAAGCCTCGGTGGGGGGATGGAGAGGCACTGAGAAGGCACTTCTCTTTTGTTCTTGATCTTGGCTGCCTTCGAACCATAGAATCATAGAGTGTCCCAAGTTGGAAGAGACCTGTAAGGTCCCATGAAAAATCCTGGAGCTGATTCACTAATGGGAGCTGCCAGCATGTGCTTTATCAGGTGGTGGTTGTGGGTGACAGGGACAGGACAAAGGGCAGGGAGGAGGAGGTAGAAGGAAGGGTTTGGGATAGACAGTCGAAGCCATCTCATCTCTGTGTCAGATCCCCTGGCTCCCTCTGTGCTGGGAAGCCATTTCATCAGCAGGGGAGGAAAGGAATATCCCCTGGCCATAAGGTGGGCAAAGGACTCAGTTCAGTGCCGGTAAGTACTGTTAAGGTGACACACACAATTGTCACAGCTGCAATACTGCACCGTGAGAGGATGTGACTGCGTAGGAGCAACCATCACCCAGGACTGATGCAACAGCTGAGAGAAAAAAAGATCCTTTTAACATAAAAATTAGTCATCGCTGAAGTCAGGTTTTCAGAGTGCTGCTCTCTGCCCTCTGGAGCTTAACCTTTAGGTATGACTGATAGCATTGTGAATTCCAGCAGTAAAAGAGTGGAGAGAAGGGAGATGAGGGCAAGCGGAAAGGGACACTGCTCAGGGAGCAGGGCCATTTGCTGACGAAACAGACCGGTGCATCTTCTTTCATCCCTGAGCGCATACACTCTGATTTTGTGTTTTGAAGGGCCTAGACCCCTGAGCAGGTAGCAGCAGAGCAAAGACGATGGAGATGAGGACAAGGGAGGAGAAAAAGGGTTGGGAGGCAGGGAACTGGCAGGAGAATGAAGCTACTTGGTGTATGGGAAGAGGGACCCGTGGGGCATGTGCAGAAGCCCAAAGGCTCTGCAGAAGAAATCACATTAACAGGACAGTGGGTGTGAGAGATGCCTCACAGGGAAGGGAAGGGGCTGCAGCACGTAGGATCCCTCCTCTCTTATCATCAGACTCGTCCAGAAACATTTTATAACCCAGAGTTCGGGTGACTACCCAAATCTGGAGGAAAAAAATAGTTGGTTTCTGTATTAAACCTGGGATCGCTGAGATGTCAGAGAGGGTCAATTCCCCGCCACAGCCGGTGGCTGCTTTCCTGAGGCCTGTGCCGCCCCTCCGCCAGGGGTTTTGCAGTGCTCGGGGAGCGGGGACACCCGCTGCCGTCCCCCCGCTGGGGATCGCTGCCGTACCCCGAGGTCCCCGCAGTGGCCACCACAACCTGCGCATCCTTTCGAACCAGCCCGAAACTTAACTGCCCACCCCAACGTAGCCCACGCACAGGCATCAGCCCTGCTCCTTCCCCTGAGGGACCTGAGGTCCCCTGAGGGACCGTCCCTCAGCCTCTGGGGTCCCCGGAGGGAGCAGCTCCTGCTTGTCCCGCTCCCTCAGGCAGCGAAGCGGCAGGGCCCTCTTCCCCGGCCCCGCGGCCTGCCCGGCAGCCATGGCCCTGCCGAGCCACGGCCTCTGGGCCCGTCCCCGGCTGGCACCGAGCGCGGCGGGCGGTATAAGCCGTGAGGGACGCGAGCACCGTCCGCAGCCCCGGGGCGCTTCCCGCCTCCCCGCCCGACGCCGCCAGGGGGCGCTGTGCCCCGCGGGCAGCGCGGCGCCCCGTCAGGGGGCGCTGCCGCTCCTCGCCGGCGGGAGAGGCGGGGCGGGAGAGGCGGGGCGGCGGGGCGGGAGAGGCGGGGCGGCCGGGCGGGAGAGGCGGGGCGGCCGGGCGGGAGCCGTGCGGTGACGCCGCGCCCGGAAGCGCTCTGCAGCGCGGCGGCGGGTCCTGCCCGGGCGGGCGGCGCCGGGGCTCATGCAGGCCGAGGAGAGGTGATGAATATTCATGTTGTAGCGCCCGCGGGGGCGGGGCCTTCCCCGGGAGGGCGCGGCCGTGGCCGCGCGGTGATGGCGGGAGGCAGCGGCAGGATGAGGGGCGCCGGGGCCGGCGGCCGGTGAGGAGGGGGCGGCCGGGGGGGGGGCGGGGCGGGACAGCGCGTCCCCGAGGGCTCACCGGCGGTCCCGCGTCTCCCCCCGTTGCAGGCCCGGGCCGCGGCTGGACGGGCTGCTGGTGCGGCGGTTCGTGGCGCTGCAGGCCGTGCTGTTCCCCGGCTGGCCTTCCCCGAGCGCCCTGATGTTCCTGACGCTGCTCGGGGTCGCCTTGCTGGGTGAGCGCGCTGCGGCGGGGGCGGGGGGCTGCACCCTGCCTCTGCTCCCCCACCCCCCTGCCTCTGTCACCGCTGCCCTTCATCCCCTCGCCGTGCCGCCTCTCTCCTGCAGAGCAGCTGGTCATTTACCGGGTCGGCGTCATCCCCAGCCAGTACTATGAGGTCCTGGGGAACAAGGACTTCTCCGGGTTCAAATGGCTGACTGCGCTTGCCCTGGCTCTGATCGTAGTGAACTCCACGGTAAGGCAGGCCGGAGGCTCCAGTGCCTTGGGAGGGGAGGGGAAAAGCTGCCCGTGGCTCCCGGCATGATCCTGGCGGTGAAGGATCTAGGTCTACTCATGCCCTGGTAGGTAGGTATGCTTGGGATGCATCACTGGTGCAAACGGTTAGGTTTTTCTTTTGTTTTGGGAAATGCTTGTTGTTCTCGCTCATCTCCTCCCATCTCTCTCCTTGCCCTTGTTCCAGCTGAAAAGCTTCGACCAGTTTATCTGCAACATGATGTACCTGAACTGGAGGAAATCCCTCACCGAATACCTCCACAGCTGCTACTTCCAAGGGCAGGTCTACTACAGCCTGCACGTGCTGCGTGAAGACATCGATAATCCGTAGGCTGTCTGCAGCTTCTTTCAGGCTCTTGCTTGGCTTCTGGGCTGCTCCACACCTTTTCCTGACTTCTCTGTGTCTCTGGGTAGGGGCTTGAGCCCTGAAGCTTTTGCCATCTAGGCACAAATACCTTCTTCTGCCCTGGGTGGGAGGAGATGGTGCCTGCTTCTGGGAACTCCTGTCGCTGCTGGTCAGTCATGATAGTTTTAGGGGTAGGGTGGTCAGTCGTGATAGTTTTAGGGGTAGGATGTTTCTGTTGCGAGGAAAGCAGAGGCCCGGCAGAACAGGGATATAGTGCTGCTATAAAACATGCTGTCTGCAAACGTAACCCTTGACACGCGGTGTGATGTTGCAAAGGGCCTGGCGGGAGTCAGAGTACTGCCTCTCCCTGCCTTCACGCAGCCAGTGCGTTAGGACAGTCCCTGTTGTTCTGTTTGAACTTCAACCACCGGAGTCTCCAGCCAAACGCAGTTTTGTTTAGTTGCGTTTTTAGTGGTTTTGATAGCCCATGGGAGCCACATCCAGGAAGGACTTTGTTTTGTACTGTATGAGGGCTGCATTTCCCCTTTCCTGGTTCTAGGAAGGAAATGTCATGAAATGATGACCTGAAATATGGGAGAAGGCAGAGCATTCAGTCTCTCCGTGCTTATCCCAGCCCAGTCTGAGATCCCCTTCCAGTTTGCTTCGTGCACTGTCCTGCTTACTGCAGAGCTGCTGATCTGCCTGGGCTGTGAAGCAGAAGTTGAACACCTCCCTTCCTCGCAGCTGTGTGCTGACCCTGGCCTTCCAGCCTGTCCTTGCACACAGGATGCTGCTGTTGTAGTTTCGCACTTTGAAGACTTAAAGATCATACATTAGACTTCATGTGAGAGGTAGAGGCACTTTTTTCCCCCTCCAGAATTTGAAGGAGTTACTATTAAATACTTGCTGAAAAACTAGAAATCAGGGGATGACTTTTTCCAAATTGTGTGGCTTTATGCAGTTGTTTTGAGTCCCCAAGCTCCCCTCCCCTGGAGGGGGCACCTCTGGTCTAGTCACTGCACTGGTGCCATCTCCCACATTGATGGCACCAAAGGAGACCAGACCTGGGGTCCCTGTGAGAAATGGCTGTCTTGCAGGAACTCCTAACTGTTGCTAATAGTGGTGACCTCAAGGAACTGAAGCAGTCTTTGTGTTTCTGCTACCCAGTGCTCCTGGCTGCTTGCCCTTGCCCCTTTCTTGAACAACACGGTGGTCTGTGTGGCTGCGCAGTGAAATTGTGCTGGGTATCTTAGATGTTTTCTTGTCTGTATCGTTTTTCAGCCAGACCCGTTCCCTAGCTGTTTCTGCTGACCCAGTGCTAGGAGACAGCCTGAGTAAGAGCAACCAGTGGTGCACAGAGAGAGGGCTTAGCTTGGGTCAAACAGCCCTGCTGCCAAACATGAAATCACAGCTTCATGATGCTGGTGCACTGCTGGGGTTACTCCTACCCTCATTAAATGTTCATTTTTGATGGTGCCTTGCAGTGGTTTGGAGTTGCAAGCAGAGGTTCAAAAGCCATACCTGTCACCAAGGAATGCAGTGCTTCCCAGGCAGTGTGGTATATTGGCCATGATCAGAAGCTGCTGCATGCCTATCTTTTTTTCCTTTGGGGAAGGAGGAAGGGGAGGTCAGAGGCCCCTCACCACATGACTATCCTGCTCAGGTTTATTTTTAACCAGGGAATGTATTCACATTGTGCAGTGAAATGCATGAGATAACTGGGTCGGTCTGCTTTGCAGCAATAGAGCCAGCTCTCCTGACCTTAGCAGAGCGAGTGTGTGGGATTGCTGTGGACTCTTTTTTTATTACTACTGAATTTTTTCGTTGCACTGCTTCTGCTCAAACATCCAGTCTTACTCTTTAGTGTCTTTTTTGGTGCCACTACAAAAAGTTCTCTTTATCTTGCAATTCCTTGATGAGAATTTTTTGCCTGCATCAGCTACTTGGAGAATGAATTAGAGTGACCAAGTGACCTCCCATTATGCAATGCAAACCAAACCGAGTGTCAGATGCGTGGTGTCATCCATCTAGAAGGAATGAAGAGTGGGTTCTGAGTGGCATACAAACACTTGCGGCTCCTAGCAGGGCATTTGAGTTGTTTATGTCTTATCATTGCATGTTGCTTAATAGCTCATAAAAAGTAATAACCTGCCACGAGTCTATAGCTTGACTTACATTATAACTTTATGGGAACAATTACAGTCTGAGGAGGAAAAATGACGACTGTAAGGTCAATCAGGGTGAGAGCTGCCCCAAAATTAATCCATTGCTGTTCCGGGACTGCAAAAGAGTTGAATGTTCTTGTGGTTGTATCTGCACCGATAGCTAAGCAGGAGTCCAGCCTTTCACAGCCATGGCCTTTCCTCTTCACCAGGCTGAACCCCTCATCCACCTGCTCTGGACAAATGAGGTGCTAAGGGAGTAAATACGCCAAAATCCTTTCTAGTTACCCCAAGTGCAGCTCCTGCTCAGCAGTAGGACAGGTGGGACTTGAAGGTCTGTCACCCATGGGGCGAGGAGCCCTGGTGTGCTGCTGCCTGCTCTTGTGGGATGGGGCTGGGTGGAAGCGCTTTCTTCCTTGCAGCAAAGGGACCAGAGGGCACTCCGTAAAGAGCAAAGGGACCAGCTACTGCGGAAAGGTGGATATGGTGGAAGCATTTGCAAATATCCAACAGCTGGCAAAGGCCTGGCCTGTGCCCTAGCCAGTCCTAGTAGTGATGCAGCACCAGTACTGGAGGTCTGGGGGGGAGTCAGTAGTTCTTGGTAGTACAGCGGTGGGTTCGGGAGAGGAGGAAAAGACAAGGATGCAGAGACCTTTAGCAGAGTTGGACAATGTTGTTGAAAGTGGAACAAGGGGCAAGAAACAGGGTGAAAGTAACAGCAGGAGCTGGGTAGGTGCCGAGAGGGCCTTTGGGTTGGGTCTTTCTGGGCCATGGAAATTGTTTCCTGTGGGGGAACTGGAGTCACAGCTGTAGATCCCTCCCAGGTAGGGCTGTTCACCTGCACCCTATCCTAAGTTCAGGCAATGAAACAGCCTGGCTTGTGCCCTGTTAGGGAGTTAGTACTGATTCTTGCTCCTGGGCTTTAACAGTGTCAATGGCTCTGTGTTGAGCAGGGACCAGCGCATCAGCCAGGATGTGGAGAGGTTCTGCAGGCAGCTCAGCTCCATGGCCAGCAAGCTCATCATCTCACCCTTCACACTGGCCTACTACACATACCAGTGTTTCCACAGGTAAGGACCCATCCTGGCCCTGCTTTCATGCCTGTTTCCTATGCTCTTTATTTTGTTTTTGGAGCCTGGCACCCATGTTACAACTCCCCAGAGGGACACTTGTACATGTGGGTGAGTGATCTCTGCACTCCAAAGGGAATTCTTCTTTGGGGATGCTGGGGTGTGCAGTGCTAGCCCCCAAACTTCTGTGAAAGCCAAGAGAGGTGACAGCTGAGGGCTTTGACTGCTTGAGCCTGAGGGTGCTAGGGCATCCTTTGCTTGGATTATTAGCTGACCTCTCTTTCTCCTCTGTAGCACAGGCTGGCTAGGCCTGGTGAGCATCTTTGGGTATTTCATCATTGGGACGATCGTCAACAAGGTATTGATGAGCCCAATTGTGTCTAAACTTGTGCAGCAGGAAAAACTGGAGGGGGATTTCAGGTGAGTCTCAGCAGAGCAGTGTTTTCACTGTCTCTTGGCAGCTTCTGCAAAAGCTGCTTTTTTGTCCCCGTTCAGTGCTATGTACACAGTTACTACTCTTGTCTGTGACATCGCCCACACTCAGAGAAATCTACTTGTGCAATCCTGCCCCAAATTCCGTGTGCTGAGCCTCCATCCCCCCTTTCACTGCCCTGTCATGGCAGGCAGTGCCCTTGGTTCAGTCTCCAGGCTGCTTGCCTGGTCTTTGCTATTGCTGATGCCTCTGCTAGGGCATTGGATATGTTGGAGAAAACTGCACGTGGAGCTTCCTTGGGTGCAGATGTAAGTTCAGTGAACTGCATCTACTGACAGAAATCAGGTTTCTGCTTCACCCACACCTTCCGAAGTGCCCAAACCAGCACAGTCTTTCCATATGCTCTGTAACTCATCTCCTCCCCTTTCCCCTGCAGGGCTGGCTGGGTGTGTGGCAGGGGCTTTGCAGTTTTCCCTGAGGCTCAGGGCATCCAAGGACAGCAACAGGAGCTGGTGTGGTACAGGGAGCTCATACCAGGGTAGTTGGTTGTGATTCTGTGTGGCAGAGATGCTGGGCTGGCAAACAGGCGGCCCAGGGGCTGGGAAGATACGCACAGAGCGCAGCATACCAAACAAATGCACCACTGAGCTGGGGTAGAACAATGTCACCTTGTGCTAAGCCTTGGTCTCTGGTGCCTTTTTGAGCCTATTGAGTGTTTCTGACAAGAGATGCCTCACATGCAAGGTGAGTTTCCTCTAGCAAGACTATTGGCTATGTAATTCACTATGCACAATCGTAATGTTTTTTTGGGGTTGTCCAGGTTCAAGCACATGCAGATTCGTGTCAACGCGGAACCAGCTGCTTTCTACAGGTTAGTAGCGTTCGCTTCTTTATGTCCCCATAAGGATCCTCCCAGCTCAGGTCATCCTTGTTGTATTCATGTATCCCAGAGAAGTCCAAGTCCTGTCACTGCAGCTGGAGATTTCTGTCCCCTCCATCCTGCTGCAGCATCGTACAGCCCTGAGACTCTGTTCTCCTTTGCATTCTGCACCTTGTCTGCAGAAATACTCCACAGCAGCTGGAGACAACTGTTTTTTCTCTGCCTCCTTTCTAACATCCCCAGAAGCTTGATACAGATTTGGTGCTGGCTTGGAGACCATTGCTGATGTTATACCAGGTCCTTACCTGGAAGATTGCTCAGGGTCTCGTTGCATCTTGTCAGGATGTTCCCTTGGGGACTTGTTGCAGGTTGCTTCTGGCCCCATCCTGCTGCTGCAGACCTATGTGTCTTCTCTGGGTATGCCAGCTGTTGCTTGCCCTCGTTACCTCTGCTTGCTCCTCTAGGTTGGTCTGTGCCCTGACCCTCCCAACCCTCTAGTGCTGCTCTCTGAGTTTGCTCAGTGCCATGTACCCCAGAGCTGAGTACACAGCTGGGAGCACCTCCCTGCTCTGTGATGCCCTGAAGTCTGTTGAGCTGTTGCTTGAACCCTTAAAGGTGTTTCGTGAAAACTGCTAGAGCCCAGAAAAAGGGCCATGATTTTACTGTAGCTTGTGTTGGGGTGCCTGGTTGGTGGCAGGAGGTCGTTGCTTGTCACATGTCTGCCTTTGCCCTGCATGTTGTGAAATCGCACTGTTTCCAGGAGTTTATGCAAGCAGCAGCTGTTCTGTCTGTGGTTTTCCCTGCCTGTGATATGTTTGGCTCCTTCATGCTGTAACGACCGAGCATTCCAAGTGTTATGGTGCTGTCCTCAAAGTGGTTTGATTCAAAATCGCTGATTTCATAAAGATTTATTTTGACAAGCATGAAACTCTGATTTAAATAACTGAAATAAATCTGGATTTGCATTGGCAAGTTTGAGTTATTTCTTTGTGGGCAGGTTGATTCTTACTGGTTGATGATAATTTTTCTTAATGGAGAAGATACTCTTAACTACATGCCCTTATTTAAGCTGTGGTACTCTTCCTCGCAATTTTGAAGTTTTCTATTCTATTGCCAAGTAGAAAATGGAAAGTGGATTATTATACCAGAAAGCAGAGTGTCACTTCAGTACAGTTCATTAATAGAAAAGCTTTACTTGGTGGGGAACTAGAATTTAATTAAATTGCACAAAACCAGGCATTCTCATGGTATTAATAATTAAAAATAAAGGATTTTTTTAAAAAAGTTGCATTCCTAGAGTCCTGCAAGAGGAGGAGCATGTGGTGAGCGGCTGGTTTTGCCAGACTTGTAGAAGCTGTTAGATCTCATCCTCTTGCACCTGCCTAACCATTGTTTTGGTAAAGGAAGAAACAAAACCTGAGCACCGTCACCTTTTTACTTCTTTAGTTGCTAAGCCTTTGGCAAACTTGCTTTAAAAGTGAACTGAATGGGAGAGAAAACTAAAACCAATACAGCAATCTCTCATCTGCAAAAGGAAATAATAGCTGTCATTCACAGTGCCTTCCTTGCCTTTAACTCCTTGTGTCCGGGGCTTTGTCCTTTCCAAATACTCAGCAGCAAAGATTGCCGCTCCGTAGTTACTTGAGATGGGCTGTAGGGCAGTAATGCCAAGTAGAATTCTAAGTGGATGTGTTTTTGAGAAAGAAAACGTATTTTTTCTAAGAACTTTAAAATTTAAAACTAAGAACTTTAAAAATCTTAATTTTGGGGGCTTTTTTTGTGCAGCTCCTGGCCTTATCTGCTCGAGCCTAGGGACTCCTCTGTTACATGGACTGTGGTGGGAGCATGGGTGTGCGCTGGGCACGTGTCTGTTGGGTGGCAGGGGCGATAGCTGCTGCGGCAGGTGGGAGTCTGCAGCGAGACATGGAGCTCTCTGCGTTTTGCCACCTGAGGGCAGCCCAGCCCTTGCAAAGGAGCAGAAGGAGCTGCCGGGCTTGCTGAAGGTGATGGTTCAGAGCCAGATGTGACCTCTTGCTACTGACTCAGCCTGGCTGTGGGAGCATCACTGCTAATTCAGGTGGCGGGTGACCCCCTGATGCCTGCAGAAGGGGAGTGTGTGTGTGTGTGGGCTGAGGTCACCCACATGGGGTGCTGCACTGCTCCGGGTTTGTCCACGTTCCACCGGCGTTGGGAATGGGAAGCGGTGGACTGGGGCTGCCGGCTGTGCAGGTGGTGTTGGCTTGCTGTCACCTCCTGGACTTGCTTCTGCCTTCTTTCTGGCTCCAGCTGTCCAGTGGTGCTGTCCCTCTCTTCCAACCAGGCTCTGGTTGCAAAGTGTGTTTGACTTTGGGTGTGCATTGCTCCAGGCTGGGGCCTTGTTGGCGGTGTCCAACTGCCTCGCCTCCTCCTGTACGCAACAGCAGCATCCACGGGTTCTGGGAGAGATTTGCAGGGCTGTTTGTTTCAGCCAGAGTTTCTTGGTGAAGCTCTTCAGGTGGGAGTTCTTGGCTGTTCAGTTCCTGCTCAACAAAGAGCTTGTTGCTTGGAGGCTAAGGTGCCAGACCCTTTCCAAACCTCAGTTGTAAAGCCCATGCTTTGACCTCATTGCCATGCTCCTGGGATGTTTGCAGCATATTGCAATCTTATTTTACAGGGCTGGGCGAGTGGAGCACATGCGCACGAACTGGAGGCTGCAGAGCTTGCTGCGGATGCAGAGGGAGCTGATAGGCAAGGAGCTGTGGCTATACAGTGAGTGTGGAGTTTGGGGGGTGAAGTGGGGTGTATGGTAGCTCTGTTGCTGTGACCCACAGACTGGGGAACCCTATTGCTAGAGCAGCGATGCCGGGGTTTCCTCTGCTGCGTCTTGCTGGTGCATGAAAGGGTTCACCCTGAGGGTGCCTCCTGCAGCCCTAAATGGGAATCCTCTTGTGAAAAAGCCTCATAAAAAGCAAAGTTGTGGAGGACCCAGCTAAACTGGAGAATGCAAGCCCCCAAAAGGGGATTCTGTAGGAATCTGTGCCTTTTGTGGGGCAAGTGTTCAATGGCCAGGAAGAGAGGGAAGGGCTTGAGCTTTGGGGAGGCAGAAGACTTTGTATAGGTGGTTGGGAGCTGTGGAAACTTCTTTCCTATGGAGATTGTCCCTTGAGCATAGTTTTCCCCTGAAAATCTTCCTTCTCCCATTGTCACTGGGTCCAGGTATGGGCGTTAAATGATCAGTATCAAGACAGCTCTTCCTCATCTCAACACCATAGTGAGCTTCAGAGCAATGTAAGGGGAGCCCTGAATGCAAGTGTGTCTGTGGGAGTCTGGGGTCTTAAGTCTTTTCTGCCTGTCCTGTGCTCCAAGACAGACCTCACAGCCAACCATCTTGCCCCAGAGCTTCCTTTTTGTCCTCCCTCCCATTTCTTGTGAGTCAGCCAGGCCTCTAAAGAATAGAAACAAGCATGCAAAGTGGGTTTTGCCCCGTGGTAGTTACTGAGCTGTGTGTCTGGATGTTGTTTCTCTGCTCAGGGGCCTGTCTTAAAGTGCTCTTTGCTTGGCAGACTGCTCTGGTGTATCATGAAGTGCTGAGGCAGGACCGTGGGTCTTCCTCTGACCAGGCTCATGGGCTGCATGTCAGCCTGGCTGGGACAGACGTTCCCACCCAAACTCACTGTCTTCTTTCAATATGCTTCTGCCCAGTTGGGATCAACACCTTTGACTACTTGGGCAGCATCCTGAGCTATGTGGTCATCGCCATTCCCATCTTTTCCGGGGTTTACGGTGACCTGAGTCCAACAGAGCTCAGCGCCCTCGTCAGCAAGGTGAGCTAAGGTGATTTCCCAGACCCCGTTGTGGAGGGTGAGCAGGTGCTGAGGATGGAGGTTTCGTGTGGGGCTGGTGGCATTGGGGCTTGATAACCTGCAGCAACTGACCTTGAGGTTAGACTGTTCCTGCCTGTGGTGGCATAGAAATGGGAGCTTGGAGCCAGCTGGTGTATGATTAACCTGGGGTGAGAACTGTCAACATCTACCTAAGTGTTTCCCAGCTCAGAGCTCTCGGTCTAAAAAAAAAACCAACGGGACCTCAGAAAGCCTCTGGCTTTCAGCAGTTTGGGTGGGGATTGGGTCCATGCAGTGCTGTGGCTCTGGGTTGTGCCCTGGGCTGCTGCCCGTGGTGAGCCTGGCCACCTGTGAGGTTGAGCTGGCTTGCATTCGCCTTCCTAACCTGACTTGTTCCCAGATACCCAAAACCATCTTGTGATGGAGAAGGAAGAGTTAAAAATAGCTAAGTGGGCACTGCGGGCTGAGACACCCTGCTCTGAACCATGTACAGTGCTGGGGCAGGGCCGGTGGCATGGATCTGCGTGACTTAGGTGGGGTGAGTCTGCTGAGCCCTGGGCAGGCCAGCAGGCACTCTGCAAACACCATCCCTGGGTGGCAGAAGATGTGTGTCCACCTGGCAAAAACTGCTGTACTGAGCAGGGAAGCCCTGCTGCATCCGCATGTGGTCATCTTCTCCTTTGCTCCCAGCACCCTGGGTGACTTCTCCACCCCTCCTTCATCTTGCTGGAACTGCTGACACAGCCAAAGGTCTGGACTCCTTGGCTGCCTCCTTGCAGCTATGGAGGAAGGGGCAGTGCCCCAGCTTTGTGCTGACGCTTGCTCTGGCGTGTGATTTCTCCCCAGAATGCCTTTGTTTCCATCTACCTCATCAGCTGCTTCAGCCAGCTCATAGATCTCTCCAGCACTGTGACCGACGTAGCTGGCTACACACACAGGTAAGCTTCTTTGCAGGCAAGTCTCTGCAGGAAAGGGAGCTCTGGGACAAGACTCTGCCCAGGTCTGTCCTAAATAAATAAGAAACAGTTGCTTGTGAGCAAGCACGGGCAAGTTTGGGTATTGTGAGGAGGCTGCTGGAGTTGTCCTGGCATTCATGCAACTTCTTGTTTGCCCAGGATTGGTGAACTGCAGGAGACCTTGCTGAGCCTTGGCAGAAAAAAAAATGATAACTACTCAGAAGCCAAAGCAAGCTGGGATTTGGATGGGTGAGTCTCCGCTCAGCAACTGGTTGGCTTACAGCTTATGTGCCAGAATGTGGGGTGGCATGGGATGGAGGTGGCCCATCATGTCACGGCCTGTTGCATGCAGCTGGTTGGAGCAGGCAGGGCTCACTGTGATTTGTCATTCCCGAGGTGTGTGGGACAGGGCTGCTGTCACAACGCCTGATCTTTGCTAGTCTCACTGTGATCGCTTACCCAAGATCTCTCCTCCTTTGTCTTGGTGGTGGCCCAGCAGCAGTTCTGGGGAGGACCCAGTGCCAAGGGACACAGCGTTCCTTCTGGAGCAAGTGACACTTTCGGTGCCATCCTCTGGCAAGCTGCTTATCAAGGACTTGAGCCTCAGGATCTCACAAGGAAACAGTATGATGATTGTGGGGAACACTGGCACAGGAAAGACATCTCTCCTGAGGGTCCTTGGGGGACTCTGGGAGAGCACACGGGGTAAGGACTGCTGCTGTCTTTACTCTTCTTTTTGAGTGGCCTTCTCTTTCTCAGCCAGGGCTGCCCTCAGTTTGGAAGGTGGCAGTGTGGGGTTGTGAGGCCAGTGCCACTTTGCGTTGGTGAATGTGTCACTGATGCATTGGAGCCACCCATCTCTATCGCATTCTCTGCTCTGGCTCTCATTGCTTTGTTGCAAATATACCTTTTCTGGGATTTGTTGGGTACTTCATGGGGCAGGACAGCACAGGAGGCAGTGGGGAGTTGGTGGCTGGTGCTGCAGGTTTGGCTGAGTGTGTCTCTCTGCAGGGAGCATCAAGATGCTGACCTGCTTTGGCCCACGGGGAGTTGTGTTCCTGCCGCAGCGGCCCTTCTTCACTGACGGAAGCCTGCGCGAACAGGTGGGCCCAGGGGCTGCCTCTACTGTGGCCCCAGTTCTGCTCCCAGCTGTGGCCGTGCCCTATGAACCTGTGTGCTGCAAAAAGCCCTGCAAGAAGGAGGATGCTGGTGGCTGCTCCTTCCCTCATGCCTGAGTTCATGCCATCACCATTGTGTCCATGATGGACCGTGCCCGGCTCCCTCTGACATAGCTTATTTTGCTCTGTTAATCAGGTGATCTACCCCCTGAAGGAGATCTATCCAGTTTCAGGTACGTGGCAATCCATTAGAGCAGTTAGCCAACCCTGTGGTGTCAGCTCCCTGGTCCTTTGCCCAGTGCATCTATCTTCTCTACCATGTCCCACCAGGAGAGCTTATCCATTTCACTTTTGTTGCTCTCTGCTTTTCCCTGGAAGATTTACCTTCGTGTAGGTTAAGGTCAGCTCTGTGTTCCCTCCCTTCCAGGAGGGAATATATTGTCTTGATAACAATATGTTCTTTTGATGCAGTGAGGACAAGCTGGCCATGCTCTGTCTGTTGTGCTAGACATGCGATACATGTTGAGGCACCTTGCTGTTGGGACACATCTGATCTGTCTGGTACAACCTGCCTTTGGGCAAGCCATGTTTGCCTCCATCTCATTTTCCATCTACCTTCATCTTTCACTGTTCCTCATTTTCAAATGATGTCCCAGGGCCTTGCATGCTGTTGAGGTCAGACTACATGGATCCTGTCTCCCCCCCTGCCCTCTTCCCAAGCCAGACCACACATGGTCTGCTACAGTTTGCAGATGTCCAGGTTTAAGTCTCTGTCTTGAGTGAAGCAGTGTTGCGTGCCGCTTTCAAATACTTGGCAGTCACAGTCTTGCGGAGAGCAACTGCAGCTGTCAGCTACTGTTGTGGCTCTTCCACAGCTTCAGAGAGGTCCATGACAGATGCACAGCCCTTCTGCTCAGCTTCCGTAGCTGCTGGCTGTACCAGCTCAAGTGTATGTTCTGTTCCACAGCTGGTCCTTCCTGAGTTTTTTCCCTTTCCATGTAGGATCCTTTTGCTGGCTGTTACCCAAGCCCTGGTCCCATGACTCCACCACCTGCAGCCTACAGCGGGCAGTCAGCCAGCCGTAAGAGAGCAGCTGGTGGGCAGGGCCTTGCCAACTGAAGCCTGAATCCTTGTGTTCTGGCTGTGTCCATCTGTGACCTTGGACTGGGCCAAATCTCAGGTGTATCTGTGGAGCCCAGCCACCTCCTGGCATGCTGCTCACCGGCACGGTTAACATTTTTAGGGAAGGTCAGTCTTTGGGAGCTCTCTGTGCCAAAGCTCAGGACCTGGTATAGTCCAGTGGTTGAGTCCGCTACGCTGAACCTCAGGAGATCTCCAGTCCTTCCCTCCTGCCCCGCTGACTCCTCCTTGCAGCTGTGGCCTCAGCGTACGTTGCCTCTGCCTAAGCTGTACTGCTTTCTCCCCTAGGGTCTGCAGATGATGAGAGAATTGTGCGATTCCTGGAGCTGGCTGGACTGGTGAGTCCCTGGTAGTGCTGCTGCCTTCTTTCCTGGTGGTGCCAGTGAGGGATGAAGGAATGAGGATTTGTGGCAGCGCAGTGTGACAATGTGCTGGACACACGTGGGGACGTTGTCTGCAGCTGGGACAGGACTGTCTGTGGGACAGGCAGAGGAGGAGGGATGCAGAGCAACTTCAGCTCAAGCGGTAAAAGAAAGAGTGGCATGAAGGGGGCGGTTGTGCTCCGGGCCATGCTCTGACGGGGTTGGGGCTGTGTTCACAAGTCTGCTGTGCTCTCTGCAGACTGATTTGCTGGCGAGGGCCGGAGGACTGGATGAGCAGGTGGACTGGAACTGGTAAGGGAGCTCAGCGTCCGTATGAATTTGGGTGATCCCTTTGGGTGTGGAACACTTCTAAGCAGAGGCATGTTGCTGCTGGACTTAGGAACATGCATGTTCAGCTATGTCCTGTGGGAGGTAGGCAGTATACAGGGTCAAGGTCTTCATCCCCCAAGCATCAACAATCACCAGCCATGCTGCTCTTCAGGCAGCTGACTGTGTACAAGGGTGCAGAGCCAGTCCCAGTGTGGAGCGGGGCACAGGGGACACACAGGGACAGTTGCTTGCTGGGGTCTCAGATATCAGCAGCCATAAGCTCTTCAGCAAATGAGTTCTTTTTGTTGAGGGGGATTGTGAATCTTGACCCTGCTGCAGGTATGACATCCTGTCCCCAGGGGAGATGCAGAGGCTCTCGTTTGCACGGCTCTTCTACCTCCAGCCAAAATATGCGGGTGAGTGAGCGACTGAACAAGGAGCAGGGGAAGAGGCAGGGCCTTTGGTGTAAAGACTTTGGTGTAAAAAGAAGCTGGTACAGAGACAGCTTGTGAAATCCCTCCTTTGCTAGGAACGTGCTTTGTCTGGGCTGTTATTTCAGCAGCATAACACACAGAGGATTCAGGGGTGAAATTTCATTATCTGTGTGGAGGGTGGTAGAAGAAGAGGCTGTGGATAAGACATTCTCTTCTGAGGGAACTAATGATTAATGGTCTTGGTCCAGGTCAGATGGCATCTGAAGAAGCCCCCTCTCAGCATGCTCGCCAGTTGCCACATGAAGAAGTGTGCATGCTAGGGAGCATGGCATCAGCTGCCATATCAGAAGCTCACAAGCCTCTCTAGAGTTGTAGAAGCAATGTGGGAAATTTAGTTGTTACACAGCAAAAGAAGAAAGGAGCGGTGGGAGAAACGGTCCTGAGAGATCACAGAAGCAGCTCCCGTTAGCAGATGAGGCTAATTCCTTTGCACACCTAGGCTGCTAGTGACTGTTGGAGGACTTACCATGAGAGCCAGGGTGGGTGTGGGTGAACAGAGCCAGTGCTGGTAGCAAGTAATCACGTGTAAGTACCTCTCTTCCCCTGAAGCCTGCAGCACAGCTCGGTGCTGTCTGGGCAGAAGGAACCTGTGGGCTAAAAGCTAAAAGCTGTAGAGATGATGTAAACCAAATTGAATTTATCGGCAGTATTTAACCTTAACTGACAGGAAGGTGCTTCAGTCTGTCCTGGATGCTCCAGGTGGGGTCTGGGCTGGAGGGGTGCACAGGCTGCTGCTCAGCCTGATGCTCTGGCACACAGCCTGCCTTGAGAAGTTTGTCTTGGCTTTCACAACAGTGGGCATGAGGCAGCGACTGGCAGCTATTGAGGGAGGGGAATGAGGTGAGTGGTGCTGTTTGGGTGGATTCGAGGGCATGTGGGGAAGGGCAGCTTGCCAAGTTGACTGACACCAGCTGCGCCAGAAGAAAATCAGAGTCCTTGGGCTTCTCACTTCCCTTCTGCAGATGCTGCTAGTGAGCTCCAGTTAATATGCGAAATGTTCTGGGCAGTTGCTGCTCTTTTGCCTAAGGGGACATAAGGCTTGTGGGGCTTACAACTTTTCTCTCAGTGCTAGATGAAGCCACCAGCGCTCTGACAGAAGAGGTGGAGCATGAACTGTACCATGTGTGCCTTCAGCTGGGCATGACGCTGATCAGTGTGGGACACAGGCCCAGCCTGGAAAAGGTGAGATGGGCAGACAGTGCTCCACACCTCCCTGTTGATAGCAAGACAGCGGAGGTAGAGAGGGTCCCTGGCAAGCAGAGGGGAGTGTCTGAGGCTGGAGAGCCTTACTGTGAGAGGGCATGCCCCTGTAGAGACATCCCTTAGTTGTTGTGTTATTGAATTGCAGTTCCACACCTGGATTTTGAAACTTCATGGGGAGGGAAGATGGGAGCTCACTCGATGTGAGAAGATGAAGCGGCTCCCAGCTGGGGACAGATGCTGAAAAAAACCATGCTCTCATCCAGCAGAACCTGCACATGCATGGGAGAGCTCTGAACAGCAGGCATGGAGCTGCTGAGCCAGCAGCTGTCGACAAGGGATTTACCCAGCACAAGACTGGTTCTGGATTTTGCTGGTGGACAAGAGTCAAGTCTGAACTCATGGTGTGGGGTTCTGCTAGGAGCAGATGCATCTATGCCACCCTTCTCCCAGCCTCTCTGCCTCTCATGGGGGGAAGAGCTGAGATGCTAGGCTGCCCAAAGAGAAGATGCTGTCTTGTGGGGCTGGTAGAGGCAATGACCAGAGGAACCTCCACTTGTCCAGGATGCAGTGGTGTGAGGCTAGGATGCAGCCTCCTGTTCTGCCCTCTGTGCCTTGCTGGGAACCTCTGTATCTTTGGTACACAGCTCTGCAGAACAGACTTCCGTACCTGTGGCTCTTTGAGGGTTGTGTTCCCCATGCACAGTAAGGGAAAGAGAATGCTGACACAAAGAAGGGGCATGTTTCTGCTGTCCTTATGACACAAGGTTACTGGTCAAGGGAACACTTTTGTAGTAAAATCCAGGGCCTGTTTTCCATTGATTTTCACGGAGAAAAGTCTGTATTTGTTAACCAGATAGCAGCATCTTTTTCTTCTGGGGTTTGCTTTGGAGGAGATGCTTGTATATTGGCAATGGTCCTAGACTAGAGTATTGTTGAAGAGCAGAGCAGGACTAGGAGTAATACACCTATCCAGGGCCAGGCATCCTGCCCTGCTGCTATCTTCACAGCTACTGCAAGGCACAAGGAATGCCAAGGAGGGATTTTTCCCCCTGCTTTTAGAGGGGGAAACAGAGCTTGCCTCCCCTTACTGTTCTGCCTATGATGCATCATGTTCTCTCCCCTGCCTCCCATAAATATGTGAAGTCAGAGCTTTTGAGGGTCTCTGTATTGCAGAAAGTTCCTAAGACTGCAGTGGAAGTGCAGCCTCCCAGCGCTTACTGACCGCCAGTTGCTTAGTGACATTTCTGGACATGGCTCTGCTTCTGCAGTGGAGGAGCCAGAGGTGGTAGCTGGCAGAGCCAAGCTAGCGGCTTTTCTTGCCCCTCTGATCTGCTGCCCAGTGTCATGGTTTTCCAGCGTGGTTAAATCCCCAAGCTCACTGGCTTTGCCTTCCACAATTTTCCTTAGCATCCGACGCATAGTCTTCCCTGAG
This sequence comes from Falco peregrinus, assembly GCF_023634155.1. NCBI lineage: Eukaryota > Metazoa > Chordata > Aves > Falconiformes > Falconidae > Falco > Falco peregrinus. The sequence continues at coordinate 67,029,302 of NC_073721.1, forward strand.
CGAGTCTTGGGCAGCCAGTGTGTGACCTGTGATGGGGAGGAGCAGAGCTAAGGCTGAGGGAGAGGGGTTGGCCAGACTGCCAGGGTGGCTATTGGACCAGTCTGCACATGTTACCTGAACATCCTCCGGAGCTACATACTTGGCGATCTTAGAGATCAACTCCTGTAGCTCAGCATCAAGAGTCTCCTGCGTGTAGCCACTGTCCTTCAGCACAACACATAGGCTCCTGGCAGAAGGACCACCAGGTTACTGAGCACAGTGCACAGCATACTCCTGAGAGCCTGCCTGGATCTAGTGCCAGGAGCCGTCCCTCTCTGCTGGTGGCCTCAGGGGATGCTCTGCAGCCTGAGCTGTAAGTGCTTTTGGCCATAGTGCTGCTCTGCCACCTTACGCAAAGCCCAGTTGGTCTCACGTAGGTTGCGATGACTGTGCCGAGATCCCCACTAGCATGCTGTACAGCGTTGCTACCAGGGGTTGGTGTGACACTGCCACATACTGCGGTGCAATAGCCCCAAGCGGCATTTCAGGGGCAGGAAAGCAAGCATCTTACCTTCTCCCTTAATCTCATGTGGGTAGCCGATGACAGCAGAGTCTGCCACTGCCACGTGGCGATTCTGGAAAAGAACAGGGCTGGGGTGTGGTGCAGTGCTTTCAGCAGGCTGGCTGCCACCTGGGAGCTGCCTTGACCTGGCTTGGCTACTGCAGCCCACAGTAAAGCTGAGAGACAAGGAAGGGCCTCAGATGGCCTCTGCCTTTTTTCCTTCTTGCCTCAGCAGGTGTCTGCAAACACAAGTCTTCCCCCTGCCCTGCCCCTGGCTGCTTTACGCTTGCAGCTTTTAGACCCTGTTCTGCACCTTCAGGTTGTTCCACCAGGTCCCACAGCTGCTCCTCCTTAACATGCACAGCTGCTGCTTTGGGATTCACTCACTTAGAGCATCAACCTTATCAGGCATCCCTGTGTTGTTCTGCACCCACCAGCACATTTCTTCCCCCAAGCACCTGTGGCCCCCTGCTCCCCCCCAGCATCCTCCCCCCCTCTGCACCTCCACAACCCTGGCTCCCCAGCCTGAGCTCTCTTTCACCTTGCTGAGCTGGCAAATGCTTTCCTCAGCCAGAGCAGACCTGCTGATTAAGAGGTAGCTATTTTTACTCTGCCATTGCTCTGCCCAGAACAGTAGTCTTCCAGGAAGCTTTTCTAGCACTAATTGCTTGCAGATGGGATGAGCAGAGGGCAGGGAGACCTCTGGGCAGCTCCAGGGAGCTAGCAGAAATGCACAGCAGGGGCTCACCTCTTCAGAAACAGTGCTCTGTGCTGGCAGCCTGGCCATCTGTGTGCCACAAGTAGTGGGCACGCAAGGAGTCTCACTGCCTGCTTCCTTGGGCACAAGCTCCCAGTGGCACTCAGAGGGTGCCAGGCCCACCAGCAGAGCTGTGTGTGACAGTGTGGTGGCAGTCCCAGGCTGGGTTCATAACGTGTCAGCCCATGTCTGGGGTGTTTCTAGCCTCCATCCCAGTGGCTCCTGTGATTGTCCTGAACTCGTGTACAGCTCCAGCTGCTACTGCAGGACAATGTACCCACATTGTGTCAACACCAGCAGAACTGTCTTGGCAGCCAGGACCAGCTCTCCAATCCCTGTCCCTGCTCCCAGAGTGGACACGTTGCTCAGGGGAAGAGACAGTAGCTCCAGGTAGCCTCTCACCTCCTCCAGCAGCTCATCCAAGGCTGTCATGGGAACCTTGCTGTCGGTCTTCATGGAAACCAGAACCCATTTCACTCCTGGGCACTGCTTCACAGCCTGGTCCACTGTCGTCTTTAGCTCAATAACGTTGCCACCTCTCAGCCCCTGGTTCACTGTGATCACTGTCTCTGACCGGGCTGCAGAAGGCAGAAGAGCCACATGAGCAGCTCTGCCCCTCTCCATCAGTCACACAGCAGTTTGGCTCTACCATGATGCTGCACCTCTCCCCCTGTCACTCATGTCCTCCACTTAGCAAAACCAGCAGCTTGACATCATCGTTTCCTATTCATTCCTGCTTGTATTGAATCCCCTCAGAGGAGACACTGTATCCCAGCCCTTCAGTCCCTTGGATGAAGGGGAGAACCAGTCCATCCCATGGGCTGGAAGATATTTAGCAAGCCCATGCCATTTCCTGGGTGCTAATTCCTGCTCCAATGTCATACATCATGACAGGACACCCCCAGTTAGCCCAGGGAGTCTGACTCAGAAAACCTTGCCATCAGCACAACCCTGAGCCACCAGCTTCCAAACCAGCCAGCTCAGCACCGTCCCCCAAGGGAAACACATGTCCCTGGTACCCACTGGCTCTTACCATCCCAGATCCTGTTTGCCAGGGATTCTGCACTGAACGCGGTGAACACCACAGCATGCACAGCCCCGATGCTAGCCACTGCCAGCGGGCATGGGGGCATGTAGATTGTCACCCAGTTTCACCCCTTGCAGTTTCAAAGTGTTTCCCAGGCAGCACATCATCTCCAGCAGTTCCCCACCCAAAGAAGCAATGGCACGGTTAGAGACTTTCTTGCAATTCTTATCTACGTGTATAAAGATGGGGGGGCCTCAGAGTCACAGGTACGGAGCTTACAGCCCTACGCACTCTAACCCCCCACGCTGGAAGTCCATGGGAGAGCTGTAAAATGTCAGTGGGAAGGAGAAGACAGTCACTAATGTGGGCTGTTATTTATGGAAATGAAATAAATCGGAGTGACCTCTGTACAGAGCCTGACATTCTCACTGGTCAGCATGAGGAGCAAGCTATAAGGGCCAGCAATGGCCATTGGCAATTCCTCTGGCTCAGCAAGCCCATGAGGCTGACTTTCCCATTGACAGTCTGCACATTTGTCAGCCCATACAACTGGGGTGTCACACTACCCTGCCAGGCTGAAGTCTCAGATCAGCACAGGCAAGCCAACAGCCACCATACTGTTCCTCTATCTATGCAAAGGGATGCTGCATCCCTTCACATGCCACATGCCAGCAGATCACCCTGTCAGTGTTCATACACTCTGCGATACATCTCTCATATGCTCAGAGGTAAGTACTGACCTGTACGTGACCCGCACCTCCTCTCCCGGTTCATCCTTCTCCCAGATTAAGGCCACTTTATCTGGGGCTACGTGGACATGTCGGGCCAGACAATTCACTGGAAAAGACGACCCAGCCTTATTGCCAGAGCAACCCTCAGCACCTCTTAACTCCCATAAAGCCAGCACTGGCAGTCCTTTTTTTTTCAGATCAGTCAGGGCTTGTGTGTGAGTCTTTTTGGCATTAGCCTCGTGTATCTGCTGAAACAGCCTTTGTGGATACCAGCTGGGAGATCACACGTACCATCCCAAGCCTGTTAGAGCCCTCACCATTCCAATACCAACCAGTCCCTGCTGTCAGCTTCCCTCTTAATCGCAGCCTAACACAGTCCAGAGCAGAAACTGCCCGAAATGGCTCTGGAGGTCACATCCCCGGTGCCCTCAGAGGGCCTGGCAAACATTAGCTCAGCCATCGCTGCCTTGCAGCTGCCTCAGGGGTGCACTAGGGCAGTTTTCAGTGATGGTGCTCCTAAATAGCGTGTAGGATGAAGCAGAACTCTGCACAGGAAGGCTGCAGGTGCATTTGTCCAAGGTAGAAGAGAGCCAGGGCCAGGAGTGCACAGCTCCTCGCTTTCCAGGGACACGGCAGATGGAAGAATTACAGCCAAAGCCTCAGAGAAAAGTTCTGTGTTGCTGGCAGCTGCAGTTTCCTCAGAAGCCTTGTTCCACTCAGTTTTCCTTAAACCTGCTACTGAGATCATTGGGTGATGCAGCAGCCCCAGTTTGCACACCAAAATGCCTTCTCCTTGCCATTCATAGTTTTCCAGGACAGAAAGAAACACGCATCTCAAATGCCAAAGGCAGATCAGTTCTGCTCTCCTGCCCAGACAGACTACCTAAGACCCAAATTATGAGAGGGCTGTCTCATTTTGAATGCTGGGACCAACAGCTCTGTGAGCAGGATGCAGTGTCACCAGCCCTTGTGTCTTTCCCTGGTAGCCCCCCTAAGGCAGTAAGTAGCCCCAGCCCACAGAAGAGCCTCCTACAGCTGTGGGGACTTCCAGTACCACTCATTGCTCCTGTATTTTGCTTTCTGCAGAAACATACTGCCTTTGCTGGGCAGGGATAAGCTGCTGTAACGCTGCGTGCCGAATGCACAGGGTTCAGTGCTGTTGCCTGTGGTCCTGCAGAACGGAGCTGCTGCGGGATCCACAGAGGCTGACAGAGAGCAGTCTGGCTCCCAGCACACCCCAATCCCACTGCAGCCCCTCCAGCAAGACCCAGTTGCTCCCTTAGGACCAGCCACATCCTTACACTACAGCACCAACTGGACCTTTTGGGGATCCCCCTCACTCCAACCCTTTAACTCTGTGCTCCTCAGACCCGCTCCCAGGGCCCCAGCCCTTCACAGAGAGGCACCTGCAGGCACTTGGTGGGCTCCCATGTCCATCTCCCTCCTTACCTGCTACTTTCAGCTGCCTGCCCAGGAACCAGGAGACCCTGCCCTGGTGCAGGTCGCAGTGCTGGACAGAGTGGAAGGGGATGATCCATGTGAGCCGGCTCCTACCTAACACTCCCAAGAAGGCATCCCCCTGCTCCACTGACACCTTGCACAAGCCTTGGTGGTCCTTGGGTACAGGGAAGGCATGTGGGCGGTGAGAGACCCGTGGCTCCAGGCTCAGGCAGCTGCTGACCTAAGGGGACATCTGGGAGCCTGAGGAAAAGCTTTGGGGCAGCAAGCCCTGGCCAGCAGCCTGGCCATGCTCACAGTGTGCCTGCCTCTCACCAGGGAGATGGGTGCCTGAGGCCCTCGCAGCCACCTGGAACACCCAGCTCTGGCAAGATGAGCCCCTGTGGGGACAGGGGCTATGTCACCCTGGGCTGACCAGACACAAAGCATGTATCCCATGTGAGAAGCCCGGGCACCCCTTCTCCTCTGCCTTGTTCCTCTCCTCCTCTCTTCCAAAGCACTACAGGGGAAAAAGAAATTCAATCCCTTGAAGAGAGGGGAAAGGGGTGGGCTGTAGAAACATTTAACTGAAAATAACCTTCATGCTAATCTGAGTCCTGACAGCTGCTCTTGAACCAGAGCCAGGTTCGGCAGGTGCCTGGGCTCCTCACAGGGAGCCAGGTGCCTGGGCCAGGCTTTACCAGCCTGGTCCCACTCCCATTCTCCTGGGGCTGTGCTGCGTCCCCAGACCCCTCTGCTTTGCCCCACTTGCTTCCCTTACACCTCCCTCTGCTCATCCCCATCCCCTCGTGCCCCGCAGCCTCCCTGCCGCAGCCCCCCAGTCCTCCCCTTGCCATGAAGGCAGCCTGGGGCAGCTCACTTGTAGAAGTTAGGGTCCCCTCCATGCTAGCCTTGGGTGAGGCATCATCTCCTTCCCAGAATTAAGGCCCATTCCCTGCAGAGCACTAGGTTGTGCTGTCTCCAGTGGGCCAGGGAAGGACTTCCTCCTGTGGCTGGCTGCTGCAGGAGGAGGATATTGCATCCCATCCCACTGCTGGGCAGCTACCAGAGCTGTTGCCTCCAGCAAGCTGGTCTGGGGTCTCTGCCTCCTGCCAAACACTTCAGACCAGCTGTACCACAGGATGTACTGGGAGCGCTCATTGAGGCCATGGTGGAGCAGGTGGTGGTTGGTTGGCATGAAACACTGCACCCCATCTCCTCATGCTGAGGCCTCCCACAACCACCCAGTGCAGCAGAGCTAAGCTGCCTCCTTGCCTCTACACAGCTTTTCTTCTGCCTTCCTTTCCTCCAGGCTCTATATCGGTAGAGGTTTTTTTAAGGCAGAGCTTGGAGGTTTCCTTAATTTTATCGCCGAGGTTCCCCTCCCTTCCTAGGGGGCACAAGAGTAGAAAAAGGCTCTCCCTGCAAGCAGGGCTGTTCTCAGCCAGGTACAGCCATGGGATCAACAGCAGAGATGAGAGGGTTTGTAGATCTCTTTGCTCTTCATGGTGCAACACCACTCAGGGTCTGCGGGGTGGTGTGTTTGGTGAACAGGCTGGGCACTGGTATGGGAGATAGTGCCTATCTGATGACAAGAGCTCTCAGCCAGCCCACTGGTTTGTATCAGAGCTGCCCCCAGAGCTAAGTGAGGGCCTACGAGGGCTCTGTCCCCCAGGGAAATGCAGTCCTGAGGGCTTACAGCCCCTCCACAAGGTCAAGCCCCAGCAGCCTCATCCTTCTACAAGCAAAGTGTTTCATTTCCTAGGCACATCTGCTCTGCCTCAGCTGCTTTTTCCTCTGTAAAACATCAGGTTTTTCCATCAGACCATCCCCAGATGCCCTTAGCAGGGTGGGCAAATCTCACCTCCTTCCCTGAAAACTCAGTATGGGCTCCTGCTGCTTTCACATCAGAGCTTGCCTTGCTGGAAACCCCCATTGGCACCCTTCCTTCTCAACCAGCTCCCCTGCACTTGCAGCATCTGGCTGCCACGTCCACTCTGCTGAGTGCTGGCAGAGAGGCTGAGTGTGCCCAGAGATCTGCCTGGCTCTAACACCAGAGTGTGTGATACCATAGAATCATTTAGGTCGGGAAGGACCTTTAAGATCATCAAGTCCCAACTATTGACCCAAGACTGACAAGTCCACCACTGAGCCATCACATCTACGTGGTTTTTAAACACTTCCAGGGATGGTGACTCCACCACCTCCCTGGGCAGCCTGTTCCAATGCTGACTACCCTTTCAGTGAAACAATTTTTCCTAATATTCAATCTAAATCTCCCCTGAGACAACTTGGGACCGTTTCCTCATCCTATTGCTTATATATATATACATATATTTATATAAGGGGTGACCTGCTGCAGCACTATCAAAACTAGCCGGCTGCATCAAGGCTTTTACCGTCACATACCAGGTTAAATTCAATGAGTAGTTCCTGTACCTTGCCCCTGCACAGCCACCAATCCCCCACAAGGTTTCAAAAGTTCATCTACTGTTTGTGCTCTTTCTCCATCCTCATCAGGTCAGTCCACCCTGCTTCTTGCCTCCGCTGCATCCAGATTCTTTCTTCTCCGGGCTCTTCTTCCAGCCAGTCTCATCTCTTCTCATCCAGGCCCCCTGCTTTTTCCTGCTTCTCCTGGGGCCTCTCCTACATCCAGAGCACACTCTCTCCCCTCCCTCTGCTTCTTCCAGGTCTCTTTTTCATCCAATGTTTCTCCTCATATGGTCCTTCTCTTCTATACCCCGTAGAGCTATTTAACTACTTAGCAGGAACCAGCCACAGCTGCACATTATCCATGTCAGCTAACCCACCGCCGCTGAAGCAAGCCCAGAGCTGTATAGTATCAATGTTAATTAACCTGCTGCCTTTCCTCTATAATTCCTCTACAGCGACCCGCAGCACCAGGCTGTTCTGGATGCTGAAATGCCTCATTCTCTGATGTATGCCATGATGCCCAACTTCTGCCCCAGCAACAAGCAGTTGTCTTTCACCACAAAGGGAGAACAGCACCCAAGCCCCGTCGTTCTCCATGCCTGGGGGGTGGAGATGGAAACGAAGGTGCAGACCTCCCTGAGCCTCTTTGGAGCTCCCACCTCAGGCCACGGCCTGACATCCAACCCCCTTCTCAGCTCCGGCGGAATTCATCCTCCCTGAACATCAGTGACCAGACTCATACACAGTATTCCCATTTAGTTTTATTCTGGTTCATATCTTTACAGAAAATGGCACATAAATCACAGATGCTGGATGACTAGAAGTTGTTACAGCTCCATATCTCAAACACCTCAATACTGAATTCTTTTCTCACTGTATATACATTATTTACACACCATGGGCTATCATCTAACACGTCAAACGACTGGGGGACAAAGACAAACAAGGGCAGGATGGAGGGGCCTAACCGTTGATAGAAGAAAAACAGTAGCTCTGGGGAAAGGGTGCTCACAGCTGAAAGCAGGACAGAAGGGTCACCTGGAAGTCACTGTCCTACGGCTTTCGGGGGGGAATAGCACCTTACCGGGATGGGAAGGTGATGGTACCATGGAGTAGGTTTGGCTGTGTGGGTCTGCATGTACTCGTGTGGGGCAAGCTGGGATACGTATGTACACGTTACGGGGTGTAATCGGGGTGGGTGTGCATGGCTGTCATTCCCTTTAACACTCAGAGGGTGAGCTGGACAAATTTAATTCAGCAAATACATTGGGCGGCTGTTGTTGTCTCTCCTGGAATAATGTATTCAGTAAATAAATTTGCCATTCAGCCCCCCTGCAGGGGCGCAGGGCTTTGGCGTTCGGGGCAGAGCCAGACCTGGCTGTGGTGGCCAGCCCTGCAGGAGCCAGCAATGTGGGCTGGGGCCGCATCTCGGGGTGCCAGGTGGGACCAGGGTGTCGTGTCCACAGGCTAAACCTGCTTTTTCCTGCCAAATGGAGGCAAAACTCAACTGGTCTGAAGCTGCGGCCCCCTCCCACCAGACCCCAGCGCCAGGTGGGGAGAGATGGGCAGAAGGTGCAAACCACCCTGGATGGAGAGTCACCATGTCATACACATGCTGCCGTGGGCTTGTCCCACGTGGGCCAGAGGCAGAGGTGATGGCTGGGGGAAGGTGGTGGGTCTGCCTGGGGCATGGTGGGACAGGGTGCCGTGGGAAGGGGCCTGGGCAGCACTGGGGAGAGACGTGCACCAGGGAGGGCATGGTGGCAGGGGACAGGCTCGCTCAGAGATGGCAGATGGGGGCTGGGGCTGGAGCAGGAGAGAGCCCTGGAGCTGGTCAGCGAGGCCAGAGGGGCCCAGACCCTCCGTGTCCACTTGGGTGATGATGACGATGGGACACTTCCCAGTACCCCAAAAGGAAGGGGCGAGGGGGTGAGGAAGGCCCAGCGGGGCAGAGGAGCGAGGGGCAGGGGTATGCTCGAGGGGAGCAGGTGGGGGCACCCCTGCCAGGCAGCCCCAAATGCAGAGACCAGGGCCCTGCTCCCTGGCAGGGGCAGCCGGGGGGGCCTGGCGGTCCGAGGGGGAGCACGGCCCCCAGAGGACACAGTGTCTGTTGGGGCTGGCTTCCGCCACCTCTTCCTCCCCTAGATCAGCTTCTCTTCCTTCTGCAACGAGTTCAACTTCTCCATCTGTCTCTCATCCTCCACCGCTGCTGCCTCCTCCCCTGTCTCCGGCTTCCTGCCTGGGGCCGGGGTGTCCCCGGCGATGGTCCCCAGGACTTTGGTGCTGTGCTCCTGAGCTTTGGCCCTGAGGGCAGCAATGCTGTTTTCTCTCAGTTCCTCCTGGGAAATGGTGGTTTTGGGATCGGGCCCCCTCTCCTCCTTGTCACCCTTGTCAAGCTTGGGCAGGGCCTGGCGCTCCACCTCCGTCTTCCTCCCCGCCTCAGCCGCTGCCTCCAGAGACTTTTTGTGCATCCCTAAAAAGAATTGTTGGTATTCGGGTTTAGAAAAGCGCCTGGGCATGGGAAAGCCATCTTGAACTGAAAACAGCAAAGATAAAGAGAGGCCAGAATTAAGGAAAAGCAGAAACCCTCGCTTCACGCAGCAGTCACGGCGAGGGCAGCCCAGGCAAGGCAGCTGCCTGCTGGGGCAGCCCAGCCTGCCATCCGTGGCCTCAGGGCTGCCCCAAAGCTCTGTAATCGCTCTCCCCTTCATTTCTTTCTGTGAACCTAAAGCTAACTTGTCCCCATGTGGGGACAAGGGTCTCAGACAGCAGCACAAGCTGCCTGAGCTACACAGAGGTTGGGGAGGGAGTTTCCCCCATCGCCTATTCCTGTGTCAACCCGCTCCTCGCACAGCCCACCCCTCTGCCTCTCTCAGTTTCACACAGATGGAAGGACAGGACAGCCCACCGTCAAGAAGCCAGACACTAGTTTTGGGGCAGAACCAGCCTGAAAAGTCAGAAAGCGGGAAGCAAAGAGCAGGAGCATAGTAGGGTGGCTGCTACCTCCATGTCTGCACAGAAAACCAAGCGAAACCAGGCAGAAATGCAGCTCCCCCAGGTGCCGAGAGCAGAAGGAGGGAGCAGGGTGCTTGCACTGGGATGTGGGGCAAGGAGAGGGCACTTGAGGGTCCCGGCTCCCCACACAGCGTGACAGGGCTGGGGGAGTCAGAGTGGGATGACCTCCTGCCTTGGGCACCGGTGGGAGCCCCAACTCCAGGGCTGGGCACAAGGGATGCTCGTGGCACAGGAGGCCAGCCTGAGCATGGGGGAAAATTCCTGCCCCAGCCAGGTCTCGCAGGTCAGGATTCAAGGACCAGCAAGGGATCTGGGATGAGCAGTCAGACCCTACTGCCAAGGGCCGCTGGGGAACAGGGGATGGAGGGGGGCGGGGCGGGGAGGCCTTGCCCCACTGCCCTCCACCCATGTTTTCCATATGGCTCTAATTTCTCCCTCGCATCACCCCCACCGCATCTCGACCCGCTCGCCATCCCCCGTGAAGGTGGCTGCTCTCTTACCCAGGAGCCAAGGGGCGCAGGACTCCATGATGCCGTCCTTGGCAGACTTGAGGATGGACTCGGGCAGCGGGATGGAGTGACGTACCATTGCACCGTAGAGCCCGTACTCAGCCATCACGCTGCTCCTGCCCCAGCACTTCTCCCTCTTCCGCCATTTGGCCCGGCGGTTCTGGAACCAAACCTGGGGCAGGCGACAAGGAGGGACATGGGTTGTTTCTGGGGAGAAGGTGTGTCAGTCCTCTTCCCCCATGGGAACACCTGTGTGCTTCTGCAGCGGCATGAAGTCAGATGCATGGATGCTCATCCTGAAAGCACTGCGACCTCTTCCCCCACGCAACAGCCGCTGCGTATCTCTCCCTTCCTCCCTTGCACGAGTGGTGAGGGCCAAGTACGAGAGCAGGTCCCAGCCCTCTCCGCAGGATGTAATTAATTTGCCATCACGGTGTCTTTTCCTAGTGGCTTTTGGGTCTCGTGCCTGGGATTTTCTTTCATTATTTACTGGGTGTCTACGCTGCAGCACAGGGCTGCGGGCAGCGGTGCCTGCGGGGAGGGCTGGGATGGGGGTGGATGCTCGGGAGAGGTGGGAGAAGGGGGAAGCTGATCTGTGCGCTTCGCCCTGAATTCCCAGTTTGAAAAGCCCCTCATCTTCTCAGAAAATTGGCAGAATAATCTCTGAGCTGTGACCTGGGGGGCAGCGAGCAGAGAGGCGGGCGGTGATGGTGGGGCGGGGGTGGGGGGGATGCTCGCAGAAATCTATTAGCGCTCTCTCTCCGATTTCCATTCCTCTTGTCTCCCTCGCCCTCCTCCCTCCCCAGCTCCCCTCCCTTCCCACCAAGCAGAGGCATCAGCTTTAGATGAAAAATTGCTTGAGGTCTATTCAGAAGGAGGCAAAGGAAGAGTCAGCCCCAGGGGCAGCCCAGGCCTGATTGAAAAATAAGTTAATTTCAGTTTGAATCGATGGGCCTCAGGCACTGAAATATCACGGGAAATTAAAGCAGCTGGTCCCCAGGGAACCACGCCATTGACCTGCGCTAATTAATGCCATGGAGTTACCAGGCCCCTCTCCAAGAGGCAGCCCCTCCCTCCCCACGGACACCCCAAACACCTCCTCATTTAACTAATTAGACTCACAGAAAATTGGGTGTTAATTTGTTTAGGATTTTTTTTTCTTTTCTATTTTTTCCCTCCCTTTCCCGGAAAGTATACGGCAGAATGGAAATGAATGGCAGGGTCTCTCTGGCAGATGGATGCTCGGGGTCACTCCGCAATCTTCTCCGACTTGATTGCTTGATTAGGTCGTTAGCACATTAAAAAAAAAAATTGCTTGCCGTCTGGCGCTGGCCTGATGAGTGGGATGAGGCGGGAATCGCCTGGGTAATTTATCTTTTTATACTGCAAAGAATTTGATTTCAATCTGCAGATATATGGAGGTGCCTTTGACACCTGTTTAACATTACAGAGCTGACAGCTTAACCCTCTCTTGTCCCCACCACCCGCAGCTGTGGGGGAGCTCAGGCTGTGGTGGGGAGCACTGGGGGACTGGGGCAAACCCCCACCTCTGCTGGGGGGACCACGAGACTGATGCCGCGGAGTGATGTCCTGCTCCCAGCTGGCAAGGCAAGCTCATCTCTTCTACCTGTGCAGAGGGGAACTGCCAGAGCTGCAGGGCAGGCGGGTGGCCTGCTAGTGCTGGTGACAGCCAGCCTTGACCATTCCTGGGAGCCTGGCTGGCCTGGTCCCACAGGGAGCTCTGTGGGGTGGGCAGTGTGGTGGTCCCAGTGGCTGTGATCCCAGCTTCTCCCAGCAGAATACACTCTGTGCATGTCAGAGGGGATTTTACAGCCCAGCTGCTTCACCACAAATCACCTCCTCTGCATGATAAGCAGTCTGATTTACACTTTCATACTGCCGATATGTAACCCCTGGACCATGGATGGCTGCAAATCCACCTGGGCCTGAGCAATGACCCTCAGGAGCACACAGCTCCCTCTCTCCGCCCGTTCCTCCATGCCTGTGACACACGGGTCTGCCTGGTTGTGCGGTCAGCAGGATGCTGGCAGGGTCGCTCACTCCAGGCCATGTGCTCCTCCCACCCTCAGAGCCTTGGGACTGGTTCGCTCTGCTCCAGCCTCAGCACAAACCCCTGCGGTTCCTTCTCACCCACCAGACCGGGGTGATGGGGCAGCCACCCCTGTCACCTCCATGCTGTGAGGGGGCAGCTCACCCCAGCGGGGCCAGGAAAGGGACCCTGCCTGTTCTGCCCTGGATAAACCAGTCCAGTCACATCTCTTGCCACAGAACTAACTCCTCTCTGTCTTCCCTGGCTTAGGGAGAAATTCCTGCACAACCCAAGAGCTGGCACTGGCAAATCTGCCCTGTTCCGGGGCTGCAGTGACACCTTTCCATGTACCCAGAGCAGCCTGCAGGGCTTGGCTTTGCACAGCTGTTTTTGTCACCAGTTGCCACACAGGGATCTCAGCCAAGAAGAGATTTGTCCATTAAGTACCAAGTGGGTAACTTTTTAAACTCTCCTCAATCCTCTTTTACCCTGCTACCTCTTCACTGATGCTTTTGCCACCTCTCCCTTTCCCCTCCCTCCTGCCTTGATGCCCCAAACATCTTCTCCCGTGCCTCATGCTCCCCTGCCCTTCTCCGCACCAGGTCTCAGCCTGCCTCAGCTCTGCCCACTGCCACTAAACCTGCTGCCCTGCAGCATCCCCTTTCCCACGGCAGGGCCACGTGAATGTCAGAGCCAGCAGAAGCTTTGCCAGCTGGCAGCCCGGTTTTGATTTGAGCTGATGGAAAATTTTCAATCAAAAAATGCTGATTCAATCACACAGGAAAAACTGCATCCGGCCAGTGGAAGTGTAATCAAAATTATCTATGACTTTCTTCTGAATGCTGTATTTTAATCTCAGCCTCCTAAGACATGCAGAATCTATGCTTTAAAGCCAAATGGGAAAATCAAAATGACATCAACACCTCAGTAAGATCATTCTGAGATTTCCCAAACCACTTTTTGTCATTTGATGGGCTTTTCCTCTTGGTTTTCACTAGGAAAAAGGAAAATCTGAAATCCTAGTATTTCTAGAAGAACAGAAATCAGGAGGACTGACCATCTTGCTTTAATACCAGGAGCCCTATCTTCATCTCAGGCATGAAGCTGCGTGAAACCAATGGTGCTCAGTGCTGAATATTGCTGGGATAGACCCCAGCCCACACCTCTGCCACAAGCCTGTCCAGAGGAGCTCAGAGGGAAGAGCTCAGCAGGGCAGTGGCAGCCCCCACGTCATTTCAGATCAGCAGAATTATTCACCGTGACCTGTCCTTGGGATTTTGCCCTCCTTCAGATGGCGCTATCAGTGGGGATTTCTTCTGGGAGAAGATCTCACTGCTTGCTTTAAGTTTCTTGATGTTACCAAAATTTTCCTGTGCCTTGATTCTGAGCTGAATTACACATCAGTTTTAGCAATTCTGAGGTATTTTTGGCTGTGTTGGTACATCAGCTACAACTTCCAAGTATGCAGTTATGTATTATTGGCACCTCACTTTTCCTGGAGAGGGTTTTGCCCTTACACTTACATTTTACTCATGGTTTTGGTATTCCGTGTCTTCCTTGGCTGCTTGTTGTCTTTGCTTGGAGATGCCTACTGTACAACTTCCTCTGGCTCTGTAAAATTCAGTCTGCTTCAAGCGATGTTTAGGTTTGTCCGCGTTTCCTCTTGTCCCTTCCCATCACGTGTATCAGCTCAGCTTTGTGAAATGCTTTATTGACATGGCTGTGTACCACACGCCTGCCTTCTCACTTGCTTTCATCTGGCTCTTTGTTGCACAGCCCAGGGTATGGTGAAAAGACAGCGTTTGTGCTTCCACCACTTCATGAGCGATGGTGAAATCTCGTGATTAATTTTAGAATGAAGCACATCAGATGTTTGTACAAAGCTATCACAACCTGTTGCACAGAGGTGTCTTTTGGGCCAATGTGCTACATCTTAAGATGATTTACAGCTTTTTATTATCACACAAGCACCTTCTGTGAAACATGGGAAGCTTGTTCCAAGAACCCTATCCTCAAAACATGGACAACAGAGTAAAGAGGACAGGTTTGTCTTGCTATCCACCAGATGAGTTAGCATCTAAGTTCAGGCCATGCATGCACGTTTGCTGTTTAGCAGCCCAAAGTCCTCTCCTAGGCTGCTCCTGAGGCTCTGCAAGTGCTGTCCTTGGCACACCAAGTGCTGGATCTGGGACAGTCACTGCTGTGGGGAGCCGGGGCAGCAGCCAACCACACCTCTGAGAAGGCTGCCAGACACCCTCCATGCACCAGCAGCAGGAGAAGGTGATGCTCACTGCAGATTGCATGCTGCCGGTTGGGTATGCCTGCACACCCTGCAGAAACCACAGGCTCTTCCATATCCATGGATTTTGGTCTTCTAGGCATAGAAAAGCTGCAAGACCAAAATCCATCACCTTGCAAAACCTGCTCTCAATTTAAAGCAGAAAACCAGAGGGTGGTAATGTAACACCTCTCTCAGAGAGGATCTGCCCATCAGCTCAATGTCTATCATTTGGTTAGAGCTGAGCATCACACTCCAACCCCACTGACCTGTCTCCTCCAAGAGCAGCCACAGTCTATGAGCCAAGACAGCAGCAAACACCAGCACCTTCAGTGTCATCTCCTGGATCTTTGTTCCACGTGCCTGTTCTTTTGAGGCTCCCTTACCAAAATCAGCAGTATTGCAAAGCCTTATAAATGGGGATGTTTTTAACCTTAATCATCATCCAGTTCTCACCCTCAGTGCCCACTGCCCAAAGCAATTAAAATTGAGGCCCTTTGTGCTCCACCACAGGGTTGCAGCATTTCAGAGTCAAGACTGGCAAGGTTATTCTTGCCAGTTCCCTCCTCTGAACCACAAATTATGATGGATACTTCTTTGGATTATTGATGATGCAGAAGAGCAAATTGTAGTAGTAGGAATCTCTCATTTTGCAAAGAGACGTGAGACTCGATGTGTCCTTGTTATTCGCATTCATCATGTTAGTTAGTTTGTTTACCTAATCAGCTCCTGAAACATTGTCTGCTAAAGAGAGAAATCGCCCTGAGGCTGGCCGTGAGCCAGGGATCTGAATTAGCAAAGGGATGTTTTAAAGCATCTAGGGAGTTACTGGGTATTGTTTCTGTATTGTTTCAACCTAAAATTTTCACTGGTTACACTTGTCTTCTTGACTGCTACTTTTCAAGCTGGGGCACACAGACAGGAGAATTGGTAGTGACCTTTTTTTGTCTTTCTAATTAAAAAATGTTATTTTCCCTGTCCAAGCATTCCTCATCTCTTAAAGGAAAATTCTGGCCTAGGTAATGGGGAATTTTTGCTTCACCAAATCTCACACGCTGCCTTTGACATAGCATTTCGACAGGAGTCTTTCAAATAACGAGCAATACGGAGCACAGGATGGTCCCAGCCCGAAGCAGTGCACGCTGCAATGTCCACTAGATGGCCACAAGCAAATGCAGGTCCACACATGCACAGGCACACATGCATGTCCACACATGCACAGACACACATGCACGTCCACACATGCATGTCCACACATGCACAGACACACATGTACAGGCGCACATGCACAGGCACACATGCACGTCCACACATGCATGTCCACACATGCACATCCACACAGGCACAGGCACACATGCACAGACACACATGCACGTCCACACAGGCACAGACACACAGACACAGACACATGGACACACCAGCCACTCGCCCCACCAGCACATGCATTTGCCAGGCTGCAGGGAGCAGCCACACAGGGCTGTTGGCAAGCCAGCAACTAAGGCAAGGGCCAAAATCCCAATTCCTCCAGCAACAACTCTGAGACCATGTCCCCTGCCCATGGACTAACAGCACTTCTTCCATGCTGTCTGATAATTCCCCTGGAGCAAACCTTCAGCTTCAGGGAGCCAAGCTGTCACTCTGTACGATCCCCGAAAAGAAGCCATTTCTGAAACTGAGCTCTTCAAGTGAGGACACAGCAGAGAAACCCTGTCCTGCCCAGCCAGGCAGCCTGGGAGCTTTCTGAACTTCTGTGACATTGCCTTGGGTTGTAATCTGCTGTCATGGTCCCACCTGATGTGATGGTGCTGGTGGCTTTCTGACCCAACACACCTGTGTCCATCCAGCACCATGCCCTTCTCCCAGGGATCCAGACATCTCGGGCTGAACTGTGCAGAAGCGGAACTTCTCACATTCATCCACCAGATCTCTTCCCTCTGTAGCATTTACTGCCATGGAAAACATTCAGACATCTACACCAACACTCTGTAGTTGCTTATGTCCCTTTCCCCACCGTGCTGCTTTGGACTGATCCTCTCTGTAAGCACAGCAATGCATCAGCACGGAGGAGCTGTTTCTCAGTGCAAGCTCCTCACACCTCTGTCTGCATACTGGTTTCCCCTCTTCTGGACTAAAAAAACCTGGTCAGACCCACCATCCCCCTTACAGCAGAATGCTGCTCCTAAAATCATGCCCAGCAGCATAACTGTCACTTCCCCACTTGAAGCTCTTTGGTGGGTCCTGCTGCAGACCAGAGAACACCTCCAGCTCACCCCCATGCCCAGGACCTTGCTGCCATCCCAGCACACAGTTCTTCCTGACAACTACACATCTCCCTTTCTACCGTCTTTCTTTCCAACGCAAGACTCTACAATGAGAGCAGTCAAATTGAAAACTTCCTTTGAAAAAACAGCTGTGTTCTCACCCTCGTATCGGACAGGGCTGGTGGCCCTGGCAGGGTTGCATCTGAGGTTGTCAGCACTGCAAAGAATGGCCTCATACCTTCCATGGACCACGGCCCCGTCTGCACTTATGGGCCCTGGGGCTTTTTAATGAAGTGCCACAAGAGTGTAAGGTCTGACTGGGTTCTGGGACTTCCTCAAATCCCTCCCCTGTAGCAATCACTTCGGGAAAGTTTCCTGTCCCCAGGCTGCTGGTGGAGACTGCACCACTTGCATAAGCCTGGAAATGGTTTACTGCTGTCTTTTCAAATGTAATGTCAAAATTATGGGCACCGTTTATGGTGACATCACTTTCTATGGCTGGTGTAAAGTGGGTATGAAGCTAAATGAGAGCAGTAAAGGTTGCACATGGGCTGCATGGCTGATTGCAGGACTCATCATCCCTCCTCTTACTAAACACTGGGAAAGAGCTTTCTGAGCTCACATTTGAAAGAGCTTTTCCCATATACAGCCTGGCAAGAGCCCTTCCTGGTAATAGCTGGCATCATGTCTGATGCACCCAGCTCACAGGTCCAACCAGACATAGTGAGATGAGCTCAGTGAGACAGGGAGACAGTACTTGTCCCTCTCAAGCAAAGACACGATGGTTCATCCAAGCTTGAGCCTCCTCTAAGCTAAAGTAGCACAGGGCACAATTGAATATGAGCTCAATATGGCACGCACAAAAATGTACATGCTATTACTGTGCCACATGCCACCAGTCCTGCTGAATTGTGCTCTTAAAAGCACTATGCAGGCCAAGTATTGCTACTTATTGCAATTTATCTGACTTTATGCAGCCAAAGCTGTAAAATCCCTTTTGACCAGGGAAGACATCTTCAGCTGTGTCCCCTTGGCAAATCTGAGGTTTTCACCTAGCCTTGTCACCTCATGTGGTGACATGTTTTCTCACTTGTTGTAACCTTCAAAGAGTGGAGAACATCATCAGGTTGTAGGGCTCCCACCTTCCCCAAAGGAAAAGTGTGCACACAACGTGCATGGTAGGTATAGTGAGATCAGTGGTTCAGCACACGCTTGATCTGTGCAACACATCTGCACAGCAAATGCAGTTTGAGACATTGATTTCACCACAGCCAGACCATGATGCTAGCTGACCAGCAGGTTAGCTGGAGCTACAGCTCCATATAAGCTGCCAGATGCTGGGACATGGCAGATAAACACCCAAATTCCCCTTTTCCTAATGCTAATTGAAAACCAGGAAAAACATCAGGGTCGTGGGTGCTTCATAGTCACATGAAAGCTTGGTGAGAGTGCACCTGTCATCCTAGTCCACACAAACCCAGGGAGATATTTGTCATTGTCACAAAGGGTGATACTGCACACCATCCTTTGGGTGCTCACAGTGCCTGGCTCTGTTAACCAAGCTGCTATCCTGCCTGTGTAATTTCATTTTGCTTCCTTTTCCCCCCTGTTCTGCAGGTCCTCTGGCACAGAGGAAACTTTAGCATAGGTCTTCATAAGCAACCATATGCAATGAACCCTGTGACCATGTGGGGACATACCATATTATCACTTTCGCGTTACAGCAAGGCAAGACAGAGCACTTGGAGAAGAAATGTCACATTCCCTTCATGGTGCTTTTCAATGGGCACCAAAATCAAAGCTTGGGATGCCAGCCTTCCTCAGAGGCTGTGGAGCACTGCCCATGCTCTGGGGCTGTCCCTTGCATGCCAGAAGCAGCTGGATGTTGCCCTTTCCTTTATTAATACACACAGAACAAAGGGCAAACGTGTGCTCTGGGGTTTTCCAGAAAAAAATGTAGGAGCCAGAGGCTGTGCACCAGCAGGAGATGGTATCTACAGCACTACCTGGTGCCCACCACTTCCCAAGATAAGGCTTTTGTAGGGGGCAGCCCACAAAGCCCCCTGAGGGCTACAGCACAGGCTCACCAATGCACAGGAACTCTTGGTGCGTTGAAGCCTTAGCTGGAAGACACCTACAGAAATGTGTTATGTATTAAAATATATTGCAACATGTTGTAATAAGTTCCCATGCAGCAGCTTGGACTGAGCACCAGAAGGAGAAAGTTGTAGTCTTTTACAATCTTCCCTTAGGAAGATACATGGTAAGGATGTTGTTTGCAATTACTTGCCTCATGCAATAAGAGATATCTAATCACCCAACCTCAGCAAATCCTTCACTAGGCTGTCGGGAATCTGGGGAAGGAGGAGGACCACCACAGCCAAAGACCCAGCCAGAACCATGCTCTGTCCCCGACCACCCCCCAAGAGGTCAGAGCTGGCAGTTATGTTGGCTGCACTGGGGTGGCCCTTCAGCACTCTACTCCTACCATGTGTCTGCTCCTACCTCTACATGTACCTCAGCCCTGTATACCCTTAAACTTTTTTTGTAATTGATGACTCCAGGAGTTTTCACATGACACCTTACAGCTGCAGAAGACTCTTGCTGCAGGCCCTGGCTGCTGCTGTGGCACTGACACCTGCAGCCAACACTGTCAGCTTGGGCTAGTGCGCGGCACAGCTAATGGTGTGACCTGCAGAGCTGGCAACGTGCAACCCGCTCCTGGACGCTGCTCGCACCAGGGCAGCACACCGAGCTCACCAGGACATTCCCAGGTATCCCCCATGCTTAGTTCACCCAAGCCAAGATCACCCAGGCGGGGACCCTCCCTCAGTTGTCACTTAGCCACTGAAGCCTTGATCTCAGTCATGGTCACCATATAACCTCAACAAATTCACAATCGTCTAAGAAATGGTGGGGTACTGTAATGGCAGTCATGGGGGACTCTGAGTTGGAAGGATGGCAGTGAAGCCAAAGATCCAAAGAGACCTAGAGATACCAGAAACCCCTGGTGGACATAAAACAAATTATCTTGGAACAGTGACCGGCACAGATAGTCATCATGTACATTTACATGGATGGGTTGGCTAGATCCTTCCAAGGGGTTGTTTCCCAACAACACTCGTGGTTCAGCCCCCAGAGGTGAGCCAAGCAGTGCCTTTAGAGAGGAAAGAGTAGCACGGATGAGAAGGTACTTCCCTGCTGACCCTGCAGCTGCAGGTGAGTTGGAACTTCCCAGAGGCATGGGTGGGCAGCCTGGTGGCACTGGCCTGGCTGAGCAACACGGGTACGGGCTCACCCAGCCTGGCAAAGTGCTGCTGCTCATCCACATGGTAGCAGGTTAGCTCCAGGCAGGCAGGAGTCAGTTAGCAGGTCACTTCTAGTCAACAGAGGGACATAATCCCCATGTTTATGAATGGGCAACATGCATGCCATGGGCCTTTCTATAAGCCACAGGAAGGTGACCAGCTCTAAGCAATGCTTCACTTGTGTTTCCTTGCTAGGAATTTGCAGAGAAAGCTGCAGCTGAAAGCTCTTATAACTACTAGCCAAAGCTTCAGCTCTGCCTTTGCTCAGACAGTCAGGAGCCTAACAGAAACCCACTGACACAGAAAGTAGGGAGAAACTGTGCTTCTCACACTCGGCAAGTCCTAAGCCGAACACCTCTTGCTGCTCCCAGGGCAACACCACTGAGAGTAGCCAGAAGAGCACCTGATGCTTTCTCACAGCCTCAGATCAAGGTGGTCTCTAGAAACCACCTTTGCTGTAAGATACTGTAGCAACAGTTCATTCTCCAACTCGGTTTCTCTTTCCTGCTCCACAGACAAACCTGCCAACCTCACACGTGTGGAGATCAGGGTCATCCGTAAGTCTGTTGAGGACTAGACTTCTCAACACTGCACTGGCTTGCAGAACGCCACCCACAAAGAAGGGCAAGGAAAAGGCAGAGGATGTTCGTGCTGCCAGAGAAGAATCAGAAGAACTTGTTGAGATCTATCAGGGTAAAAGATAAACACTAGAGAGAAAAATAGATCCATTAAGAAATAAAGGGGAGAGTAAATTAACCGTGTCTCTAAAGTGCCTCTGTTATTGAACTGTTAAAAAAAAATCTCTATTCAAAGTCAGGAAAGGAAGAAAACTTTATAATAAAAGGTCATTAAAGGAAAACCTGAACACACAGCCATCAGCTGGTCCCTCTGCCAGGCATCCTAAGGCTGGAGGGGAATTAACTATTGAATTTGCTAGGTTGCCAAATTATTTCTTTTAAATCCGTTGTGAAAAACCACAGCAGTATCAGAAGAGAGAAAAGAAAGTTCATCATTAAAAGAAGGAGTGAATGCAAGTGTTCCCAGCACAGAGATTTCGGGTAGATTTCCAGACGAGCTTAAGCGATCGAGGAACTGCGGCGCCTAAGCTAACTTGGAGAAGCATTACCCTTAACCTACTGTTGTTAAGAAAATAGGGGGATAAACGTGGGGAAGAGTTGTCACAGCCTGGCATTAAGCCTGCAGAGCCATTCCTCATTGTCCTTTGTCTTTGCCAAGGCACTCCGATGCAGCAATGGGCTACAGCACATTTCGTTGCCTGCCTGTCTTTCCTCTCACAGGGAGCTTAAGTGCCCCAGCACTTGGGGGTGTCTGATCCTTGGTGACGGCATCTCCAAACCATGGAGAGATTGAAGGAGCTGTCGCTGTAAAGCCCCATCTCCCTCCCGATATGGTGGAGGAGCACACCAAAATCACACTGTCCTTTATGCTGCGGCAGCCAGAAACGTCTTGCAAGGAACAGAGCAAAGGCAAGGATGGGTGAGTTTGGTTTTATTTGGGTTTTTTTGTCCCATACAGAAAATTGGCCAGTGGCTAAAGCTGGCTGAAGCAACTCAGGGACTAAACATAAAGGGATAAAGTGGTACCTGGGTATACAAAAAACTCATAACTCTATAGCTCCATTGCTGCACTGAAAAAACACCTTTTAAACTGCATCTACAGCCCCAGCTGTAGCAGAATAAAACCCACAAGCTGGGCAGGCAACCTGCACCTGAAGAGATGTTCCCAGCCCTTCGTTTTCCCTCCTGTATCCTGCCACATTTTTTTCCTCTGTCCGAAGACTTTCCAGACAGTAATCCCTTTGGGAAGGCTTGCCTGGGCCCCTGCTCTTGCCCATCACCCAGCCCCTCTGTTTGCAGCTCTGGTAATTAACTTGTAAACAAAGTTCTAGCACATGGACTGAAAATGGGCCATAGATAAAGGGTAATGAAAACACTCCATTACAGAAAGGGCCAAATTAAATAACTCTTAATTGAAAAATGGAAATGAATATGAATTTAGATCAACTAAACAAGCATGTTATTGAAGAGGCAGCAAAGTGGATGAACTCCTCACGTACCAATTAAAGACATGGAGGCAGAGATGCACCATACGCCATGAGAAACACTCATAATAATATTCTCACCAAGCCAGTAAGTTTGATTAGTTTTATTACTCTCACTTGTACACTTCCTACATTTCTAAAAGCATAGGGGGAGTTAATGACCCTTATCTGGTATCACACTGCCATGGCTCGCCCGAGTGCTCAGTAATTATTGGCAAAGGTAGCCAGCACTAGCTGCTCAGCTCTATTTCATGATTAACTTCTTGCAGCATTCTTAAAAAAAAAAAATTAAAGTATTGAAATGGTTGGCTCATGCAGCAGCAACACTTCCAGCTTCTCTATCACCCTGATAATGTACCTGCACCCACCCTGATCGCTCTGCTGATTTCCCTCCAGCTATATGATCTCCATGAAGGTGCTGCATAGAGAGGTGGGAACCTGCTGGCACCGCGCCTCGAGCTGGCCTTTCTCTCTTCTAAGCGTGTCACCCAAAGTTTTAGCAAGAAGAGACAGGACCTCACTTACTGAGAGTAATAGTGACGAGCATAAGCTTTGAAAAAACACCACCACCACTACTTTCTGCAGCACTAGGAAATCCCTTGGTGGCCATTCCAGGCACAGATTCAGGAAAGGTCAGCAACTGCATGGAGCAATCAGCCCCATTCCGCGTTTACACCGTGGGATTAGGACCACAACTCAACGCTCTGCAGCAAGCAGGAAAAGCTGGTGGCAGAGGGAGAAGACAGGGCTGCTAAAGCGGCATAAACCAATTTTTCCTTCACACTTTCTATCTTGTTTCTTGAGGGGACTCCGTGCATTCACTCCTGAGCTCTTGCTCTGTGCAATACAGGTTCCTCGCACCTTTCCAAATTACGTTCACCTCTAAATACAGAATGTTTTTGCAAAACTGAAGCAAGGTAAGCCTCTTGTTATGAAAAAATACTCTTGGTACAAATGCTTCCCTCCGAAGGGCCATCCCTCCTGATTCCTCCATCTGCATTCAATTCCTAAAGGGCTACACAGCAATGCTGAAATGTGTTAATCTGATGGAAGCTAAAACAATACATTTTCAGTTAGGGTTTTAGTTTGCTTTGGTTTGTTTTTAGCCAAAATTGACCCCTTTAGCTGCCTGACAGAGCTTGCTGGATACACAGACAATCCCCACTCCTCGCACATAGCACCAGCATCTCCTTGGGGTTCCTTTTGCTTATGTGAGTAATTTTACTTGTGTGAATAATTGTCCCAAAATTCTTCATCCACATGATTACCATACAGTCATTTAACAACAAGAACTGACAATTTTTAGAATTTTTATTCTCTTTTTAAATTGATTAGTTCCCTTAAAAGGTAAATCTAATGTCCCCACAATGGCAGTCAAGACCTTATTTTTTGGAAATACTGATTAATCAATTTTTTGGATCAGTAGGAGACATACTGTAATGACACACATACACAGTCGTTTCAATAATCCCAAATCAAACTGTTACTGAACTTTAATATTGCAGATACTGGTGTTCAAAGTCTGGAACTGTCACATAATAAATTCAATAGGGATAACTTATCTAAAATCTACACATTATACTTAAGAGCATCTGTTATGAGGAACACACTGATTTAAGTCAGGTGTCAGAACACTTGTCAGCTTAAGGCCATTTTGAATACTTCAATTCATCTGTTAAGGATATACTTCCCCACACGAACCTACTTAGCTCGCCTGGACTTTACAGAATGGTCTGTGTTTATTCTAATAGAGGCACTTCAACACTTCTGAGTATTCTTTCAAATACATTGATTAATGCAGTCTTTTTCAATATCTTGCAAAATGGCCCCAGTGACACCTGGTCTGACTTGTGCAAAGTGTCTCACTAGGGAAATTAAATTCTTTTCCCACATTGCCCAATGAGAGGATGCTCATGTTCCTACCAGGAGCAGTCAGCTCTATATGGGAGGAAGATGCATGCAATGTGGAAGAGTGCTGCCTTGAAAAAAAATACACTTTCATCCTCTCTTTAAATGGAAGGTTTGAATATTTTTTTCTGAATCCAATGTTCTCTCAAACCAATAACTTTCTCGGCCTCTGATGGCTATTTGTAGTGTTCTGCTGAAGGTTTTACATGCAAGCAGTTCCTATATATCTTTCTCTCAATTGCACTCTTTGAATTTCACTTTCATATTGAATTTCATAGGTGATTTACTTTCTCTTTGACTACTACCTCCTGAGAAATAATTCCATGAATGAAAATAAGGGGTAGATATCACTCTTAGGTGTGGAGCCAGTTGGAACCCACAAGAAATGCTGTAAAAGTCCACAGCATGTGATGCTCACAAAAATCTAAGAAAACACTTTCATTAATGACCTACAAGAGGGAGAGAACAATGTTGAAAAATGGGAGGAACTGCAAGCTACAATGAAAAGGCAAAAATACAGAACTCCTTTGAGCAGTTAGAAACTCCTGCAAGAAAAAAAATAAATACCGTGGCATGAAATTATCAGTATCATGAAGAAGAGAATAAAGATTCATTGTCAGCTGTCTCTTCCAAGGGGCATGAAATGATGCTAATAGATTCAAAGCAAGATTTATTTCACTTGTGCAGTTCTGCTGCAGAACTTCTTGCTGCAGTATATTAAGATATTTACATGTGTTCAGAATCCCAGGGGGCTGTCAAAGTACTCAGTGAGTATCACTAGGTAGCTGCCCTGCTCTCATATTCTTTTCCAACATCCACCTCTTGCCAGGCTCACTCAGGGCTGGAACTTAGGGCTGGTAAGGCTATTACTATGCCTGTTAGCCACAGTTAATAAAATGTCATATGAAACCCAGAACACTGAAGGGACAAAAAAAACCCCCAAACTGTCTAAAAAAGGCTTGAAGTGGCTGAATTAGATAAATAGAAAGAAGTAAATAGGAAAGGAAGAAGTAAAAAGGAAAGGAAGCAAGTAGACCAGTGCTAATCCAAGGGTGTTTCTGCAAGGACTCAGAAGTCCAGCTGAACTGCTGTGAACACACCCCACCTGCGGCTGCAGGCATGTGGTCCCTTACCTCCAGGAAGACTGGCAGGCACAATGGGCTTTGCAGAAGAGCAGCCACATGATTAAGACTAGCGTGAGATTTATGAAGAATGATTTAAGAAAAGATCATCACAGCTTGCTGAAGCGATGACGACAACCAAAAGTGACAGTCAGGAGAAGAAACAGCTTAAATGTATTTCAAGAGCGTGAACATCATAGCAAGGGGGAAAGAATTAGACTTGTACAAAAGGGGCTAAAGTCAAAAAGGAACACAAGGTGAAATATCAAGAAGCATGACCAAGGCTGGGAATCATCTTGTCATGGCTTGTGACACACAAAAAGGTACGGACAAGGAAACTTCATAGAAGATGTGGTAAGGGACAATCAGGTGCTGACCCATGGGAAAGATCAGTGGTGCTCGGGACTCCTACGTGACCCTGATGCTCACTCTCGCAGGATGCTTGTGCTCTCACACAACAGATGCCACAGAAATTCTGCTGTTTGTCATGAGCAAAAGTGTTAATCACAGGCACTTTCTCCTAGAATATGTGCACCATCAGCAACATGTGATGTTCAGAACAGCCACATCATGGGGTATTTCTGCTGTCCAAGTCTAACATGATCTCTAGGGCAGAGGAGTCACAGTAAAGAGCGCTCCTTTGGTTTAAAAACTGCAGCACAGAAAGAGCAGGCAGTTGTTCATTAGCCAGATGATGAGTAACATGCTGGCAGCAAGTCAGTGACAGCTAAGATACGTTAGCCACTATTTCACTTCCAAATCAGATAGAACATTAGAGCGAGACTAGAGTCTCAGCACTAGCAGGATGCTCCAGATGCTGAAGCAGTGCATGCAGTGTCCAGCTCTGCGCTGTCTGCCACAACATCTCCCTCCACCTCACCCCTATGGCCCTCAGCTCTGGCCAGAGAAATGGTGCCTCTGCAGTTCAACATACACTGTGCCACTAGATGAACCTCTTCCTTGGAAAGGTCCGTTATGGGAAACCAAAGGATATTCTTTCCAGCCCAGCATCACATGGTGGGTACAGGCAACACTAAACTCCAGACAGGTCTCTCCCCTTTTCACTTGATGCTCTACAGGGTTGCGTGTGCAGAAGTGACCCTCCACCCAGTTCACTCTCTCTAGAGGCAAAGCATCAGGGCCTGTTGCTCAGAGCAAAATCCTAATATGTCAGGTAGGATTTCAGATGATGGGCCATCATTTCTGAAGACCGGTGGAAATCCTGCCAGCATGCAGGTTATCTACAAGCTGTTAGGTCAGCAGGAGTCCTGCCAGCACAACAGGATAAGAAGAACAACTTGCTTTTATAAAAACATCACTCTTGATTGAGCACAAGAATGAGGGCGGTGAGAGGGGGGCTCAGGACTGAGGGGAAAAGGGCTGCACTTTTGTTTAGGAGCATCTCCCAGTCCCTGCACAGGGTCATGCCTCAGCAGCTTCCAGCATCAGTGTTGTCTTGCTAAGTGCCCTCTGAGCTACCTTCCACAGACTGGGAGGTGCTGGGCATGCACAAGAGACTGAGCAGGAGAAGGAACCAGGGAAACCAAGATGCTCCCAACACCACGTGGCACTCAGGCCAATGCCTCTTATAGAAACTCCTGTGCAGCAGGCACAGAGGTGGCTACTGCCACTGTGCAGGGGACCAGGCCAGTTTTCACCTGCACCAGCAAAAATGGGTTCCAGGCTTGGCCATTACAGCCCTGCGCCTTGTGCAGCCGCCTGGCGGGAGCAGGGCACAGGAAGGAGGGAGGCAGCAGAAGCTGCTGGAGTCCGCCTTTGTGAACGTCACGTTTGTTCTGTCCAAGCACACTGTGCCTCCTGCGCTGTACACAGCAGCTGTACATCTTCTCTGGCTTTCGGGACTGTAATGATTGCTTGCATACTGGCTCCATGCACACCAAAGGCTGGAGCTGGCACAGCCCCGCAGCTCAGGCTGCTCCTTACCACCGGAGGATTCACCACACAGCGGCGATACTCCACACCACCTCCTTCTACCTCCTCACAGTGGCACAAGAGGACTGGCATGCAATTAAACCCCAAAACATTAAAAATCATTAACAAAAATTATCTCCAGAAACTTTCAGGGAAGCTTCACTTGAAGAGGCAAATGCAGTGAAAGTGCAGAGATGGTGCAAACACCTCACTGGGACTCACCCATCATTCCCACACTGCGGTCCTAGCTGCCTACAACATCCCTGTGCATCCTCCTGTGCCCAAAGGAGCAGAGATGAGCTCTTCCCTTCCCACACTGCCCACCCAGACCCGGTCTGCAGGAGGTTGTCTTCTTGCCTATGCCACCAACACCTCGAAATGCTGTGGTCTTTCCTTGCAGACCAGCTCCCCTTCAATGATTTAGGATTCCCTCTGTTATGCATATCCCAAATCACTGGTACAACACACCAACGTACAGCACATGTCGACACACAACAGATCCGAATCTGCCAAGATCTGGCTGCCTACCCATTGAAAGCAGGGGAGTAGACAGCCTGGGGAGGTTTATTCAGAGCAGTGTCAGCCCTCCCCTGCCGCCGTCTTTTCTTCAGGGAGGGATGAACAAGGCTGAGAGGAGCAGGATAAGGGGGTTCAAGAGATATGATTACCTGTATCCTGTCTTCTGGCAACTCTGTTTTCATGGCCAACATCTCTCTAGCATATACGTCAGGATAGTGGGCCTCGTTGAAGGCCTTTTCCAGCTCCTCCAGTTGGTAGGATGTGAAGATTGTCCTGAGGGGAGTAAAACTCTTTGATCAAAAAACACAAGAAGAAGCAGCAAAGCTGATGAAGAGTCAGAGACAGGGACACAGAAGCTACAGAAACCTGGGTAACCTGCAAACACATAGCTTTTCCCCCATCTCCCATGTTTCTGTGCGCAAAAGGTCAGGTGCCAGGGTGAAAGGAGAACCAGAAAATGCCAGAAGACAGCGCTTTGAACAGTTACAAATCACCTTCCCTTTCAGGGACTTGCCTCTGGAGACAGTCCCTCCCCAGCAGCAAGCACCCGCAGCCAGCGGCGATGGCAGCTGCTCTTACATCTCAGACTCTGCTGCCTCTCGTGAGGGTCCTGGGGGTGTCCCTCTCTCAGAGCTCCCCTACAACAGCACATCCACCCCTGGCCTGGCTTAAAACCACCCCCCTCCTCCTCTTGCATCCAGAGGTTTCTTAACCCTTTGATAGTCACACTGAGATAAACCAGCATCCCCCCAGCACCCTGTCTGGAGAGGTGCTGAGCCCTTCCCCAGCTGCCAGTCCTCAGCCTCTTCAATTTCCATGAGCAAATAATCCTCCTCGGGAGCCCTGGTCCTTGGCTGAATCCTCCAAAGGTTTTATCCACTCTGCTCCCCACTGCTTTTCACTAGTGTCAGCTCCCTTCCTCTGCCTTCACCCTGCTGGCTTCCACTCCGATATCCCATTAGCTGCTCCCTGCCAGTTTGCATTACCCCATTATCCTCTAGAAATCCTCCTGGACCGCCCTGGGCGGGCAGCAGCCCAACCTGCCTCTGCGCAGCCAGTTCCCGGCTTGGGACAACCAAATTGAAAAATCAGCAGCTGGAAAGCCGAGACGGATGAAAGCCCTTCTCCAGGGGAAGGATGAGAAGTCTTGGACCACTTCCACTCCCCCGAGGGTTAAAACTCCCACCTTCCAACCCCCCTGGTAAACAAAACGCATTTTTTGATTAGAAGCTAACAACACTCGAAAGGGGGGGGGGGGGGGGGGCGGGGAAGAAGAATAAAAAAACCAACAAAAAAAACCCCAACAAGGAATTGCAGCCTTTGTTCAAAGTAAACGTATAAATATATTATCAAACTAAGAAACATGTACCTCCCAGAAGGGGAAAGGAAAGAGGAAAAAAAAGTCTTTTTCTGAAATACATCTGAATTTCAGAAAAGCCCTACAATTCCAGAGAGCATAAACAGAAAATCTCAGAAATATCCTCCGCTCTTCCGAATCGAAAGGATTCCACCAGATCGATAACGTTACTAACAAAAGCAGCATGCAAATGCAAGGGACCTGCCTGCAATCAGACCCTCCTTTAAATTCACTCTCAAATCCATTCTCTTTTCAAACAGTTTTCCTTCAGCTCCGAAAAATCTGTGAACTCTAGGGACAGCAGAGGCACATTAACTCGTGTATTTTCTCTCTGTCGGACCGAAAAAAAAAATAAAAATAAAAAAATCCCATTTTGATCCAGTTTAAATTTCAAGCCTTCCCCTCCACCCTCCTCCGACCAAAGCACCAAAGCCCCGCAAGGCTCACTGGCGGGAGGGTTTTACCTGGCATCTAGCTGAAGTTTCCCCCTTTTAGCTCTCACCCCTTTCCCTTTGGCAATCCACAGTCCACTATCCCTTTCGGTGTTCCTATCCTGCAGCTATCTGCAGACCAGTGGCCTGTCACCTCCCAGCCCTTTCTTGGTACTAGAGGTCTTAACCGTTTAGTGCAGAATACACAGCTACAGCTAGATGTTGCAGGTCTGTTTCTGTCCAGAACTGAAAATAAACCTGAATTTCGTTTCCTCTCTTCCATCCAAACCGCGACCTGTACACCAGCCCCTGCTGTGTTTTCACCCAGCCCTGTCCAGTCCACAAAGAAAACGAACCCGTATTTACCCGAGAGCACCCAGACTGGAGCATTTCCCGGGGGAGGGACCCCGGGTTTGGGATGAGCCCTCCAGACCAAGCCTCCTGTTGCACACCCATAGCAGGACATCCCCTGGGATGCTCGGTCTCCTTCTGCGCCGCATCCTGCTCCGCTTTCACTGGGGCATCTTTTAATCCACCCTTCCCGCATCGCGGCAGGATTGATTTAATTATTCCTAAATCACCCTCGGTGGATGGTGTCTGGCCTTCCTTTGTCCTGACCCTCCGGCCACAGCAATGCCAGAACCCAGCACGAGAATTTTCGTTCCTATTTATAAGGTGCAGGCAATCCAGCTGCATTTTAACTGTGGGAGAAGTCAGGCAAAGTCTATTACCCTGACCCTTCCCGAGGGGAAAGCGAATCCCCTCCGGATCTCCCCAGCGGATCTTCGTTTCCTTAACCATTTCACCAGCTTTTTCCAGCTTCTCTGCAGGCTGTGTCTAATTCCCAACTAATCTATCAGCAAAACATTTATTTATAAGTAATAAAATACTTAAATAATGGATAGAAAATGTCTCTTGCTGGCAGCCAATATTAAGATTGCAACATTAAGATTGGGGATGGGTTTGATTATTTTGGACGGGTTGATGCTATTTTTTTCTCCCCTTGAACACCGGTGATCCGCATCCCGGCCAGATGCTCCCGGGCCGCTTGGCTTTGCGGCTCGGGATACCTGGATCCGCAAGCAGAAAAATGAAATAAAATGCCACCTGTGGCTGATGCCCCCGCTCCCTACAGGCAGGTCCCCAAACCCCGTTTATTTTGGATGGGGAGAAAGAAAAAAGGAAAGGGCCCTGGGGAGAAGCCGCAGGGGCGCCGGGGCTCTCGGGTGGCCGGTGCCGGGAGGGGTATTGCTCTCCGGGCCGGGGGACGTCGGGACGGCCGGGCTCCCGGGTGTCCGGTGCCCTGGGGAGGGAGCGGCGGGAGCCGGCGAGGGGGCGGCCGCTTGCTTACCTGTGCCGCCTCTTCTTTCGTTTCTTGCTCTGGTTTAGGGAGGATTTAGACATTTTCCGGTCGCTGGAGGAGACATCCTCGGAATCTGCGGAGAGACAGGCAGCGGCGGTGGGCTGGGGCTCCCTGCCGGCCGGAGACCCCCGGGTAGGGCCGGGCCCGGCGGCTTCGCTCCCTCCGGCGGCTCCGGCCGAAGGTTTCGTTGCGATCGCGCCGCGGACGGGGCCCGCCGCTGGCCGCTCCCTCCAGCCCGGCGCGGCCCCAGCGCTGCTCCCGCTCCTGCCGCCGGTGCCGGTCCGGGCGGCTCGGGGCCATCCGCCCCCGCCAAGGAAGGCTCCGGGCCGGGACCGGGCTCCCGTTCTCCCCACTTTCCCCCGGAGTCGTTTTGCCGGGGCTGCCGTTGTCTCGCTGCTAAAATGCAGAGCCCCGCAAGCTCAACAAAACCGTAGGAAAACGGGGCCGCTGCAGCCCCCTCCCCGCCGCCGGGCACCCGCGGCCGCCTTCCCCAGCCCGGGAATCCCGGGCTTCCCCGCAGAAACACCGGAGCGGGGAGGGAGAAACTGAGGTTTATGGAGCTACCAGAAAAATAATAATAATAAAAAAATTATCCCGGGAGGACCGGTTGTCTGCTCGTGGCCCCTCACTCCCCCGGGCTGCCCCGGTCGGCCACGTTACGGGCAGGGCGACGCCGGCTTCACCCCGAAGGAGCAGCCAGGGACGGAACCGGGACCCGAATGCCTGTGCGCGCGGCTGTGCCCGCGGCGGCCGGGGCTGGCCCCGCGCTCCGGCCCGCTCCTGCCCGCGGCGCTCCGCCACCCGCCCGGCCCCGGCGCCGTGCCGCTCGGCGGGCCCTGCTGCGGGCACGGGGCACAGCCCCGGCCCGGCACCGCCTCGGACGGCCCCGGCCGCTCCCGGGAGGAGGCTGGGGGGTGCCCCCGGCGCCGGGGCCGGGCGCTGCCGCCTGGCCGCTCCGGGGGGACCCGAGGCAGCCTGAACGCGGGGCCTGCGGGCAGGGCTGCGGCCGGCCGCTGCCGTCTAGGGAAGGGACGCCGAGCGGCCGTAATTCCCCGGCAACGAGTTGGGGCCGCGGAGCGGTCGCTCCGCCGGGGCTCCGCGCTCTCCGGGGCCGGGCGCCCCCGGCCGTGCCACTGCACCGCGGCCGCGGCCCCGGACGGAGAAGGAATACTGTGCCGGCCGCCCGCCGTCCTCCTCCTCGGGACCGAAACGAAATCGCCGCTCCGCCGCCGGGCACGGGGCCTTCCGCCGGGGCGCCGGTTGCCGGCGGCTGCCGGGGGCTGCCGGCGGCGCTGGCGGGGCGCGGCGGGGTCCCCGGGGAGCGGGGACATGCCTACCTGAGCTGGCCGTCTGGCTGCTGTCCAGCTGCCCCGGGGCCCGGGCCAGGGGCTGCAGGTGGACGCTCTGGGGGTCGGAGAGCACCTCTAGGAAGGTGGGCTGGGTGTAGAAGCCGGGGATGCCGCCGGCCCCCAGCAGCCCCATGCCCACGCCGCCCACCCCGGCGGGGCTGAGCACGGAGCGGGCCGCCAGCAGGTGCCCGGCGGGCAGCGAGTCCAGAGCGGCCCGAGGGTGCGACGGCGGCTCCTTGTTCAAGCCCAGGATCTCCTGGATGCCGAAGCCGGTGCAGCGGGGAGGGGTGGGCCCGGAGCTGGGCTTGGCCCCCGCCGCGGGGGGCGGCGGAGGCGGTGGCGGCGGGGCGGCAGGGGCGGCGGCCGCGCCGTCGGGCTTGGGCTTACCGGGCAGGCTGGGGGCCAGCGCCGCGCCCGCTTTGCCCGTCATGCTGCGGCCGGCGGTCCCTGGTGCCCGCTCCGGGAATGCCTGGGAGCCCCCGGCTCAGGCCCCTTTTATCCGCCCAGCCGGGAGCCCGAGCGGGGTCAGAGCGGCGCAGCCAATCACAGGGGCCAGCCGCGATTAGGGATGCCAAAAAGCCGGCACCGGCGGCGGCGGGGCCGCTGCTCGGCGGGCTGGGGCCGGTGCCCACCGCCGGGCTGGGGCCGCCACCGCCCCCGCGCCGGGAAGGGCCGCCCCGGCGGGGCAGGCCCCGGCCCCGCGTCGCCCCCGGCCGCGGCGGGAGGTGGGGTTCGGGGGGCTGGGGGCACCCGCGCCCTCATAAACACGGCTCCAGCCTGGCCGCGCACGGCGCGGGGCACCGGCCCCGGGGGAGGGATGCACAAAGCAGCCGCGTAGGGAAGCGCCGGCATCCCGGCCTTTTCGCTCATCCCGTCTTCCGAGATAAATACGTGGCCAGCAGGGAAATAAGGGTGCAGGGAGGAAACCTAAGGATTAAAGCCAAGCAAGCGTTCCTTGAAAATGTAGAGCTGGAAGCACCGTGTGCTGGAGAAACACCCGGCTTCACGCTGTTGGAGGTGGTGAAACAGTCGCTTGGCCTCGCCAGACACCCCTGCCCGTGGGTTTCTGGGCCACACGGTTCTTCACTAACCTTTCACCACCCGTGGGCAAGATGCCATGCACCTCACACCTCGTCCCTGCCAGGCCTACCTCGACCAAAGACATGAAACGAAGAGGAAGCCTGAAGTACCCCCTGCTTTGCTCAGCCCGAGGCAGCAGCTCCACCACAGCATGTGCCTTGGGAGTGGTAAATAGTCCACAGCGTGGCCCCTGGAGTCTGCTCGTGGGAGCCACTTAATCCATGGGACACCAAGCCTGGGCTGGGACTGCAGCTCCGGATCAGCACAAAAAGCTGGTTTTCCACCTCAGCTCTGACGGGAAGCAGCTTCCCCAGTTCCTCCTCTTCTCAGCTTTGCAGACCTCTGGGGTGGTCCATCAGGCCAAACAGCTCCTGCCTTCCTGGTGGGGTGGGAGGCTCTCCTGGTCTCCGGAGGAGGCTCTGCAATGAGGCTCTGCAGTGACCGGTGTGTGATGGCACAGCAAGGGCTGGGAATTGCCTCCCGGACTGGTGGGATCTGTCCAGGGTGGCCACAAGTGGTTTGGACTGCCCACAGGCCATGTCCTGCATACTTTGGTAATCCTGGTTTAGAGTCTTGGCCTGCCGAAGGGTTGGGACTGCTGCAGATGCTGAGTATTATGCCTTCCCTGAGCAAACCCAGGGCACCTGCACTGCAACGGCGGTGTTTCTGAGGCTGTCTCTGTCGGAGCTGGGAGGGAGTCATTGCACTGACTTGGTGATTCAGATATTCCTAGCCATGGCTGCAGAGCAACTCATGTCTCCACAGAGATGGAAGTGGTTCATAAGAGGTGAATGAAGACTGACAGGGTTCTGCGGGAACCGGCTGCTCCCTGAGGGACAAGGAGCTGAGAGCCAAGTGTGATAATGCAGCCATCAGGGCAGGATGGCCCCAGCCAGGGCCCCGTCCCACCATACCTGAGCAAAGCAAGCAGAGCAGTTTACAGACAAGTAGCTAGGCTCAGCTTCCAATCCAGATCACCAGACAACCCAGTGGGGATGAGGCAGATCCCAGTTCAAGCCAGGGAGTCAAGTCCCTGGGTGGGCATCTGGATGAGCGGGGTGCATGGCCAGGCATAGGCAGGGCTGCAATGTAGCTCAGGCAGGAGCCAGGGGTGAAAGCCCCAGCTTAAATGCAGCTGCCAAGCAAAGAAGGGGGGAACCCCCTACTGAGGTTCCCTCCAGATCTCCCCTACCAACAGCCTGTATCAGTGAGCTGACCTTGAGCAGCCGGCTTCGCTCCTAGCAGGTACAATGTTGCACTATGGGCCCTGTCAGATACGCCACAAGCCATCCTACCACCTCAGCTGTTGGTTGTGTCTTGCCTGCATTAGCTAATGCAGGGTTTGCTCTCTCTTCCACGCTCCTGGGGCTCCCCAGGAATGGTATGCAATTTCTTGCCCCAGCATTCGACCTGGAGTTACACAAGCCCTGCCTCAGCATGACCAGGTCTGTTAGGGCAAAATTTCAAGCTGCTGATAAATTATTCAAAACTTTATTGTGATTTTTCTAATTCTCAAGTTCTCCAGGAACTGATTCAAATTTCTCCAGAAACAGTTCCTCCGCATACATCTCCGATGCAGCACTGTGTTATCTGGGTTACATGGCCCCAAGCTGCAGTCTGCTGCAGAACCAAGACTACCAGGTCTGAAGTGCTTGGGAATGATGCAACTGCTTCTATTTGGTACCAGCTTTGGTGTGAGGAGGTGCACGCTGTGGCTGTGCCTACAGAACTGCCCAGGGCTCACACAGGGTGTAGAGGATGCAGAGGGGTGGCTTTCCAACCCGAGCCCATGTTCTCACCACCCTTTGTGCACCAGCCTTCCTCCCCTTCTTCCTTCAGACCTAGCTCTGCATCCCTACGCCAGGACAGGTTCAGGGCTGTGGGTTATCTGAGTATGGTGACTTTTTCTAGCTCAAGTAGTACTGCCACAGAGCCCAACTTGGGCTTGTCAGCCTGAGGTCCACTCTACAGCATGCCACCTCTATCACTTTGTGCCACCTTGACTGGCATTCGAAGCAAGCACTGTAGGTGATACAAAGTTAATGCTCTGAGCACTGCCAGGCTGTAAAGAATTAGACATAGGGTCTTGCTGATAGACACTGGAGTTTCTTGGTGTTTTCATTTCTTTGCTCCAAACACTTCATCACCTGCCCACTGGGTTGTCTTGCTGGATTTGAAGTGGAATGCCACCCAATGGTACCCTGCATACCCTCACCTCCATTTCTCCTAGGGGTGCTGGAGGGCCCTCCATTATCCTGACCATGCCCTCAAAGCTGTGAGGACAGCTCTGCCCCCCTTTGCCAAGCTCTTTGTGAGTCTCTGGTGGCTGTGCTGCAAAACTCAGTGTCTGGCTGCTTTTCAGTATGCCTTCACTTGTCTTCTTTGCCCACCTGCAAGCTTTTGTTATTAGGATACGGAGCTTATATTTCAATACCTCTGTGACGCATCTCTGGCAACATTTCCTCTCACATTTTTCTGATCCATCTCATCCTTTGCTTTCTTCCATCATTCTGCTGCATTATCCTTGATGCTGAACTTTTCCACTTCTCTCATTTCTGTTTGCAAATCTGTCCTTCATGCAGAACACATGTATTGGGCTGACCTGGTCCTTCATCCAGTCTTGACTTTCTCCCAGCCTCCTTCTCTGTCCATGGACATCCTGAATCCCAGTAGAAGCAATGTTTGTCATCACACCCCCAGTCTACAAAGAAGTGTCACTTCTCCTCCATTTCTATCACACAAGTGTGTTGTGTATCATTTCTTTCAGCATCTGTATCAAAGCTGCCTTGCTCTTTGTCTAGAAAAACTTCAGCAGATTCACACCGGCAGGTCACAGACCTGATTCACCTGTGCTCTTCCATCCTCTCCACAATGGCTTTTTGGTCCTTCCAGCACAGCATCACTTGTCTTGGTCTCCTCTGCATGTTCTCCCAGTGGAAGTGGCCATACAACTCTGCCCTATGTCCGTGGAGCTCCTGCCTATCTCCTTTCAAATCCTGTATGGGAAAAAATACTTTGAAGTTTCTCCTGATACATTTTTATTTTAGTAGTGTCCTTTAACTTCGGGCACCACTTGTGATCTACTGAAGTCACAGGCACCGGAGATTTTTGTCTTATCCTTCTACCATATGTTGCACTGTAGATGGATATAAGACATGATAATGCTAACACGGCAAGAACAAACACTGTATTAATAAAAACAGCTAAGACACAAAGAGTGACTAGAGCTACCTGCCCACAGATGCTGTAGATTCTCTCTGTCGCGTACAGTCTTCAAATCAAGGCTGAAAGTCTTTTTAAGAGATGCTCTACAACTAATCCAGACGCTATTGTCCTGATGCAGGAATTATTTTGGTGAAGTTTTGTAGCCTATTTTATGTTGAAGTTCAAGCTAGAAGGTTGTAATGCTCCTTTCAGACCCTAAAATCTTGGAGTCTATGGAGTTCACGTTGTCTGTTAGATATGTTCTATCTAAAAAAATAAGCCTTCTGATGTCTATTCCAGTGTCCTGTTGAACATATCTCTTTACATGTCAGTACATCGATTTCTGCATAATCACTGGAGATATTGTCCATGATGACAAGGAGATTATGGCACCTGTCATGCCCATTGCTAAATGCCCTGGGCTGGCAGCTGCTGGCTCACTTGCTGCAGCTGAGAGCAGACCTCTCTCTCCGTTCCTGCCTGCTCTGAACAATCCTGGTAGTTTCAAGCTGCACCTCTTCACCCCTGGGTAAAATCCTTGTTCTGCTGCAGTCAGCAGTGCCTTGGTCACCGACGCTTGACAGAGCCAGGACTGCACTTTGTGTAGCCCTTCTGGCATTTTGCTTTTTTTCCATTATAACTCACCTTCACAGATGCATCCATATTTCTCCTGTTGGTTGTCCCCTGTGCTTGAGCACCTCCATTCGTGCCATGTGCCAGCTGCTGGGCCTCAGCCACACCGCACCAGTGGCCATTGCTCTGTCCTGCAGTTTTCCTGTGGCGAGCACAGGGTAACTCATGGGTCTGCTTGAGGGGTAAGGGCTGGATGCCAAGGCTTTCTGTTAGTTGAATATATCAGCTACTCCCAGTTACCTGTAAATCAGAGGGAAAATTTTTAACCCTTTGGGTCAGTCTGGAATGGGTACTGTATGTCAGTGCCCCATCACATCTGACCCCTCCTCCTCTCTCTGACAGCGGGCGGGGCTGGATGGAGCAACACCAGAGGTTTCTTGTCACTCTGTCCCATCCCCTAAAATAAAAGATAATACTATGCAATGAATAAATGTTTCTATCTCCTTTTGAAATAAGCTTTTTTTTTAAATTGTGATTTTTATACCAAGCTAGACCCATAGTGGAGAGATGCTTTTAACCATTCCAGAGCAACCAAGCTTATTTTTGTTCAACCAGTTTCAAGTGTTACTGGTGTCGGTTTGTTAGAAAGTAAAAACGTGACCACACATGGGCTATACCCAGGTACAAGCAAGCAGACTAAAATCTGTTCAGCAGAGATAATTTTCAAGCCAGCTAAAATGTGGCACAGGAAAGGGATGATGCTTGACCTGGCTATCCTAAATGAAGCTGCCATGAATGTATATAGAGATTCACTCGATCCACTGTGACTGTTGGCCACCTCATTAGCCATTTGATTTCATGCCACTTTTTCAGTGAGGTGTGCTGCTCAGTTCTAAATAATGATTTGGCACATAAGTACCATAGGTAAATTATACGCTGTGCCAAAGGATTTTCTCTAATGCATTTTCCTTTAACAGTATCAAGTGTTCAAGTGTGCCCTTTTCTTGGTTTGTGAGAAAAAGGAAATTTGGGAATCAATTTCGTGTCCTTTCCACCATTAAGTGACAAAATAGTCTGCCTTGTTTAAAGAAAAGTATGTGTATGGGTTTGGGGACATCTAGTTTTGTTCCAGGGCATGGAGCCTTTAAGGAAAATAAATATATAGGAAAATATTACTGGATCCAGCTTCTGCCCATAGGTGAGCGTCCATACTGGGGAGAGTATACAAGATAAAGGCAAATATCTAAAGCAGCTTTCTAGCCAGTCCATGGCCTGGGCTGCACCCTGCTCTACCTGTTCTGGGTACTGAGCTTCGAGACAGATCTGGACTAATTGGTGAGGGACCAGAGAAAAATAATGAGACGTTCAGAAAGCACAGACTTCTTTGGTCTAGAGAGAAGATGACTGAGATACAATCATGTCTTCAAATACATTTAAAAAAGTAGCAGTGGTGAGCTTCCAAAATCGTCCACTATATCTACTGAGGATAGTAGATACAGTAGACAGTTATGTGATATAGCTTAGTCTGTAGCAAGACATTAGGAGAAACTCTCTAACAGTAAGGAGAATATTAGGACAGGGTGCTTATCCTCTCTAGGACAGGCTTTAGGATAGGATGCCTATCTTGGAGAAACTTCATTGGGGACATATAAGGACAGGTTACACAAACATCTTGAATGATTGGTTTGTGTATTGTGGATCCCACTTACAGCTGGGGGAAGGATCTACCAAGGTCCTTATGAGCTGTAATTGCTGTGTTTCTATGCATAAGAAGTCAAGATGCCAAGAACATCGCTTATTCCACTGCCATTCAGAAGACAGAAGCCTTCTACCAAGGATGAAGCCTAATGATCAGATTTTGGAAGATGAATGGCTTTTTTCCTATATGAAGTAAGCTTGTTTTCCAGACCCTAAGCATTAACTAAAGAAAAAATTATATTGCCTATAAAATTGCATCAATAATCTTAAAATTATGAAGTGAACATAAAATTATGCTGGGGAATCTAAGCAGCCTGAAGCTCCAGCGCTGCAGAGAACTGCTCTTGTCCATGTCCCACATTGCTAATGGGAACAGTTTAAATTTCGCTCTCATTTTCTCACTTCAGAAACAAGTTTGTGTTTCATACTGGAAGGAGAAGTCTGAGCAGGTAAAGGCTTGTTCTTATGGATATATCAGATGTCTTTCATGAATTTGGTTGTGAGGGAACTCAGCATCTTCCCAGCTTTGGCAAATGTGCTGGGCTATAACTCACTGCAAACAGCACTTTGCCGGGGACTGTGCTGTGGGCTGGGTTTAACTGGTGACTGCAGCACTGGGAAGAAGTCCCCCGGTGGGATGTTTCCTCCTGTTGCACCCACAAAGATGTTGGAGGTTCCAAAGCTGGGGATCACAGACAATCCCAAAATGATCTAGGAAGGTGGTGGGACCAGCTGTGCCCTTCCTCACCTCACCTAGTGCCTGTGCGAGGAGGCAGGGTGCTGCAGCAGCTCCCTCCCCCCCCACCAGCACCCAGCACCCAGCACCCAGCACCCAGCACCCAGCAGCAGCTGCTGTGCTGCCCTCACCCACATCTGTGCCCCCGCAAGGGATTCCTGTCCCCTCCTGCGGGTCCAGAGCACAGGTCATGCCTGTCCCATCCACAGGGTGAGAAGCCCCACAGAGCGGTGCAAGGGGCACTGTGGCCAGGACATTGGGTCTGCCCAGGCAGGGGACTTGGGAATGCAGGTGCCCCAGCAGCAGGGACAGGTTTGCTCTCTGCCTTGCCCTGCTCCTTTTACGCTGCTTGGGTAGCAGGGAGGGAGGGGAAACTCACAGCTTCTAGAGCTCTGCTCAGGGTTTCTGTGCTCAACATAACCACCCTGGGGGCAAGCAGGGTTTCCAGGTCCCAGAGGTGACTTTGCTCAGGGAGACCAGCTGGCTGAGCTCCTTGGGGATCCTCCTCCTCAACAGGCTTTTCCCGTAGATGGCCATCACTCAGGTCCCAGGCTGGGTACCCTGCAATGCCCACCGTCAGCTCAGGGTGACACTGGGAGCTGCTGTGCCATGTTAAGAAGTCCAGGAGCATAAAGGAATCCAGCATTCCAGCTGGAGATTGTGGGTGGAATAGAGACATCCCAGGCACATGGCATCAGATGGGGCAGGGATGCAGAGGCCAGAGGCAATTATCCAGAAGACCTGAGCTGGTGTAACCTCAGATATGCCTGGGTTTGGGGATGCAGGACATGGGTAAAAACCACCTTGGGAGGTGCGGTCAGGAGCAAAACTTCTTCCTCACAGGTACTCAGCACCACATCCTGCCTTCCCCTGCATCCAGAGAGGCTGCGTAAGCCACTTGTGTACCAAGAAGGACCAAGACCATCCAGCGGCCTCCTTATTCAGACCCCTTTTAGAAGGGATTTTAATTCGTGTAAATGAGTATTTTTAATTTGTTATACTGGCCTTTATCTCTATTACCATCTCATTTGCTTTTAAACCTAGTTTTGCCATCCTGACTGAATTCCATTTGATGCATTAGGAGTAATTCTCTTCCCAAAGGGTTAGACATTTTCTCTCCACATAAAAGTCGCTTATTTTGGATAAAGAGACGATTAGATTTATCTTTAATATTTTAATGGCAGCCAGGATTATTGGGTGGGCAGCCCCGGTTTTGGTTGTTGTTGGGGGATTAGACTCTAATAAACTCTTCAGATTGGGATTTTTTTTCTGTTTTGCACAAAGTACTCGTATTCATTTAAAAAAATTCACTTCTTTTTGAGTCATAAATTCCATTTGCTGTTTCCTATTAGTATTAAATCAAGTTGATTAAATTCATAGTGACTATTTGCACATATATCTTTTTAATTTTAACATCCACAACATAAAATCTTTAATGGTGCAATTTGAAATACCTGCAACGCACAGTGCTGTTGCTGTTTAAACAGATGGAAATGAGGCTCCAGAGGGAGGGGGGAGGGAGAGAAGGGATGGAGAGATGGACAGACAGACGGATGTTGAGAAGGGGGTGAGCTGGCTACCCCCCTCACATGTAACATTAAAGATCGTGGGGTTTATAAGGAGATGGAATTTGGAAAAAGCGCCCTTCCTCCCCTCAAAAGCACCAACATCTCTGGAGCTCGCAGCCCCCCCAGGGCCACCAGGCCAGCTCGCCCCACAGCCCCCCCGTGCCAGCGGCCAGGCAGCCCCTGGAAGGTGGCATTTGCTCGCAGCAGATGCTCGCAGGGCTGAGCGGGTGCGAAGCCAAAGAGCGGGCGCCCCTCGCCCCTCGGGGCTCTGCACCCTGCCTCGGCTGTCATGGATCCTAGTTTAGGCTAATCGGAAACTTGGTAATAGAATAAAATGTCAGCAAAG
Organism: Falco peregrinus; assembly: GCF_023634155.1. Taxonomy (NCBI): domain Eukaryota; kingdom Metazoa; phylum Chordata; class Aves; order Falconiformes; family Falconidae; genus Falco; species Falco peregrinus. The sequence goes on from NC_073721.1 coordinate 67,070,896, forward strand.
TAGAAATCAATAAGTGTTAATGCTCCAGGACTTTCACTGCTGGGCTCCCCTGTCGGGCTCCCCCCTCCCGCACCATCCTGTCCCTTTGATTTCAGTCCCTTCCCTAATCCCCACCTCATCAGCTCCGGGAAGGGCTGATCTGCAGCAGAAAATCCCTCATTCGGGGCAAAATCAGCTTAATTTGCAGCAATTTGTAGCAGGTCTTTGCTGGGATTTGAGTCTCAAAATTATCCCGCGGGTGGGGGCCGCAACCCCTTGCAATATGGGCAGCGATTTCCCCGCTCCTCTGCTGGCGCAGATTTGTCTGGGGAGTAATTACAGGCGGGGGCGCAGCCCGGAGCCCCCGGCCCGGCGCCCCCTCCGCCGCGGGGCCTGGCACCGGCCGAGCGGCCGAACACGCAGCCGCCCGGATTAGCAGCATTAGCGGCCAGCGCCGAGCAACAATTAATCATTTGCTGGTAAATACGAGCGGGAGCCCCCCCCGGCCGGCGGGAAGGGAGGGAGGGAGGGGAGGGGAGGGGAGGGGAGGGGAGGGGAGGGGAGGGGAGGGGAGGGGGCGGCCGCGGCCGCGGCCGCGGCCGCGGGAGGGGGCGGCCGCCCCGGCGTGCAATGGAGCAGTGCGGGCTGGGAAGGGACGGAGACACCCGGGGACCTTGTGGCCTCGGGACGGCAGATCAGAGCCGGCAACTTTCCTTCCGCTAATGCCGCTAATTACCGGCGGCAGCTCCGGCGTCGGCCGGGAGGGACCCCAGGTGCGGGGACCCCCGGTACCGGGTGCCGCCGGTAGGACCCCCCTCGCCCCCTGCAGGGCCGGGCGCCCGCAGCTCTGCCTGCGCCCCCGGGCGAGCGCCGTCCCGGAGCGGTGGTCCCCTTCCCGCAGCGGTGGTCCCTCGGCGAGCACCTGCTCGCAGCGGTGGTCCCCGGGCGAGCATCTTCCCGAGGCGGTGGTCCCCTTCCCGCAGCGGTGGTCCCTCGGCGAGCACCTGCCCGCAGCGGTGGTCCCCGGGCGAGCATCTTCCCGAGGCGGTGGCCCCCTTTCCGTGGCGGTGACCCCCGGGCGAGGCCCGGTGCAGCCGGCCCGGCTCCCGGCTCCCGGCTGCCGCGCTGCCGCCTGGCACGGAGGGGTGCAGGTGCCCAAATCCACCATCCCGGTGGTCCCGGCGGTGGGTGCCCAGGGGCCGCTGCTGGGGAGCGCACCGTGTTTTCCTGGAGCGGGAGACATAAAGCGGTGCGGAGGTGGCTGTTGTCACGGTGCATTTAGGTGTTGGGTTAGGGCTTTGCTTGGCAACCCATGACTTCCTTGGTAAAAAATTAGCTTGAGGTGAAATTGCAATTACACGCATAAAATTAATTAAAAGCTAATTAGTGGTTCTGAAAAATTCAGCGGGGCATCATCCACTGGCAGAGAAGTTTTGAAGATGGGTTGCCCAGGGATGGGTTCTTGGTCCGTACTGTGTAATATCTTTGTGACGACTTGGAAGAAAATATGAAATCAATGCTGGTAATGATTTCTGCTTGACATAAAAATTGGTGGAGTGATAAACAATGATGGGAGTAGGTCAGTTATACCAAGCAATCTGGATCGCTTGGCAGGCTCTGCTCATTTGAACAATATGTGATTTTAATATAGCCAAATGCAAGATCATATATCTCAGAACAGAAAATGAAGGTCACAGGATGCTGTCATGGGAAGCAGGGGCTCTGAGGAGGATGGAGGAGGTGTGACAGATAATAAAAACTAAACGTGGATTTTTTGGTGTAATCTGCTTTTATCGGAGCTATGCGATTTTCAGATGCATGGGCAAGAAAATATTCCCTAGCAGGATGAGGGTGGTCTTGACATCCCGAGACCATAACAGATTCATGTTGTGTCCACTTCTGGTGCCTACATTTATGAAAATAACACCAAAGAACTGGAAACTATTCCGACAGGAGCTTCAGGGACAACACCTGTGAGCTGGAAAACCTGCTGTACAGTGCGAATGAAGCAGCTCAATCTATTTGGCTCATTAGGGAGAAAATTAGGAGGTGGCTTGGTCACCCCCTGTAAGTAGTTGGGAGAAACACTTTTGGAGGGTGGAAGGCCCTTTAATTTATTAGGCAAAGGCATAACAGGATTCAGCACCAGAAGGTCAAGCTAACAAATTCATAATTTAATTAATTAATTTAATTAAATATAAGTATTAATATAAGGCCTGGATTTTTCACAGTGAGGATAATTAGTAAAGTAGGTGAGACATTTTTAAAAGAGCTTCTCGTAAAAAAGCTGTTTTGATGGGAATGTTTGGAAAAACATTTCCGAACATCAGAAAAACAGATAGCTGCTTACAGAAATTCCTACAGCAATATATTTTGAAACAGTTTGTTTTACCAAATTGTTCTGAAATGTATTTTCTCATGTTAATTTATGCATTTTCATTTTATATTATTGTGCTATTATCACATTATATCATGAAAAATCGTTGAAATCTATTTTCATTTTAATTTTCAAGCTGTTAAGTACATTTGCTACATAGTACTGAGTGAATGCTAAATTGATGGAAAATTCTTTCATTATAACACAGCAGAGAATCTTCATGCTGCCAGAAGTGTGAAATATTTCACGTGCCATGAAGTTTCTGATGACCTTAATGATTTTAAAACACAAAATGGGATTCACTATCTCGGTTATCAGTCCCAGGGTGGTGCCAGCAATAGGTGTGTGCACGCTGCAGGCAGCGCTTGCTGGCGGCTGTTGCTGATGACCTGGAAGACTAGGAGGAAAAAAAAATGAAACGAAGTTACAAACCAGCATTTTAAAACGATAATGTTAACCCTCCATAGAAAGGAAATACTTTTAAATGCTAGAATTTCTCACAGTGTGAGAAAACCCAATTTACAGCCACCTCTAATATTCCAGTGTTAACACTGTTTACCTGAGGAATGGTCTTTCCCACTTAGACCTTCTGAAATAGGTGATGGAGCATTGGCAAAGCCTTGACACAGGTCGGACTCGGTGATTAATGAGTATGTCTACACCGAACATGGTTTTTGGACCCAGAGCATGCTCCAGATGCGAAGCTCCCGATCGCCTCCGTTGCTGTGCTTTGTGTTGCGCAGAGGTCACAGGAGACACAACCTGGGGTCCTCGCGGATGAAATGTGATGGGAAGATGATGTGATACGAGCACCCCTTCCAACACACTCCAGCTGCTAGCGGGTCCTCAGGCCATGGCACCAGAGAAGAGCTAATCTGAAGAAATCACCCCAAACATCTACAGTGGAGGTGCCAAGTCTTCAGCACCCACTGTCATTAGTGCCTCGTGGCCTCCCCTAATGAATTAATAACCTGCAGGGCAGGCAGAGCCATGAAATGTCTCACCAAAGCCACGGAGCCCACAGAGAACCCGGTCATGGGGAATCAGGGTGGAGGGAGGGAGTCAAAAGATCCCTTATTTGGGCAAACCCTGGAGGGTGGTAACAGGTGATATCCCCGAAACAGGGCTGCGTGGAGGGAGGCTCACCGTGAGCCGGTGGTAGCCTTGCTCCTACGGCAGGGAGGAAGGCCATGCTCTTGCTGCCCAGGCGTCTAGCAGCAGGTGTCGCTTACGCCGCTTTGGTTTGAATCACTGGGGTGTCATCAGCCCGTCAGCTTCCCCCTTGGTGATCCAAAGGACTGAGATGGCAAAACGAGCCCGGGGTGCCCTTGTGTTTCCTCAGACTCAGTATCAGCAGCGGGGATATCTCAAGTCTATCCCAAATTTGGATTACTGGGGATAGGTCCATGGTTTATGAATGCTCACAGGTGTCTTTCTCATCTTATATCCTTGCATAATATCTTCCAACATCTATCTCACTCTATTGGAAAATGTGTCCCGTTCTGTGGGAAAATAGCCTTTATTTAGCAATGCATCTCCGCCTTCATCCTTGTGTGGAGCTGAGCAGCCCACCTCCAGGTCAGCATGGGCTGCTGAAATGCCGCAGTCTCACTCCCCAGGCATTTTACAACCCAACCTGGAAGACTTAAAAGAGCATTTTGACAGTCTGGGATGGGGGAAGCCTCTGTCAGTGCTGCTGCTCTGGAGCTGTGGAGTGCGGGCAAAGCTGGCTCACAGCCACCCACCAGCGGCTGGGCTGGCAGAGGTGGAGCCCAGGGGAACGAGCCAGGACACAGGCATGTCTGTTAGATGGGACTGGGTTGAGGAGACAAGGCAGTACTTTGAGCTGAACTGCGGTGTTTGGGGGCCCTGGCAGGAAAGCGGTGCTTGCTCCTCAGGGCTAAGGCTGGGCGAAGCCGATGGTGCAGGATGGTGCCACTGTCTCTCCTGGGCAGCATGCAGGACTGTCAGCTGGAGAAGGTCCTGCACATGGGGTGGCCTGGAGAAGTCACCTGGCTTTGATGTGCTGAAAGCCACTGTCTTCTCACAAAGGGTGGGGCTGGACTGCAATGCTCCTGATCCCTTTGTCCTCAGACTCCTAACAAAACCTACACTGAAAAGTAAAGTTAAACATTGCTCAGGACACTGCAGTATGTTCTTAGATCTGTTGTAAATGAACATCCCTTCCCTTCAAACCTCCATAACAACCATCAGCAAAACCAGCTTCAAACTGAGGTTCCTCCAGAGGTTAATAACCATTAGAAAAGAAGATACCAGACCCCTGATGGAAACAATGCAAGAAAAAGCAGAACGAAAAGGCAACATGTGTTAAGGGTTTGATTATGCTTCCACTTCACACATTCCTAACATAAATCTAAACCTGGGAAAATTAACGGTGGAGAAACATTTCAGTAATCCCTTTAACTTTGAATCTCTGCAACAGAAATGCCAAGGTGCATAAGGCTTTCATGTGGGCTTCAGAGGTGGATTTATAAAACAGAACAAAACACTTTTTTCAAAACATAAAGCATTAATATACCTTCAGTAACTATGGCTAGTCTTGCATTAACCTAAGGGGCAGATTTGCTACCTCTTCTCATATTACCATATTGAATAATACTCATAGAAGCCAATAGAACTACTTGCGAGTAAAATATTACTCAAAAAGGTAAGACTATCAAAGCCAAATCATATGTAAATAATATCCTTCAAAGTCTGCTGAACATGTCTTCTAGCCACAGAACGCTAATATTTTAATTATCAAAATATAAAAATGCTCACTGCAAAAGCCCAAGAGTCCAAAGTTTTTTAATTAAGTCCATGAAAAATAAGTATATTAGGTTGGAAATTATGGAAGGCTTTAAATAATGTATTAGGTTTCTTTTTTTGAGCATGAGAATGGCTCCAGCTGGTGTTGTCAAACACTTTGCAGCATTGGTGGTGGAAACAGTTTTTAATAAAAGTTGAAATTTTCTTGTAATTTCTTGATTCTTAGAGGTCTTCATGGAAACCACAAATACAGCGAGGTGCAAGGCAACATTGTCAAATTCGGCAACAGCATAGAAATTGCAATTAATTAATTATTTTTCTTGCAGTGACCTGTAAAGGACACAATACCTCAACAAGGTCTTCATCGGCTTCCTTCGGAACTGACAGTCCATCCTGGAGTTACCAACTAAACAGGGAATAAATAGATATCCTGTGCTTCCAGCACTTATACAAACTAGCTCACCAGAATAAACCTTTGCAGATGTTTTTGAACGGCAGGGTGGGCTTTCCACGAGAAAAACACGATCGTTGATCCAGACTGAATGTTGTTACTGGAATTACAAAGTATATCTTCACATTTACATTTGCGTTAATGAAAGGGGATGAATGACAGGGTAATCAAACCTTTACACATTTCATAGTAATTAATTTCTATTACTTTTTAAACAGTTGAGGTTTTTTGATGCTAACATTCTTGAAGCTTATTTTGTGAAACATTTGCTGGTTGTTGGCGCAGCTGTAGCATTACCTAATTCTAACATTAAATTCCTCTATGTCCTTTCTATTTTAAAGAAATACAAGGTGTATTAAAGGTGCATAATACCCTCACAGGTAAGCTGAGGAAGCGTGGATTAGGTGAGTGGGCAGTGAGGTGGGCTGAGAGCTGGCTGGCTGGCGGAGCTCAGGGGGCTGTGGCCAGTGACACAGATTCTGGCTGGAGGCCTGTAGCTAGTGGGTGCCCCAGCGGTCAGTGATGGGTCCACTCTCATTCAACTCACTCACCAGTGGCCTGGATGAAGGGGCAGAGGGTGCCCTCAGCCAGTTTGCTGATGATACAGAACTGGGAGGAGTGGCTGGTACCCCAGAGGCTGCGCTGCCATTCAGCGAGACCTGGGCAGGCTGGAGAGCTGGGCGGAGAGGGACCTGATGGAGTTCAGCAGAGGCCAGTGCAGGGTCCTGCCCCTGGGGAGGGACAGCCCCGTGCACCAGTACGGGCTGGGGGGGACCTGCTGGGGGGCAGCTCTGCGGGGAAGGACCTGGGAGCTCTGGTGGGCAGCAAGTTGCCCACGAGCCAGCAGTGTGCCCTGGTGGCCAAGAAGGCCAACGGGTCCCTGGGGGGCATTAGGAGGACCGTGGCCAGCAGGTCGAGGGAGGTGATCCTGCCCCTCTGCTCTGCCCTGGGGAGGTGCATCTGGAGTGCTGTGTGTCCAGTGCTGGGCTCCCCAGTTCAACAGGGACAGAGAAGTACTGGAGGGGGTCCAGTGGAGGGCTATGAAGATGCTGGGGGGCCCGGAACACCTCCCTAACGAGGAAAGGCTGAGAGAACTGGGACTGTACAGCCTGGAGAAGATGGAGAGGGGATCTTGTCAATGCCTACAAATTCCTTAAGGGTGAGTGCCAAGAGGATGGGACCAGGGTCTTTTCAGTGCCCAGTGACAGGACAAGGGGCAGTGAGCACAAACTGCAACTGTGGAGGTGTAGAGGAATGAAGGTGGGTAGATTGACATTGATAATATACAGCTGTGGCCTGGCTTTAACGGCAGTGGGTTAATTAACATGGATGATGTGCAGCTGTAGCTTGTTCCCACAAAATGGTTAAATAACACTAAGGAGGATGAGGGGACCTGGATGAAGGGGGTCCTGGAAGAAGCAAAGAGATGGAGTGTGGTGTGACCTCTGGAGGCTGGAGAAGTAATATGGACAGCGGAGAGTAACCTGTAGTGGCAGCAGCTGGACTTACGGACAGTAGAATCTGACCCAATAGTAAAGCCTTGTTGCAGCTTGCTAGTTTGTCTGCATGGTGACAAGGAGGTTCTAACTGAATATGGGGAAAAACTTCTTTGAGGGTGGCTGAGCCCTGGGACTGGCTGCCCAGAGAGGCTGTGGGGTCTCCTTCTCTGGAGACATTCAAAGCCCACCTGGACACGTCTCTGTGCAGCCTGCTCTGGGTGTACCTGCTTTAGCAGGGGGCTGGGCTAGATGATCTCCAGAGGTGCCTTCTGACCATGCCCATTCCATGATCCTGTGATTCTGGAAAGGGTAAAATAACTGCCAACTGCCACCACAATGTCATCAGTGACCTTGGCAAAATGGTCTGCAGCCCATTAAAGCGTATGTTATGTTTTCTCTTTGGGCTTTAGACCTTCAGTCTCTCTGATCTCTGTTCCTCCTTGGTGGAGCCAACCAGGGCTATGCTCTCCAGCTGCAGAGCGCCAGGCTGGGCACCTCAAAATGCAGCAGCTCCTGTAAAGCTGGCAGTGTAGCCTTCACCTGAGCTGAGGAAGGCTGTAGTAATTACAAAGGCAGCATACCATTAAAATAATCTCCTCAAAGTTTTTGTGGACTAAGCAGTGTAGAAGATAACAAAAGCACCAACATAAAAGTTATTTATATGAAATTCTTTGTACTGAATTGCATTCATAGGATGCTCAGATGCTGTGGTAATGAATGCAGCATAGAAGTCTAGATTAGATACTTCAAATAGATGTTTGTGAATAATATTATATACAAATACTTCCATGTACAACACTGCTGCACCTGAAATTTTTGGAGCCTGAGCCATGATTGGTCCTTCTCCCCTCCCTGTTAACTTGGACTTCTCTGCAGCAAAGCCAAGAGCCCAGCTTCAAATTGCTGTGCAGGTGTTGAGCCTGATCTGATCTCACCAATGTCAATGACACAGGATAAACCTTAGAACAACCGGAGGTTGGGAATGTGGATTTAAACTGATGCTGGAGGAACACAGGAGCTGGTTCAGTTGACTTTCCAAACGCTGCAGTTGTCCCTGAGAGATGCAGAAGCCATTTATGGGCTAGTTTTGTGGGAAGGGATATGGACTGCAGATGGCTTAGTGCTTAGAAGAGGGAAAGGTGGACCGGCTGCTGTGAGCCCTTAAGGAGGGTTACATTTGAAGGGGGACTAGAGCTTTTAACTCAGAAACAGCTTGTCAGGGAAGAGAGCATTCACACAGTAAGCCAAGCCAGGGAAGGTTTTAAATATCTGATACCTTAGTACAGGTAGATGGGTCTATGACGGTGAATATGTTTGGGTTTTCAGCTTCATTTTTCTTGTAAAAGAGTATTTGTCTGAGCCATATCCCTAATCATCACCACCCACATCTGACAAGCTCCATGTTGAACTAGGGAGTAAATCTGACTTAGGGTGTTAACTGATAATTTCCAAATCATGCTATGAAATTACCTGAAATAAACAGCCCACCCCAGCTCGGCAGTGAACATCAGCAAATGATTTCTTTTCCTTGTTCTAATTTACAAGAGGAGTGAAAATGGACTAATGGTAGTTTTTAGTTATTCAGCTTCACGCCGTTGCAAATCACAGCGAGTGATGGAGGTTTGCACCAGGAGTCCCAGATGACACAGGTGGGTGACAGCTGGGAGGGAGGAGGGGAGCTCTGTTAGGAAAAGTGGGGGGCCCCACAGAGTATTCAGGTAGCAGGTTGCTGTGTTTTTCTTTCCCATTTTTTCTGCCTCCAATACCTAGACAAGTGCTGCACTCTTTCAGCCAGGCTTTGGGGTATTGCAGCTGTGTGCTTGGGAGAGGAGAAAATATCACAAAAAAAAAAAAATCCGTTACAAGTTTCCTGGAAATGTCTAGGCACCCTTTGCTGGGAAGAGACACCATGGGGGCACAGGGACTTGCTGCTGGTTTTTCCTGCTGCAAGAGGAGAAGCCAGAGCCTCTGTGCTGCTTATGATTTTATTACATCCAGCACAACATGGAAATCTGCCTGACTCCAAAAGACACAAGGAGGGAGACCTGAAAAAGACTGGCTTAGGAACCCAGAGAAAAGGCAATGATTCCAGAAACGTTTAACAGAAAAGTGAGAGTATAAAGACACCATCGTTAACATGGCTGGAAAGACAGGACGTTAATGCAGCTGAAAGCTCTTGCTGGTCAGACCTGCCAGGACATCCCCAGCTATGCGGGTGCATCAGCAGCCAGAGGGGCTTGGACTCTGTTGACGTAGGCACGTATAATCAGGAGGAGAAAGTGGAGAGAAGGATGGATGGAGACCAAGAAACAAGAAAGAAAGAAGAGAGAGGGGGGAGAGAGAGGAAAGAAAGGGCAGAGAGAAAAGGGAAAAGGAGAAAGAGAGAAAAGGGGGAGGGGGGAGAAGGGAAATGGGGAAGGCGAGCAAGCAAGACTGTATTTCTATAATTACTGTGGATTGGCTCGGATTAAGGGCAACTAGCTATCTCTTGGTTTTTCCTTTTTATATAACAACTAATCTCCTTCTAATCAGTTATTATTAAATTATATTCCATTTTTAATTCATTCACAGATCATTGGTGGCACAATTCGGACATCTGGACAGATAATTGAATAGGGATAATTTATGTAAATGAGGAACAGTTGTGTACAGAAGTGGGGGAGGGGAGATTTCGGCTCCTGAGGCCGGTGACCTAATGAGGAGTCTCCAAAAGCTGCCCTTGCTCCCTGGGAGGACTCAGGTGCGAGGGGAGATGCTAGGGATATTTGGGTATTGTGTGCTGGATATTAACACACATACAAGAGGCCATCAAGCCCAAGCTGTCTCACTTGACCCGAGGGACCAACCTGTATTGAACATCATTTCTCCCAAGGCTGAAGACACCGGCCAAATCAGCATCTGAGGACACCCCTTGCCTCCCAGGAAGAGGTTGTTTCTAACCCAGACCTTTTCACCACCCTATTTTCCAGGGTGATGCCCCAGCTCCGCACTGACCCATCCATGGGGCTGGGGCAGCAGCGCAGGAGCTATCCCATCTCAGTTATCCCAGGTGGAGCCAAGCAGCCCAGGGAAAGGTCCTGAGTGATGATGGTCCCTCCCAGGGAGTGAGGCCCCAGCTCTGCCTGCTCAGACGAGCTGGGTGCCCTGATCCAGGGCTGGGGGATAGAGCAGGCTTGGCTCAGTTGCAAGCACACCAGGCTTCACAAGTGACTGAGTGTCATTTCCCTGCGAGCAGGGGCTGCTCTCTTTCAAAATTAAAATCTCTCAGCAGAGAGCCACCTGCCACCGGTGCTGCTGGGTAGATGAACACCAGCCAGCTGCTGAGTCTAGTACCTTGTGCAGACTTGACCTTCACCCAGCGACTATTTCTCACTCCTCAAAATGCATCTGTGCTCTTTGATGGATGTGATCTAATCCCGCATTGCTTGTCCCGAACCCTGAATTTGTGAATCAGGACAAACTTACACAGGTAGCCTTCAAAGAGAGCTTTCATGCTCAGCAATAGCTGAGCACCACAGAGGATCCAGACTAAAGCATTGTGTGGGCAGCAACAGGAAAAAGTTCCCTAAAATTCCTGCTTATTGTCATCTATATGGGAACTATCAGAATGAGCGAATGGGCAGCTGGAATCAAACAATGTCCAGGGAGGGAATGCGATGTGGCAATGGGATCCATGGGACCCAGCGTGAACACCTACAGCGCAGGGAGTCTACACTGAGCACATTCCCATTCCAGCCGGAGGGCTCTGGTCAATAGGCTCAATAGAGCCTAGGGCACAAGTTCATCTTATCTTGAAACAGTTGTCCACACTGTATTAGAGGAATTGCGTCTCCATTGACTTTATTGACAAGATTGATATTGACTACAAAAGTCGCCCACGACTTGCTCAGGTATAGGCATCTCAAGTTAGGCGAGATGGATCCCACTCTAAGGGAAACAAGTTGTTATTCTGTTTTTGCACTAACAGAACGGCACAAATACATATTCCTCTGCTTCAGAACAAGGGGCGAAGATTAAAAAGAAGTTCTTGTTCTGGGCTGTGGTTGTATTATTTTCTGCTACATTTGGATGCCACAGAGCTAGGTGCTGAAGAAAGAAGCATGATAAATAAATTTATCTTCCAAAGGGGGAAAGAATGCTAGACTCAATTGCTATGGCAAAAATCTAATTTCCATCACTCTATCACAACAGGAGGAATTTTGCTGTGCATACTGAATGGTCTTAGCATCATGGAACTGTTAGAGGAAGGGAACACCACAGATGCATTCAGTGTGTGGGAAAAGTACTCACAAGATTTGTTTGTCAAAATAAATTCAGGTTGAATTGCCAAGGACACAATCCAAATGAAATGAAACTAGTTCGAGTGACCTTCTTGCCTGGTGTCAGAAATACACTGGGCTTTGCTCAGCATTGTGGTTTATTTTGTTGATTAAAAAAAAATTCCCTTTTCAGATCTGTTCTTGAGGTTCTAATTAGAAAAATGTGAAAATGCCACTGGGAAAATTATTGTGAATTTTCAGATAGAAGTTATCAATGAGAATGTGAATGTTGCCAGGTGACTGTAAATCATAGGCTCTAAGTGTAACTGTCGGGCTGGGACAGAAGTTCTCCAGCAAGGAGAGTTTAAATCTGCCCTTCTTCAAGTCTTCATAAATGATGGAGGAAGCAGATCAAGCTGCATATTAATGCCGTTTGCAGATAATACCGAGCTGGAAGAATTTGTGCCCATCAAGGGGAGAGAAGCAGAATGTTGCAATGAAAAGAACGTAGGTGGGAGTCAACTCAGCACCGGGTCGTAGGGAAAAACCCCAGAGCCAAAAATATGCCCGAGAGACAGACAGTGGGACAGTGAGAACAGCTGGAAATCATAGTTTGGTGTGATCACAATGTACACTTGCAATATGACAAAGCTCTAAAAAGGATTGAAACAGTTCCACGTTCAGAAGCATGACATTGTGAAGCAATATTGCTCTAATGTTGAGTTACAACTTAAATTTTCTGTGCAGTTTTGTGCATTTGCGTTTAAGGAAATACTGGCAAACTGGACAGAGGCTAGAGAAGAGGAAAGAAAATGACTGGGAACTTGTGGATTTGGTCTGCAAGCCATGCATAAGTGTGCTTAAGTGATAACTAAAAGGAGGGGGGTAGTAATCCCTCAGCTACTAGAACAATACAAAATTTGACGAGGAAGAGTAAAGATTTGGGCTAGCACCAGGAGCAGGCGGTAGCCATGAAGTGAAATGCAGATCACAGATCACCTACGCACAGGATAAAGGTGAGCACTGAGAGGGAATGGATGATGTTAGAATGTAGGTGTTTCCCCAGCATAACTGGTAGGTCTGTAGGAGCTCTGGCATGGGGAACATTTAATAGATTAAATGTTTTCTCTCTCACACACTTGCCTTCTTACTGGTGGCAGCCACCAGTGCTAGACAAGGAGCTGTGCAAGGCTGCTGACCCCTGGCATCCTGCGTGCTTGGCCCATACGGGTCCTGCTGAAGCCATCTGCATTGCAGGGAACTCCTACACCACATACCACATCTGTCCCAACCCTCCCTACCTCACTCCCCAACATCTTTGACATATTCTCCTGCAATATTCTGTATACCCTATGTCTTTCCCAATATTGCTTTTCCTTAAGCATGCTGCGGGCTGCTGAATATCAGGGTCTCAAACCGTTTTTCCTCATGGCCACTGAACTGTTTTGATAACTGCTAATATAGTATGTTAATAAGGGGCTAGTGCTTTTGTTTTAATCATACTTTATACTATTAAGCTCTCTTTTCTGTTATAGTGGAAAGGCTTCTTAAGAAAGGGAGCATCGTTGTGTGTCCTAAATGTATTCAGTTTGGAGCAGTGTATTTCCTCTGCAAACTTTTTCAGTAGCCAAACCTCCTTGACATTTATCTCTGTTTCATCTCCAGTTTCCCTCACTTCATCATGGACTTAGTCAACTGCATTTTCCCCAAGGAGCAGGTGGGCTGTGATGAAAATGCAGACTCAGGCGTAACTGACTCTGAGAGAGCTTTGAAGACCAGAGCTAATATCCTGGCTTGGCAGACAATGCAATGTGAGGATCACACAACTGCTGGAACACAATGGTAAGCTGCTCATAGTGGCCTGAAAGAAAGATGGAGCCTGGGAATGAGTCTGCCTTTAATCCCAGATACAGTGAATTTAAGTCCAAGGTCCATGTGGCCAAGGGACTGTGAACCTCTCACGGTCTGTCTCTCATCTCAAAAACAAGCATGAAGGGCTTTGTGCTCCTCAGTCAACAAGGGTGTGTGGAACATCAAGTGTGATACAAGCATCCTGGCTTGTGCTTGAAACAGTGTGGCCAGCAGGACCAGGGCAGTGCTCGGCGCCCTGTGCTCGGCACTGGTGAGGCTGCACCTCGAATCCTGTGTTTGGTTTTGGGCCCTCACTGCAAGAGGGACATTGAGGTGCCGGAGCGTGTCCAGAGACGGGCAGCGGGGCTGGGGAAGGGGCTGGGGCACAAGTCCTGTGAGGGGCGGCTGAGGGAACTGGCGTCATGTAGCCTGGAGAGCAGGAGGCTGAGGGGGGACCTGATCGCTCCCCATGGCTGCCTGACGGGCTGTAGGCAGGGGGGGTTCGGTCTCTTCCCGAGTAACAAGTGACAGGACAAGAGGAAACAGCCCCAAGTTGCACCAGGGGAGGTTCAGATTGGATATTAGGAAAAATCTTCACTGAAAGGGTGGTCAGGCATTGGGACAGGCTGCCCAGGGAGGTGGTTGTGTCACCATCCCTGGAGGTGTTTAAAAGACATGCAGATGTGGCGCTTAGGGACATGGTTTAGTGGTGGCCTTGGCAGTGCTGGGTTAGTGGTTGGACTGGGTGATCTTAAAGGTCTTTTCCAACCTAAATGATTCTATGATTCTACAATTCTCTTTATGAACAGCTTGCCTGGGGGCAAGGAAAGAAGGTGACAGAGGATGAACATACAGAATGAAAACAGCTGGGTGCAAAGAGAAAGGAGCAAGGAAAAAATTTCCAGCCTTTGCCTGAAACTCTGTGACTTGAGGTGGATACTCATTCCAGCCTTATATATTTCCAACCTCCCAAGATTTCCCCAGGGAAATGTTGCAGAAATATATACTTCTATGCAGGTATATAGGCAGTTTATAGTAAGTCTTCAAGCCATTGCTTGATTTAGATTTTCTAGCAGGTTGGAACAGTACCAGCAGGCAGGTGGGTCATCTGGTGGTGATGCAGAGGCAGATGCTCACACCACTGTTTTAACTCTCACCGCAATGCTCAGTCAGTCATGGGCTGGCATGGCAGTGAGCCGGGTGGCATGCACCTGCCCTTTCCTTTTAGCCAGATCCCAGAAGGTGGTTGAGGCCAACACTTTGTCCATCTCAAGGGTTCAGTCATCTCTCAGGTTTCCGTCATCTCTCAGGTCTCCATCCTGTCACTGTTCCTGGTTGGTAAGCATACGCTGGGGTGCGAGCGAGGACAGCAGCGATGTGTTCAGTGAACCAGCAGCACTTCCTTGTGCCTCATCTCTCCCTGTGTGCTTCCATCTCCAGTGTTGCTGAAGGTTAGGTGGTGGATGTCAGAAATGAGGAGATGCAGTTGTGAGAAAACTGGGACTGGAAGCGACCTGGAGAGGCCGTCTCTGCCTCGCGGCGTGAGCAGCTATGCCTGTCTCATTCTTGGCAGATGGACAAGCACTAAGCAACCTCTTCCAGTGCCTCCCTTGCAGTCTTTCTCTGGCCTCTCCCTCCTTTTTCTTAATTTTTCTCCTAATGTCTAACACAGACCTTTCTTGATACAATCTCCTGTGGACTTACCTGCCTGCTGTGGGCACAGAGGACAGATTTTCCCCTCTCCCTTTACAATTTTCCTGCCTGGGGATTTTCTTTTATCCTCTCTTGGTCTTCCCTCTTCAAGGTACACGACACACTGCTTTCAGTTTTTCTTTGCAGTACATGTCTCAGGTCTGCGACCATTCTCGCTGCCCTCCTTTGGACACCCTCCAAGGGGTCCACATCAAAAGACAACGCCAAAACTGGGCTCAAACCACCACCTAAAGTCTCACCAATGCTGATTTGAAGGAGAGACAATTTCCAGAGGTCTTGACAGCTGTAGTCATATTTATTCCTTGCACTAGGAGGTTTGCTTTTTTGCAGCAGCATACTATTTTTGACAGGGCTTGTAATCCATTCTAACCCCTAGTGCTTTTTTGGAAGGATTGCGCCTAACAAGTTGTTTTCCAGTCCCTGTTTATGCATTTCATTTTTTCTGCATCACCGACGTTCTTTGCATGGTTTCTTACTGACTTTCATCTATGTTTTTTCAACCATTTTCCCAATTTGCCAGGATTATTTTGAATGCTAAGCCTGTCCTCCGGTGTACTTAAAGTGCCAGGTCTGTGTCTTCCTGATGTGCCCACTCTCTCTTTTGTCACCCATGCTGTTAATTAAATCAGTGAGCAGAACCAGACCCAGAAGATCTCTGTGGAGCTATTTTCAATACATCCATTATTTTGATAGTAAACCACTGAGGACTATTCGCTGAGCACAGTTGTTCAAATGATTTTTTTATCTATCTAACAGTAGTTTCTGCTAATTTATATTTCCCTAGTTTACTCATAAGGATAGCTTTTAAAATGAAGCCTGAACAGCTTATTTGAAATAAAGATATGCAACATCTTCTGTTCCTTCTTTATCTACAAGACCTGTTGCCTTGTGACAGCAAGAAATTAGTGTGACTGGAAGGGACTGATCCTCAACAAATCCACACTGAATGCAATTGATTGCCTCATTTTGCCTTTGATATTTAGAGATAACTTGGTGATTTATTCTAGAATTTTAATGGGAATGGGAATTAAGCTGATCAGTCCATAATTACCCATCGCCCTTTCCTTCACTTTTTAAAGAGCAATGCCTGTGGTTTTCCTGCACTCCACCACATCTCTACATGTTCTGGAAGACAGCCACTACTGACTCTGAGGCTGCTGTAGCCAAATAAATCTCTAAGTACCCACAATGAAGCTCATTACACCCAATAAATCTGAATCCATCTAACTCAATAACATTTCCTCTACCATACTCTTTCCTTATTCTATGCCAAGATCTTACCTCTTTATCACTTAGTTTCTCTAATACCATCCTCTGTCAATAATCCTCACTCCCTATTGAGCAGTGATCCAATATTTTGCTTAGTCTCCCTCTTGCTACTAATGAATTTACAGAATGATTTCTTGTTCCCTTTGATTATCCTGCTACTTGCAAACTTATTTTATGCTTGGCCTTCCTGATTATGTTCCTGCATACCTCTGCTGTTCTTCTAGACTCGCTTTTTGTACTCCGACCCACTGCTTATCTTCTGCATCTTTCCCTCACAGGTGTGAGGTCAATGGGGGAAAAAAAATAATGAACTAACCAGGTTGTTTTTAAAATATCTTTTCCTATTTTACCAGGAGGCTGCCACTCCTGGAGCAGAGGAGGATGAGGTGGCTCAAGTAAATAAATAAGGCTGGTGCTTCACAATCTTGCTGTTCTTCCACCTTGTTCCGGTGGGAGAAGAAAGTTAAAGGGTAGGTTGCAAGTTGGCAGTTGGCTTAGGAGATGCCAGAGGCAGGGAAATGCAGGAGAGCTCTTTTTGCCACAGTTGTGTTTGGTGTAAAAGCAACTCTATTATTAAAGATCACAACCGTAGCTCTAACGTCATTCATTTGAAGGCAGCATAGGCTGCATCCCTGGACTCTGCAGCCTGAGTTGTTAGCCTGCTACTCCAGGCTGGGTGAAGCTGGTTACTCTGATCCTCAGTCCACTATCAGTGCCAGGAATGGGCAGGTTGAGGAGATGTGGGACCTGTGCCCTGGCATGTCCCTGCAGTGTGGCCCTGGCACCTCGCTATACCGCAGCCAAACCCTCCTGTGCACCACCAAGCCCTCCTCCAGCATCCCACCTCCACACAGCCAAGGGCTGAGTGCACGGGCAGAGGGCTTGGGAGGATGCCAGGGTGAGGTCCTCCCCAGCGCCTCGTTACATCGCCTTGCCAATGCTGCCCCACACCCCTGTCGTCTCCAGCATCCCAGCACCACTGTCCCTGCCTCTTTATACCCCCATTTTGCCCTGACAACAGGTCCTCCTCTTCCTCCTCCTCTCCTCCTGGTACCCTGGGGGTCTGAGCAGACAGCTCCCCTCCCTGCGCTCCTCATTAACACCCCTCCAAACCCGAAACCGGCAGGCGCAGACACCACCAGCAGCTCCTTTCCCCTCCAATCCCCTCCCCTTCCCTTCCATAATCTATCTACATATTAAAATGAGTTTGTCCCTGATTTACATGCGTAAGAAGGGATGTAATAATGAGGACGTAGATTAGAAGATTTAGCACAATCGTTTGTGTAGATTGTGTCCCATCAAAGGGCAGCTCTGACGAGCCGAGATTAAGGAGCAAACAGCTGCCGCTGGAATTCAGTCCATTTGTTTGTTTGCTGTTTTCTCTCTTGACTCCAGCAAACAGTCTCATTAACATGCAAGTGATTTGCCCCTTAAGCCTTTTCCTGTTTATTATTGGGGGAGTTGCTGACGAGGGCTTTGTAGAGTCCCTGGCCCAGTTCTGAGAGATCGACGTGCAAATCAAGATTAAAATGGGAAGTAATTAAAAACAAAGAAGGGGCCGCGACACCTTGGTCCCCTCTTCCCTTTGAGGGATCTTAAAGTTAGGGCATCAGAAGAAGGTGCGGGGTGGCGGGGAAAGGGAGCACTGCCCACCATGGCTGTGTACCCTGGAGGGTCCCTCTCAGCCACAGCGCCGGGCTCTCCCTTCCTCCTGCTCTCCTCTGCCCCCCCCCTCTACCTCCCCCCTCCTCAAAATGTCTGGCTGTCTACTAAACTCATTTGCAGCCTTTGCTTCAACGGCCTCGTTTGGCGGCACCTTCCATATGGTGCCTGCTCGCTCCCCGCCATGGCCTCGGGACGCCAGCGTGCCCCACACCGGCTGCTGCCTTCAAGTGCGTGGCTTCTAGCCTGGGGCCATCCATGGCCTCTGCTCCCTTAGCAATGGTGTCTCCATCCAGCATCATGGCCCCACCGACAGACCCCGCCGCCTTCAGCATCTGCGGTGGGTGAGGGACTGGGATGCACAGGGGCTGTGCAGCGCCCACACGCAGGGACCTGGGCAGTGATGCGCTGACGGCTCCTCATGCAAGGGTCTCCTGGAGGCCACCCCGGTTGGGAAGGGTAGTTGAGGTCACTGGAGCAACACTGGGAACAAACCAGCGCGGTGTCTGTCTTTCAGTAGCACTCAGATCCGGCTGGGTAACTCTGCCGCCGCCCCGGGCGAAGGCTGCTGGTGAGAGCGCAGGGACAGCGATGGTGCACTCCTCTGCCAGCTCCCCGGGTGGGTGCAGTGCACCCTGTCCACAGCTGGCTGGGGATGCTAACCATGAGGAACGGCATGAAGGATTTCCTGGGCAGAGAGAGAGACTGTCACATAAATCCCCTGCAAAGCGAGCCGCCCTTTCTCTTCATTTATCAGAGCGCTTTGCTGTATCCCCTGCAAGACAAGTGAAAATATAATGAAGCCTAGAAACTTGCTCTGGGAAGCAGTAATTGGTTATTAAGTGCGTGTCTACACAGACAAGCAGGGACAGATGCAGGTTTGCTCTGGCTGGCAGCCGGCTCCAGCCTGGCAGCGTGGAGCTCTGCGGGAGCATCTCCACAGCCAGCCTCATGTCTTGGTCACCCTCAGGGCTCCTGGCTCAGGCACAGCTGCTCCCGGATCCCAGGTGGTGGCTCCCTCCCAGCAGCACGGCATGCTTGCACCTTGCTAAGCAGACTTGCATGCACACGTGTGCGCATACCCTCAGTGCCTGGATGAGGCTGTTCACCAGGTGCTGCCACATGGCACTGAATGGTTATGAAATTTGTGACCTTTTTTCATGGTTTTCTTAAGTGCCTGATGCTGACAGGCTGCTGTGCACCTTTCCATGGGGCCCAGGGCCAGCAGGAGCTGAGTACAGGCAGCCGGCTCTAGGCAAGCCCAAAACCCTTGGCCAGGGCAGGCTGGCCATTGTTTTCAGTGAGCTTACCCAGTTATCGCTGAAGTTAGTTTCACGCATGACCGGGGAGAGACTGCGGCACTGTAGATACGTGACTGAAGATTGCATTGTAATCAACAGGCATAGGAGACTCATGATGCACATTGTAAGTTCTTTCTAACCCGAGTGCTTTATTTTTATAACTTCGGGGTAGAGCTGCACAGAGCGTTGGTCAGGAAGAGCTCACTCTTCACCTTGGTCTGATCAGCTGTCAAGTCCAGACAAGCTCATGGCTTTCCTAGGATCGGCTGGTTAGAGCAGCAGTGTCTTCCCCTCAAACCACTTCTGCTACTTGCCAGGACAATGCAGCAAGAAACAACCAAACCAAAACGTGGCCAGCCTCGATGTTATGGCACCAAAATGTGGCCAGCCTCAATGTTATGGCATTGCTCAAAGTAAACGAGGTGGTGGTGGTCATGGTCCTGACGAACACCCAGTACTGCGTACAGACAGAAAGCCATGTGGGTTGTTGTGAATTCCCTACTGTTGTTTCTGGTTCATTGGCCAAAACAATTAATGAAATAGTTACAGGTTTTGCTTTTTCAAACTCAGAAAATGGCACAGCTTCATTGCTTACCCAGCTTTTTTTTGTGTGTTTGTTATGACGGTAGTGAGGAGAAGAGCATTTTCCCAGCTGGGGCACTGCCTGCAGGACAGCAGAGTCTGGTACCACTGGAGTGGCCAGTAAGGTTCGAACAATGGCAGGGACAGGAATAAATTTTTCTTTTTCTGCCTCTTACCTGAATAGCCACTGGATTCCTCTGATCTACGCCGGTGCTGCCCCTGTACCCTTCCTCCTCTTCTCCAGGAGGTACCTCCCCGGCCCGTGGCCAGGCTCCAGGTGTGCTCCCCTAAGAGGTGGCCATGTGTGTCCCACCCAGGCCCTTGGCTTCCCCAGCAAGGCAGCGCTCGGCTATAAAGTGCCTTGCACGTTTGCTTGCCATGCAGCCCCATCGGCAGGGAGGTCTCAAGGGAGCAGCAGCAGCCGCAGCAGCCTCAGCAGCAGCAGCAGCAGCGGCAGCGGCAGCAGCGCCCCACCAGCATTAACACTGCCTCTCTCAGCACAATTTTTCGACCTGTAACAACTCAGCCCTGGTGCAATTGATTTTCAGTGGATCATTGAAAGCTGCTCCATCAGTCCAGCCCTAACAGATTTCTACCGCCTGCTTCTCTGTTGGTTTTTTTGTTGGGTTTTGTTTTGGTTTGGTTTTTTTGTAATTTCCACAAAGATAAGAGTTTGGGTTTATAATGGGATGAGGGGTTTGTGGCTTGGGCACTTAACCTCATAAACACCTGAGCTCTTTTTGCTCAAACACAGCACAGTTAAAGCAACCACCGCTTCTTTGGAAGGAGATCAGATCTGGAGAACTTCACACTCCCAGACTGAAAGAGTTATGAGTGATTAAGAAGGCAGCTGATAATAGAAATGCTTAGTCAACCTTGATGTAAGTCATTTGAGTGCTCCAGCTCTAAATGGGAATGAGCCGGTGAAATCAATGTGCATCTGCAGCATGCCCATAAATAAAGAGGGAGCTGCAGGAAAGTGCTGTTCACCTACAGCTCATGTCATCATCCATGACACCACTGTGCAGCACGTCCCTCCCAACCTGGTCCTCAGGAATGTGCTGATGGACCCCAAAGAGCGGGGCCAGTGCTTCAGCCAAAGGAAGACATATGATGGAGAGGGGGGCCTGGAAGAACAGCACTCATAAATCGAGGGAAGTGAGGATACTGGTGTGGTTCCTAATTCCCCAGAAAAGAGCTGTTCCCCCAGGAGGGACGAGAGATCACCCTGAGATGGCAGGTGCAGGAGAAGCTCTGGAAAGTGGTGGTTTTGCCAAAGGGACAGAGGGGACATGCATCCCCCAGCATCTCACGGGCTCCTGCATTATGTGTGCAGAGGGGTCCCTGCCCAAACCTCCTGCTGCAGTAATAAGCACTCGACTGAGAACAGGGCAGGCAGAAAAAAACAGAGGGGCCTCGTGGCCCTGGCTGCAGCATGTGCCACCGTGTGAGCCGGGAAGGTGGGGGAGCCTCTAATCCCTGGGGCCAGGCCAGCTGCCAGGATCCGGCTGGTTCTCCAGCATGGCCGGACCGCAGCCCCTCTCTCGGCACCTGATGACACCCTTTGCAGGGCAGGGGCTGCTGCAGCCTCTCTTCTCGGGGCTTGTGCTCCACATAGCTACAGGCATAGACATGCCACATTTGATGTGCACCTTCTCTCGAGAGGTCCAGGGGGCTTTTGGGACCGGCACAGACGCTTAGCAGGGTCAAGGGGGCAGGTTGCATCTCCTAACCTGCCCCTCTACTTGCTGGTTGTTTCATGCAGCAGATCTGCCAGACCTGTGCTGGGCTGTTGCTTTTCCTCTCTGTCAGGAACAAAGTATAAAATCATCCTTCTGGACACAGCAGAGGATTTTTAATCAGAGCCGCTCCGGTGCAGGCAGCTAGTCTCTTCAGAGCCGAGAGATCTGACTCACTCGCCGCCGCATCCCTCTTCTCTGGACTATGATTATTGTTGCATTACTATTGCTATTATGTCATAAATTGACGTCTTGTGTTCCTGTTTGTTATCCAGGGATTCTGCTTTAATCTCGACGATCACTAATGCAGCGTAAATCCAGCGCGCTGGGTGATAATCTGGCTACATAAAAAAAAAAAAAAAAAAAAAAAAGAAAAAAAAAGAAAAAAAGAAAGGACTTTCCTGGCATGATCAAAACCTTTCACTTTAATATTGAGCACAATACTTTTACCATGAAATTGCATTTCCCTCAGACTTTCTCCATGGCTCAGGAAGATACTGTTTGTGTTTAAGTCAGGCTGGGGTTCGGCGGGCAGGGTGCGGGACATGGAGGCCGAGCAGATCCCATCCTGCGCTCCGGTGACATCTGAGAGCTGGCAGGAGCCCTGCTCCCACCCCGGCCCTGGCAGGGAATGCCTCTCCTCCGCCAAACAGGGCTCTGGAGGGTGGGGGTGGGTTTTGCTAGGTTGTATTAATTCCACAGGAAAATTAATGCAACGTGACTCATTTTTACAGGTAGTAACAAACACCTGTTTTCCACCTGCACGTATCTTCACGCCGTTGAGCGGGTGTGCTTGTAACGGGGGTGGGCCTGGGTCAGTGAACGCGGGGTGTGTTTCAGCCCCCCCTTCTCAGAGAGACACTAAAAGCAGGCAACAAGGAGAGAAAATGGGGAGGGCGAGATGATCCATTAAGGCACGGCAGTGCAAATACCAAGCAAGGAAAACCCACCACCCTAAACCCACGCCACAGCTTTCCGCTGGCTGGGCCCCCCAGGCAGTGCCCAGGGGCTGCCCCACGCCGTGGGGCGCAGGGGAGCCCCCAGCCCTTGCTCCGGTGGCCCCGTCCCCCCGCCACCACGCTGCCCCGCCGCGGCGGGCTCGGGCCCGAGGGGGGGACAGAGGGGCCAGGGTGCCCGCGAGTGGGGCGGGCGCCCGGGTGTCGGTGGCGCGGCGTCCGGGAATGCGCCGCTGATCCTAACCAAGTTTGCCAGCCATGCTTTTCTCATGGCTCCCGCACAATGGCCCGTTTTCTGCCCACCTGCCGATTATGCTTAATTAGGCGAGGAGTTGATTAATTTGAGGTAATTGACAGCTAATTACAGGCCTGAGGGCTCATTAACTTGACGTCCTGTCTGAGGGAATCGGCTGGAGGGGGTCAGGTGATGTGCAGCCCCCCTCGGGCACCCGCTCGCTGCCCGCTCACCTGGGCGGTGGGGACAAGTGGGGCTGCGCAATGGGACAGCGGGGCCGTGGCCGCAGGCGCTTGGGGACCACGGACAGCCCAGAGGGTGGGAGGGATGCTGTGGGGCTGGGGGGTCCCCGCGGTGATAAAGCAGGCTCCGGGTGGAGAGGGGTTTGGGGGTGGATGTTGGGGTGGGGGCTCACGGAGCAGATGGCCAAGCATGCAGGTAGGAGGGGAGTTGGATGTGGGTGGCACAAGGGGGACATGGGTGGCACAAGGGGGACGTGGGTGGCACGAGGGCTCCCAAGGCTGCAGCTCGCCACTGGCTCAGCCAGCAGTCCCCACCGTGCCCGTGGCCCCGGCAGGGGTCTGCGGTGGCAGCGCGGTGCCACGGGTCTGTCACCCCAGCAGGAGCCCGTCGTGGCTGCCGGCAGGCTGCAGGTGCCCCCGCTCGCTGTGCCATTGCAAGGCACCCTTAGTCCCTTCGTATTTACAATAGAGAATACAAATCCTGGTTGAAAACAGGGAATTATTTTTTTCAGTAAGATTTTTCTCAGTTGTTTGTTACAGATGATGAGACAGCCAGAGAGATGTTCACCTAACATTCTGTACGATCTCCCTCACTGCAGACCGCGGGCATGTCCTCTGGATTTACAGATTTCCCCTTTTCCCTCCCTTCTGGAGCAGGCGGGATCCCTGCACAGGGAGGCTGAATGACCTCAGCAAGGCCATGCTGAAAATCGAAGAGCCGAGCCCTAAACCCAGGGCCCTGACCATAAAACCAGCATCGCCATATTCCTCAAGCACGAGGCAGGTTACCCAAACGTGGCTGCCACCTGCCAGAGGTCTGGCCTTGAAGCCACTCTTCTCCTGGGGGACAGGCAGCCCCAGCGGAGGGCTGGCAGGTCTGGGACGTTCCTAGCAATGCTGAGGAGAGGAGAAAAGGAGGTGGAGGTCTTTTTAAACTGTATATCTTGCTGCTGTCTAATTGTGTCAGGCAGGATGTGAAGGTCACAAAGCGGTGGCCAAGTTTTGTGGTGGTTTCTTGTTGCTGTGGAAGTGCTCACCATCCTTAGGCTTCATCTTCTCTTTTGGAAGTCTTGCCCCAGGATGTAACAACTGATTGTTAAGCTTGGTTCAGGATTTGGTGGTAAGCCAGTACAGAAAGGGGCAGAGAGGCTGAATTAAAAGTAAGCCACGGCCATGAGCAGGCTGACTGCAGGAGACTGTAACAGCTGGACTGTCCCAGCAGCCACAGGCGTCATACCAAGGTACTTTGCACTGCTACTGGCAGTGAAGGCTTGGACAACCCAAGTGGAAGGAATGGCACCTCCTGGCAAAATGGCAGGCAGCTCTTCCTGGGTGCCCATATGGAAGCCCTGTGAAGAATCCTCCAAATCATCATAAACCACTGTCTGACCTGACCACTGGGGCTCTTCAGGCAAAGGAAGCTGCATCGTAACTGCAGCCTTCTTGGATACTTCCCTTCGCCTGTTGGCATCATCCCTCTGCCTTGCTTTGGCCTTACTTCTGCCCGTGGCTCCTCTGACAGCACTGTGCCCTCCTCACGTTCTTGGTGCCATCAGAAGGGATGAAAATTAGTTAGAGGTGTCTCATCTGCCTATTGCTGACAGTGGATTTTAGGAACCCGGCTAAACAACTTGCTTCAATATCCTGCTATTACATTCCACAGCTAACTTATCCACTGCCCTTTATCCCTTTTGAAATGTACTGGTGTTTCATTTTCTATGCTCTCTTGTTTAAATTTCATGGAGTTGGGTAAAGCTGACTGCTCTCTATGGCAATCATTATTTAATACCCTTCTCCCATTTGTTGTTCCTTCTTTCTACCCTAAAGACACCCAGGCTTGGTGATGATTCACGGTATGGAGGCCAAATGGACCCATGTGACGAATAAATTTTGCTCACCTGCTCAGAACCTCTCCCGTGTCTGTCTCTTTCCGGAGAAGGTGCCCATAATTTCAGTTGTATTTGAGAGGAGAACACCCCGACAACTTTTATTATGGCATTTATCACTTAGAACCCAGGAGAGGAGTTATTTGGAGGAGCCCAGACAGGTAGTTTCCTCTTTCTCTCTAGATCCATTGTTGAAATTGGCTAAACCTTGGCCATTTCTCATCTTGACTATTGCAAGGCTGTTGCCTTCTAGCATAAATACAAAGACTATACATTGGTGCGATGATATTAAGCATTAGGTATAGCACCGGGCTACCTAGTAGTGAATTTCTTCCTCTTTTCTGTGTTGACACAGATTCCCTCAATAGTGCATGAGAGTCTTATGAACCGGGATACATTTAACCATATACATTTTCTGTGAGATTGCTTAAAGTTATCACCAGTTTACAGATGGAGCACTAGGACCCAGGTAGATTAAGTGGTTGCCCATCTTTAAGGGGATGTCTGAGTTAGACCCGGACAGGAAAAGTACATTCTCTGTGTTTTAACTCACTGAACCTTTACAGCTCTCTCTTGCTTTAGAGAGCCTCTCCCACCAAGCACCACACTGTGATGCTGAGTGCCTTTCTGAAGGAGGAATGTTTCACGGGGACTGTGATCCTTCCAAGGCCTAAGCTTTAGGAAAACTTCCTTTTTGATATTTAATATTTGCCTAAATTCCCAAGTCATTACTAGAAGCCAGAAGCCCCACTCCACCAAGTCTATAAGGACTTCCCCACTCCTTCTGTCTGTAAGGAAATTGCTGACTCCGGGCTTTGGGGGTCAGTTCTAACAGCCGGGAATTTTACACAGCTGTAAAGCTCTGGGTAGGCAGCAACAGGTAGGATCCTTGAGGGAGGGGTAAGTAGCCTTGCTAGGACTGTTTTATCAGATCTATGAAACGGGATACTGTAGGATCATTCATTTGAGAGGCGGTTTTTCAGAGCGATCCACCCCACAGCAGTATATTATGACTTCAACTGATGTCACTTCAGCCGGGAAGACTGGTTATTGGTGTATGTTCATGGATAGTTACGGGTATTTGAATACGGGTCTCTTGGACATCCAGAATTTAATTAGATATAGGCCATCTCCTTTCTGTACTAAGTCTGTGAGTGCTGGAGATAAAATTTTGGGAAAGACACCAGTTCTCAAAGAGAAGTATAAAATACCAGTAGCCTGTTTTACAGCAGTAGGAGTGCAAGTATTCCCCCCACAAACCACACGCAGGCTTTCTAAATAAGTTAACAGAATGGAAACTATTGCCGAGATCAAAGACAGGCTAACCTGTCTGAATTTAATTTGTTTTTTATGTCCGATTTTTTGGCTTTGGAATCCTCTGGCTCTTGGGAATTCAAAGAGGAGGGGAAGGTCTCAGCAAACCATTTGTCCATGGGAGGCAACTCTACCATTTTTGAAAAAGCAACCTGGAATTCCAGCAGGTGGGAGTGCTTTAGTAAGTCTCCAGATTTCAAGGAAGAGGGTAAGCTATTCCTACTTCAGAGCATTACCGAAGTAGTTGCAAGGATGCAGCGGCCGATGCCCATGCTGGTGTAAGACGCTGCACCAGCCATCACGTGAAGCAGTCATTGGTGTTGCCTGGATGAGAACTGTGCTCCGGTGTAGTCTGGTGACACGGCTTGCTCTTTTGGGATGCCCTTTCCATTGCCTTCCTTTTTGGACATAGCTCAGGCCATTTCAGGAGGAAGAGCGTTTGATCTAAAATACTAATTTTTTCTTGAATCTTCATCTGTTCTCTTCCAATTTGGCAGAGAGGAGCTGTTGTTCAACACCAACATCCCTGGCCCAGCCACAGACCCCTACCTTATAACTGCATGTGCGGCAGAAGCTACGTCTGAACCCCTTCACAGCACTGCCTGCAACCAGTGACTTTTTAAAAAGCCACCCGCTGATTCGCCAGTGTCTTCATTTCACCTGGGTACCTTTGTGGAGCGGGATAATACAACGGGCCAAGAGGACTGCTCTGAGCCCAAACAGTATGGATACCCCATATCTGAGGGAGGGTTTCTTAGGTCTGAGTTTTCTGAAAGACTCCCAGCTCTTCTTCATACCCAGGATGATTTTTTTCTGTAACATATAGAGGGAGTGGCCACCAAAAATAAGCTCTTTCTATTAAGTCTGGCTCCAGAAGTAATTTTTTTCCAGATTCACAGGGTCTGCCACAAATATTCTTAGCCCACGGTTAGACCAACCAGGTCAACTTCCCAGTTCTGAAGTTCAAAGAAGGTTATTTTTCAGGCGCTGCCCGCATAAGCAACACAGCTCCCAACCACCAGCAAACCAGCCCGTATTTTAAGCTTAAATGAGACCTCAGGATCAAAATCCTACACTTTCAACCCAAATGCAGTACATGATGCACAAATTACTGATGCACGTGCTTAACTTAATGTGCCTGAGAAGCCAGTTAGCAGAAGAGTGTACACAGGTGTGCGGATTTTTTATAGAATTTTGAACATAGTTGGACTTGAAGAGCTTTTCAGTAACTATTCTCTATCAGTACCTGGGTTTTGGGAGAGAAGCTGCCTGATCAACTGCCTTGCTCAGGACTAAGAGGGTTATTGTAATTATCTTGTTTGCAAGAAAAATAAGAATATTTATCTCATTTTAGGCTAGCAGAAGAAATAGCAATTGTAAAATTTATCATTAGCCTAAGTGTATTTTTATTTTGCTGATGAATAAATGTTGAATGACTGACCTTTGTGTTAGTATTTTTCCCATTATTTATGTAGGAATTTGAGATGAAATTTTCCATAAAATGCTGGAATTTTTCAAGACATTTGACCCAAATAAGAACAAACCACCTTATTCTTATGTGTCCTGCCTTTTCACATTTTGAGATAAGAGGAGACCCGAAAGCCATCAGGTTCCATGCTGTAGAAAATAAAGAATATTTCTGAACACTTAGCTTACGTGAGACTGTTCATGTTCACATGCAGCGGTGCTGACCTGTTGCAAACTTGTTTAAATTAAACTGAAGGGTCCAAAGGGGGACCTCATACCTCATTTGACTGAAGGTGCTGCAAGACAGCAAGAACCACAAGAACCAAAGAGATGGAAACCTTTCTTTTTAGACCAGCAAGCCACCAGCAGGACTAGTCTCCTCAAGTCCCTGAGAGCAGCCGGTTACCTCGGAAAGAGTAATTTCTCCTTCATAGGATCCACCTCTCTGTACCTCCAAGGCAGGACTGTCAGTCCAGAGTGAAGAAGGCGCTTCGGTAAATGTGGGACTGGCATGGAGGTATCAAACCATCTGCCATCCATCAGCAGAAGTCAGGCACAAGCAGCGAAAGGTTTGCCTCAGCACCGTCTTTCAACTAACGCACCAACAGGACCTCCTGCAGATCTGGGGAAAGGAGTACAGGGACAGCTGGTTCGGAGCATCTATCCACACCTTCCCCCACATCAAGGTACTTTGAAATTGTGTCGGTGCTAGACATTAAAAGACATCAGATACCCCTTCAAAGTACAGATTCTGTTTACTTTGGTATAACTCCAAGCTGGGATTTATAACCAATTTAGCAGGACGGATTCTCAGAATATATAGAGGTTGATTATTTTGGCATGACTGATCTCCAAGCCAATGCCGAGATTAAATTAATGTAGTGATCTGATAAGATAGTGTTCTTTTTGTTAGCTTCCCCAATAATACTTATAGTTTGCATATGTATATAAATTGTATGTAGCTTATTTGGATGCTATTTTTATTTCATTTCAGTTTAAGACTTTCATGAACACTATAATAAAATACATGTACAAATACTCTCCTGATACTTCTTCAGTAGGCAATAACAATTGCCCAGAATGGATATTACCAGGCAAAAAGCCTGACTGGATTCACTTAAGAAGTTAATGATTTCCACACATTTGTTTCACTGACAGCACATTTGGCTCATGGAATACACAGCACTCCGCCTGTACGTTGAAGTTTTCATGATGGGGACTTAGGACAAAGAGACATCTACCCACCCGCTACAAAGAAAATTACAAACATTACTTTTTTTTACCATGGATAATAATTTTGTTAAGTTACAAAAACTAGGATGCTGCCTATAGATTAAAGAAAAGGAATTATGCCATTGATCATAAACAAAAGAGGGTGGCAAATTTGGAGTTATCAGGAATATCTATTGCCAGTAACAGAATTAAAATTGGGGGGGGAAATTCACTAACCACCTAGGTACAAGAAAACAAGTATCAGCACTAGGGATTTATAAAGAACAAATCATGCTGGAGAGACCTGATTGCTTTTTTTAATAGAATTATGAAATTAGTGGATGACGGGAACATGGCGGATTTGATACATTTGGATTTTAGTAAAGATTTGATACATAAATCCTACTCAAAATTAATTCAAATTGGCTTGGCTATGCCACCACATGGAATGAAAAATTGGCTGGAGACCCACAAATAAAGGATAATGATGCATAAAAAGGTACTGTGTTGGAGGGAGAGGTCTCCCTCCATCCCAGGGATCAGCAGTCAGTTCTGCCCTATTTAACACCTCCTGACACGACACCTTCAGCCTGGCAATCAGGAAATTTTGTTGAGAAAGGGAGTGAAATATAGAAGGGTATCTGGGATAGACCAGGTGAAAATAAAAAGGGATGTCAGGAAAAATTCAAGTATTATCCAAACCACAGTATCCCGTCATGAGGAGGTCCCTAGAAAAGATCCTCCACCAGGGGAGAGTGACTGCAGCAGAAACCAAGATGGGAATTTGCAGTGAAGGACAGCAGAAACCCAGCTGGAGCGTTTCGGTAACAGAGCAGCAATTCATCCCAGTATGGAAGGACCAGAAGGCTTTTGCGGTATCTGTCCCAGGCAGGTTTTGGTGGTGCAGCTGGCAGGGGACCTCCCGGAGTCTCTCCTATCGCGTGCTGGAGACAAAACTGCAGCAGGAGATTTTTCTTCCCAGAAACAACCAGTGCGGACACTCACAGTGAAGGCAACCTGATTTGGGAGAAGGGCTTTAAATAGATCCTCATTAATTTTATTTTTTTTAAATGTAAATCCAGGAAAGAAAATGGCAGTAAAGCAAATTAAATGCATTAATAGCAGGCATAAATCCCCATTTTCCTAATGTTTTCCCCTTCTCTATCGCTCAGTCCATTTGCAATTTCAGCTATTCCCCACCTCATCCTCCCGCCCACCCACAGGTGTATGTGGGTGTCCCAGGGACTTTGGAACCTGTAGGCCAGTTCCAGGCAGCTTTGCAGAGGGCAGGTAATACAGTCCTGTACATTTTGTTCCGTTAATTGGCTGACAAAAGAAAGAAATCCAATTAGTGCCCTCACTGTTAAGCACCTCACTGCCTCCGTTAGGCATCAGAGAATCCACACATGATGCAATCTTGAGAGACACATCCGCAAGGAAAATCATGCTTCCCTGGCTGGTCCCACTGCTCAGGAAACTTCGGCTTTGCTCTGACCTCCTTCTTGCTGAAAACCACTACTTATTCCTATTCGCTCCCCTTTTGTTTTGGGTTTTTTTTCAGTATTTTTCTTCTCAAACTGCATTTGTAACAGCCTGCGTTCCTTGCTCTCTTGCATTCTCCCCAGCCTCCTGCCCGTGCCTTGCCATCCTCCCAGCTGTGCTTTCTTACCTCCCTTGGTCTCCTCTCCTCTGGTTTTAAGGCCCTATTTTTGAATTCTTCTCATGTCCCTGCATTTTTCTTCCTGACTTCCATATCACTCCATTTTCACAGTCCTGTCCCACCAAAATAGCTTGCTAATCATATTTTGACACTTGCTAGTGAAACTCCTGCGAACCTTACCCAGATGAGTTACACTAATGGGGTACCCTAACATTTATTGTAGCAAGTGCCTCCCTGTCCAAACTATTGAAACGAAGGAGGGGAGTGATCTCTCTTTTGCTAGAGCAAATAGTTGCAAGCTCCCTAGAGAGAGCTGCAGCAATCATTTTAATAATGTTCTCTTTAAGGCAGGATCAGAGCCATGGAGCATCAGAGCCAGAGGAAAGCTTTCAACATGGCAGAACCAGGAAAATTACACTTTTCCTGCCCTCGTCTGCCTGTCGGCAAACGTTTGGACTGAGCAAGTGTAGAATTACATGAAATCTGGAAAGCAGCGCTTAACACCCTCTCTGGATGAGTGTGAAAGGCTTGGGAAGGTCAGAATAAGTGTTTTACATCAGTGAGGATGTTATAATTATTATTAGGATCTCTGTAATGGCCATAGCTCTCCTAAATGCATGTGTACACCGTGCACGCTGTGGCAGTTAATAGCACTGAGAGAAACCTTCATTTTTAGTGTTCTGTTTTAAATTCTCAATCTTTAACACAGCATTAAAGTGACTTTTAAAAAAATTTAATTCTCTGAATAGTTCTTACAGGTCCTTAAAAAAAGATTAAAATGCCTGGTATTGCACTGTAATTTATTATTATTTAAATTACTAATGCCTGTCAGTTGCTTAGGCGTTTTGTGGGGGGTTTTTTGTTTTTTTTTTTAAAGCCACATCTATTTAATGAAACAAGGCAGATGGCAAGCAGTGGAAGGGCCACTGGACTGTGGCTAAGAAGTTACAGGGTTTGAGCTGTGTTTACTGGATAACCTCTTAACAAGTGTCCTTCCATCGTGGTGTCTCCTTTCCTCCTGCTACTCTCTTACTGCTTCATCTGCTCATAAGCTCTTGAGGACAGAGACTTTCACCTAATTATGTGTTTCCATGATTCACAGCACAATAAGGTTGTGATACTTGCTGAGGTCACTGTGACTTAAATGACTACTGTAATGCAATGGATAACTCAAATTGCTAAAGAGAGACCCTCCAAACACCACTCCAGCCCACAGGCCGGGTACCACACGATTATTTAGCACAGGAATGCTGAAGGCCTTAGTGGAGGACACGAGGGGCCATGCACCACCTTCCCCAGGTGCATATTTTTCACCTGTCTTCACAATATTCTCCAGTGCCGCTAATCCGTATGAAGGATGCTCTTCACAACGTCCTCTTCACAAGGACACAAAACTGACACTTTTTTTATACTCAGTCGATCCATATCTGCATTTGGAAGCCAGAAATTTGGCATGATATTATTAATACAGCAAGATGACCGGCCAGCAAAATAGAGGCATAACAAGCTAGGATCCTAATACTTCCTTGGGCAAAGAAACCAAGATAAAGCAGGAAAACCAGCCGTGTGTCCTCTTGGAGACTTTTCTCCTGGTGTCTGCCGGTGAGGTCCAGTCTCTGGAGGGAGGCTTGATATGGGAAGCGTCAGCAACCCTCACTCAGGGAGATCACTCAGCTCCCGAGCTTCCAGGAAAATGGAAGTGGAAGGTATGGAAGTAAAAATGGAGGTGGGTATGATGGTCTGTAGCTTTCTGCCATTGATGCAGGACTCCTCCAGACTGAAGCATCTGGAAGGCAAGGCAAGCAGCCACTCGCTGTAACAGGCAGTGACCGTAGTTTTCCCTCTTCAGAAGCTGGTGTTACGGAACACTTGCAAGCAGTGGTGGTGTGGGTTTCACCAAGCATCCACCAGAGAGCCTCAGGCCAGGTGGAGTCACCGCATTTGGATGTTTCTCTCTCTGCCTCTTTCTATTCGTGAGGCAGCATAAAAGCTGCCAGCTCACTGGGGCAAGGCAGGAGCAATAAAGCTTTTTGCCTTTTCTCTCTGGGTTTTAGTAAGAGGATTACACATCTCCTCCTTCTAGAATAAACCTCTTTGCAAGGAAGATACTTCTCAAGCCCTCTTTGGAGATCAGTCCCTGCATCAAGACTCCTAAGATTCAAGCCATATCACAGCCGCCAGTAGGAAATGAACCCCCGTTAAAAGGGAAAGGCTTTTACAGCTCTGCAGGACTGCGGGGCTAGGACACGGTATAGCATGGTATACGTGCTGCCACGGCGGAAGGGTCCTTGCTGGGTTCATGGCTGTCGCGGACAGAAAATTAAGGAGGCGCAAGCACAGAGCAGAGTTCAAGCTCCATCCAAGATGACAGGAGACTTGCTGGAGCCTTGGAGAGACGCAGCTAACCCTCCTGCTGAAACAGCTTCACCAGCAGGGACACGTAACCCAAGAAAGAAAAGAGGAAATCTCCTGTAACTTTAACACTTGACCAAAGATGTTTGAAAACAGTACCCAAGCATGCATGAGTGCACGCAATGAGCACGCTGTTAAAACAGAGAAAGCAAATCGACAGCTTTAAGACATAATCATATGTTTTACTACATCTAGCCCAAAGACACGGATTAATTAAGGACCCTTAGAAGGACCGTAACATCCAAATCAGACTTAATCACCAATACATTCCCATAACTTTGGAAACATCAACCAGCAATTACTTCTGCAAGTTACTATGTCTGTTTACAAAAACACTTATGCATTAGAATGGAAGTCTGTGTGACAAACAAATAAAACAGCTCACTGCCACTGACCCTCCTCAGCACCCACTGCGCTTCCCTGCTGCTGAGGCTATCTGGCCACTGTGACACTACAGACCTGCTCTGGCTCTTTCTTGTTTTCCATCTCTCCCATCACTCTCTTTACCCTCCCTGTAGCAGGCATGAAAGTGCATTATTTTTTTAATTATTTTTTGTTTGTTTGTTTGTTTCTTTAGTGTTTTCTATGGCTCCTTTGGTCATCATCTTCACCTGCCTTAACCAATGTGAATCGTTTCAATTTTGCCTAGCTGCCCTCCTGGAGCAAAAGAAACATCCTAGTATGTATGCACATCTTGCTCCTCACCTCAGACCACAAGCGTCCCACCATCAGCGTAGAGAGGGATAGTCTGATTTACCTCCACATCACCTCCCGTCTTTCTAGCTCTCCCCCTCCTGGCTCCACCAGGACCTGTGACAATCACAACAAGCCACAGGAGCTACACCTCTGGATGGCACCCAGAGCCATGGTGACTCCTCAGGTCTCTCCCTACTGCCCACTCCCCACCTCTGCTGGACACAAGTCCATGCTTTGCATTCTGCGTGGAAGGGCACTGGGGAGAAGGGCTGCCGGAGCTTGACCCACCGCCGCTGCAGCGTGCTGCCCTTTCCCTCGCCTTGCTGACCATTTTCATGGTTCTGCACTTTTGGATGGCTGATGGATGCATCACATGTAAACCCCCTGCCCCTCGTACGCATGGCGTTTGCCTGGCTTGCCCAGCGAGGTGGTTGGGTTTTGGAAGCACCAGGTGCAGCTGCTGGGACTGCTGGTTGGAGAAACATTTGCCTCCTGAGCCCGTTAATTAGCACAGTAACGGTAACTGTGCTCCATTAGCCAACCCATGTGGTCAAGTCCCCTCCCCGTCCACCAACCTTGCCCTTAATGAGAGCTGGAAGGGGGACACTCACAAAACACTGCCTCAGAATAATATTCGGCTTTGTCCGCGCCGGTAACGAGAGCTGACAGGATCACTACGTCCATTTCTCTTCTAATTAGCACACTTCCAGCTCAGCCTGAGCCAGCAGCCAGAGAAAAGCGATCGGACAACCGTACCGAATCACAAACACAAAGAGGCCCATTCCCTGTAATTAGGTGAGACAATCCCTCAGTCTTTTCTCGGCTGGAGCTTGCCGGTAAGACTCTCGCTGTTTTGGTAAGTCCCAGCAACACAAGTTACACGTCTCCCCAGGACACTAATAAGCCCCTAATTGTCTTCCGCTTCACACGGCTCATACCATAGGTCTGACTTGGGGGAATTCTTCTAACGAGCGGCAGCCAGCGCTCCCCGCGCTGCAGACGGACGGGGAGCCGCCTCCCGGGCACCGGCCGGAGAAGGGGGACGGGGAGAAACAGCCAGAAAAGCAGCCCAGGCGCTGGGGCCCAGCGCTGCGGCACGGGGCTGGTGGTGGGGCGGCAGCCACCCGGGGCTGGGGACACGGACCTCGTCCACCCTCTCTCCATCACCGCCGCCCACCTCCTGCATGGTGGAAAGCAGGAGTCCAGCTCTCTGCCCGCCTTCTCTGCCCTCGCCTCCGGTGGGACACGGGTTCCTGTGCTTCCCTGCAGAAACGCACCACCCAGACCCAGCATGTGATGGCCAAGATGTGCCCTAAGTCTCTGCTGAGGTTCACCGGGGGCTGCCCTTGGAGAAACGCACCTGGCATGGGCTTTGCTCCAGCGAGGCCGTGGCAATCCTCTGGCTCCGAGTTCAGGCTAGGAAGGAGCACGGGTATAAAGGAGACCCTGGAAGAGGATACGTGCTAGGTCTCACCAGACAGCTTTCCAAAGATACCCACGAAACGACTGAAAACATGAGAACTTCCAGAAGTTGTGGGGTGGGCAGGAGACCCCAGCTCAAATCCCTGAGCAGAACAAGGCAGACAGACACACACTCCCTCCAACTTTCAACCCGACACTTGAGAAACCACCATCAACCAAATTATTTTTTCAGCAAAACATTTCCCCTAATTTTTGACGACAAGCTGATTCTGAGCAAAACATCCCAGCTGATCCCATTAAGGATGCTGAGGGCCTGCAGACCCCTTTGCCGCCGTGCAGCTAATTACACGCTGACCCCTCCTGCAACGGGCCTCGCCAGAAGGGACCGGTCCCCTGCTATCACACGTGCTCTTTGGCTTCGGTGTGCTAAGCAGGGGCAGAGACCAAAGACAGGGTGACAAACTGATCCATGCACAGTACTAGAGAGAGACAGGCACCGGCCATGCCCTGAAAGGCAACTTAGGATGATCGATATATTTATATATAAAAATAAGCCAATTAAAACTAGCTATCACCAATAAGCTATTTTAATAGAGGGGGAGGAAAACAAAATGAAGGCCACAGAACCCAGCACCTGAGCATCCGTGCCCGCTCGGGTCACTTTGCTGGTCTCGTCCCCCATCCTCACGCAGCTGAGGAGCCCCTTCCCACCTTTCCGTACATCACCTGCTGCCGTCCGGGCTGTTGTAGTAAGTGAAAGATGCCAAATGGCAAATGCCTGGTGCTTCAGAATTAGCTTTCAAATTCTGTGATTACGAGGAAAGTTGTATTTTGGGGAGGGGAATCCTCCCTGGCATCCAAATGCCTGCAAGCTCAAAATTTAATTACCCTATATAATTACACCTACTCATCAGCTATTGGCCACAGAGCCGGCCTTTCAAGTGATACAGAACCAAGTCAAGTACTTTGTCCCCCCAGAGATCTGGTCAATAAATAAGGTGCAAGGTCATTCTTATTACCCATTTTTTCTACTAGCAATTAAGTAAGGGCTTTCAAGCTCAGCCCTCTTCCTCTTTTCTGTTCCTTACTGAGGTGTCTATAACAGAGACAGGCAGGGAGCGTTCTGGCTTCACTGGTCACTGATCTGTATTATAGGAATCAGCAGGCAGGCCAGAGGTCAGCCACACAAACCCAACAAGAAAACGCCTGTTCTGTACATGCATCAGCTGCCTGGAGTCAGTCGTCCTGCTCAAAGGGACATGACAGAAAAGGTCAAGTCTAAAAATCGGTAGTTTCAGTGAATGATAAAGTCAAAATGTGAAGAGACCCTGTCATGCTGAAAATCTAGCACAATCTAAATAAAAATGGCATTATTGCACATATTCAGTGTGGATTACACTCTATAGAATAAACTGGATCAGCCCATACTTCACTTAAGCTTTTAAATATCTTTATGTGGACTTCAAATCATTAGTCACAATTGACTTCAGGATTTTGCATTTCACATCCTCCTGAAAGAAACCCAAAGCACTGATGTAAGGATTGGCTCGCAGAGGTAATGCATCTCTAGAACAGCTTCAGTTCCAAGAATCACAGTATTACATCAAACCAAAAGGATCCAGCTCTTTTTTCCTTTCCTTTTCCTCTCTTTTCTTTTTCCTTTTTTTTTTTTTTTTTTTTTTTATTTTCTTGCCTTTTTAAATATCAAGGTTCAACTCTTCTCAGGGCAATGCATATTTGGCATCACACATACAACAGGTTTGGAAGTATTTGGTATGCTAGCTGATGTATATGCTGGGATGTGCACATAGGAACCATGGGGTCTAGTATTTCTGTGGTGGGAAGTTTTTACTATAGTGATTACAGAAATGTGTTCACAACGTTTGCATTTGTTGTTCTAATCACATTTGTTCAGTTCAGAGTGTTGGTTCACGGGAAGTTTCTGTCCAACTGTGATCATGCTGGGCTGAAAATACAGAGGACCTTCTGGAAAATTGTCTTGCAATGAATTATCACTAAAGACTGATTATTTACTGACTTTTAAAAAAGTGTCACTACAGAATGGCATATGAAAATGGAGGTGCAACACTAAGAAGCGAGGATTCTTTTCACGTTACATGAAGTTTGCATGCCGTGTTCAGATAGTTCACTCAAAGACATGACGCATTTCCCCATCACGAGTACCCCTGGTGGCTGGAGTTCTTGCTTAGGAGGAACTCAGCCATGAGGATGCCTGAAACGCCTCTATCAAGACTGGACCTCTGGCGTTTTGAACGACTGCTGGCTCTAGCAGAGTGTATGTATCACTGTGTGGATTTTCTGCAACAGTAATTTGCAAGTTGTCTTTTTCTTTTGATTGCATTATGTCTAAAAATCGGTATCAGCTTATAAGTATTACAGAAATGTTTATGAAGTGTTACTGAACTTGTGGCAGAATAACAGTCCAGGATTTCAGGCCATATGACAAAGATTTAATTTACCTTTTTTACATGCTGCATAGGTTGATGATGGAACTATCTGGTATCACTTCCTCAACATGAAGTGGTTGGCATAATTGTTGTCATGATTTGGAAAAAGTGTTGTTTGCCTAAAACAAATTACTGTGGTTGAAGATGGAGTGGAAGAGATCAGCTGCATGCCCAGGCTGCAAATATAAGTGACGATCCTATTCTTAGAGATATTCAAACCATGATTGAGCCCATGATGATGAGGGACAAAACAGCAGAGGAAAAAATACAAGCTGTAATTAGGACTTAGACACTTCTACAGTATGCTCACACGCTGCAGTTTTGGTTATGCCATCTCAGGCTGTAACAGAAGACAGCTGAACATTGTGAATGTAAGGAAGGTGAAACATAACCATGATACCGAAAACATAGCAGGAGCTGAAAAATCGTGAGTAGTGCACAGACAGCAAAGAAAAAAAGCCCAAACAACTGTTTCTGACGATAAAAGAAATTAAAGGTTCAAAATGGCATTATCAGGTAAGCAGGTTTAAAACAAACAATTACACCCACCCACCCCCACCTTTTTTTTTTTAAATCCTTTGTATAACTGAATTATAGAACTCACTGTCCAGGGGCATTTGAGAGGCCAGAAGTACAGACTAAGACTAAGTACAGACTAAATTAGGACTAAGACAAATTTATGGAGGGTAGGATCTACTGTGGACCAGATTCAACTAAAACAGATTGCTGGATGCTGTGTAAGTTACCCTAAAGCAAAATCAGTCCATGTAAGCCTTTTGTTTATATCCTTACCTATCCTTCTACAACTGTTTGTAATCAAAGCGAAGATTACAGATAAGATGGGCTTGCAATTTTGACTTGTAATAGCACCTTCCATTTTTATGTAACATCAAAATCACTAAAATAAACCAGAATAAGGTTCAAACATTACCTCCAAGTTGGATTAGTCAGTTTTCACTGATCTGCTACTTCTAGGTGATTTGTTGTGGGGAAATGTGAACAATAGTTGTGAACTGTGGGTTATAGGATTGTTCTGAAATTGTTAATTTCATTAATGGCAAAACACCGAGTTAAATGGAGGATCACATTCTTCAATTGCCAGTGCAACTAGAGTTTTATTTTTATAATGATTAACATGACAAACAAGAATTTCTTCTTAGCTGGATTAAATAGAAAAGCATTTGATACTCCAAGACTGAAGAGCAAATAGGCTTTAACAACTGAATACATTTAACACTGGCATTTAAAAGGAACTAAATACATACTGGGTTTCTTTCCAAGAACCTCACAGTACCATTTAACATACCAACACATGAAAACACTTTATAAAGCAATACATTAGCTTGATTAATATTACCAAATCAAGTTTTGGTTTTTTTTGTTTGAAAATACAGAAGGTTATCAGCAACAAAAAGTCACCTAGAATTTCCTGTATAGATAATATACTGCAAAGATGTCAAGAAGGACATCACTAAAGGAAAAAAACAGGGTTCAATGGGGTATGAAAGCCCTTAGTATCATTTGGATATTGCCAAATATTTATTTACTGATGAGAATGGAGCATCCACAGGCCAAACACCCTGAGGTGGTGGCGTGCAGAAGCGTGAAGAGCGTTACCTAAGTGGCTAAGCAAAAGCTTTTGCATCTCAGAGGACTACTTTGGAAACCCAGATGAATTTGCAAGCTTTCCATTTGTTTATTATCAAACCAGAAAAGAGTAACAGATATGACTACAATTCTCTGGCTAACACACAAAAATACATATAAATATTACCAATAAAAAATGCGTCACTGACTAATCTCTACAGATGACAAATACAAAGCCAATAAATATCACAATTCTATAACACGTGTTACTGGCTGCCCTATAGAATAAAAGTAATAGGCATGTGGTAAAAGGGGTTTTTTGTTTGTTTTTAAAATATATATGTTACTAAAAACTACCTAAAATTTGAAATCCCTTACTGAAAATGTCAGAAAATATACATATACTTCCATGCCAGGCTTTTGCATCTTCTCCTATATTCCTTCTCCTTTCAGATCCTAATTCCTTAATGTGTTGGACCAACAAACCTCTATAAAATGCACAAACTCATATCAGTGACACAGATGAAGTATACCATTACGTTATATATGTATATACATATTATATACATAGGATACAAACTTAAAATTGCATTCAAAATGTGTAATTCAATACCTAAAGCTACATCAACGTCAGTTTGCACCAGCAGGTTTTTTCCTCTGTCTCTGAATTACCACTTTCAGCTTCTCTTCACATTCATCTGTCTTAACCCTCATGTTCTCAAGGGATAGAGTTCCTGTTAAGCTCAGCCCTGCATAAACTGTGAAGCACAGAAATAAATCCATTAACTTTAAAATGAGACTCCTGACATTCCTAAATATTCAGTATTTGTGCAGGGTCTTTCCAGGATGCAGAATTTAACTCCTTAAACTTAGTTAACAGGAGCTGTCCATAACAAGCCTAGTTCTGACCGGTAATAACCAAGACCACAGATTGCAAACCAAAAGGTCACCAGCATGTCAGTAAAAAATTAGAGACGTACGTTTGATTAAAAAAATCTCCTCCTCTTTATTGCACACGCACCTTAAAAAGAGTCTCCTCTCTGCAAAGACAGAAAAATGCAATGCTCTAAGGACAGCCTGTTACACATAGTATTTCCAAGCCATTTCTCCTCCCAGATGTGATGGCACGCTGGTAAACGACAAGTTTTGAAAAGCCTGCATGCTAAAAATAACATTCCTAAACAGAGAAAAAACCCTGCTCTTCACCCAATGTTTCGATACTATGTTGTGCTCTGAAAGGAACGTATTTACTTATGCTTAAAATGTTGTTTTCTAGGAAAAGGAAAGAGGATGAAATGAAAAATAATTAATCTCTTAAATAAAACAAGCAGTCTAAACATGCTCCTTACCTCTTCTCTGGGGTGAAGATACAGAAGTACATTAACAGAAGGAAAAGCCATTAAACCGTAAGATGAATAAAGCCCAAAACTGTGCTGAAAGATACCAGGTCACAGAAAATTCTATCTTAAAAATTCTGGGTTTGTTGGTGTTTTGTAATTAAAAACATGACACAATGTTATTTTCAGAAATGTTAAGATTCTGTATAAGCAGACCGTCCTTGCAATGGGGCTAACAATCCTCTTGCCCCTTCTTGTAGCACCAACTGAAAATATTACTGCCTTTCAACTCTGTAACCTTCCTGTTTCTAGCTCTGTAAGAAGCTGAGAACTGCAGCGGACTGACAAAGCTCCTTCTTTGTGTACCAGCCAAAGTTTCTGCAGGGACATTTTCCTTCCTGACACAGTAACATCTCTTTATTCCTTACGGTCTGTCAGTCTCTATTTCACTAGAGAACCATTTAGCGGTGAGATGAAGCTCCTGGTACATCAAAGGTCTGGAGGTCCTCCTTGGAGTACCAGACACGCTTCTCTGAAGGCAGCGAGGAACTGGGCTTTAATGCTCAGACCACACTCAGCTTCTACACTAGAAGCACATGCTCCTGCTGAACCACAGTTACTGGTCAATCCACAGCCCAAACGATGCTCAAATCTTTTAGCACAGGAGCTGCAAGTAGAAAACTTGCATCTAAGGCAAAAGACACACAAAACGTGCTTCATGATGCACACTGGCCAGTGTCAGATCTGCTGTGTGCTTCACACAGGTGCTGCCACTGAGAGCCATCGAATTAAGGGCACTATGGCTGTTCGCTTTGAACAGCTGATTGAAACAGGTAATTCTGTCACAGCGTGTCAGGGCCAAGTCTCCCTGTTGGACACCTTTGGTCAGATGAAATCTGAATTCCAACGCAGCCCACTGCGGTCCTTGTGACCTGTGTATGCAACGTCTCCCCCGTAGAGGGGTGAGCTGTGGAAACACAAAGAGGTCTTTGCTTCTGAAGGTCTAGAGCAAGAGCTTTGTACTTCTTAGCAGTTCTGGGGTTCATCTGGATCCGTGGTATGGAAAATGATCTAGTTGGGGTATTTTTGTCCAAACTCCAGATGTAGCAGCTATTTTTTGGGTTTCTCTAGGATGTTCAGGAATTTCCCTCGAGTCATCTCTCTAGCTGAAATCACAAGGGAGAAAAAAGAAATTAGTATTTTTTAAAAAGCCAAGAAATGCAAACAGTTGTATAATTTATGGATTTTAACCAGGGGATAAAAAATTAGTTTAGATTTGTGCTTATACCAATAGTGAGTAAGAATTATTTTATTTATTTGGTTTTTAAGGCAAAAAATAAATAAAACTGCATTCCATCCTGAATTCCTGACATCCCAGAAATGCAGGCAGGGCCTGGAATCCTCTAAACTCAGCAACAGTTCCCATAGGCTGACTCATTCCATACAATCTATGCTTTCTATTCCTACTGTGTTACGCTCTCAGAGCATCTCTTTTTCTCTGTACTATCCATCTCTGAATCATGTAATCTAGATTTCCATCACTCTATCTCACAGCAATTGTTCCTGGATGTTATAATCCGTCAGAGATTATGGAAC
Organism: Falco peregrinus; assembly: GCF_023634155.1. Taxonomy (NCBI): domain Eukaryota; kingdom Metazoa; phylum Chordata; class Aves; order Falconiformes; family Falconidae; genus Falco; species Falco peregrinus. The sequence goes on from NC_073721.1 coordinate 67,112,837, forward strand.
TCTCTCCATTTCAGGATTATTGGTCCCTGGATGCTATGATCTTCAACAGAAATTAGACAGCATTTTCTCTCTCTGAGCAGTGTCAGTCCCTGGATGCTGTAATATAATGGGGTTTATATTCCTTCAATGCAGTTCATCTATGGATGGTGTAATAAAGTAAAGTTTATAGAGCTTTGGTCTTCTCTCTCTCTCTGCATTGTCAGTCCTGCGATGTTTAATACAGCGAGGCAAGGTTTATATGTCTCTCTCTCACTCTTGGCACCATCAATCTCTGGTAGCTGTATTACAGCAGGGTTTACACAGCCACTTTTCTGCACGAGACACTTCTGACTTGTGAGCCCATAAGCTCACAGGCTGGCAGAGCAGCCCTAATAGTAGCTTTGTCTTGCAATAGCAATACAATGCATCAAAGACAACATGATTAGCAATTGAACCCTAGAGAAAAACAACCTTCCCACCAGTGCTCTCCTTCATTTGTTTTTTTTTTTTTTTAAATAAAGGTGTAAGCTTTGTGCTGGACTGACAGGCATCAAAACATGGAGGCTTTTATTCACAGGATTGATGAAGGCATGCATGCTTCCCACACCTAGCCTAGAGAGACTCTGGAAGGAGATGGGAATTCATTTTCTACTTTATCCATTCAATTCCTGACCTCTCTACTGAGAGGAACAACAGAAATGACAATTAGCATAAAAACTGGAGGTGGGTTTGTTGCTGATGTTGGGTTTTCTTTTGACATTACTGATGATCTGTTAGAACAGAACTGAAAAGGAATAAAAATGTTCAGCTTAAAATACTCAATACACACCCTCAGGTAAAGAGGGTTATTCTTTACCTAAAGGTTAGAAATTTGTGCCTTAAAGCCTCTTTAAATTAGTACCTTCTAATTTGTCTTCCAAAATTGTACCACAAGGTATTGTCATCAACAAGATCCCTGTAAAACAATTAACGGTATTATGAACTGTCTGGTACATATTGATATTCATAGGCTGCAAAGTCCACTGCTGTAAGCGGAACATGTTTCAGACTGGCTGCAAATTCAAGCAGCTCACTCCTTTACTCGCTTGGTTCGTGCCTCCAGCTGTGAGCTGTATCATCTGGGATCCATTCCCAACTCTGCTTCTGATTCACAGCATGAACCACCACAAAGTACTCATTTGTACCTCTACTTCCCCATACACAAGGTAGCTTGCATCTTTCCAGTGCTGCTGAAGTGCCACATGGATAGAAGATGCTGCAGAAGGGCAGGATGGGATTGTTATTTTGCCAGGAACTAAGTTGTTTAGTTCATTTGTGAACTAAATTTAGCACAAAGAACACTATTAAATAAAAAAGCAATTTTTAAAAATTTTCGGCTAGGAATAGATTTTCAGCGCCGGTTCTTTGACACCTCCCTACCTTGCACCATCAACAATGCGTGGTTTTAAAACACTCTTATTGGAGAAAGCACAAAGCTGAACTGCAGTTTATAGAGTGGAAAGTTTTCTGGAGTGCAAGTCCCATATAGGAGATATACGAATGCATGACAATTCTGTTCCCACAAAGAGGGCTGCACCCTATAAATCAGGCAGAGCATAGACTCCTTCTGTGCGCTGAGTGAAATTACTGTGGGTTGGGGGTTGCTCCAGAGCACGTGCCCTCCTGTTCACTTGTCATCGGAGATGTTAACATTTCTGATTAATTCACAGACCTCTCATTTTATTCTTCATTCCTTTATCCTTGCTATCCTGTTCTGCTGCAGCTTAAAGATTCTTACCGACCTGCTACAATAATCACCGCCCGTTTCCCCCCCCAACCCGGTGAAATTGTTTAGTGATGCCAACCGCGCTTTTAATTTGCAAGACATCAGACACAGAGGTAATTTATACCAACATCTGTTCATTTCTGACTTCTGAAACAAACTCGCACATGCTGCTACAAAATCCCATTAGGAGCAAGAGACAGCCTTCTGCTATTCTGTATTCCTCTTCTCCCAACATACTCAGGCTTGCATTGGGGCTTTATTTTTAAAGATATGCCAAACTAAAAAAAGGACCTTACATCTTTGTATATGTATGAAAATGGCCAGGAAATAACATCGTGATATCACAACAACATCAACAACAACAAAATCACAGCCAAACTAAAGGCAACTTTCCACAAACATTAACAATCTTGTTTTCCTTGCTTCAGCTGCTTGTCTTATCTGCTAAGAACCACAGTTCAATGTGTTCCTGGTAAACACAGGCCAAATATGTATTACATGGTATTGCATTCAAACGTCTTGGCTATTCCCTCCCCTTTGTTCCTCTTTAATCTGCACTGGAGTATGATTTGAGCTTGGGTTTCGCACAGAAAAGGCTCTAATATTAGAAACTGACTCCTCTGCTCAGCATTGCTTCTGATAAATGAATTCTTAATAATGGGAAGATCATTTCCAATGGGGCCTTTTGGAGGTTGCTGGAGTGAGGGAAGAGCTTGTGAATGAAGAAACCATCACCCACATTCTAAATATGATTGCAGTCTAAGAGAGACAGTAAAACCTGCCTTAAACAACTACCCAAGGGATCAGCAGAAGCCAGTTGCGTAGCAGACAGAGGTGGATTTTTTAATTAAAAGGTTGGACAAAACTGTAGTGAAAACCTTAGGGATTTTTTTTCTTTAAAATGGTTGCTTAAACCACGGACTTCAAGTGAAGAGAGGGCTTGAGTGTAGGTTTCATTGTACCGGCAAACAGACGCTACAGAGGCTGTGCAGCACGAAACAGAAACATGAATCTCCACGTCAAGTCACGATTTACAACCTTGCCTACGCCGAGCATCTACTACAATAGAAAAATCAACAATGGATACGATCGCAATAGCTTGGATACAAATTAATCTCACCTACCAGGGAGGAGGAAGACGATACCGCAGCCCCTAGAAAAACCACTTTAAAATGTTATCGGCACTGGTTACAGTGGAAATTGAGTGCTTGAATAGACTCTTTCAGAGAAACGTATTGAAAAATGATATCAGGCTATTATAATTAACATGAATTAAGTTTGCTGCCTGGCAAGATCAGCCAAGCCGATCTCAAGAACAGGTATTGGGTAGGAGAGGCTGGGGCTGAAAGGAGAAGGAAACACTTCTACTTGATAGGGGAGCAGAATAAGGTTTAATATAATCTCCTCTTTAGAACTTCAATCCCTCAATCCCGCATTTAGCCTTGTTGCCTGGGGCTCCTTTTCTACTACAATTGTCCCCAAGCTGCCCCTCCGCAGTAAATTTTGTGGTTGCTGGTTGAAAAGATTCAGTAGTACAGATTGATTTCCTACAAGTGAGGAGATGAGGGATTACCAAAAGCAGTCCTGGTTAACAAGATTGGGTGCAGAATCTCCTGCTAGAGCAGCCCACTCTGCCAATGCTTTGCATCCTTTCACTATGACATATGGGTTTCATTACACAAAGATTTTCCCGATTTTAACTTGGAGGCGATTACATTGGAAACTCAGAGCTATCTTTACATCTGTAGCAATTTAAAGGTTAAGTAACTTTTAATCAAATGACAAAGACTCATAATGTTTTTTCCTCGATTGAAAATGAAAACTGCTGTTCCGGATATTCCTTCTGGTGACAATTTAATTAGAAAAAAACACTGGACTGGAGATTGGGGTCCAGCCTGATTGCTCCCCATAAAAAGCCTTCTCACACGTATGACAGCACAGGACATACTGTGTCATAAGGTCTGGATAGCCAGGAAATAATGGAAGGATTTACTGCTATAAAATCAGCAACGAAAACAGTGATTTACACTTACATAAGCAACTTTCATCCAGGAGAATCCCTAAGCAACACACATATGTAAACACTTTTTTAACACAATATACACTTCAATGCAAAAGCACAACACACTTGGTGATATAGTCTACGCAAAAGATGCATGTGACAAACTGTATTTATCACGCATTTATCATAAACATTATACCTTCACTGCTTACTATTTCTGGGCTTATCTAAAAGCCTCGAAACAAAGCCTGTGAGCATCTTCAAATCACAGATATTTTTAAATGAAGCCACCCACTACAGAAGCATTTCTCTGCCTTTCCCCAAGATGTACAACTTACGGGATAAATTTGACTGTTCTCCTCCTCTGACCCGAAAATGTAGCCTTGTTGAAATATAAAGGTCTTACTACTAAAAAACCCTGGAAATACAATTAATGTTCTACAAACAGAACATGGGTTTACCCTGAAATACCTTATAGTATCACACTTTGCATGGTACATTCTTGACTACAAAAGGTTATTTTAGGCACTGTCATACTTTGTTAGCTTATCAGTTATTCCTCCCATTCAGCTGTATTTACGGTAACTAAAGAACTTGGTTTTCAACATGGAAGGATTCCTTTAAAGTACTAATCATGCACCCTCAAACTACTGCTGTTTTAGGACTACACAGAAAACAAAACTAGAAAGGGTTTATTTCTGAAGGACTATCAGTGGAAATTACCAGTTCAGAGCAAAGAGCAGGAATTGCAGACAGACAGTAGAACACTACTCTGGTTTTTAACCCTTCTGTCACAAAGGTCTGTTGCATCAAAAATTATTTCTTTTGTCCCCAGACACAATGTTAGGATAAGACGACCAAACCGTTCTTTTTCTTAGTTGGTAGGACATAAAGGCCTAGAGGAATCTGCCTGTGAGGGACTGTGGGAGTCTGGCTTGACTAGACTTGTGAAAGCCAATGGCAAAGCCACATCTTTTGGAGGGGCTCAACTACTATTGCATTTGGAAGGGAAATAAAAAGAAAAATCAGTGACAGGAGTGGGGGAGAGTGAAGGCAAAAAGGCAATCTAAACCAAGCAAAAATATTTAAGATTGACATTATTACTGAACAGCCCTCAAAGAAAAAAAAAAGAGGCTTATGTCAGACAAGACCAACAGATTATTATTAATCAGCCAACATAATGTGAACTTCTATCAGAGAGAAAGAGATCTGTATGGCCCACTTTCTGTCTTGAGACCAGACCCCAAAATCCTACCACCGCCTCGATAGCTGCTAGCACCGGCTCATTCCTCTTCCTTCATAAAAAGGGCTCCAATTACTCTGCTAATGGCCTATTTCTGTGACGTAATTGTCAAATGAATTGTCTGTGGGTCTTTGACAAATACTTATCAGTGAATGCTACACCAAGCGCCATCTCGGGAGAGCAGCCATTAGTGAAAGCAATGTCGGTCACCTTTACTGAAGGTAGAACTGGCACATGCAGATACTCAGATGCGTACTTCAGGAATGGTTACATTTACACTGAAGACCAGCGTAACCATCTAGCATTCCTGAAACACATTTTTTCAGGTAAGATGACAGAATCAGCACAAACCTCCGTGTGGAATAAGCTTGCATTGCTGTGGCATGTTTCAATAATCAATATCAAAGCACTTGCAAAGTTTATCAAGCTTCACAATATTCTTGAGACATACAGTGATTTAATTCCCATCTTACAGATGGGGTCACAGCCTTAGTGAGGAGTGATGTACAGATGTATACTAAAGGAGTCAGCAACCACGCTAGAATTCAGGCTCTGAAAGATGAGCTCTGTCAAGTCTTGCTGCAGCATTTTAAAATATTAACACCACCCTCGGTACAAAACATCACGGTCCTTCCCTTGGTGAATGAGACAGCAGAATCTGCCCTTACTTCAGCTGTAGTTCAGGAGTCTGGCATGACTTGCTTTGCAATGCCAAAGAAGGTGGAGGCTTGCACAAAGCCAGGCTGTGAATCAGAGCAGGTGAGGCACATGGACCGCTCCTCCCAGCGTGCTAGGAAAACAGGCATCTCTGACAGAGAAGTGGTAAACAGCTGAGGCTGACAAAGTTTTAAACCACTGAAACAGGTTAGCGAGCGTCAGCTAGAGCCTTAAGAATCGGAAGCAAATACCTAATGCTTTCCTGAGTCATGAAATCCTCATGTGACCTCTTTCCACCGTTTTTTTCCACCCACAGTAGTGGTGTTTTATCATATACCTGATAAGAGATCTCAGAGATCATTCAGGATTATCCAGAATGGTGATAACAGATCTGATGCAGATTAAGAGATCCTCAAAAAAATGTTATTGTAGCTATCAATAAATACTAAAATTATATCCGCTCAAAAAAAATTAGAATCCTTCTCTGCAGAATAATTTACCTTGTTCTCCTAATCAGATTTCCCTGCCTTGCCAAAGGCAGTACCATTCTGTTTGCATTCGGTTGCACACAATGATGTTCACAGAGCTTCGAATGCAAAAACTACAAACCATATTCATTCACACACAGATGGGCAAAGCCAGTCAATGAAAACACTTGAAACAAGGGGCAAGGACATCCCTGCCAATGCCCAGGGAGCTACTAAACTCATGTTCCAGGTCATGGATATTAGGACCCGCAGATATTTTGTCCTGAGTGACCCCCCATATTAAAGGAAATTCATACAGTACCTCCCACTTCTAGGAGCTGACTGCAGCCAACATCCTGTGGGGCCAAAAACCTGATCCCTTTGACCCCCAAAGCAAGGAAAGAGTTACATCTTCCCTCTGCGAAGCCAATAAAAACCTCTCTTGATTATAATTTAGATAAGAGCCACTGGATTGAATAATAATGTCTGAAACTCCCCTGGCTGTTTCACCTTGAGACGTCCATCACTGGGTTAAACATGATGCTAATTGCATTTGGATTGATTAATTTCTCTCACTCCTGTCTATTCGAATAATGCTTAACAAAATAATCACAGCACCCAGAGCCAAATCTTCTCCGTCAAAGGAATGAAGCCATCAGAACCAGCAGAGATGAAAGAAATGAAGATGACCCGTAATTACTGCTACGGTGATATCATTACCATATTATAGAAAATGAGTGTATGTGGGGGGAGCGGGGGCTGCGATTATTATTTATTTTTTAATGGAACCTCACATCCCAAGAATACAGATCTGACACAGTGGAGCATACAGAAATACAGAACTAAAAAATTACTGTGCATTAAATTGCAAAATACAGCGAACACTGGGACTCTAGGTACATCAAGTGTCTGACACTGCAAGCTGCTGTTTATTCACTTCACTATTTTTTCATTGCAATAATACTTTGTATATGACTAGCACAGAGATTTAAGATGCCTACATTCCCCAAAAGATCCTCAACTATCTGCAACAGAACTCGCCCATAACCCTGATGCTAAAGCCATTCTCCTTTAATATCATTACTTCGAACACTAGCTTTCAGATTTTAAAACCGCAAGATCTAACTTGATGCTCAAAGAAAAGCTAGCGTGCAAGTAGTTTTTCTTCTTAAATGCTGATTCCTATCTGAAGGCAGTTATAAATTCCAACACCAGCTGCAGCAGATCACTTCCAACCATTCATTATGCTGGTTCTGTAAAGATATCAAATGTATCAAGTCTGGAAGAATTTAAACTAGGATTCGGAAATAAATTAAATTTAAAAAAACAGAGAGGGGGGAAAAAAACCCCAACCAACAACAACCAAACCAAACCCACAACCCTAACATCAAAACCAAAGGCCTTCTGCTCCTTTTATTCTCCAAAATATACTCCCAAAGCTCCTCTCATTTGAGAAACAAATAGCTTGGCAATTGTATGAGATCTTCAGACACCTGTGCACTGCAATTCTAATTGTGGTTTATACAGTTCACTTCTCTCAGTGCTGCTTATGTCTGCCCCCTAGTCTCAGACCAAAGACAAAAAAACCCACACACAACTAGCAGCTTAAAATATTTATTCTGGAATAAAGCCAAGGTCAAATACACACAAAAATTTCACATGCCAAAAATGTCAAGACCTAAGACCAGGTGCTGACTCATGAAGCTAATTAAACAGAAAAATGATGTTTGAGTATTTCGTAAGGCTTAAAGAAATTTAAGTTATGCTTCTAATATTAAAAGCAGTATGAAAGGCAATTTTATATCAAAGTTGAGGATATTTTCAAGTATACCTGAAAGGTAATTTACTAGTGTAAGCTGTCACTGGAACAGCTACAGCTTGGGAGAGCTCTGACCACCAAAATCCACAGATGCTGGGGGCAAGTAGCAGGATAGAAAAGGGGGCACGTTTTAACAAGAAGCACCCTAAATGTTATTTTTTTTTCCTACCTGCTTGTACCAAAAGGAAAATAATCTCTTCCTGGCCTCCCAACCCCTGCAGCGGACCAAGATCTCTTGATAATTTAGGTTTTCCCATGACAGTATCTCAAAGAAGAATCTTCTTTATTGAGCAACGCAGAGAAAGGAGATCAAAACTGCTCAAGAACTCTTGAGCATAAAACACATGAAGAAGCTGGGAGGGCACGCTCTACAATGAATATAAAGCCGGGTATGAAAGGTCTCTGGGGGTGACCAGCACCTTCTCAGAAGGCACAGAGGCAGCAGTGCTGCCCAGGCTCCCACAGAACAGTGTGCCCCTGCCTGTGCTGGGGAGCACGTATTTACTGGTTGGGAGCAAAACAGGCGAACCTTGAAATTAACCATTTTTTCAAGTCTTACCGGTGGCCAGGGCGCACAGGCCATGGCAAAATCTGAGCCCTGGAGCCAACAGGAACAGAGAGATTAAGAGTTATTAGGAGTAGAGAGAATTACATATTTACAGTGCAGTTACTGAAAATAATCGTGTAATGATTATGTAAGTCCCTATATTCCTTTTGGCTAATAATGTTGGGATACAAGCTGTATCGTTATGCAAGCCTGGGCACACAAATCCAATCACAGACATCAAGGCATGTTTACAGGGAGGCTCGCAGCTCTGGTTCTCTGGTTCGGGAATGGTATGGCTTCCTTGACCTCCAAAGCCTCCGTCAGTAGGTTAGCTAATGGCTTGAGCTGTGAAGCAAAACTGAATTTTTAAGCTTAACTTCTGTCAACGAGCTTCAAGAAGAGGTATCTGAGTGAAAGAAGGTGATACTATGGTAGTCTGTATTTATTTGTCCAGAGATATGTCTTTACTTTAAAAAGCAGTCTAAATTTTTAAAATGTTTCTAATCCCAAGATTCCTTATTGAAACATTTTTCCATGTAGATAAATGCAGCCCTTGACACAACAACGAATTACCAATATTGAAGATGTCTATGAAAAAAAGATTCACACTTTTTATGACCGAACAATATTACTTGACTGACATGTGAAGTCAACCAAGGTTCCTTTTGCCATCAGTACAACAATAGAACACATTAAATTACATAAAGGACTCCCATAATTTCCAAAAATCCAAAACCAATTGTATGACCAAATACAAGTAAAAGACAGAAATCTCAGTGCTTCAAGGCCAAAGTCTCAACCTTAGTTAAACCAGAATTATAAAAAAGCAGCAATGTGCAGTTTATGGGCTAAGAAAATACCTTCACAATTGCCCCCATAATTTTATTCTTTCCTCCACATGAATCAAAGGCACTTTCTTTAACGACTGCCCTTATCCCTATTCTCATCCTTCCCAGTATATTCACTGCTTGCTTTAGTCCAGCTTTTTCAGTTGTATTACCGACCAGTTTCATGCACTCTGCCTGCCACAATCCTCTTCTCCTGGAACCAATACCCTGAGCTGAGGAATACTTCCAAGTCCAGAAGAGGGCTCAGGGGATCCAAAACCATCTTTACTAACTCCAGGCTGGTCACAAGACATCTGAGGAAACACACTGATTTAGAAATGTTACAGCTTTTACAGCACCCAAATGCTACTAGAGTCAAGTTCAAATGAATATAGAGAAAAAAATATATATGGAAGAGTTAAGAATCACAGGAAAATTGTTGTTACTCAAGAGAACCTATCACTAGTTTTAACCTGACCTACTTGATAACAGAATTGTAGTACCACTTTGGGCTGTTTGGAATAGATATTAAATCTAAACAATGCCGGCTCTGCTACAATTACCACAATTCAGCTGTTCATGAGCTCAAAGTCAACTAGGCAAGGCCCAGCTGTAAAAGCAGATGTAAAAGATGCACTCAAAAATAAACCCTTCCAGACCCGTGAAAAAACATGGGAACATTTTTCATAAACACCCTCATGCTTCTAGTATCCATGGACTTGGAAGAAAAACGTAAAGACATGATTCGAATACAAGAAGTACAGAGGTATTGGACTCTGCAGAGATCTCAAGAGAGGAGCGGCCAGAAGAAACTCCAGTTTCTTGAAACCCAGAAATGAAGCATACTAGTCAATCGTCATTCCTGAAAAAAGAAGCCAAAACAAAGAAAACAACATTATTCTCCACTCCAGAAGGTCTACTGAGAGCAGCCCAGCAAGCTTTGCTACTCTTTTGCTTCCAAAAAGCCTGCCACGTTTATTCTCAGTCCGTATGCCAGTGGTCTGAGGCCATGTCTACCACTACTTTCTTCTCTTATGAAAACTGAATACAGTGACATAGCTATTATGCTTTAATGAGCTGACTAGTGTTCGTCATCCGTTACTGGAAATGAAGAACAGAGGCACTGCGGCAAAGCAGATGGCAAACCACCTACAAGACAGCTCAGCAAGTAAAGCAGAAGGTGGTGATGGCCATGGGGATCTCCTTCGACTTAGTGACTGGTGAGATTATTCTGAGGGTTGAGGGGCAGTGAAGAAACTCTGGAAGCCAAGAGAACCCAGAAGACTCCATGACCCAGTGACAGTGGGATTATCAGATGTATCTGGAGAGAGGAAGGTGCAGTGGAGTAGAAGAGGTGTAAGGAAAAAGAAGATATAAGGAAAAAGTGGTAAGTGAAGAAAATTTAATCTACAAGAAGAAAACAGATCACATGAGAAGGCATACAGTACAATACCAAACAAGGGAAAACATACAGAATCAGAGAAACATTCAGATTTGGAAGGACCTTGGCAAGTCTCCAGTCAGCCTTCTGTGGAAGACAGGCTGCTCAGGGCTTTAGCCAGTCAAGCCTTAAAAACAACTGTGGATGGAGACTGCACAACGTCTCTGGGCAATCCTTTCAATACCTGACTGCTCCATGCCAAAAATGTTTTCTCTTAAATCCAGTCAGCAACTTTCTTGCTTCAATTTATGACTGTTCTCTCTTGTCCTCCCGCCATGCAGCACTGTGCAGAGCCTGACTCCATCTTCTCAGTAACCTCCTCCCAGGTACTAGCAGACAGCTATCAGGTCCCTGTGAAGTCACCTCTGCTCCATGCTGAACAAGCCCCATTCCCTCAGCCTCTATTCAAAGGGCAAGTGCTCCAGCCCCCTGAATGCCTTGGTGGTCCTCCATTGAACTCACTCCAGTTAACCAACGTCTTCCTCATGCTGGGGCATGGAGGACACCACTGGATGTGGCACTGCAGATGCAATCTAATGGCTGCTGAGTAGAGGTGAACCATCACCTCCTTTGATCTGCTGGCTATTCCCCTGTCAACAGATGTGTATGCAATCCTACATTCCTTTCCCAAATTCTACCTACTTGCTATATTCCTGTTCAACGCTGTTTCCTAGCCTTTGAACCTCCACCTAGCCACTGCTTTGCCTACTGTTCCAGGAAACTGGAGCACCACAGTCAAAAAGCTGTGCATTTCATACCCTTAGACGGGAGAGGAACTGTTTGCTCCTCCAAGTTTTCTATGCATACATTAGTAAACAAAATTTGTCAGCATTTTTTTAAATGTATATGTTCTCTATTCTCAAGCAAGCCAGGTACTAGGCTTGAAAATCTTGAGGCAACCCAGAGAACTATCTGTGGAAAACCAAACGACAGTTTGGCCTGCTACCCAGAAACATCCATCACCCAGCCTTTTTCTGTTGGGATCTGTGTTGAATGACGTCTTCTGCAGGTTAACAATTAGTTTTTAGCATAAGGGTCCTGTGTCATCGTCATCATCTCCCCAGGAGACAGAAACAGGCTGAGTGATTTTTAGATTATATGCTCTGATAAGATACAGGCTCCTGACTCACTGTGTGCTTGTGCCATGCAGGCCACCTGCTCTATGGAGCTGCCACCATGGACACCCTCAAAAAGGTTTAATAATGATGTTCTCTCCAGAGATGTAACTCAGATCATGCTCTGCATTTACATTCTCTATCACTGACTAAAATCTTGTACATAAAATTCTATCAATTGATAGGATCTAAGACTAGTCACTAAAAAAAGATTGTAGAAACGTTATTCCCTATTAAACAAGATCTGTCAGGTCTGTAGTCATAAAAACTGTAAATGAACACAGGAATTGAAAAAGCAGGGCAGATCAGTGATTTACCCAAGCAGGTATCCTGTCTGACTATACTAAATATCAGAAGCATCACAGAAACAAAACAAAAAAACCAACACCACCCCCCAAAAAAAACCCCAAAACCACAACCCCCAAGGAACCCCATTATAAAGACATATGGAATAATCGCCTTCGAAAGACTTCTCTTCCTAAGCGCTTGTTTTGTACCCTGAAGCAGTTGATATTTCCTATTAATTTTGGATTTTATACTGCTCTAACTAGAAATGTTCTCATCATCCATTTAATTGCCTGATTCCTTTTCCATAGCTGCTAAGTACTTGGCCTGGGGAAAAAAAATAAAATTCCCTATGTGGCAGAAAGTTCTGCATCAAATCATTCATCGTATAAGAAGCATTCCTTTTTGCTACTTTTAATCTGACGAGCTTCCATTACTTTTTTCCTGCATTCTCCCCCACTTTCTTTTCATGGTTGGGAGTCAATAGGAATTTTCAATTTATCTCCTCGATTGTAGAGATGTAAAATAACAACTGCGCTACCTTTCAAAATCAAAGAGATTCACTTTTTTTCACATTCTCATGAAGAAATCTCTTGATTTAAAAGCAGCTCTTGAAGTGAATGGTGTATTTCACACTATCTCAAAATTATTCCCACCCAAAGACTGCCTGAAGTGACAGAGTATCTGAAGTTACAAAAGAGAGAACGAGACTTACTTCCTTTCTGGGGAAAGATTATGGAACCTTATGCAGAAATATAGGTGATGAAGCACAAACAACTATTAATGTCAAGCAGAAGAGGTGGCAAACAGCACAATAATTCGTTGTGTCTTGGGATACACTCAAGCCTGAAGACGTACAGGGGCAAAGCAATCTGCTCTGCTTCACCATGCTGGGCACTGTGCTTCCACCTGGCTGTTCCGGACCATCCCAGGAGCTCAGGAGGCTTGGGGGGCTCGCGCAAAACATGGTTAAATGCTGCCACATTCACCAGCTGCACACAAACTTCAATTACTTTGTGTAGCTATATTCTCCAGCAAGTTCAGATAGATTTGTCATGACGATTCTGCCAAACCGCAAGTTTTGAGCTCAGAAGCATCACAATATTATAAAAAACCCTATACTTAGCAGTTCAAGTATAAAGAGCTATCAAGTGAAATTGGCCCAAGTACAGATCCTTGTGTCACCACCTTCTAGCCAACTTATGCCAATTATCTTAAAATCTATGCTTTCCAAACCTATCAAAGTGACAAACCTTTGTTAAGGAAAAAACCTGCATCAGTGTAGTTTAACTAAAACTTTGTGATTACAAATGCATACAAAGATCATACTTAGTTTGTTAACTTTCTCAGACTTACCTAACCAGAAGTAAAAGCAAATTACAATTACTTTACAACTTCTTGAAAAAAAAGGGTTTGCTATTTACGTACATGACATAAAACATTTACAGATATTACAGCCCCTCAAGCAGCCTGCAATATATACAGAAAGCGAGAGAACGAATTTTCCTCTACTCCTTCCCTTCCATTTTATAACAGATGAAAAAAGCAACGCTGTGACTAACTGCTGCCATGTTTGATCTCCAAGTATGTCCTCTTCTGTTTCTGATAATAGTTCTGGACGATATTATTTGTTTTCAGAAAGCATTATCTCAAATACAGCAAAAGTTGTGTCACTTAAGGTAAAGTTTTCTTCAATATATACAATTACTGGGCTAGAATGACAGCATTCCCTAGAAGACAGCACTTTAACGTGCAAATGGAAACTTCGTTTCTAGGCCTGATGCATTCCCTCCTGCTATGCAACATCTCCATCCATCCCTCAGGTTCCCATACACACAAATTGTTATATATCCTTCTCTGTCAAGTTCCAAGATTGAGGGAACAGAATTATTATGAAACAAGGAAATCCCATTTTAATCTCATGAATAGTGTTTTATATCCAAGGTTTAGATCCATGCCAACTAAATTAAGGTTCCAGACTGAAGTGTCTTAAATTGAGAACCTCATATAAATCTACAGAAAGATATAAATGCCTCCAAAACAGCAGCTCATCTTATTTAAGATCTGACTGCCTCCACAGTTTGGGGTGATTCTATTTCTGATTTGGGGGGTCCAGGTAGGTGTCAAAATGTAACAGCTACAGACACTGGTCCCAAACGTCAGGCATATCTTTTTGTGGCATTTCCTAGAACAGCTTTCTTAAGCAGTTGGTCAAAAAAGCCTTGAACACTCCTGCAGAACACTGGTTTTATATCATCAAAGCCCTTCAAGGAATACTCCGCAAAGTTTATTTCAAACATATCTGTTATTAGGACATATCATGCTAAAGTGGAGGAAGCCAACATGTTCAACAGTGTCAATAAAAAGAGAAGAAAACAGCCAGGGTGCTAACTTGACAAATACCTTTAAAGAAATACAGCTAGCTAGCAGTGCTGATGTATGTCTTGAATAATTATTTTGATGCCTGGAAGTTCTTGTTGTTGATCAAGTACACACTCTGCTACATGGTGTACAAACAGAGGACAAGTTATTTCTGCCCCAGGGAGCTTAGGAGAGACACTATATAAATACAGACAGACAATAGAGGTACACAGTTAAATGAGACAACACTGAAAAGTATCATACTTACAACACATCATCTTAACAGTTATCAAGATTTCTACACATGCTGTACAGCAGCTGGAAGGAGGGTGAGCTAGCTCCCTGCATGTTTACAGAGTATGCCTCAAAAGTGTGCAGGGAAACCAGGTTCTTAGAAACCACAGCAACGGCTCATAGTAACTTGTATTCTTGACAGACTAGAAGTGTCTGCTTTCTTCCTGTTACTGGAGGCAGTATATTAGTTAAAGCACAAATAAAACCATGAAGAGAAAGAAAAGTGTATGTGGAGAAATGTATGGAGATCTTGATCAGTCAAAACAATGAGCTCATCTTTGCGAGTGGATTAAGGTTTGCTAAGATCAGAGTAAAAGATTCAGGGAAAGGTGTAATATTACAAGAACTTGGATAAGAGCTGTGTGGACAGATAGGAAAGATGTTATTCCACAGGTGTTATACAGAAAAAAGGAAGAATATTTAGATTATAGCTTGGATGCCTGGACTTACTGGAGAGTCAAGCATTATACTTGGTCACAAGGCTAAGTGAGGGACAGAACAGCAGCAGTGTTCACGGTCATCAAAACACGAACCACAGACAATTTGTCTGGATTTGGAGGAGGAGAGTGTAAAAAGCTCCAGTTTTCCACATCTACTCAGGTCCTCAGATATAAAAGAAATTAAGGTGCTGGTAGAAGACATTTTTAATCCAGTAGGTTCTAGACAGGTAACAATGTTCCTTAGCTCTCAATGCCGTTTAAATACTCTGAAATGGGTATGTTGCTAACTTAGTCACAATACAGAGCAATACATAAACAATACGAGGCAAACAAAGCCATGCTACATAGTCGTGATGTAGGCATTCATGCTGACTCCACATGACAGCTGTTTCATGTACACAACTTCTATAATTTCTTTCAAATTATTTGGCTGCTCAGGAAGAATAAAACACTACCTTAGTACAGTAATGCTTGTACAGAAATTATATTAAACAGCATATTTACTGAAAAGAAAGAAGATTCAAGAATACAGAAAAGACAGGAAACAAAGATAAAGTGGTACAGAACTGACGTTTTCATCATGCATAGTAAAGATTTTTCACTTCTCAGCTTAGTTGCCATAGCCAGTTACCATTTGAATCATTACACGACATCTACATCCCACTATCCTCACAATTTAATTAGAAGCTAAGTGATACCCACTCTAAACATCACCAGCACCCACAGTACCGCCTCCTCCCAGTGACCCACATGCAAGGGGCCCACAAACCCCTCCTGTCAGCAGCCAAAGAAACACCCATCACTGGGACAGATGCTGTCACTGGCTTGCGGAACTTGTGCCTTCTCTAGGAATCCAGCAGCAGGTCTGAGCTAGCGAGTACAGTAGGACTGCTCCAAAGGATGAGTGCTTCACGTTGCTTTTGGTGCTGAGCTTATTGAAAGATCACTGCTTATTTGCCCACATGACACAAATACCACGATGACTGGCAGACAAGCAGATGGACAAACAATATAAGTCAGGAAAGAGAAGACTACTAATAGGGCTTGCCCAAATGCTAAATGTTTCGAGGAATACTTTGAAACACTGAAAAGGAATTTTGTTGCAGCGTACACCACACCAGCCTTAAATTCCTTTCTCATTAATCCATGGGTGTGTTGGCTTTTGTTTTACCCACTAGGCAGGGGGCACTCAAAATCCTCATTAGGAAGTGATCTGCAGCTATGCACCAGAGAAGAGTACAGCCTGTAGGATTTCAGATTTCAGCTAAGGCATTGCCTAGCAAGAAGACAGAGCAGTAGGTACATTTTCAATGCCATCTGCTGGATAAGATGGACAACTTTAATAGGGGAGAAACCACTGCTTTCCATCTATCGTCATCCGCACATACCAACAGTTCCCTCCTCTTCATACCTTACCTAAACAGAGATAAAAATGAAGTTGTCTTAATAAGAACATTTTATTCCCCACAGTCTGCCAAAGCATCCAAGAAAACAAATAAGCTAATAGTTATGAAAACATCTGGATGAATAAAAATTACTACATGTTACTCCTGCTGAGAATTCAAGGGGTTCTGACAATGGAAAATATCTTAAATTTGATGAGAATACCTGATGCCTAGGTTGCAAAACATATTTCTGCACTGGGCCCATCTCATTTCTCATCCTAGAACAGCTACTACTTCTTTCTGAAAGCAGCAGTGACAAAGTCACAAAACAAGAAGGTTTTTTGCCTCTTGCCTAAAGAGTATTTTTCCCATTGGAAAGACCAACAACTGGCAGAGTTCACTCAGCTAAAGGAGTAGAAACAGACTTGTACGTCACAATAAAATGGAACAGACCACTACTCTTTAACAGACAGGTAACTTCTACTGATAACAAGTCCAACGCAGAAAATACCCTAGAATTTGAGAACAGGTATTTATTAATACAAGGTGAATAAAAGGTTGGATTCATCCTGAAGATGAGGAAGAACATTCTGACTTCTGTGAATTATAACTTATATTCTGGTCATTCAAATTGCAAAGCTTCATTAAATGTGTCTCAACTGACTGCAGAAACCACTGATGATACAGATATCCATAATTTCTCACAAAGCACATCTGGACACATTCCTCCTGTGATAGTATAACCAAGGAACTTCATGAGGGTCATTCCACCAGAGTCTCCAGGTCTATCCTGCCATTTAGACAGCTATTGGGTCACGTGGATTCAGTAAAAATTCAGGGATAAACATGAAACGGAGTCTGGCATGAGGCTGATAGAATTCATATATGAGATGCAGCAACAGATTGCACTCCCAGGTCCTCAAATATGAAAATTGTACTTGCTGACGTGAAAAAACAACAATTGTTAATAAACAGATATTCTGCTCTTCAACGCTCCATATGGCAGTCTGATGGATTAAACACCAGCAGAGTGTTGATCACTCTAAAAGCTCATATTGAGATGATCTGGAAAATCTGTCTATCTACAATTTACGAATTCTGGTTAATTTAATTAAAATGCTGCATCACTAAGTGCCTTAATATGTGGAAAGCCATAAGCTTGTGAGGTTCCTGGCACATGCCTGCTTTCAGAAGAAGCTACAGAACAAATTAGCAAGAGTCTCCTTTTTAATTCAGGATATACAAAAGGAGGACTCCTGAGCTAGAAAATCAGTCTAAGCTTACATGCAGGGAGAGCAGAAAAATCTCCAAAATAGGCAGAGGGATAGGTGATACAATAAGGCTAAGGATGTCAGTAGCATGAGAGAAACAAGAACATAGGCTGTTAAGGTACTGGTGACTTCTTTGAAAGGGGTCAGCCAAGGTTAAAGAAAACTAGATGGGTTATAAATAGTTAGACAGAAATGGAGAAAGAGGTCTGAGGTTCAGGAGAGGAACTGTCCTCTTGCAAGGGGACAAAGGCCAGGAAATCCCAAGAGAGAAGGAGCCCATGATCAACATGCTTGGCCAAAGGTAAACCCAATGCTGTAATATACCCTTACCAAGGGAGCCTTGAGATCTGACTGCTTCTTAAATCGAGACTGCCTACAGCACATACAGAATCAATTACTGCAATTTAGCTAAGGGGTGGTACCTGTTCATTTTCAATTTGGTGCCGACGCCATGAAAGAGAATCCTTGCGGCTGAGCCAGCTTAGAAATTTTTTTCCTTGCTAGAAGCATGGCTGGATGAAAGAATACAGATATTCCCAACCAAAAAAACCTCTGACAGGAGACAAGTGAGTAAACTTCTGGGACGTGAAAGCAGATGATAAGTTTGGGAAACAGATAGAAAACCTTTTCCACATCTGTAGCAGCTCTGTGTTAATGAAACCCAAGACATTCCCAGGACATTCATTACTGTCTCTGGAATGGACCCATGTATATTAATTTTCTTACACTTAATATCTACTTTTGTTTTTCCTAAACCAAAAAAGACGATGCTGGCTTAGTTGTTAGCAGCTGAAGCTGAGGATGCAGCATCAAGGGTTTTCCAGGCATGACTGCTAAAAGTTGAGGAGTCTGAAAAAATTAAGTGGTGTTATCAGGGAACTGTCCCAGAAGAGCAGACAGAAGTCCTCATGTTACACTACTATCTCAGTCCACTATAATTCAGCAAAGCATAAATCCTTTTTTCCTTTTTGCATTCTCAAAAATATCTAGAGTAAAGAGAAAAATTTCAAGAAGGAAAGAACAGAAATTTTCCCTAGGAACACATTAGTTTAGGTTCATTTCTTGTTAAGAAACGCTAAACAGAAACAATTTTGGATTTTGTCATGCAGAATGATCATCTTCCTTGGAAAAAGAGGAGTAGCCTCTCTTATATGGCAGTTGGTCCCCGACTTGTACAGGTAGGTGAAGTTTTACCTGCAAAACCCAGGAGGATCGGTTGACTTTCTGCAGCAGAGGATAGGGCATGCGAGGAGGCTATGATGAAAGCCTGATTGCGTTCTGCATCTAGCACAGCATTATAAAGGAAGACTGTCACACATTAAAGGCCACTTCAACTGTGTTTCTACAGCTTATTGCATGACAAGAACAAACATTGACATTTTACAATGCACACCCCTATACTAATCTTTCCTATAATGGTAGAACTCAGAAAAATTGATCTGGAGTAAATAAAAAACAAAGCCATGTGCTTAGAGAATAAACCCCATTTTAAAAAAGCCCAATCACATTTACATTTCGCTCTCCAGTATCATCTCTATGCTTCCTCTAGACTATTTCCAACTACTTCTCAGGACGTGTGACTGAGCATGCTGGAGCCAAAGTTAATTATTTCCATATTGAAATACAAGAGTACTGATCTTCTATACTATTAAAACCCTAAGAAGAAGTGCCTAAGGCAGAAAGCAAGGCGGGAAATAAAACCTTCCTTCCCCTAAGTCTTCTCTGCTTCAGAGAGACCAAGCAGCCTGCTTTCAAAACAAGAGCAAGTGATATAAGCAGACAAAAGCAGATCTGAAAGGTGAGCAAACCCCACAAGCCACACAGTCATTATTACTGTGTCGACAGCACACTTGTTAAAAATGTATATTTCAATTTTCTGTATTGCTAAAGGTCCCAATTTGCCCACGGATCTAGCTAAGCTGCCATTTTCTACCACGATAGAGTCTAATCTTTATTTAATGGATTTAGCATCTATCTTCACTAGAGTGGTCTCTAAGGGAAAGGGGAGGGGAGTATGAAGGGGCATGAGGAGATGATCAGAGCCCCCCTCTCCTTCATCCATCCGGCGCTCATGTTTGTGTTCAAAATTCAATTACCTCCTTATTGATACTTCACAGAGATATTTAAGCTGCAAACATGAAGCCCTGATTTCCCAGGGGGCCATGCCCCTCTCTATTTCACTGCTCTGCTTCCCCCAGGGTGAATTCCTGAGGCGTCCATATTAATAGGTAATCAGTCACAATTCATTTATTAAACAGCTAGCAAGGTTTATCAGCCTGCCCTGATTAGCCGGAAGAAGCCACTGAATTCCTAATTTATTTATGGAAATGTAAGTGTCTTTTTGAATTCCATTCATGAAAGACAGGGGTGCCATGGGTCTGGCACAGTGAATTCTAGCAGGGAAGCAGCAGGCAACCCGGAGACTGAGGACTTTGCAGCTTCAGCCCGGGAAATGCACTATGGTGACCCTGGCGTGATAGATAGATTCAGGGCCAGAACCTCACACGAGCATTCAGAAGCCAGCTCTTCAGAGAGCAGGAATTGCCATCCCTTGCAACTAGAGAATTACCATCCTGATGGCTCAGGGTGTGGACGGGCTGAAAAAAAGTTCTCTAAACAGAGCAGGTCATGTGGTGAAACTGGGTCAAAATAACAATAAAAAAAAAACAGAAGCATTTTTAAAAGTCCGAATAAAACATTCGGAACAGTGATGAAAACAACTGCCAGGTAACACTAATATATGCATTTGCATATGAAGCTCAGCTTTTTGAAAACTGCAGACTGTTACAACCTTTTGCTATAATCATTTCAACTGATTTTAAAATACAACAGACACTGTCACTGTACTTTCAAACTGAGACACGGAAGCTCAGTGATACTGCTGGATTACCAGAAAGTGAAAACAGCAAACAAATGAAAAAGTCACTTTTCCATTGTTTTAAACAGAGAAATGGAGCACCCAGTAAAAAACAGACCTTGAAGTGAAAAGACTTATACATGCACTTAATACATCTTAAGGTAATTAAGATACAGCTTCAGATAACATAAAGCTTATATACAGGCCTCTGAAGGTTCAAGGCTATCACTGGTGAAAAATCACTTTCTTTTTATCCCTTTCAGCTGCACAGAGATCTCTGAAACTCATGTTCACCTGAATTCTACCCACCATAGCTACTTCACCATGTAACAACTAGGAAAGATTATAGAAAATGTTTGTTTCCTTTTTTTCTCCACACAAATTTGTGCCAAGTAACTTTCACTGTATCCCCCCCTCTATGTTTAGTGACTTTTCTGAACTGCTCAACTGGGAAGTAAACATAGGGATTGTATTTTTGAAGCCTCCAAGCAAGCAGGATGTCCCTCAGGCAGATGCAAAGCCAGAAGAGTATTTTTAATTCATTTTTTCCTACATTACTTGTATCTCAAAACTGACAGGGTTTAACAACGTACAGCGTTATATGGAATATAGACATAAACATGTTTAAACATACTGAGAGCACTTCTGTCACACTAATTCAGTATGCCACTCCATAATATTGTATCTAACGGAAATTATTTCACTTCAATCAGAATTACTTGAAAAATTATTTCAAAAAGCAAACAAAAATCTTATGTAGTTTAAAACTGGCTACACCTATGTTTACCCTCTGAATTTGCAAGCACAAGCTCAATAGTTGCATACAAGGGTTTAATTCACTTAAGATCTCATTACACAGAAATTTCACTAGTGTATAAAAACCCATATAAAATCCCCATTTCGACTAAACTAGCACAACCCATATCCTTAAATAAAAAAGATATGATTTCCTCTCAGATGACAGTGGTCAGACATGAAAAGATATAGTACGTGCAATAAATACATCCAAAATGCTAGGAGGAATGAGTGTTCAAATTCATCTATGACCAGAACTTGTGTGTTGCAGGTGTTTGCAGTCAGGGATGGCATGGGGAAACAATTCCTGGAAGAAGCATCTTTTCAGTGCCTGAAAAAGTAATCAATAGCTTAATCGTTATTAGTTTGTGTTTTATGCAGACAAGGGTAATTCAGCAAATTTTTCCTACTACAAAAAGTAGCTCCAAGAAGAAGGGGAAAAAAGAACTTACAGGAAAGATTTCTCAGTACCTTTCCTCCATTGCACAAGGACTTCCACACTGGCACAGCCGGCAGACATCACAGAATTTTACAACAGGCCCAAACACCTAATCAAGATGTAGCTCTCAACAGGCAGTTTCTCCAACCCTCATTGCTCAGGGAACTGCAAATGCTACCAATGAAAGTAAAACCACCTGTTCCCCTCCTCAATCTAGCCATACCTCACCTTTTCCCCCTTCAGCTGTAAATTCACAACTGATTTCAAGTGAGGGCTTTGCAGAGTACACAAGACAGAACTCATCACAGACCAGGACACTCGTGCATGTCCTTACTGGGGAGCACACTGAGCACCAAACTCAACATTATTTTCACTCCCTCAATACATAAGTTCCTTACCATACAGAAGACTACAGCACCATCCGTAATGGACATCCAACCCATGCTGCCCAAAAGTATTGGAGAATATAAACTGTAATCACATTGCACTTATTTCTAGTCTTCACAGGTGGTATTTCTAGTTATTTCTAGTCTTCACAGCTTTCAAAACACAACCAAGTGAAAGCAATGCAGCACTGGCTTTCTGAAACCAAAGACAATTCCTCCAGGTGATGCAAACTGTTGTCATTCATGTCAGTAGATGTTCCTTCTCTGGTTCTGTTTAAGACATCAGAGTTTTGCACTGAAATTATTACACAACGCTGCTTATGTCAGCACACACACCCAATGAAAGAGCTTACCTACTCAACTGCCTTGCATTCATATCCACATGTCAACTCCCCACATGTCACCCGCTAGCTTCCCAAGCCATCAGCCTCCCAAGCCATCGGCTTCCCTCATGCAATGCACTGTCAGTACAAAACCACACATTTGGAAAAGCAAAACTACAAAACAGTACAAGAATAGAATTTAGTACTATAACAGAGAACGCATCATTACAATCTTTTAACTACTTGACTCACTTTCAAACTAACCATTTTAAAGGGCATTTTAATATAACCAAGCCTGATACAGAATTCCCAGTTGAACTCAGCATGATACTGCACATGCGCCAAGGCAGAACTGAGACTGGTGTTCCTGTGTAACACCCAAAGGAAGGGTTTGGAAATAAAACCCTGAAGTATCATATAGGTATTCTTTCCTTTCTAAATGCCACTTGATACAACTTGATGACAAATGCCTATTACTCTGCTGAAAATTACTGTTCATACTTTCATCCTCTCCATTTCAATACATTTCATCTAGTCATCCATCTTACACATTTATTTCTAATGCTCCTGCAACAATGCCCATATACTTCTAAGGTTACTACAGTAACCAACTGCATGGCTACAATAAAGGCTGGGATAATTATTTCCTGTCTTTCTTGCACACACATGCAGTGCTGATAACATCACACTTCTAGTGACTTACACAACGAACTTCACAAACCACACACACAAAAATAATTTCCTACGCTACTTAAATGCTGTAACTTAAGTGACAATCATTTACACCCAGATCAGAACACAATTCAGAAAAAAAAATGAGAATCTCTAATTGACACTGGAGAAAATTAGACACTAATTGCATTTGCTGTATTTTGCTGATGACAATAGGATAGTATTTGCCAAAAAAAAGTATTACGAGTTCTTTAACGACCAACAGGTTGTTAAGACCTTTGTCATGCAATTCATTGTAAACGTAACATTTCCAACTGCAGAGAGCCCTCTAGAGCTACCACAGGATAACAGTTCAGCAGACCACCGGGAGAAGGGCACCAACACCACTTTATTGCAACACTTGGGCTCTTCACAGATTCCCCTCCAGCTATCAGATTTTACCAGGTTCAGTAGAACAGAGATTAAACCCTACAGTCACAATTTCGGACTAACGTCTGTTGAATTGCCACTGAACCTAAAAAACTAAAATGTAACGATAGGTTTCAGAGACATTGTGCAAGGTCTTAAAAGACAGACTTGTATTAGTTATGAAACAGATCTTTGTAAAATCACCAAATATCTGGAAAGCCAGATTTTACATGACAGTGTATACTCACACCAAAATAATTGGCACTTTGTGCAGTTTAAACGCTATTTGGAT
Source organism: Falco peregrinus (assembly GCF_023634155.1). Classification (NCBI taxonomy): domain Eukaryota; kingdom Metazoa; phylum Chordata; class Aves; order Falconiformes; family Falconidae; genus Falco; species Falco peregrinus. The sequence continues at coordinate 67,136,907 of NC_073721.1, forward strand.
ATATGTCTCCTAGCACAGAAAGCTCTGCATAAGGAAATGCTCTATCAGTGTAAAATAATTTCGACACAGAAGATATATTCTGCTGAACTTTATCACAATAAGCTTCACCAGCTTTCACTACAAGTGCTCAAAACAGAACCCAAGCAAAATCTGTTTAACTGGTTATTAGACACTTCTCAGTTGCCACCACTCCTGCGCCTGCACTGTAGCAACCCATCAGTAAAAATACCTCCTTAAAATTAAATTATGAACTGACAATCTCTACTTATGCAGCACGGAGTTTCCTATTCCCCTCTCCCCAATTACAGTAAAGAGTTGTAACATAAATCACAGGAAAATAACTGAACTGTATCCTTTAGCTCTACTGTCAAGACTTACAACTGTGAGAAGCAGTAAGCACAACTTTATTCTCTCCTCATTGTGATCAAAAATTTCTGCAAGAATAAAATTTCTGAAAGAATAAACCCACCCATTTTCTCAGAACCAAAACCCATCAATACATAACATTTTGGGACTGACAACTGAATTACAGCATGCCAACCACAGGTTTGGTTCCACATTTTAAGAGCTTAAGTTAACCACTGAAAGTTATGAGCTTAACTTTCTGTATGTTAATTCATCAGGCTTAATTATGATACCAGTTTGCAGCGTGCTCAGGGAACAACAATCTCTTGGACACTTTAAAGAACCCACAAACAGCCTTCAAACATGCTTTCATGGGCAAGTATAAAGTAATGTTTTATTACCAAAATAAATTTCTAAGAGCCAGCACTTCACTAGAGGGGGGAGGTGAAGAACAAACTTGCAATGAATATGATGAGAAGAGGTAGTATGTTTACTCTGCTGGCAACGGCATTAAGCACCCTTTTTTGATCTCCAGCTAGAACTCAAAAACCACAGCAAAACGCTCCTGTACAGATGGAGACAATCCAAAATGTCTCAGCACCTGGCCAAATTCACATTAGGATTAACAATTCACAATTAGGATTTTTAATAGTGAAGTAAGCAATAGGTATGTAGTAAATTCTCCATCACTATTGATTTGGTTTAGTGAGGCAGGATTATTTTTTTTTTCTAAAAAAGACAGTTTTTAAACAAGGGAATTCAGGCCAGAAATTGATTCAAAGCAGCCTCCTAGCCACATGATCAAAATTTTTCTTGTGACTTTCGAAACTGTAGTTCTTTCCCACAGCTCAGGCTAGGTCTCATTTACTGGCTCCATTTCCTAGAGTGGCCTTTTAGGATGCTCTGAAAGCGTTGGAAATAACTGATCTCTTTAAATTCTAGTCTTCTCAGAAGATTGCCCTTAGGCCTGAAACCAAATAGACTTATACTTACAGAGTAACATATGAATAAGAGCAACAAAACACTGTTTTCAACACTCAGATCTATAAAGTGGCTGGAACTAATTAGTAGGATCCATTTTAACTTATCCTGAACTTACTAAGATATTTTATGTTGACTTCAGAGGGGCCTGAACTGAGTCATCTAAATACAGAGCTGAAACAAAAATCAGACTTAGTATCAAAAAATGAGGTTTGTTCCCTTTCCCTCCCTGCACATTTCTGTCCTACCATCTGACCTCTGTTCCCTATCTCTTACCTGTTCCATAGTCTCATGATCAACCCAGTATTAAAACCCCTACCTTCAGCCAGTCTATCCTTTTATCTCACAGTATTATGCAATTGCTACGTATCTGGTAAATATATACTTCCAAGCACCCTTAAAAACTAGGATGAACAAAATGTTTTCCATTTGACAAGGTCTCCTCTTTCCTATCTCTTTTCCAAGCTCCCTGTGTTGGTCACTCAGCTCTGTGAATAAATCCATTTCCCCCTCACAGCTTCCTCAAGCAGTAGCAACAACATGAATTTCACCCTTACTCTGTCCAAGCCAGCACCAAGCCAGAGGAGGAGACCTGTTATTTTTACTCTATAGACTCTTAGAAAAGACCAGCCTTATAAGTAGCAAAGTAAGCCACAAGAGCTCTCAGTCCAGTACAGTATCACACTAGGTCCAACTAATACATGAGAAGCCCTTTTATAGCCATTAAAGTTAGATTTGTTTAATGAAAACGAAATAATAATTAAAAAAAAACATCAACCCCAGAGCAACAATGAAATTGACCTAAAGAAATCTGTAAGAGGAAATAAAGGCAAAGCAACATTGCAAGGAGACAAAGTCTTACATTATTAGACTAATAGATATAGCTGGGGAGGAAATGCAAGCTTCCATGCACTCAAGTTAGTAGCTCTTTAATTAAAAAACATATGACATTATATTGTTAAATTTAACAAGATCCTGAAAAGTATTACACAGAAATGTAGAAATAGGTATATTTTCAATAGACAGAGCTATAGAAGCTTCAGGTTTCTGGGAATACACCAACTGCAGTTGGGGAGGGTTGGCAAGAAACCTCCCTTTGCCTGCTCCTCTGCAATTGTGCAGGACAGCAAGTACCTCTCACCCTGGCAAAGTCCGCTGTCGGGGGCAACATACTACAAGAGTACTGGTCTGAGTATGGCAGTTCTCATGGTCCTGTTAAAAGCTGCTTCCTGAATTGATATAATGTTATGATCTATGCTATTACTGGCCGAAAACATTAATTTAACTCAATTAGTTGCTTCATCTGCCAATCCCAACACAGCACTTAAGCCAAACCAAAACAAAACCCAACAAAAAACACTCCCCCTACACAACATGCTATCCTTGAAGTCAGGAGTGCAGTTCCCTGTTCCAGCTATTTTTATATCAAGCTCACCGCTATATTCACCAATGCCATTTTAATGCAGAAAATTCTCAGAGAAAAAAAACATCACTGTTTTATATAGATCAGTCACTTCTCTGTCCTAAACCCCCAAAAGCCCATGGCTGTAAACTCCAGTCCTGTTGGGACACATGGATATGCTACGTTTTTGTAAGAGTTTTATTCTATCTTACATCCAGTTTTCAGTGCCTAACAAACTGCAAATAGCTATCATTACCTCCATGCTATTAATACCAGTAAATCTTTGATATTCTGAAATAAAGCTATTGCCTTCTTTTATAATCAAGTACAATGTCCATGCATCAAGGATCGTTATTATAGAAGACGGGGCTTAGACATAAAACAAAAGGTATGTGCAGGTGACATCAGTTGTACGTGCCTGTGCAGAGACACTGAGCAGACCCCCACCAAGACCCTCAGAGGGGAGCAAGAACACACAGCCATCCTCATTAGAAACACATCAGGGCAGTAAACTACATGTGTAAACCAGGGTCATAGCAGAGTTCTCAGCTTTTTCCCTTCCCCCATAAAATGTGTATTTCTGCAGGAGATATATGGGAACTAGTTATGAAAGTCAAGCAATTAAAAAGCATTTCTGAGGTATTCATGGGACTGTACCAGCCACAAGTGCCTGACAGCTCTACGCGTGTGCAGGTCCCTGGAGAGCCATCACACTTCAATTACTATCACTAACATTAGTCATTATCAGGCTGGCTTCAGTCCCTGGGGAAGGCAGCTTGTGATGACAATATCCAGCCTCTCCTTGTAAAACAATTCATTAGGCAAAGCGGAACAGCTGGGGCAGCCACGTGGAGGTCTGCAGAGTGGCCGCCCCACCGGGACCTCCAGCCCCCCTCTTCCTTTTGGAGAGGGGCTGCCACCGCCCCCATGACAGCTGTAAAAGCCTCTGGGGACACTTCAGGTTTAATCAGTGCTCCTTATACTCAGGGGAAGCATTTGATTGCAAACTTAAACTAATGGCACTCAGAAGGTTACAACAATCATCAGATAAGAGGCTTTAGGGCATTTTTATCTTGTTCTAATGCTCACAAGTTAATGAGGCAATAAGAGACAGATACTATCAGACCTGGTCTAGCAACATTATACAGCCGGGATGTTCAGAGCTGCATTTATTGGGGATGCAAGAGGTAAGGTGGCAAGTCTGTTACTGATCTTCCAGAAGACTTCATGCTCAGAACAACTGAAACCACTCAAATCAACAAAATACCAGATGATTTTTTCATATAGCCTTGTATGCATTATCACCTGCTTCAAAACAGATAACTGAAAAGGAATATAGCAATAACCCACCGACCTACATTCAGTCTATTTGACAAATACAGTGTATTTCCTTTCTCAAAGCACAAACGCTTGCTGAATGAAACAGTGACATTGATCCTTACATACTGAGTAATTCCACTGACTCTGAGCTAGCAGTGCAAACATGCCACCAAACAGGCAGATAATCCCTGGTATTAGTATGGATACATACTAGTAATTTTTAACCTTTACACTGCTTGCAAATAAAGATATTTTTATATATAAAGTCTGTAAACAGCCGAGACGAACCTTGCTTTTCTTTTTTTTAGTTACCCTGCTTGGGTCCCAGGCTGAAAAGCACTTGATATTGAGATCTGTTTGTTTCATCACCACATTCTCATTTTACTTCTACTGACGACATACACAATATTCTAATGATGCCTTCCTGTGGCATGTAATAGCTGCAAGCAGGGGACAACAACAAACAGCATACAGGATAGGATACTTAACGATAAAGGCTTTATATGCTGTTTTTTAAAAATCTGTGATTTTTTCCAATGTCTTGTAAAAGAAAGTTAACGTGAACTCCACCACGCAATTAGGGAAATAGGGAGGGACACACGAGAAGGCAAATAAACCAATCAAGCAGAACAGTGGTAGTGCCAGAAACTGATCCAAGGTCTCCATAATCTAGTGCGATTGTCAGTAGAATCAGCTGCGGCTCTGCAAATAGGTCCAGCTACCCACACTGTGGAAGAAAATGCTCTCTTCACTCCTGCCACAAGCCAAAATTTACAGGAAAACATTTCAGACAGAGGTGATACACACATCTTTCCAATATTTGTAAATACAGAGGAAACAGTCTATTAACACAGAACAAGTGAGAAAGTTTTAATTGGATAAAGGTTAGTATAGATGGCGAAAGAAGTTTAAATATTAAGTACAGACCAGTTGCAAAGGTTTGAGAGTCCCTACCAGAGCATCTCCTGAGATTTGTTTGGCATTTCTGTGTTTTTAAACCGTAATGGAAAAATGCACATAACCTTATGCTTGATCAAACTTTTCCCCATCCTCAATTCCTCCACTGACAGTAGTCTACAAGTTATCCTGTCAGAATGAGAGTAGCAAAAAATAGGCTTCTGACAGTATAATGTAAGAACATTTTGTTTGTAGTCATGTTTCTTTCTGTGCCAAGCATGTGGCAGGTAGAAATGCTTTAATGTGACAGCCCATTCCTTTACTCTCATGGCTAAAAGCTCCTCCGTCAAGCCCCACTGACCCCCTGCTTGTCTAGACAGATGATGGTGGTTTCACTGTTCATTTCAGCCAAGACACACAAGAACCTCTGTGTATGTTGAGGACTATTCTCTTCCTCTGCCTAAAGAATGACACTGAATGGACTACATTTCCCTACACAGAAAAACAGGTTCCCCAGCCCAAGTTGCATAGACTCATCACCTCTGTGGATGGAAGTATTTAGAAGTCAGTCCATTCATCAACCCCAAGAAACACGAAAGCCATCACTGCAATACAAGAATCCTTGTGTTTCTAGCTCCTCATCAGGTAGCTCACATTTAGGCAGACCATGGAGTTGTACCTGAGGTCTCCTGCTTAAAGCCCATGAGCTGAACCAGCTGTTCGGTGCTGTGTTCAGCTGAGGTTGGGGAATGCAAGCTTTGAATGAACTTACTTCTAGAAATGATCTTAGACCACAGAATCATCAAATCACTGGATGATTTGGGTTACAACAGCTCAGGAGGTCTCCTACTCAAAGCAGCATTGATTATGGGGTCAGATCACGTTGCTCAAGTTATTTATTCAGTGAGGTCTGGAAAACTTCCAACAGAGACTGCACAACCACCCTGGTGGCTGCACATGTTACACTGCTTGACTGACCAATGCTAATATTCCAGATGTCCTCACAAAGCACAAATTACTGCTTTGAGTAGCATAGCAAAAATCCTGCAAAAGCTAACGGTGATGGATCAGATGAATGATTTCAGTCTTCAAAGTAGTTTGGTCAGTTAGTCTCCAGATTAATCAGATCTCTTCCTCTTCTCCACTGACACTGAAAAGGCTCCCTTCTCTTAGCTAGTAAGTAGCTATATCAGCCTTCACTCTTATCAATATAAATTCAGCTCCTCTTTTCCAGAAAGGATCAAATTATTGCAGCATTTCTTCCTACTACTGAACAAAGTATAGGAGTCAAAGAGGACTTTCAGAAAAGACATTTTTATGGAAGGAATACTAGGGTATAACACAAATGTTTTGCGTGGGTTTCTCTCTTTTTTGGGGGGGTGTGTGTGTGTGTGTTTGGTTTGGTTTGATTTTAATAAAGTAAGTCATACATCCTGGTTGAAGTACTCAGGTCACCTTTGTTTTAACAAAATTGGATCCACAAACTAGGCATGGGGATATAGAAAAAGAGAGGAGGAAGATAAGAGAAAAGGAAAAAAGACAGACCTTTCAATAAAGATCAGGTAAAAAGCATCTCATGGTAACTCAGCTTTTATTTGGCTGTTGTGTTGAGCATCACTCATTAAGATCAACAGCAGTTTTAAGGGCACAGTTAATCTGCCAGCTATTGGGCCACTTAGCACATGGACCTTATACTTAACTTTGGAAACTCCGTTACCCCAGCTAGATGGATGCTGCCTAACATTTGAAAAGCTATTTCCAACATCAGGCTCCAGAATTAACAACCATGCAATGGCAGATGTCATCTTAGCATTTCTAACACTCATACATCTATGCACATTTAAAAGCTATCTATACAATCACGGTGTTTACATTTTTTACGATAATCTCCCTTCTGTAAAAGGTGTCCAGCAGACTTAGAAAAATTCAATCAACTGCATTTGGTGGTCTCAATGCATACCTGACATAACGGAAATAATTCTGTGAGAAAATAATTACCTTATTACTGTGACAAAAAATTAGTAAGTCACAGGAAAAAAAACCACAAACAAACCCCCAAACTATATCATCTAAAGAAAGGAGATTCCACGTACACAAATATCAACAACAGGCATCAAACAGAAAATAAAAGCAAAGAGAAATTGCAGAAGTTTGAACTTTTGACACATTTAGGAGAGTTTTAGAGGTTTTTTCCCCCTTTCTCAAACTCCAATAGTATATACCTCCTGCAGCAAGCAGAGTCATCAGTGCCTGGAGGCTAGGATGCTGTATTAGTACTCGCCATCGAAATCCACAACAGCACTTTCCCCTCAGAGTAAGGGAGGGGGAAGAAGGTGAAGATGCAGAAATTTCTTGAAGCTTAGAGAAATATTTATTCTACTTCACCAGCAGACAGAAAACACCCTAAGGATCCATGCAGTATTTTTTCCATATATGACAGTTACCTAGATACAGCATTTGTTTTATGGTAAGAATGCACAATTTATGCATATGGGTAGTATCACATTTGATATCATCAGTAGACTGCATCTCCCTGATTTTGTATTTAAGAACAGTCTGGACCTCCTTTTTTTTTTCCTTCACAGAGAGGGCAACACAACCACACACCCACTTATTTAAAAAAAAACAATAGCAGCCAAGGTCCAGACTCAATTTCTACCCTCACCATCACAACCTAATCTCCTGGCAAGTTAATGCAAATCAAAGTGAACACTTCTCTGACACTGGTAGCAAAGCGTGTTCCTCTCCCAAGAGAGACCTGTAAAACAGGACAGTCACTGACAGCAGTACAATTACTGACACAGATACAGACTTTATGGACATGTTTATCTCTGCTGTAAATCCACACTCTCTCTCCACTCCGATTCATGAGTCATAAAGAAATTGCAGATAATGAAAAAGTTGGAGAAATTTACAGCGTGTCGGAAACCTCAGACAGCCAGAAGAAATTAAAGAGCTGACTGAGGATAAATCACACAGGTACAATTAAAACTTCCTATACCTTCTTCACTTCCAAACCAGGGCACAAGCCAATGGAGATGATGAAAAGTTGAGGTCATGACTCCTCTGACTGTAATCATTTCTTAACTACCTACATGTCAAAATTAGCCAATTCACAGATCACATATGAATGGCAATTTCAAGCCGGCATTCTGATGTCTCGCTCTTCCAACAGGAGCTGCCCCAGAAGAATCCTGCCTGTAAATAAGCCGCCCAGTGAGCAGGATAAGGTAAGGTGATTTCATCGTCCCTCTGCAGATGCAGAGTATCTCTTACCATAGCGCTGTGCATTAAAATGAAGAAGCAGATGTACAGTGTGGGAGGAGGGTATAAAGAGAATCAGGAGAAAGGCCAAGGTTTCACCTAGGAATCATGGCAGCTTGGACATCACAGTGACAGGGCCATATAAACACCTGAACAGACAACGTAAACAGTCTTTTCACCTCTCTGAAGCAATCAAATAAGGACCAAGAATTACTATGAATGAAAACTGAAAAGAGCCTCCATATTTTTTCCTACTAAGGAAACAAACACAACCATTTCAACTGATTGTGTAGTTCCTGAAAAACTCCGTGATCATCTCCTAATCCACAAATGAACAAACCAAAATTTGACACATTTTCTTGGAGATACTAACTCTGCTAAGTAACTCCTTAAGCTAACTTCATATTACAGAAATCCAGTGTCCAAAGAGCATAATTTTGTTGTCCAGCTATAAAACTCTGCCTTCAAGCTTTGAAGCACATGAAGTATACTGTTGCGCATAAAGTCCTTGCCAAACACAGTACTAAATAACAAAATAAGGGAGAAATATGCTTTCAGGCAAAACTGAAGCACGATGAAGATTCATTCAGCAAGGCAGGGAATGTAGAAACGAAACAAGAAAAAAAACCAGTTGCTACAAAGAAAATTCTAAGCAGAGCAAAAATAACTGAAGTACACGTACCTCAATCTGCTTCCCCCTATGCAGGACAGCTCATCCTGCAAGAGTAAATAAACCGTGTATTTTAAGTTTAAGGACATAGAGAGCACTAGACTCAGCATACAATGTTCTCTTCCAAGCCAAGCATATTTAGAACAATGTAGGTGACTCCAAAACATATTTTCTTTCTTCTTGTTTCAAAGTAATAAAGATATACTAGTGCTAGAAGCACTATAATTCTGGAGGTGCCGGCTTTTAGAAAAGGCAAAGTGAGCATCCTCCTTACTCGTTTGTCAGCAGTCAAGATGTTAAGAACACTGCTATATCCTTCTAATAACTGGCACTGAGATCTTACTGCTGTGGGATCTAGATCTGGATCCACATTACATGATCCTCTTTATTTTCTTCTTCCCTCTCTAAAAGTCAGTTCTCCAGCTCCACCACAACACTTTAGGTAGTCTATTTCACCAAGGAAATAAGGAAAAAGAGTTAATGTTCAGGAAAGGGTCTGCTCTTCTACATAGATTCTAAACCACCATTTTGGCTAACAAGAAACCACAAACCAAAACAATCCAGTTCACTTTTTCAAGCAGCTTCCCAGACTGTGGGGTGGACATACAACTTTTACTAAAATGGACCAAGAGGTTTCAGAAGATACCTTGAGACAGACACCCCACTGACACCCTGAATATTAAACAACTCTTTACTTACACACACCTGTTGATATGTTGATTTACTACAAATATAAGAATCTGAAACATTTTGTTACAAACAAGTGTATATACAGATCAGAAAAGGCACTAGGCAACTGTACTGCAGGAAGGGGGGGAGGCGGGAGGGGGCATGTTCACAAACATAAAGTAAAGGTTCTGAGCTTAAAAAAGCATTTGCTGATTGACTCAGGACTAAAGAAAAAGTAGTTAACAGTCAGGATATATTTTTATCTGATCAATTACATCTTTGATGCAAGCTTATTTGGGTACGAAGTCCAGGTGTTTTGCATGGAGCCTAAAGGCTGCCTCTCGGCATTACCTGTAGACACTCCCTAGAAAAGACAATCCACTACAGAAGAGAGACGTTTCCGTAAGTGGATAGATACATTGTCCTCCCTCCTTTACTTACTTTGATTCCAATTCAACAACTTACACAAAGTTCAAGTTTAGTAACTGTCAGGCCCTGTTTTTCAGTTTAATAGGCAATACAAGTTCAGTCCACCAAAGATGGAGCCCCTGATTTAAACATAACCTGCCTACAATCAGCATCAAAAAAGGAAGGCAAAAAATTTTAAAAAAAAAACCAACCCCAAAAAAACCAACAACCCAATGAGTGAGTTCACATTCTACCATGTAGGGAAGAGATAGCCTAGCTTTGAAATTATCCATGTCAAGAGTAACCTGCAAGGATCATAGGCAGAACTAGTATGTGTTTTTCAAAATATGCTACAGTTAAATCCTGCTTAAGGAAAAAGATGAACTGCTCTGCCCCTCCGAACCTACAAAAAGCTGAACTTGCAGGCAAGAGATCACGATAGACAGCATAGAGAGAAATGAAAAACCAAAGACTACCAATCTGAGAAAGAATGGCAATCTGTAAATAGGTTGGAGTTCAGAAGGACTCCTTTATGATTTTCCAGAAATTTCAGAGGCTGCTGAGGCTGCAGAGGACTACAATTCACAACCAAGGACAGCTTAACTTGGGAGCAAGGTAGCTGTTCCTCATTCACGCACCTATCTGTCTCCTGCTGTCTCTGGAAGGGTCTCTGCATTACAGGGACACCTCAGTGATTTCTGGTAGCAGTTTGCTTAACTACCATGCAGTATAGCCTATTACTAAAATAAATAAACAAACAAAAAAAGCCACTGTCAAACAAAAGGTCCACCACCTTGACTCTGACATGCCAATGGCAAACGCATATAGGAAAGCACAAGAGCAGGGAAGCACATAGCTGTACCTGTCTCGTAATCTTTCCCAGTTTTCTGCATCTCCAAGATTTCCAAACCACTGGTGACTTTTCTTAGTTGGACACTCTTGATGGATTTATCTTCCAATAATTTATCTCATTTATTAAGCGAGATAAACTCCATGCCCACAACCTCCAGTGGCGATGAGTTCAGAATTTAATGCACAGTGCAAGTATCTCCCCATGTCTGTCCTGACTCCCGTACTATGAGAAACAGCGAAGAGCCATTCCCTGTTCACACTTTCTCTGCATTAATCAGTTTTACAGATCTTTTTCACATACTGCACCAGTTGTCTCTCTCCAGGCTAAAAACTCCTAGTCATTTACTCATTCTTCCTATTAACAAAAATTATCACTAACGGACTAAACCCTGACTGACTTTTCCTTTATCAGTCTGTGCTGCTAAAAGATGGGCAACTTTTTGCTGCTCACCTGACACCTCCCAGATCATCCAGGTCTAATTCTTGGGCCCTTGATAGCTAGCATCAAATAGCTCTTTCACTGTACCCTTAGTATTTAATTTGCTTGAAAACATAAGGAAAACAAATCAGCATCACAAAGAAAACAGAAGCAAAGGCTAGAGTCCAGTGAAAGCCAGGGCACACAAAACTATGGGAGGCTATAAATAGGGAGACTTGGTTGAGCATGTTCAGTAACTGTCGCGTTGCTCTTGAGCGTGAGGATTTGACGCTGGATAACAGCCATTCTTACGATCCTAATTTTACAGGAGGAAAAGCACAAAACAGCTTCAACTCCAAATAAAAATTCACTTTAACATAAGAGAGCAGACTAGCAAAAGTCACTGACCAGGAAATTACAAATGGCATTCACGTATATGGGGTCAGTTATCCCAAATTTTCTAACATTTAAGGCAGATACTGCACAAAGTCCCATCACCTCCACAAACATATGTGCTTAAAAAGACCAGGCTTTTCAGGAGGTCTTGCACTAGTGATATCATCAAAGCTATAATGCGATAACTTAGCAGCCAGATAAAATCTCACTGATGCCAGAGAGTTTGTAAGCATGGTTGTGATACCAGATATAAACACACACCCACACACATTTTAGGACTTCTGAACCAGCATAGCAGGTCATAGCAGGTGTTATCTGAATAATAACAGAGATTCACAGGGAGGTGATAGCAAGGCCTTTAGAAAGTCCCTGGACAACCATATTCCTTCGGTGACATGGTGCTTTACCTGCTTCCCCATCCTACCCATCTGTTACTTTTACACACAGGTTTGTTCCAAAGTTTAGGAAAAAAACAGTTGGGGTTTTTTTTAAGAAAATGTATTTTTCTCTGTAGTTCAGATACACCTCTCTATGTATGCTCAAAGGGATGACACAGCAGATCTTTAAAAGTAACCGCAGTCAAGGATAATAAAAACCTCTTAACACCAAGTTAAGTTTGCTTACTAGCAACGTATGTACTTCCCAGAGCTGTTAGCTCATGAAACCAAGAGTTTAACAATCTCCTAAAGTCAGCTTTGACTCAGTTGCTGTGAATGGGTCATAGAAGTGGAAAAACTGAGCTGGGTATCTAGATTTGCAGTTATTTACACGAACTGTTTTGAAACTTGCTGCTTTGTGGGCCACAAACATTGAGTCAGGATCTGTGACTGGGTTCCCAGGTAACAACTACCTCCCACCTGCTTGCCACATCAGCTGGGGTCTTCTCATTCTGCAGTGCTTACTACCCTGCTCCAGGCAAAGCTGGAGGGACATGGGGAGTGAAAGAGCCCGTAACAAGGCAATATGCCTACACCTTTTCTTTTTCTAGACTTCTGCCAACAGCAGAGATGAGACTCACTGGCTGTAGCTCACATTCAGCAGTGATACTATACCTCCCAAAGTCACCCTAACTACATGAACCAAAAGTAGGTGTGTTCATTGAGCCCTGTCTCTTCTCCCACCCTTACAATACCCACCCACATTAACAGGGACAAAAAAATCCACACAAGGAAGGACTTTAATACTAAACATGGTTTTGATGTATTTTAACCAATAAAATAACTCTTTAACAGAAGGAAAATAGAAGCTCTTCCAAGAGCACTAAAGCAAAGAGAAAAGCAGTAACAAGCAAGAGGGCAAGGTAGAATTTTGCATAGCTTAAAAAGGAGGCAAGGAAACACAAGCTGAGACCTCGGAAGAGATGTTGAAACCAATTTATTTTTAAAAGATTTTACTATGATTATTGTTATTATTATCGATATGAGGTCCTGAGCATGGAAGCTGCTGGAGAACTCCAGAACCACCCTGTAGCAAAGAATAAATACACAAACCGGAGATCTAAGATAGCCTATCCTTTAAGAGGAGAGTAAAAATAAAAAATAAAAAATTAAATCATTGGCTCATGCTACAAAAATCCTGCTTCATTCAGGGAAGGCTATCCTTGAGATGAATTCTGTGCTAAGGAACGGAAGAATATTCTGCAAGGAACAGACATGAGTGAGCAAGATACCCACCTACTAGCATGCTAGGATGACAGCTGAAGAAGAGAGTCCCCACAATCACCTTGGAGATGCTTTCTGATCCACAACAAAGGTGTTCAAAGTCATCAGCAAATTAACAGGTGCAAATAAGAAATGCTGATTTATGTGATCTACCCCATCTTTTATTGGCAGTTTAATGGCCTGCACCTTAGTAAAAGGGAAGTGGAAATACAGGAGACCATACAGCCACCAGTCAGAAATATATTTTCTAAAAAGCATTATCCATTTAGTTAAAAAAAAAATAGAAATAACAAAGTTGCAAAATATCCACCAAACAGAAGCCTTCTTAAACTGCAAAGGTAAAACAACACCAAAAATATGCAATTTATTTTGTCTGAATAGACACTAAATGTATTAGGTACTACTGAAGCCAGAAGAATTGGACACACGCCTGGACAGCTCAACAGTTACCTTATTCAAAAAGAAGTGACTGAACCCTCAGGCAGGGAGGAGGGAACTGGCATTATCAAAAATGGCATTAACCACTTCAGTTGTCAAAGGCCTCCTTTGATATTATCATCCCACATTCTCAGGCTGATGTGTTACCAGATAATGCTACTGCAGTCTAAACAGGTATGTGCTATACTGCACAGAAATCGTAACAGAGGGTAAGAACCCTGACTCCTCAGATGCCCATATAAAATACCAGCTCTGTTAGCATTATACAGTGAATGTCATTCAGGCTGGAAGCTCAGACTTTTAGCAGTAAAAGTCACCTCTGAAGTTTCTAGTTCACTGTTTTTTGAACTTATTGTTACAATCCAAGCAGTGCAAGTCTATCCAGTTTCACCTGATAAAGAAACACTTTCACAGAACTCTGTACTAAGATACAATTATTTAAATCACACAGGAATATAATGCTCAAAAGTGCAGACCAGTAAATAGCAGCGACCCTAAAACTGGCTATTTTTAAAAGTGGAGGACAACTGTAAATCAAACCAGGTGTCAAACAAGCTGGAAAGAAAATCTAAGTTATATGTTAACAATTTAATTTAATTCACAGAAGCCATGGGATGTTCAACAAAATAGCCAGGGTTATAGAAAGTAAAGATAACCCTATGGAAAAAAGAGGGAAGAAGTCAGTTGTAAAGAACATAAATCTGTGAGAAGCAAGCAACTAGAACAGGAACTGAGAAATCCATGGCCAAAAAGTTAGGGACTTCAGGAATTATATACAATAAGAATGTGGAATCCAGGTAATAGTATTCAACCATTCCTAGATGAAAGCAGCAAAGATGGACAGAGCATTCAACACATTTGTTCCAAGTTTGTCAAGGGCCTGCTTATATAGAGAAAATAGTAAGACAGTTCACATGAATTTAAGGAACAGGGCCTGAATTCAGTATATTAATTTATCAAACTACATCATATCAAATCCATTGCTTAGATTTCAGCTGCAGTGTTGAAATAGTACTTTGATGAAAAAACTTTTCAAAAGGTACCCAGTCCCACACGTCACTTTGCCTAATGAATTCTAATGCAAAATTAACATGAAGTGTGCTGTGACGTGGTTCAGTAACAGACTGGCACCAAAATTACAAAGTCACTCGATAGATACGTTTTGCCATGGAGCACCCAGGAATCACTCTGGTCCTGCACAGCATTTCATCAGTAACCTAGATGAAAACAGAAGTCTTTGAAAATATAAAGGATTTGAGACAGGATGTAGAAGAGGAGAGCTGGAAGGAAAAGTTGCTAACACAATGAGGCAGAATTGTTTCTCACTCTCAATACAGTTTGAAACGTATTGAAACGTTTGGAAATACTGTTAAAAAAGACAGTGCACGTTCAGAACAGGAACTATGTCACCAAAAACAATCTCAGGAAGAACTTCAGGCCATGACTGAACCGGTATGGTTTCATTATGAAGCAGCAAGGCTGCTGCGGGAAGCCTCATGCTGCCACCTGAAGGGGACGGGCAGCAGCGCTGTAATCATGACTTCAATTAACAGTCGAGTCAAAAGGGGACTTATTAAATTTCTACACACAAAGACATAATCAAATCCAATACCTCTGGACTAAAATCACAGCTTCCCTTAACTTTAATGAACAGATCTTTTGGGTTTTTCTTCTTGTTCTCTCACTTACCTAAGTCTGTAAAAGAAAAGAACTTAAAGACCGTATTAGGAAAACCAGTCCTCAGAAGCTCTGTTCAAACTCCGCACCTAATTTTCTGTGAAAATTTTCCTAAGATAAAGTTATATTATGACAGACAAAGCATTCAATGTATTACTGCTTAAAGGAAAATGCACTTCAGCAACAAGAAGTTACAAACATGGAGAGCTTTCATAAAGCTTGAAAACTCAAGGTTTCTGCTACTATAGACTAAAGGTTGTAACCGTTAGACCTCAGATTATTTCATTGTTCGCTTACTTTGTCTTCTTTCCCTATTTATTTGTTCTCAGTAAAAATAAACAGAAATGTAGGCAACAAATATTGCTAAGCAAACGACCATTTTGTTAGCTTTAACGTAACTCGGGCTCTGCTCGAACTCCCACTTAGCAGGACAAAGCTGTCTGGCATTTAAGCCTACAACTTAACTGACAAAGCCAGTCATCAGCCAATCTTTGTATTTGACACAGTTTTACATTGTTATACTTTTAACTTCTACTTTGCTAAATTTAGTAAAATTAAAGAGGCTTAACGATCTGTTAACAAAGAAAGCATTAGGATATCCTAGGTTTACAGTCAGGAAGATTGTAAAGGTCTATTACTGCTTTTCCTTATCCACCGAAAAGAATGTGGAAGACCTGTAAGTTTTAAAACTTCTGGTGCTCTGTGCAGCCCAAGAGCAACTGCAACTAAGTTCTATGCTAGAGTAAAATTAAGCAGGAAAAGTTACACATCAGTATGTACAGGTAGCATTTAAAAGAAACAGAATACTCTTGAAATCCTCAAAGCTGGATCAACCTGTTAACAGAGTCCTAAATCCCATGATTAAAGCAGCTCCTTCTTCAAAGAAAACTGATAAAAACTGGCTGGTTTTAAGTGGGATGAAGGTCAAGTTTAGTACTCACCTTCTGCCACAACTGAGTATGGAAAAAATAACAGCTACATAAGCAGAAAACAGTATGAACACTAAGTGACAGGACAATCCTATATACAAGTGAGAGTTTCACTGCAGGGGCATGAAGTTCAGCTGAAGTACTGCCGCAAGTATTCTGAGAAATAGATTTAGCGTCTGAGTGGGAAATTAAGCAAAGTGACCTGATTTATCTAAGGCAACGTTAAGCCAGGAACAGAAGTCTATGTGCCATTAGGCAACACCAGTCTGACGTATGACCACTCGTTATTTCTGCTAAGATGCTTCCCCCACGCAGGTAAACTGTAAATTGGAGATGTAAGCTTGCTCTCTCATCAGGTTTTGGAAGGCCACTAACTGTGACTGTCAGACACTTGCCAAATCTACCAACACACTTTTCCAGCTACAAATGTACTATGATCACACGCTTTAGTGTGAAGATTTGCAATGCAGTCAGTTACATCTATGTACAGCACTCACATTCATCCAGTCCCAGCTGATAAGCCAGATTCTGCAGACCACGAACTTTTTCCATCAGATTAGCTGTAGTGAGGCTCCCCAACTCTAAGAAGAAAGAAAAAGTGTCAATTTTAACACTGTCTACAGCCCTCTAGTGACTGCTTACCTGTTTACTACTTCACAGAGCACTTTCAAGTCATACTTCTGACAAGATCTATTTTGATGTTTGAAATTCAAACTGACGCCACCCCCAATTTTAACATACCAAGAGAAGACCAGTGTTCTCTACTAAAACAGACAGCCACAGACCTGGTCCATACTGTCACCCGCCACCACTGCAATGAGCAACTTGCCCCATATTTTGTAACCTCTTGTAAGTTCACATTGCTATGTGAACAAAAGAGTATGCAAAGGAATGGACTTGCTATACATGAATAATGCGCGTTTAAGCACATTTCTTGTAGCAAGTCAATTTGTCTCACTTTCACTTTGTAACAATTTATCTGGAATTCACATGAGAGGCAGAGCATGCTCAAGGATGTTTACTGCAAACTACTCGTTGTAACATGCAGCAATTATGCATGCTAGCTAGCCCTCCTGTAACTTGATCGTACAGCCTTAACATTCAATTAGCGATCTTGGATGTATGAGTGAACAGGCATGCATAGAGAGTCTCTGAACAAGTCAATCAATATGTCTAGCTGCTCACCAAGTTCGACCAGCTGAGGGCCACCAAAAAACTCATGCCACTTCTCAAAATACAGGAGACACCCACTGCACTTATGCTCAAAATGAGCAGTTGTATTGTACATCATTTATTATCCTTTTCCCCCACCCTTTCATTATAACCTTTACTGTCATTTTTGTTATTATTGTTCTTTCATTTTTATTCTGTTTGTATTATTAAATTGTTCTTATCTCAACCCTCAAGTTTTATATTCCGTTTCGATTCTCCTCCCCATCCCTCTGGGTGGGGGGGACACCAAGCGAGCAGCTGCGTGGTGCTTGGTTGCCAGCCAGGTTAAACCACGACAGTCAAGAGAGGGGTAAGTGAGGTAACTGAACTATATGTAAGGTTACACTGCCTCAACTAATTCTTGCATACTTGTCTCGAAAAATCAACCAGCCACTGATATTTGAATATTCTCTTGGAGATAACTGGATTAATGAAAAATGTGTAAAATTAGCAAGATAAAGAGACTCCTGAGCTGGAGATTCTGCAAATGTGAGGGCTAAAGATCTGAGGCCGCACGGCCACCTTCAAGACGTTTAAAGAGGAAGTGTTTTAAACCTCTTAAGCGAGTACTAAATTCCCATCTGCATTGGCAACTAAACTTCCCACCCACAATGTCCACACTCACCCTTTAACATATCGATATCATCATTTTCTAATTCAGCCATCCACTTGGGAGGAGAACTTGTAATAGGCTGTTTTGGAAAAAACAAATGTTCATACAGAGACAAGTGTATTTTTAGAATTAGATAAAGAAGTGTGATCTCATATTGAAAACTACAAATGGCATTACACTGACAGCAAAAATATGAGAGTTACAGGTGCTCTGTAGAGGTGTTCTTATGTTTAGACTTGTTTTCTAGCTTTCCCTGGACTTTTTGAGTTAAAAACAACATGCTCCCACCCACAAGCCAAAATCAGGATGAAAAGCGGAATTTCCTACAGATTAAAATGTATTTCTTCCAAGGTGTAACTCCCACATTAAGTTGCACCAGGTATGAGATACATATATATGTAAGAGACACGCTAAACCCAAAAGGATCATGCTAGCATATACTGACGTTATAACTGAGATAGGTTTTACAGAGCAGAGACTTAAAGCCCACAAGAGGCGAGGGCAGCCCTGCCACCCGGGGCAGGGGGAGGCCGGGGCCCAGCGGCGCTCACTCACGCTTTTGAAGGAGGCGGCGAACTCGGCGACGCCGGGCACTGGGGAGAGAAAACGAACGGTGAGGGGGGTGAGGGCCTCGGGTGGCAGCACTCAGCCCCCGCCCCGGCCTGGCCCAGCCCCTGCGGGCCCAGCCTGCGCAGCTGCCTCCCCCCCCCCGCCCCCGTCAGAGCGGCCGCGGCCCCGCCGCGCTTACGCTGCTCGGGCCACAGGTCCGGCGAGGCGCGGTCCAGCTTCTCGAAGCTCAGCAGCGAGGCCTCCAGGTCGGCGCCTGCAACAGAGACGGGGTGTGAGGCCCGGCCCAGGCCCCGCCGGCGGCAGCGGGACCGGCAGCGGGAGCGGCGCGGCCTACCGGCGCCTTACCGTCCGCGGGAGCCGCCATCGCGCCCGCCTCACGTGACACGCCGCCGCCGCCCGCGGGACACGCGACCCCCCCCGCCTCAGCACGTGATCCCACCCTCGCGGCCGCGCCCACGCGGCAGAGGAGGGACAAACCCCCCGCCCGCCCACGACCCCCACGCGTCGCTCTCGCCGCCACCGCCAGGAGGCGTCGCCGCCGGGCGCCGCTCGGCCAATCCGGGCTCTGACGCTCGGTGGGCGGCTGAGCTCTGGCGGCCAATCCACGGCCCGGCGCGGGAGGGGGCGGGGGAGGGCTTTGCTGACGGCGATTGGTTGCGGGCCGCGAGGCCCCCACCGGAGGGGAGAGCGGAGCCGCGGGGCTGGTGAGCGGGAGGCCAATGAGCGCGCGGGGGCGGGGCCCCGGGCGGGCGGGGGCGGGGCGAGGGGCGCCGCCGGGGGCCGTGGCTGCAGCGACCCTGGGGCGGGCATGGCGGCGGCGGTGGCGCGCGGCGCCTGGGGCGGGCGGCGGCGCGCGGTGCTCAGGGTGAGGCGGCGGGCCCGGCGCCGCGGCGGCTCCCTCAGGGCGGGGGGGCGGAGGCCGTGGGGGCGGGGGGGTCGCGGCCCACCGGGGTCCCGCGGCCCACCGGGGTCCCGCGGGTGAGGCGGTGCCGGGCAGGGGGTAGCTGACGGCGCCCCGGCGGTGACGGGCGGGGAGGTTCGGTGCCCGCCGGGCCCGTGGCGCGGGGTGGGGGCGGTCGGGAGCCCTGAGGAACTGGGCTGGTCTGTGCTTCCCCTCCTGTCCAGCTGCCTCGGATTGCCCCTGCCTCCCGGATCGCCTCAGCCGCCGCCTCCTTCTCTTCGTCCTCGGTGGTGAGTGGCCGTCCCGCGGAGCGGGACCGGCGGGCGGGCGGGGGGTGCGCGGGGGAGCCCGGGGCTGGGGGGAGGCCGCGGGGGCCCCGGGCGCCGCCGCCGCCCTCTGCAACCGGCCGAAGGTTGCCCTCGGGTCTCCTCTTGTCGGGTCGTTTCTGCCCGCCCGGCTCCCCTCCCCTCCCCGTGGCTCCGCGGTGATATTTCTGGAGCAAACACTTGGGAGTGCCCGTGCCTGGAGCTCGGGGGCCGCCGTGCTCCACGGGGGGAAAGGAAGGAAGGAAAGGTCAGCGTCAGGTTTGTGGGTCTGCCCTGGCTCGGCGGGTGCGCCCGAGGGCGACGCGTGTGTTCAGTTAATCGCGTCCCGAGCTGCTTTCTCCAGCGCTACGGCTACACCAGCCCGTTTTTTCCCCTGATCTTTCGATTTCATTTAATAGCTCTTCAATAAGATAAGCAGAATTAATATGGTATTTATGACGAATGCTAATGTGTGAAAAAAGATTGTTTCAAGCTGTGTGGACTGACCTCATATCATCTGTTTGTGGCAGAGAGAGGATCTGATTTCCTTTGGGTAATACCGATCAGCTTGAACTGTTACAGTGCCTTTTTTCTTCTAGTATCCATGGCTGTACACTCTCCAAGTCCTGAACAGCTAAATCATCAATCTCCAAATAGACTGCTTTCCTGCAGCAGCTTCTTTCTCTGCAGAAAAAAACAGGGTTAATCTTATGGAAAAAGAGTAATCAATCTTAATTCAGCATTTCATGACTTGCTTAAAATATTTTTTCGTTGTATGTGCGGTTTTCTAGATATCCCTTTTAAGCACTTTGAAAAAAAAACCCCATAAATTCCATTGCACTAAAGTCAACGTGGGTTATAGAGCACTGGAGCTTGTAGGTCCGCTGCAGATAACTGGCACTTGGGTTAACAGAGTGACTTGATAGTGGTAGGACTTTGTAATTCTTTAGACCAGCACTAGAAGGCCTTTTCTGTCAGGAAACTCAGTCAAGGGACTCAGCTTTCCTGCGCTTTCTTGCAGGTTCTGGAGGGTATTGTGTTTTCATAGGCACAGACTTCTGTCTCTCTTTCCCAAGGGTAATTCCAGCTATGTAATCATCTGCAACTTTTTATTCTTTATTCACATCAGGTGTTACCTCCCAAATCACTAGGTCTTGCTTATTCATTAACACTTAGTTTACACTTGCTATCCTAGTTTTGTCATCTCCCAGCTCTCATTGCTATTCACTTTTTTGACTCTCTTCCACTTTCAATTATCCTCACTTATCCAGGCAACACCATTTATATTCCTGATTCTTCCTCTGATCTTTCACTTCGTTATACCTTGGATAGCATCACAGTCCTCATCTCGCTCTCATAATTCTACATCCTAATTTCTTCACAGAGTTTCCTGATATATTTGGGGTTATATCCCATTCTGTGAATGTGTCCCATTTCTATTCTTTACACAGCAGATCCATTTCCCCTTCCTTTTGTCTGTTCTCCCCAAGCCACTGGTTTGTGACATGATTAACTGGTTCTTGCTCTCTCCTAGTTCTCTCCTTACCTCCCAATATCAACTCCTAGTTTCTGGCTTCTTAATTTATACAGTCTCAATCTGTTTTCCTGCCTGGTACAGTTCTATTGCCTATCCAGTGCTAGTTACAGCTTCTACCTCACTTTTCCTTCTGCCCTCTGTTTACCTGAACACTCCTTATCCCGAATTTTCCTTTTCTCTCCTCTGCATCTGAGTTGGAAAGTTCTGTTTTCTGTGCTGCCTGCCAGGACAGTCACTGAACTCGGCAGATGCAGGTTCCTTGCTCTTAGTTGCAGGATCAAGTGGGGAGTGGGGAAAGTCCAATTTTATGCCCGCAGCAGTGAGCTGGAGAGACAGACTTAGTGGCTTGACGGGAAGAAAGCACATAGTACAGTGTGCACTGGGTACATGGAATTGTCACAAGGTGAATTATTAACTGTTTGTTCTGAACATTTATGAATTGCTGGTTTTAAGTTTTCTAACTTAGTAAACACTGGGTGATTAAGTAGATTGAAATAGTTGTGAACATAAGTATAGCAACTTATTTTTTGTATAACTGCTTTTAGAAATAATTTTGGCCACTTTAGTGTGAAGCAAGAGAAAAACGGGGCAGAGAGCGTGAAAAATTTCAGCTTAAGCATTTAGCTGGGTCTTCCTCTAAATACTAGATCTAGACTCTTCAGTGGGCAGCATAGTGGTAAATGGTGAAGATTTGCATGTAATAAGGCTCACTGGTATCTAGGCACCTTTGGATAAAGATGGCTTACCGTCCAGTGTTTTGTCCTCCACAGCCAACCACCAAACTCTTCATTGATGGGAAGTTTGTTGAGTCCAAAACTACCGAATGGATTGATATCCACAACCCGGTAAGTGAAATGGTCTTAATTTATATATTAGTGATCGCTGTGCAGCACAGGTATGCACCTCTGTTCAAGCATTTGGCAGAAGGGAAAGTACATGCATTTCCTGAGAAAGGCTTAAACTTGGAGCTTAAGATGGATTTAGCACTGTGTAATTGCTTTTCAATTTCCTTTTTGCGTGAAATGTCAGTCTTAGGAAAGCAATGACCTCCTTTATCTCCCCTGTGTAGTAAAACCCTGATCTCCTGAAAAGGAAGCTTAAACTCTGCTTACATTTTTTTTTTGCTCATAGAAAGGCTCTGTGATCAGTATGTCAAATTTCTGAAGGGTTTCTTTCACCCTGTATTGAAATCAACCAGGTGTGATTTGATGCCAGCTGAATGTGAAGTCCTGATAGAAACTGATTTCACTCAGACCAAGGTAAAAATTCCTGACAGCTCTGAAGCTCCTGTTGTTTCAGAGAGCTTCTATCTATAATAAGCCATAATATTCACAGTGGATTTAGAGGTTGGACGCTATGCAGTGCAAAATAATCTTAGATTAGTAGCACTTGTACTCGTCTGAGTCCTCCACCAAAGATGAATGGAAATGACATCGTGCTCAGAATTCTGACCCTCCTGCTAGTAAGCACTTGCACAGCAGTTTCTAAAAACTTTTCTCTATAAAATTCTACTTTGATACGCTTTGTGGAAGTGATCAGAACAGTGGGCCATGTTTATGAAGCTCATTTGGTCTCTATGTGGCATCCAATGTTCATGTTTAATTTTCTTCTCTTGTTTTGGGTTGTTTCTCTCTTAGTGATGTACCTGATGTTTTTGTCATGTCAGAGCAGGCGTAATTTTTAAGAGTGCATTAGAAGGAGGTTAAACTGCAAATACAAGTTTTTAAAGGTAAAATACTGCAGAACTAAGGTTGCTTGTAAAACAATCTTACTTTGGCCTACTGGTCTAGGTAAACTAACTTCAGTGCCAATTGCACAGTCATGTACTGCTTTTTCCAAAGGAACCTTGCCTCCTGTAATGCGCAAGGACAGCAGATGAGCTGAGAGGATGCAGAGGGAAAAGACCACAGTCCACAGAAACCTTTGCCTTATACGCTCTAGAAGCTTCAAGGTAGACAAATCACTTCAAGTTGGAAATCAGCAATGCTTTTGTAGTTTTCTGGATGCTTCATTTGAGATGTGTAGATTGCAGGTTTTCAGAACTATTCCAGTTGTAGCCCAGGCCTTTTGTGTGCACCAAGGAAGGAGTCTCTTTTGTGCTCTCCCCTCAGAAATACAGCTCTTTGCAGAAGAGGGATATTAGGTGTGTGGTGTGGAAGGACCATTGAATGGGTGGCGGGGTTAGGTGGAAGAAGTTGAGTTTTGATGCAGGGGTGTATTTTTTTTTCCTTCAGGCCACAAATGAAGTAGTCGGCCGTGTACCAAAAGCTACAGCCAGTGAGATGGAAGCAGCTGTGGCTTCTTGCAAGAAGGCTTTTTGGAACTGGTCAGAAACTTCTGTTCTGAGTCGCCAGCAAATTTTCCTGCGTTATCAACAACTCATCAAAGACAATCTGGTGAGACACCACGGCTGTGTGTGATGGCTGTTGCAGTTGACTGTAGGAGTTAAAGTGAGAGACTTGGGGTTTACAGAGTTCTTGATGAGGCATTGCCATGATTGAGGAGCCACCTGAGACACTGTCATTGAGAGGTGCAGCAAAGCTCTCTCCATCAAATGCGGACAGGGAGGCAGTGCTTCTTAGGGAATATTGTTCTGCATTTGTCTCTTTACCAAAAGACCACAAGAGGAACTTTCACCCTTGATGGAGAATGTGCCTATTGAAAAAGACAAGTGCAAAAAGTATGTTACCATGTGTTTGGATCTCCGTGATTGCTGTTTTGTTTTGTTTGTGGTGTGACACCTGAAAGCTGTAGAGTACAAGCTGAATCCACAGTTATTTTTTCTAAAATGTCACCTGCGTGGTGTATTAGTTTCTTGTCTAAAAAGGAGCAAATCAGTCAGCATAGGCTTTTCCAGATTCTGCTCAGTCTGCTCATTGTGATATTCATCTCTCTATTAAACTGCATCCTGTTTCATGTGCAGGCACTTTTCTAACATTTGTAAACGTTGTGTTTTCCATTTTCAGAAAGAAATTTCAAAACTCATCACCTTTGAGCAAGGGAAGACCCTGGCTGATGCTGAGGGAGATGTGTTCCGAGGCCTCCGTAAGCTGCTGGCTCCTCCTGTTAAAAAGGGACTTCGAGAATCCATAGGAAGGGAGGAGGTCTCTTGAGCAACTGATTGCTCTGGGAATCTGTATATGTAGCTCCTTTCATAGCCTCCTCCTGAAAGAAAAGGGGCAATTGTGACCATAACCTGGAAAGTTCCCTTAGATAGAGTTTCCTTAAAACACTTCCAAGTTGTTAGATCCTTCCTTTTCCTAGGAGTGACTACGAATTGCTGTAAAGGGGTAAGACCTTCTTGCTTGGGCTTAGCTGTCTGAGGTTGAGTCCCAGGTGGTACGATACTACTATACCTGTGCTTCTTTTACTGGGGCTGTTGTGTCTCTGCTCCTGTTGCAATGACATATAATGCACTCAAGAGAGAATCCATTCACGATGGGCTCGCAGTGCTTAGCAAAGGGATTTTCTGGAGCACAATGAGTTTTAAGGTGTGGGAAAAGAGTCTGGAAGAAAAAGACTTGGGTCAAGGCAGTGGTGAGAAGGGAGTTTGGGGACTAATTGTTAACAGATCATCCAGTGGCATATTGCCCTTTCTGCTGCAGAGGTGGTTGAACATGCTTGCAGTGTGACATCCCTCATACTGGGAGAGACCATGCCCTCCATCACTAAAGACATGGACACTTACACCTACCGTCTGCCTCTGGGCGTGTGTGCTGGAATTGCACCATTCAATTTCCCAGCCATGATTCCTCTTTGGATGTTCCCCATGGCTATGGTCTGTGGAAACACCTTCTTGATGAAACCATCTGAGCGTGTACCAGGAGCACTCATGTTCCTTGCCAAGCTGTTTCAGGATGCTGGTG